>NC_138175.1:30929078-31662078 GCF_964165515.1 Mesoplodon bidens
TCCGTTGGTTTCTTTTGCCTTTGCTGTAAGAATCCCACTGCCCGCTACACTGGCTTATTTAGAGGACGCCTGCTTATCCTGGGTACTGGCTGCTTGTTAGCATACTCACCAGCCAGGAAGCTGGGGGTCTGTTACCTCTGAGGCTGGACAAACAAGTTCCCTCCCTCTGAGGGAATTTTGCATCAGAAGGACCAAAGTCGAGATGCAGCCAAACCTGCTCTCCCAGGACCCACCGGCTGTCTGTGTGGGAATGGATTTTTCCAAAGGACTTTAAGCAGACAAGATGATAGAGATTGAAGAGGCACCCAGGTCACTTCATTGAAACTCAGTTTCCTTTTCTTCTGCATCAAGTGGCACAAGAACATATGTATTGGGCTCCTAGAGAGAAGGGGGCAGTGGGATGGTAATGTAGACTTAGGCAGGGCAAAGCTCGGAGACACTTAAGGACGGCTTTATTTTACTCACAGACTCTATCTGAGGCTTCTCTTATTCAAACATGCCAATCTTTCTTGGGGGGGGGTGTTATTTTATAAAGTGTTTGCCTTACTTCTCCTCCATTTGGATAATTTCCGATAGAACGAGAGAATGTTCTCAGTAAGGGGAATCGCATAGGCCATATTGTTTCTGAAAAGGAATTTAATAGCAACAGCTAAGCTCTCAATTAGAGCCAAGTTATAAGGATTTGCTGCTAATCTAAAACGGAGGCCGAGCTCATTGGCTAAAAACCTGCCTGGTCTTTGTGGATCTTGCTTTTTTGTGTATTGCAAGAAAGTGCCACCTTCCCGGATTTAGATATTGGAAATGCCACGTGATTAGATGAAGACGATCATTTTCTATAGCTATCTCTAGGATTGTTTTCTCTCCGCCACATCCTCAGAAGCACTGAACTCTGCACGGAGCTGGCAAATGGGGCTTCTGATTGATTGAAACATACAGGACGTTGCCAGAGGGCCGCATAGTAAAAATAAAATATACATACAGGGGACAAGAGACGGCCGCTATCAGCTACCGTTAAGTTAAGCAAGGCTTGTCATATGGAATTTCAAAATCAGAGCTTTTTGGATCACATAATAATCTGCGGCTAAGTGTGGAATTGGAGGGCTCCTCCCCAGCCTGCGCTTGACTTCTGCGAAGCCATCATAAAGTTTCTAGAAGGAACAGAGCTGTTCTGTATGGGCGCCTGATTCTGCCCTACAAGCATTCTCCTTTGTTGGATGCTGGTGATTTAATTAGCACTGCTTTGAGTCAAGGGGTGCCTTCTTTACCTGAAACAGGGCTTTTCCCTGAAACAACTGCCTCCTGATCTTTCCATGAAGCCAGAGCTGGCTCTTTGCTTCCTGGAACTTTGCAAACCTGTCAGGGGCTCCCATCTGACTCCACAGTGCTCTTTATATGAAATTATGAGACATGATCAGATCCGAGCTGTTCTTTTGCTGCGGTGAGACAATTTCTGGAGGCAAGACACCTGGCTGGCCTCGAGTGGTGATTAATTTTATGTGTTTAGGGTGCAATCATCGCTCAGAAAAGAGGTTGAGGGCTGTGATGATAGATGATAGGCAGGCAGGAGATGGCCCGTGGAACTGTTCTACACCATCAGTTCCTTTGATCGCTGGCAGAAGTTCAGAGGTAACTTCTTTGCATCTGCTCGGAATAAACAAAGCTACCATAGGCTTTGCAGAGCTCCCTTCTAGGAGTTTGAGGACTACAGCATCCAAGCAGCTAAAGCTGAGAGGGGTCTCCATTGGCTTTTCAGATGCATCTTCGGAAATAACATGCGTCAGTCTCTATGTTGCATTTAAAATATGTTTGTGTGTATGTGTTAACAGGGAAGAGCTAAATCGGACTCCACGTTGGATCTGTTTCTTTGACTTCAACCTTTGCTTTTCGTTGCTTTTGTTGTCATTATAATAGTACATAACGGCCTGCCTCAGGGAACCCTGGCCCTCTGCCTGAATGTTAAACTAAAGTGCCTCTGTTCAGCTCACAGGGAGACAATCTGACCCCGCCCACCTGTGGCTGGCTGCAGGAGAGAAGAAATTAACACATCGCCTCCCCGAGGCTGGCCATTCCAGGGGATATTTGCAAAACTTAGGGCCTTTTTAGTTTACTTCCCCATCTCCTCCCCCTCTCTGTGCTATATAAGAAACTGGCATCCAAACCCCGATAAGATGGTTTCTCGGAGACACTAGTCTGCCATCTTAAGTCGCCTTCCTTGCCTCAACACCTCGTCTCCGATTCAGTGGCCTGTCGTGCGGCGAGCAGAGCGAGCTTGGACTCGGTAACATACGGTGTAGTGGATGCTGGGGTGTGCTGCCTGGATGCCCCCTCAGGACTGAGACACTCACTCCCCACCCTTCATTCCCATCCCACCCTGGAGTGATGGCTGCTAGCCACTCACAGGGGGTCCCCTCTCGGGGATGAGGGAACTAGTTTACCCAAGGTTACACCTCCCTCCCTGGCAGCTCAGATACAAGACTGGGCACTGTTGGGGCATAAAAGTTGAGCCTCTTTGTCTCCATTTGGGACACCTCTGAAGGGTCATCCCAGCAACAATGCTCCCCACGACATCAGATGCACTCTCCAAGATCTGCCCAGCTAGCTGCCCAGCGCCTCCAAGATCTCCTTACTCCCTAACAGTATTGTTTCGGAGAACGTGCCCTGCGTGCAAATCTCCATCTCTAGCTCCAGAAATCCGACCTAAGACAATACTCATCTTTTTTTTTTTTTTTTTTTTTTCCGGTACGCAGGCCTCTCACTGCTGCGGCCTCTCCCATTGCGGAGCACAGGCTCCAGACGCGCAGGCTCAGCGACCATGGCCCACGGGCCCAGCCACTCCGCGGCATACGGGATCCTCCCGGACCGGGGCACGAACCCGCATCCCCTGTATGGCAGGCGGACTCTCAACCACTGCGCCACCAGGGAAGCCCAATACTCATCTTTAATAAAAAGCATATATCATTATAATATAATGGTAGATACATTTTTGTCCCCCAAACTAATATCCACGTTTTAAAAATCCAGCCAGCGTGAGATACCCAACAGTGACTATAGAACATATATCAATTTCTGCAGCTTTGATGACAAACCACCCTCTGGTTAAATCTTATGTCAGTGAGCAGGGACATTACTGAACAACTACTAATCAGGAAAATGATGTATGGATTAAAGTAAACACTCCAAAAGCGTTTTTGCTCAATCAAAGAGATTTAAGGGAAGGGATGCTTATACCAACCCAAAGAGAAAAAAATACCCCTTTTGTACTTCAATTAGCAAACAATAATTTGGTTAATTGGAAGCAAATGTTCCTTCTTTTATCACATGAATTCCACAGTTCTTTGCCCAATGCTGTCCCCTGCAGGGTAGAAGAAATCGAATCAGAAGACTGAACCATTCCTAGGCCAAGAAGCCCTGTGATTACAGGGGGAGAAAAGGTTGTGTCCCAGAGGCCAGCATTTCCTCTCCAGCCCTTCTTCCAGGAAGATGCCACGATTTCCCGGAAAAGCATTTCCTAGTCATTCTGCAAAGAATAACTCTCCGGAAGTCATTTCTGAAGCACCCGCAGCCAGCTTCATGGATTTCCTTGGTTAAATGTCAAGAGTTGAGACAGTTTGCTTTTCGGACCCGGTGAAGGACTGATGTTTGGAGAAACCAGCCAACCTGAGCTGGAAGTCTGCAAAGCAAATGCCCTCTCAGCTGGGAGAGGACGTTCCTTTCTTAGGAGGTAAGTAGCAAAGGACTCGAGGAAATTCTGTCAGCTCAGGTTACTCGATGCTGCTGTCCTAGAAGACAGCTGCTTTCTGAGAGGATAAGCAGTTTGTCAGTATGCTTGTGGGTACTAGAAAAGACGAGTCAGTCTCACTCTGGGTCCTCCCAAGACCAGAACTGCAGCCTGGCCCATGCCCCCCACCAGGGCAGAGCGCTGGCAGCAGGGGGTGGTCCTGGGGACTTCCACTCCTGCCCTGGCTTCACTTTGTCACCACTGACTTCCCAGGAGCCCAAGAAGCACCCCTTGGGAGGGAATGTGTCATCTCTATTTGCACAGAATAGATTGGTTTTACGAGCTTTTGCATCCTGGGTGCAAAAACCAAACCCCAAACCCCACATCTCTCACCCTTGCCCTTCTCTCAGCATCCTGACAGTTTCAGCTGATTGTCCCGTCTCTATACCCACAGGTAGTGGTGGTGGAAATGGTAACAAAAATCCTTTCCCTTAAAATGGTTCGTTGAATCCTCACAGCAACAGCACAAGGTGAGTGTTATGATTATCCCACTTTACAGATGAGAAAACTGAGACTCAGTGAAGTTCAATCACTTGACCCACATCCCATGGTCAGTGAGGGTAGAATCAGGCCGAGGGCTTCAGCTTCCTGAGCAGACAGCTCACAGACCCCTTCTTCACCGGCAGAGCAAAGGGGTGGGAGGAAAGAGGTGTGGTTGACCAAACCCCACTAGGAAAAACGTTAACCTCTTGGAAGCCAGGAAGCCGGCATTGGAAGACAGGTGCTGATGTGAGTACTTCTGTCTTAGATCCTGGAAGCAGGAGGAAAGGCCTGTGAGGTCCATTCATTCATTCAGCATTTACATAGAAGGAACTCCGTGTCAGTGGCTGGCTGGGGACACAAAGTTGGTTATAGCCCCAGTTTTCGAGGTACTCACAGTGTGGTTGGGAGAGGGAGGTCTGTAGTCATGGGGGTCCTGCCTCCCTGCGTGCCCCCTCCCACTGCTGCTCTGAGGGGTCCCTGGGTTGACTGGGGCCCAGCTCTCGGAGAAGCCACCCAGGTGTGGAGTGAGCAGCTGGCGGCCGCCCCACATTTCCTACCAGTGGAAACTTGTGCATCCATCTGTTTCCTAACGTCTCATCTTCGGTCATTTTCTGAGCCTCCTGTTTCTGAAGTTATGGAAATAAGCCTCATTCTTTTTTTTTTCTTTTTTAAATTTTATTTATTTATTTGTTTTTGGCTGTGTTGGGTGTTCGTTGCTGCACGCGGGCTTCTCTCGTTGTGGAGCACGGGTTGTAGGTGCGTGGGCTTCCATTGTTGTGGCACATGGGCTCAGTAGTTGTGGCTCACGGGCTCTAGAGCACAGGCTCAGTAGTTGTGGCGCATGGGCTTAGTTGCTCCGTGGCATGTGGGATCTTCCCAGACCAGGGCTCAAACCCATGGCCCCTGCACTGGCAGGCGGATTCTCAACCCCTGCGCCACCAGGGAAGCCCAATAAGCCTCATTCTTACCCTCAGCACAGATCCCAGGCCTCTGCTTTGGGCCCTCTTGGGTCTGTTTTAGGACCCAGGAGCCAGCCATCCTGTTTCTGGAAGAGAGATCATTTCACCACCCCATGAGAGGACTGGCAGCCCTGGCCACCCCGTGGTGTCATTGGACCCAGTGGGCTGGGCACCCAGTAGCAGGGATGGGAGGTCACATTTCCAATGGTCCTGGCCTCTCTTGACTAACATCTTCCCCAGGTCCCAGTGTTGTGCCAGCTTGGTAAACAAGAGGTGTTAGGAGGCCCACGGGGAGCTTATAGATTAGTCTGGAAGTCACAAGGCATGAAAACACAGGACTCGAATGGAATTATGGGGAGATTGGGACTGAGCAAGACCTCCCACCAAGCCCAAAGCCCATCAGTGCACTTACATGTTCCGCCTTAGATGAAGGCTAAACAGGGACTGGAAATAAAGCTTTGGCACTGGAATCTTTATTCAGTTGTTCACACATTTATTCATTCAAGAATAATTTATTAAGCTCCTTCCACATGTCTGGCCCTATAACGTTAGATAATTTAAGTTCCTGCCCTCATGGAACTTGTAGTCCAGTTAAGGAGACAGGCATTAAGCAAATAATCAGATAAATGGCAGCCCCAAGGCTCTCACCCTCACCCCTCTGGGCAGCCAAACCCCCTCATGCCTACCCTCCCCTGCCTGGAGAGGGTGGGTGCCCTCTGTGGGCATCAGCAACCTCAGATGGGGACCACTGCCTGTCACCCTACCGCCTTCCCCAAGCAGAATGCCTCAGTTCCTGAACATCTAAGCACCCACCCTTTCCTGTAAGACCCCCAAGAATCACTGGTTGAAAATCTAGTTGTCCTTATTTGTCCACTTGTCCTCAGCTTGTGTGCACCGGGCTGGTTACAACAAACAGCACTGTCCAACTGCTAACGAGAAGCATGGGAACGCCTCTCTTCCAAGTAGGAGCCATCAAACCTTATGATTTTTATCCCACAAGCACAGACTGCCCATGGAGCTCAGCGCTTTCAGGAGGAAAGCCAGGGCCTTTTGCCAAGCAGATATAACACCCTGCTCTACACAATTTTTTTTTTTTTTTTGCTACCATGCTAAGGTATCATTTTAATTGCAGTGTCCCATGACCTGCACCCATGATCATTAAGAACTTTCTGGAGTTAGATTGATGTTGGAAACATTGATCTCCTGCACTAGAAGCTTTCCAGCTTCCATCTGTTGGATGCTTTGACCTTTCCTTAACGCCATTAAGAGATAAAAAGTTAATCTACTGAGAAAAGATGCGTGACCTTTTGGAAGAGAATGGGTACCACTGTGCGGCCTCTGATGATTGAAGGATTTTTACATTCAAGAGTCAGGCTTTATATGTGTCTGAGCAGGCTAATTGTGGAGGATAATATCATGGCACAACCAGGAAGGTCTGTGTCCCAGCTAAAGTAGCTGGGGATTAGGCAAAATGAACTTCAAGGAATGGGTCACGTGACCTTGTCACGCCACTGCTCGCACTCATGACCAATCAGCTTCATTGTTGAACACAGACTTTGGCCTCAAACATGGTACTCGCTGACAAGAAACTGTTGACCAGAGCATCTCACCCTTCCTTTCTGCTTCGGGTGGTCCCTCCGGGCAGTGGCTCCATCTCCTGCCTGGCTCAACCTCCTGTAGGGCAGCTCTCCTTCCATGGTCTCAGCTCTGGCTCTGCAGGTTTTGGTTCCTTCTGGGCAGCCACATCCTTCCCGGTCCCAGCTCCCTCTGGATGGCCGAGGGAACAGCAGCTTCCTGCTGGTGCTAAGAGCTAGGTTTGCCCTTTCAGCTCATCCAGCTCCTTTGGTTCACTGTGAATTTCCCCTGACTGAACTATCTGATGTGGGTTCTGTGTCCCTGACTAACCCCTGATGTGAATGCAAATCAACTTCAATAACTCTAGGACTGAGCCGTAAGAAATCCGTGTACCAAATCTCTCAGCGCCTCATAAACCACCAAAACAATTCATGAATCCATCCCAGGCCGTTCCTGCGAGTGAAGGCTCTACCAGCCTTGCTTACCTGCCCTCGTTAATCCCCATCACCATTCTTCACTGAAGCACTCATCTTTGCTCCCTGACTACTGGACACACATCAGGCTGCTCACCTCCCTTTCTGAAGATGGTCCACCCCTTGACTTCTCGGCCCCAAACACTTGGGCCAGGGCCCTTGGTTCATGGGGCTATATTTAGGGATACTACTTTTGAGAGACACACATGGAGGCTGAGGGCTCCATTGCAACCAACCCCTCTTTTCTCATTAGATGTTGCCAACTTCTTCATCAGCATCTCCTGGAGCTTCCAGCAATTTGCCTCTTAAGGACTCTGGCAGCAGTTTTTTGTTTTTTTTTTTTTAATGAGGTACATGTGGGGTGACACAAGAACTACAAGCGTCTGATTTGGCTCTCTGGACACTGGCTCTGCCTGGTCCTCATTTCTATTTTCTGAAGGGTGAGGATTAGCTGAAGCATAAATGCCTTCTTTTCAGCACAAGAAAAGCTCAGCTTTCTCCACTGCCACCTTTCTCAAGCTGTAGTCTGAGGATCAGTAAGATTTGAATGTACTTAGATTGTTAGTAATGAAGATTCCTGAACCCTACATCCGACCTAGCAAAGCAAAACCCTAGTGACCTGAGAGTCCTGGTATTAACCACCCCCTGGGGATTTTCATGCAGACCGCAGGTTAAGAATCTGTGTGCCACAGCTTTTCAAAGCCTCAGACGAGGGCCATGGACACCTACTTGCTCTGTGTGTCCAGTGACCCCTCCACTTCCTCTGGGAAATACTTCCCTTACCATACAGGGAGTGGTATCTGACTTTACCCCACTGGTCAGAGTTGCTTGGTCCAGAAGTAGGCACCTGACCCAAACTAGATCAGTCAGAGACCCTGCTGTGGACTTCAAGTTGGAAGCAGGAAAGAGAGGCAAACTGTCTCCAGGGACGGAATCAAAAACCCCAATCTGTCAGTGACCATTTTCCACCATGGGTGGAAGAAGGCATGTAGACAAAGAATGGAAGCATCAAGCAGAATTCTAGAAAAAAAAAAAAAAAAAAGGCACGAGAAAGTCCTGGGGGCCCAGATATATTTCTGCTCCCCTTGCAGTTTGGTAGTTCAGTCTGGCTGGGCTTCACAGGCTCCTTTGGATTCTGGGAACCAGTCAAGTCCTCCTTTTACCTAAGTCACTCCGAATGGAGTGGAAATTGCAATGGATAGATTTTAAACCGTGTTCCACAAGTACAAAGAATCGGTCTCAAGCCTAAATTCTCTCTTTTACTTTGCACTTCTCCTAATCGGAGCTGGAAGAAAGCTGGGAAATCATGTCTTCCAAGGGATGTCACACAATGCTATAGAGTCCTATGTTTCCCTGGAGATTCTTAAGTATGAGAAGGATCTCAAGTGCTGGGGTCCCAGATCCACTCCCAGAGCTGCACCTTTTACCCTCTTTAGATATTGGGTTTCCAGAAACAATTTCATTTGTAAAAAAACAAACAAACAAACAAACAAAGAGTTCTATTTCAAGGAAAACAAACAAATACACTGACGTAGCCTTTCTCCCATTATACAGACGGGGAAACTGATAAGCAGTGCCTTGCCCAAGGTCAAATAACCAATTCTGAGACTAAAAACCTTATGGAAACAAGAAACCTGATTAAAAAATGGGCCAAAGACCTTAACAGACACCTCAGCAAAGAAGATATTCAGACAGCAGGTAAACATATGAAAAGATGTTCCATATCCTATATTATCAGGGAAATGTAAATTAAAACAACAGTGAGGTACCACTACATACCTATGAGAATGGCCAAAATCCAGAACCCTGACAACACCACGTGCTAGTGGGGATCTGCAGCAACAGGGACCCTCAGTCATTGCTGGTGGGAATGCAAAATGGTACAGCCACTTGGAAAACAATTTGGTGGTTTCTTGCCAAACTAAATATACTCTTACCATATGATCTAGCAGTCATGCATCATGATATTTACCCAGTGGACTTGAAAACTTATGTCCACACAAAAACCTACACATGGATGTTTACAGCAGCCTTATTCATAATTGTCAAAACTTGGAAGCAACCAAGATGTCCTTTAGTAGATGAATGGATAAAAAAACAGTAGTACATCCAGACAACGGAATATTATATAGCTCTAAAAATAAATGTGCTATCAAGCTATGAAGGGCTATGGAAGAATCCTAAATGTGTATTACTAAGTGAAAGAAGGCAATCTGAAAAGGCTACATATTGTGAGATTCCTACTATATGACATTCTGGAAAAGCAAATCTATGGAGACAGTTAAAAAAGCCAGTGGTTGTCAGGGTTTGGGGGGAAGGGAGGAATGAATAGGCAAAGCACAGAGGACTTTTAGGGCAGGGAAACTACTCTGTGTGATACTGTAATGGTGGCCACATGTCATTATACATTTGTCCAAATCATAGAATGGATAACCCCAAGGAGGAAACCCTCATGTAAACTGTGGACTTGAGGTGATGATTATGAATCAATGTAACGTCATCAACTGTAATACACGTCCCACTCGGGTGGGGAAGGTTGATCATGGGTAAGACCATGCACATGTGGAGGCAGGGGATATATGGGAAATCTCTGTACCTTCTCCTCAATTTTGCTGTGAAAAAGACAATTTTTTTCCTCTGAAAAAAGTAAAGGCTTAATAAAAAAAAAAAAATCAATTGACACGCACACAAACACCCTTGTGGAAACCCACCATATACTTCCTAGATTTGATCATCTGAAAACTCTCCCTTTTATATACTTCAAAACGTATGAGTTTTTAAAAAAATAAATAGCAGCACGAAGTCCACTTGGGAACCTATTATCTGGAAGAGCAGCGCTTCTTAACCAGGCTTGTCTCCTGTCCCAGCTGTCCTTTGTCTTATGCTGCCATAGTACAGGCCCCATCAGACTTTCCACCACGCCACACTGCTGTCGTCACAAAAATGCAGTGGGGAGCCACTCGGCAGGTAGTAGGCCCTCAATGGGTATTTATTGAATCAAGAAATAGAAGTCTCCCTTTTCCAACAACCTTCCTTCCCTGAGTTAAAACACATTCCAACAGCAACAACACAAAAATGCAGCCCCGCAGCTCAGGCAGTGGGGAGGTGGGGCGGGTGGGAAAAAGCTGATTTCAGGTTCCATCCAGCTGCCACTCTGAAGGGCAAGGTTGGTTGCCTTCGGTGCCAATCTCAAGAGTGCGAGCAGATGTGAAAATCAAACACAGGATTTCAGAAGTATAAACTGTTTATCTGTGTGCTGAGAAAACCTATTCATCGCCTGAGCAGGCCACTCAGTCCCCGCAGTTCCTTCCTTCCTAATGGGCGTCTTGCAGTTATTTTTTCCTTGGTGGCAGTGTGAGTCCTCGCTGGGTGGTAGGGTGTAGGCTGGGCTGTGCAGTGACTGCCCAGGAGACGAGGCCAGCCAGGGTTGGGTGAACGCCTGCTGCCATTAATGTTTAGTGAACGAGCACTGTGATTCTACCCAACACCAAGTTTATGTGCCAGACAGCCATCTCCTGGGCCAGAATGGAGCTTGCAGAGCAAGAAATAAAACATCAGGAGAATCCAAAGCATTGTCTGCTGGGAGGAAAGGACTGAAAGGCTTGCCTGTCGAGATTGATGCCAGAGCAGGCCCCAAAGAAGCATCCTGGAATTAACTCATGTGGGTGCCAAGGAAGGACTGTACACATCCAAGGTGCCTGGGAGCCTGACTTCTGGGAGAGAGTAGCACAGAGCAACTGGAGGGTGAAATGCAAAGGAGAGACCTGAGAGTCGCAGGTCTGTGTGGGAAGCCTGGCTCCACCACTTCCTGATTGTGTGACTATGGTTCGGTTGTTTCCCTTCTTTGGGCTTCTGGGTTCTCGTCTGTAAAATGGGACAATAGTAGTCCTGAACTCCTAGACTGTCCATGAGAGTTAAATGAGATTGTTCAACATAGGGCTCTTAACATAGTGGGTGCTCAGTAAAGGAAGTTACCATTGGTACGACGACCACTGGGCTGTGGGTCCAGGCTATGGAGCAGCTGCCTGCATGATGGGGGCTGAGCAGGCCTCCCTAAACCCTCAACAGACCCTCTGTGTCCTTGTCCCAGCTGTCAAGGTGGCTCTGTTCTCTTGACCCTCTGACTAGTCAGGCACAGATGCCACCTGGGAGGGGTAACGTATCTGGTTTACTCTGCCACCTCCTAGCTTGGGGCAGGTCTCTTCGCCTTCTTGTAGCTCCATTTCGTCTCCATAAAACAGGGCCAAGAATCCTTACCTTTGGGGGGCTGCGGTGAGCAGTACTGAGATAGTGAGTATAAATTGCAGTGTTCTGTCAGGCGTGCTTGAAGCATCTGATAAACAATAGCTATAATAGCTATGATGATAAATATTAATAGTGACCATGGGTAGCTGTCAGGGCCCCTGAATAATTTCTATCTGAAGGAAAGGCTTTGTGCGTGGAGCACTGCCCGGGCAAGATCATACTAAGCAGGCCTCTAAATCCTAACAGGATAGTTACACAGGCTCTACAGAGTCAAAATCTCTTTCTATTCTCACAGAATCTTATCCGTGCAGGAGGACAATTGATAGTTTCCCCTACTTTACAGATCAGATCACAGGGGCTGATTAAACATATTGTGGGATCACACAGCTAATACCTGGCAAGGTGAGGCTCCAGACCTGCCTAAAATCATGAAGCCCAGTGGTCCTTCCACTGTCACAGTGGATTGCAACCAGGGGCAATTTTGCCGGCTAGGGGACATCTGACTATGTTTGGAGACATTTTTGTTTGTTTGTCACAACTGGGAGGGGAGATGCTACTGGCTTCTAGTGGGTAGGTGCGAGGGATGGTAATAAACATCTTCCAATGCATAGGATAGCCTCCACGACAATTACCCAGCTTAAAATGTCAGTAGTGCGGTGGTTAAGAAACCCTGAACTACCCTCTAGCTGCTTCGAACTGAGGTATCCTGACGGGTAGAGGTCAGAGGGATATGGAAGGGAGACAGAGGGCGATGGCAATGGGGGAGAGGGGAAGTTCAAATACACACTTCACCTCCCCCACCGAGGGAATGCAGCAGCAGAGATGCTGTGCCAGTCTGAGCCTCCGTCTTAACACGCCCAGGATTGCCCACCTCTGCTCTCTTGGAACAGAGCCAGTTTGACTTCCTTGAGGCTAGATCCTCGTGCTCTGCCTGAGCTGCCCCAGATGACACCCTGTGAGCAGGAATGAGCTACCCAGCTGAATCCAGCAAGGTAAATGGCTGTCGTTGTTTTAGGTGACTCTTTTTTGGAACCTTAATGATAAAAAACAAAACAAAACAAAAATTTTTAAGAGAATTGTATTGGTGAAAGTACACTGGCCTGCATCAAAAGGCACTTGGGCCATTTAAAATGAGAAGAGGGCCTCGGGGCCCCCAACATCCTGTAAGGTATACTCAGCTACAAATGTGAACTATTTCTTAAGAAAATGGAAGAATCTCTCGAAGGACAAAGCTAAGAGCCCGGAGATCCGAGGAAAAAAAGCTGGGAAGAAAAGTGAATCAGGGGCACTCTTCTAGGGAGAAGAACTGGGTCATGGTCAACTAGTATTTCATGACCCCCTCTCCCCAGAGCACAGGGCCCTAGCAACGTATGCCCAGTTTAGACTTCAGAATTGCTATGGACCAACAGGTGCTATGTGTTTCCCATTCTTCTTCTTTTTGAAAGGGAGTATCTATTGCAGTTATTCTATCCCTGTTTCACCATTGTACATTGGGTGCAGGATTGCAGATAACTAGTCCTTTTACTTTATGGCTCTCTCAGGAACTTCATGTAAGGAGTTTTATGTGCATCTGGACCTGATTTCAATGACTACATCTTGAAATTTCTAACTAATGTTGTAATGGTATGTGATTTGTGCAGGAGAAGGGAGTGTATTTTGCATGTGGGAGGGATGTGATTGCTGTGACTACAAGGAGGATCGTGGTAGATGGTTTCAAAGATGGCTGCAAAAATCCCTCTCATCTTCATGCCCTTTTATGTTGTGTGAGCAGCCTCTCCCATCAAGAGCTGGAGCCTATTTCGCCTCGTCTTGCATCTGGGTGGCCCTGTGAATTCCTTTGACCACCAGAATGTGGCAGAAGTGAGGTCCCACTTCTGAGGTCAGACCTCCAGAACGCTGACACCTTCTGATAAACTTCCAGAAGGAGATCTATTGCCACCACGGGGGGAGGCTCAGTCTAGGCTCTTGAATGTTGGGAGACCACATGGAGAGAGAAGTCACATGGAAGAGAACCAAGGTGCCCTATGTGACAGATGGCACAGTGTCCTGTGAATGAGGCCATCTTGGAATCTCCAGCCCCAGTCAAGCCAAACCAGCCAACTCCATGAGGAGCAGAAATGAGTCCTGCTGAGGGGAGACCTGCCAAAATTGCCAACCAACAGAATCATGAGCCATCAAAGGTTGTTGTGAACCACTAAGTTTGGGGGTGATTTGTCACACAGAAATGGCTATAACTGAAACAAGGAGTTTGTTCAGGTGCTTTTGCTCACCCTCAGGTGGTGGAATTGCTTTCAATTCACTCCAAATCAAAGCTGAGCTGCCAGAAATGACATCTCAGAACCCCACACCTCATTAGTAGCCTGACTTCCTGACAGACCTTGAAACAGCTCCCCACATATATGCTGGGAAGCTCAGCAGGGACCCAGATGCTGCTACTGAGAGCACTCACTTTGCCAGGCTGACATCTTACTTCTTTAACTTCCAAGAAAAAATGAGGAGTGGAGGACGAGAGAGGAAGAAATGGCACTGATGCTCTCTCGCTGCCAAATTCCAAAGAGAACTGTTTTATTGTGTTCATTTTCCTTTTTAGCTGCCACTACTGCCCAGCTGTTAAGTGCCAGTCATGCTGCATGGATAACTTTTAAAAGTTGAAAGTTGATTCCCCTGAAATCCCCACTTTGCGGATGACAAAACTGGGACTCTCAGAAATGATGTCACGGGCTTGCTTCCCTGGTGGCGCAGTGGTTGAGAGTCCGCCTGCCGATGCGGGGGACACGGGTTCGTGCCCCGGTCTGGGAAGATCCCACATGCCGCAGAGCAGCTGGGCCCGTGAGCCATGGCCGCTGAGCCTGCGCGTCCGGAGCCTGCGCTCTGCAACGGGAGAGGCCACAACAGTGAGAGGCCCGCGTACCGCAAAAAAAAAAAAAAAAGAAAGAAAGGATGTCACTTAGCTGAAGGCATTCAACTCGAAGGCGGGTAACCTGGGATAAGAATCCAGTGTTTCTCACTTTGGACGCATTCTGTTAACCTCCGTGTTGTCACGTAACACATGTGCAGGGATGTTGTCCATTTTGCCTCCCTTCAGCGTCTACACTGCACCTGTCCTGGCCACACCGAGCTCTGAAAGCAGAAATATAATTTGTAAATGAGGTACCCGAAACGTAGAAAGCTAACTGATCAGCAAGGTGTGGCTTGGGATGGTCATGAACCTGGGCTGGGGTGAGGCAGAATGATGGCAGGAAGTGAGTGTTTTGTTTTGTTTTGTTTTGTTTTGCGGTACGCGGGCCTCTCACTGCTGTGGCCTCTCCTTTTGCGGAGCACAGGCTCCGGATGCGCAGGCTCAGCGGCCATGGCTCACAGGCCCAGCCACTCCGCGGCATGTGGGATCTTCCCAGACTGGGGCACAAACCTGCGTCCCCTGCATCGGCAGGCGGACTCCCAACCACTGCGCCACCAGGGAAGCCCATGGAGTGTTTTTTAACAGAGAAGAAAAGGCAAGGTTTATTAGGGGTTTCATTCTGTTTGACACTGTGCTAGGAAGTAGGTATCTTCATCCTATTTTAGAGATGAGGAATCTGACCCTCAACGAAGCTGAGTAACTCACCCAAGGTCACAGAGGCAGTAAATGGCAAGGAAGAAGTTCAGATCCAAGTGTTGCCAGTGCCAAAGTACATTCCTTTTCCATGAGTTGGGCTAGCTGTCAGAGGGGTGGGGCCGTCGAACCCCTCTTCCAAGACCAGCTGGAATTGAATATCCATCTTCATGGGCAAAGAGAATTTTCCTTTGGCTCCATTCCTATGAGGCTTGGCCATCAAAGCTCAAGCAGCTACGTCTGCCCCTCCAGGATCTTGAATCTGCGAATAAAGCCTGTATGTAAACTAGCTGGAAGAAATGAAAGTGTACGACTCCATAGAATCGAATAACCTGAAAGAGTGTGCTAGAGAGGATACCCAGTAATCTCTGTCTATTTCTATTTTCTGTTCTTCCCGACAAGGTCTTCACTGATTCATTCCTTTGACAGTTTGGATTAAACACACACCTCGTCTCAGTGCTATTCTGCTTATTCAAGATGCATTAAGGAACAATACAAAATCCCTGTCCTCATGAGATCTGTGTTCTAGTGGAGCAGAAAGACCCTACACGGTTTTCTGCTAAACAAATCTCCTTTTTCTCAAATTAGAAACAAGCCCAAGATGGTCAGAAGAAGCAGGGAAAGAGCAAACTCTCCATCAGTCTCTTCTTCCATTTATTAAAATCTAAACAAATTAATCTGGGATGAAATCTCAATGTGTAATGATTTTTACCCACTGGCCCGCACCACTCCCCATCAGGAGGTCAAGCTGTGGTGAAAGGCTATTTGGAGCACCCTGACTAAGAAGACCTCTGCACCCACCCCGACGGCCTAGCTGACCACAGGAATCCTCACTCAGAGCCTTCCGTGTAGCCAACCCAGCTCCAAAGTGTCTCTTAGAAATGCGCCAGGAGCGCTCCAAGACATATTTTTCCCCTTACTGATAGCAATTAATGTGCCACAAGTCATTGCCAAAATAAGTTGCTTATTTTAAAGCAACTCAAATAGGCTATTTCATTTTCTAGGCCCATTCATTACAATGTTGGTTCACCCTTTGCAGAAGCAATTGAAGCCCTGTTTGGGAGGATGGCCACGGGTCCAATTTTAGCTTAACTCCTTGGACGTTGAGGTTATTTACTGCTTCGTCATTCCAGGAGGGCGAAAGGGCGTCTTATTTTGATATTTAATTCAAAGGCAGAGGAATTAAGGAGGGGGTGGGTAGTGAAATGACCAGTTAGAATTGGTATCATTGGCAAGAGTTTTTAAGGTCATTGAAGAGTCATCGACCCTCACGGCTGACAATTCCAAAAAAAATAGTAGCTATAAAAGGGAAAATACCAATTGTTGTCTTGTCAAACAAAAAACTAAGCATTGTGTTTCGCATGAACACCCAGTAGCTTCCACCAATTTTGCTAAGCATGTTTCCCTTTGGGCGGGGATTGTCAAGTCTTCCCTTCTATTACATCCTTTCATTGACATGCCGGAGGCCCCAGGGGAGGACAAATCCACCCAGACATTTGTAACTCTGAAAGTTCATTTGCGTCATTTGCATCCAAGATGGGTCATTATTCTAGGCTCAAACCACATCCTGCAAAATGAAAACAACAAGGAGACCTTTGACCAAAAACTGGGGAGGAGGTGAGAGAAGAAGCAAAGGGATTGGCACTCTGGTAACGTGTTAAAAGACGCAGCTAGTGTTTCGGGATTTTTTAGAAACAAACTCTCCCTGCAGTGCAATGTAATTACAACCTTTTCTTGGCTACATGTAGTACCCTGGAGATTACCATAAGTAATTTATAATAGAATTTTTATTAGCGGTAGTAATTTTTTATGATAATTAACGTAATCTGCAGCCCATAAAATCAGAAGATATATAGTTATACCTTTTGTACAGGAAAAGTGTTTCTTCCAACTATGGAAACACCATAAATGGCAAATGCAGCTTTATGGCCACCGTTGGCTTTTATGCTGGGCTGTTTGGTGTCCCTTTCCTTATTAACACTCTTCATTACTTTGGTAGGAAACATTTGATGACAAATGCAAAATGTGCTCAATGCCATCAAAAGGCAGCAGAAGCATCTCCAAATGCCTGCTAGCCTGGTGCCCTCCTCCTCCCCTGCTTTCTCTCTTCTGTCCAGAGGTTTCCCAAAGGCAAGGTCATTTGTTAGCCAGCCCCTCCAGGCCCACCCCCAAGCTCAGCCCTGTCAGCCTCTGCATTTTGGGTCTGACACAGAACTATTAGAAAATGATCCAACTAGGCTCTAATTTCAGAAAAACTAATGGGGCTCTCTGAGTTTGCCCAGAGGAGTATGGAAAACGATTTGAAAAGAATACTCAAGTCTGTACTGACTGTGCACTAGTAAATGGATGTGTGTATGCTAGCTGCTATAACAATTAAACCCCTGCATTTCAATGATTTAACACAATAGATGTTTATTTAGGGCTTACCTATTAGTCAAGTGCCTGTGAACCTGGTCAGAGAGAGTCTTTCCTCCAAGTAGTGATTTAGAGACCAAGGCTTCTTCCATCCTGAAATTCCACCATCCCTCGGGGCCACATAGTAATCTGCATCCATTTGCTAAATGCAGAAAGAGAGAAGGAAGAGGGCACTCATTTATTTAAAACCCCATCTCAGAAGTGATGCACTCAATTGGTGAGAACTAGTCACATAACCACAGCCAGTCGCAAGGAGTTCTGGGACCTTTAGTTCCAGGCATGGCAGCTGCCTCACTTCCAAGAACTCTATTCTGTAGAAGAGGAAGCAAGAATTTTGTTGAGTAGCTGGTCCATCCCTAAGCCACTGAACAAGACACGGTTAGCATTCATACAGACTCTATGGATAGATGTGTGCAGATGCCAAGTTCTTCACAGAAACAGAGCATAATGAGTATAACATTTAAGACAAAAATTCTAAAGTCAGACTAGCTGTGTTCAAAGCCAACGTTTTCCTTTTATTTTCATTACATTATTATTCAGGTTACTTAACCACTCTGAGCCTCAGTGTACCCAGCTGTAATATGGGAATAAAAATAGCTAAAGTGAATTGAATACATAAGATATGCTATATAGTGTTCTAAGTGTGCTACAAATGTAAGTTCCTTTAATACTCATTGTAGCTCTATGAGGGAGGTGCTATTATTATCTGAACTATGCAATTTGGGAAGCTGAGGTACAGAGAGGTTAAGTAAGTTGCTTACGGTCACACAGGTTATAGTGAAATCAGGATTCAATCCTAGACCTCTCAGGCACTAGCCCCATAGTCTCATTAATGATAATGTCTATCTAACAGAGTTGTTGTGAGGATTAGATGGGATAATAAGTAGAAAAAGATTTTGACAACTAATGAGCACTTAATTTATCTACTTAATTATCTATTTATGCCACCAAATATATCTGCCATCAGCTGATTGGAGGAGATGCACACAATTAGAATCAGTGTTTTGGGTTAAGGTAGAATTTTTCAAAGGCTGTTCTGCTTAAGTCTATTATCAAAGGGTATTCCTTAAAAGGGGTCTCTATGGTCAAATAAATGTGGGAATGCCGAATATCTTGTCTTAGAGATTCATAGGCATATTAGCCTATCAAAAGCTCTGATAAGCCCTGCAATAAAGAAACCTGTTTAATTCTGTTGAACCTTGCAACTCTCAAATGTATTTACTTTTGAACCCCCTAATTAATATAGCCTAAGAAGCTAGTGTTCCACTTAATATACTTTATTACACACTGGGTAATGTTATATTGTCTTCAGGAGTTCTCAGTTGAAAAGTATGTATCTGAAAGTTATGCCTGCAAAACCTATCTGAGGATGGGCCTTAGGAATTTGGGTCAAGAGACTGATGTTTTGTAAATATGTCTGTTTCTACTTAACAAGGGTTTTGTTTGTTTTGTTTTGTTTTTGAGGGGGGCTGTATATCTATTTAAGCTCTACTAGCTTTCCCAGAAATTCCTGGTGATTTTTTACTGACATCATCAAAAAGGGTTAATTATAGCTCTGCTGAGATCTCAGTGCCTTCTATTTACCTTATCTTCAGTCCGAAGAAACACCTCTGCCCACACGGTATGGAGGGAGTTGTCAATGGCCATGGAACAGGATAGGGGAAAGGAAACCAGATCGAATTCCCTTTCAGCTTCATTATTTCATTTGCAAATGTAATACAACTTTGCAACATGTCCCCAAGTTAACCCCACCCCCAAATCTTGATTGTTTAATCAACCAGAAGTCAACTAATTAGAATTCTTAATTAACCAGAAACTTGTCCCTTCACTCTTCGTTGGAGAGGAAAAATAGATAAATGACAAATTAATAAGCTGATAACAGTAATTTTAAAACAAATGGGAAAATAGTTTCCATAAGAATGACAAAGATATTATCCTTAATGAATAAACAGGTCATAAAAAATCAGTAAAAAATATCAAGAGTTAATAGAAAATATAGTCAAAGGACAGGAATAGATTAGGTACAGAGAATGCAAATGGCTAATAAACATAAAAAGTCATTTTGGTAATGAAAAAGTGTAAATTAAAATCGATAGAACCCATTTTTTCACTTGGCAAATGAATAAAAATTAAAATAACTTCCATGTTTGTCAGGGTACCAAGCATAAAATATTTATGCCCACTGGCCTGGTAATGCCACTTCTAGAAATTTATCCTAAAAATAGTCAGACAATCAAATACAGATTTATGTATAGATGTATTTATTGCTGTGTTATTTGTAATATTTAATGAAAAAAAGGCTAGCTTAACTGCAGAGAAAGATCTGGGACTATCATGGTTGTCCATAGTGGAATGTTATAATTATTGAGTATAAATGATATTTCCAAAGCCATATTAATGATACAGTAAAATTATCATATAATTAATAATAAGACAAATTGCAAGATATGAAACTATATTTATACTATTAACTCAATTATGTAAATATACAAGAGGGACAGAAAGAGAAAGAAAGGGAGAGAGAAAAATGAAGCAAATATAATTAAAATGTTAACAGTGGCTAGTTCTAGCTTGTAAAAGTTAGAAGTTACTTTGTTTTGTAATTTCTACTTTTCTATATTTTCCAGCATTTCTATAATGACTGTGAATGATTTTTATAACCAGGAAAATGAAAAAAAGCAATCAAATCAAAGAAGACGTTTTCCGATTACTGCCGATTCAGGTCAGCTCTCCCTTTCACACCCAAGCTAGTATATCATGAAAACTGATGTTTATTCAGAATGGCAACCCAGCAGCCCTGGGAGAGCCTCACTCACTGAGAAAATATTCGCTGAATTTACCACACTGAACTTCCTGAGGCAGGAACGTGAAACACCACATCTTGGAAAGATTTTCAGCAATAAGATTTGAAACCAAAAGATGTTTTGGCCAGCCCTCATTTAACTAAACTATCATGTTAACTAAAATAGCACATTAACAGAGAATTCTGATCAGGTGAGATTCTACTGTGCAAATGGTTGTTTAATAATCTGCTACTCTGGCTGACTTATACCTCTGCCTTTATTTTTAATAACATGGAAACTAAAACCTGGCTATATAACTCAGTTCTGGAACACTCCCTACATTCTCTCCTGTGGCAGAGGTTATTTTGTGTTCATCAAATCCCACGTTTTTTTCCACCAGGGCACACAGTTAGATTGCATTCCCCAGTCTCCTTTGCAGTTAGCTGCCTCTGTCGGATGAGTGCTGACCAAAGGAAGGTGATCAGAAGGGAGGTGCACCACTGCCAGGCCTGGCTCGTAAAACCCTGCCACGTGCGATCAGCTCTGCTGATTCTTGGTCCCCCCCGCCTACCCCACCTGCTGGATACATGAAGAGAATCCAGTGGAAGAGGACTCCCTAAGGGACGAGGAACCATTAGACGGAAGGAGCCTGAATCCCTGAATGACCATATGGAGCCGAGGGCAGGCATACACCCCCACCCCCACCACCACCCCCACATACACACAGAGCAGACCTTTTGGGGACTGTGTCATAAATAAGAAATAAACAATTGTTGCATCATTGAAGTCTGGGAGGTTGTATGTTACAGCAGCTAGCTACCACTAGACTATCACTTTACGACAAACCCCCTCAATGCGTCACTCTTGGCAGGATGATGATAGAGAGGCATTTTAGAGGAGGCAGAAGATTTAGAGATTATCAAGCTTGGATTTAAATCCCAGTTCCCCCTTTGTCTAGTTCTAGGGCCTTGAACAAGTTAACTCTATCTCTCTAACGCTCAGTTGCCTTTTCTGCAAACAGAGTACAAAAAAGAAATCCCCATCTCATGGTGTTGCCATGAAGTTTAAATTAATGTATGTAAGTGCCTCATGCTGTTCCAGACCAAAGGTCCACAATCAACAAATGGGGGCTTCTCTTTCTCATATGAACAAGATCCATCAGAGCAACTGCTTTTCTCAAAGGAAAACTAAACTTCACACTTCGAAAGCAAAGAGATAGGTCCCTGAGGTCAGCTTTCCAGATCCTATTCCTTCATCCAGGTGCTGCCCACAATTCCCCAGCTCCTAGAACTGTGTTCATCATCTCCTCCACACAGCTTGAACCAAAATGTGTCTAACAAACTAAAAGTAGGAGAATCAAATAGAGGAAGTATCAGCAAAGGACCCTAAATAAGCTTTGCTGTGTTTGAGTGTGGCTGATGTCAGTCCTGTATCCTCAGAACAAAAATCACCTGGGATTGAGATGGTGGAATAAAGAGCCCATCATTGATTCATTCATTCAAACCCACATTTCCTGAGCATCGGCAGGCATGGTGGCAGGTGCTGGTGGGGGGTGATAACAGCAGAAGGAGCTCTCAGTCTAGTGGGTGAGAAACAGACATAAACAGACAGAAAATAGTCAGATCAAGGGCTACAATTCATCTATTTAGTCATTCAGTAAATACTGAATATTGAAATGTGCCAGGCACTCAGAGGGGCCGGGGGCTCATTAGCAAACAAAACAGAAAAAAAAAGAAAGAAAGAAAAGAAATCCCTGCAGTTATGTGATTTACCTTCTAGATAATGTACAATTTATCAAATAAATAAGTAAAATATATTCCATGTTAGAAGGTGATCAGATCTTTGGAGAAACATAAAGCCAGCATGGGACAGGGATGGAGGGTTGCCATTCTAGAGTGATCAGGGAAGCTGTCACTGAGAGGGTGATTTAAACAGAAGCCTGAGGGAGGCAGGGAAAGGTAGCGTATTCTCCAAGGGAAGAATGTCCCAAGCAGAGACAATGACCAGGACCGAGATCCCATGGCGGAAGTATGCTTTGTGGGATCACAGGACAGCAAGGAGGCCAGTGTGGCCATAGCGGAGAAAGCACCCCAGTTTTGCTTATTCCATCTTGCCCATCGTGTTGCACTGGTGTTGGCCCTAGGGTGTGCTGGCTTCTGCTCTCCAGCAAAGAGTGGGAGAACTCCCAGCAAGAGGACACGGGTGTAGGGAGGCAGGAGCTGGAGGAATGTGATAAAAGTGGATATGAAATAAGCAAAAGACAAGTATTCTCATGTTTGCTACCACGATGACATGTATTATCACTCCTTCCTCATCCAGAGGTAAGGAGATTGCAGCCTGCAGGTCAACAGAGGGGAGAGATGGAAGCTCTCGCAATGTAAGTAGTTGCTCTTGGGACATGTCAGAATCTAATAGGTCAGAGGCTGCCACTCGGTGGAAAGGGTGAGGCAGATTAGCACAAAGGGGACACAGGACAGGAGCCCAGTCCCAACAGCAGCCCCTGGAGTTTCTTCCCCCCTTGGCCACCTCCCCTTACCAATGGCGCACATCCTCGGGGTGTCATTGGGGTGGGCTGGGGAGTAGTCAGCTGTTTCTATTCTACTTTAAGCCAGAAAGCTGCTAGGGGATAGTGATCTGGCCTTTTCCATTATTTCACTGATTCATAGACCCTGACACCCTGGGCAGGGCCTCAGGTGGGGGCTTACATGAGGAGCAGCATCGCTCCTGAAAGCTACAGCAGATGCCTCGGGAGTCTGGAAGCCTAGCACCCTGGGCTCCTTTACTTTGCACACCCAGTTTTTAAGATAATTTTCCACTGTGGTGATCAAGTCTGAGCTTTTAAATAGGGCTTGTAAAAAATATCAGCTTCATTCTTTTTTTGAATAGGCAAAACCTATTCTTATTGCACAAAATCCCAAATGTCTCACAGTGAAAACCTCCCTGCTGCACCCACCCCCAACCACCCACAAGACCGAACCCATGTCCTTAATTTCTTGCATATCCATGGTCCAAAAGAGATCATGTAGCTCTATCTCCATCTCCCCCTGCCCTTTAGTACAAATGATAACATCTTGCTTTTTACACTTAACAATAAGTTATTACAGAAAGAGCCTAATTCTTTTTTCATGGCTGCATAGTATTCCATGGTGTGGTTGGACCACAATTTATTGGACCAGTCTTCTACTGCTGAGCATTTAGTTTTTTTGCCAACGTTCTGCTATTGCAAACATTATGGTAATGAGTATGTACACAGCATTGTGTGCGTGTTTGAATATATCTATGGATGGATTCCTGGAAGAGGGCTTTCTCCATCAAAGGGCATATGCACTTGTGATTTTGATAGATGCTGTCAAATTGCCCTCTCTAGAGGCTGTTCCAAGTTACCCTCCCCCCAACAATGGGCAAGGGAGGCTCTTTCTCCACTCACCCTCCCCCACACAATTTCTTTTCATTTTCATCCCTGCCAATCCGACAGGAGAACATGGAATTTCATTTGATTTGATCTTATTGTTTGGTTTATTTTATCATGAGGGAGGTTGTCTCCATGGGGGTAGATTGGGACCCTGCAGATACACACCCTGCCCCTTCTCCACCCTGCTCTGGACCTGGGAGGCTGACCTCTAAGATTTACTGCATCACTCCAGCTCTCTCACCTCTGGTTTCCTGTGGGCAGGATGAGGAGGAAGGGAAGAGACACATCCTTCTCGGCCTTGGCCTCGCTGATTTCTGCTCAGCGCTGGGGTCACAGGGTGCAGGTCTCTGCCCACAGGTGCAGCACCTCGGTGGAGACCCTTTTCCATGGTCACAGCTCTCACCAAGCTCCATAGCATCATTTTCTGCCCTGGCTCCTTTAAGCTAAAGGGAGTTAGCACCTTCCTGCTGGTACCTCTGCATCCCTCGGGGTCCCCTTAGCCCTGCCCACACCTCTGTACGGAACGTCATCACCAAAATCTCTTCAAACAAGCCCTTTGGATGTGCCACCCCTTTCCCGCCGGGACTCTGATGGGTGCAAAAAATATACTTTTAAAATTTAACATGCCAACCTTTTGGGCAAATTTGGTGTTGGAGACCAACTGATAATTACACATCTAAGAAGAAAAAATCCTAAAAGGAAAGGGTCCTGGCACCAAAGCCCAGTCCATTTCCATTAGCCACCTGCCCTCTGAGCAGAGGTACCAGTCTGACTGTTCTCCTTGGGGGAGTCCAAAATACTCATGTTTATCTACCACATGTGCTTTTCCTACTAAACCAGCAACTCTGGCCACCACCATTCACTGGGAACTTCTTCCTCACCCTCCAGCCCACCTCACTTTGAAGCTACAAAGTGAGGTCATGTCAACTACGGCTATCCTTTGACAACTCGCAACTTCTCTCAAAAATAAAGTTTAAACCCTAACCGACAAGGTCACATGAAAGTTAATTCCATAGTTGCTCACTAAGCATCTATTACGTACTGGGCTCAGAGGAAACAGAGATAAATAAAATGCTTTTCTTTCTTTGAGGTCCTTATAGTCTGAGGGTACGGGGGGAGATAATATACTGATAACGGACGTTAGTCATTAGTGGATTAAAAGCCTATTGGATCTTTGCAAGATAAAGATAATTAGTGACCCTGAAGTAGATAATCCCACAAACAGAACCAAAAAAAAAAAAAATTCAAAGATATAATAGCACCGAATTTCCTTGAAATGAAGAAAGAACTGAATCTAGTTCACAGGGATATGCCTGGAAATATTGGGTTCCAGGAAATACTGATGGAGGGTGACAGACAGGGAGACATTTCCTGGTCAAGTTCTTAGAATTCAAGAGGAAAGAAATATTTCTTCAGGCACCCAGAAACCACATCAAGGCGCTGGCAGTTGAGAAGTCATCCCAGTGAGGAGTGTTTGCTGCCGAAAGGTGACTGGGGAACATCTACAGAGTTCTGAGGACAAGAACAGGTGACCTCAGTAAATTATACCAGTCAGGCTGTCATGCCAGTATTAAAGCAAGAGGGAGATATTTTCGAACACAAAATATATCATGAAATATAGCACCCTTATCCTTTTTAAAATTTTATTTAAAAAATAAAACTGTTCAATGACGAAATGCAACCAACCGAGAAGCAAATGGTAAAGAACTAGTGTGACATTCAGTGTCAAAAGACAGTGGAACAACATCTATGAAGTTCTGAAAGAGAGGGTAAATTTTATACCCAGCCAAGTGGTATTTCCATTGTAAAGGCAACAGTCAACATCAAGCATGAATGAACTCAAGGCAAACAACCGAATGGACCTGTCTTGATAAAAACAGTATGCTTGGTAAAATCTACCCAAGTACCACCTTAAACTATTACAGCTTATATAACTTCCTTACGATCCTCCAGACCCAATTTTCATATATAGATGTTTTCAGATCTTACAGACCCCCGTTCCAAGGACACTCTCTTGCCCAGAACTAATGTGGAACCTTCTCTCCCGCTGTGGGGGGTTCCTCTTTCTTTGAGCCTTCCATGGGTACCAACAGCCCTGATGAGCTTCTCCTCATACTACTGAGGAGCACTGCTGTGGGACACTGGAAGAGGGCAGCACTACACGGGAGAGCCTAGTTTCCATCTTCAGACTCAGTCAAGGATGGACAGTGATCCTGGCCACACTTCACACCACCCCTTCAAGGAGATACGCCCTCATTTGTAACATCTCTGCCCCAATATTGCTGCTGCTGCAGGACCTCTGTGAGTCCCAGATTTTCACTATGACATCAATAGGACGTTTTCTGCTTCATCCAACTTTTTGGCTTTTCCATGTGCCAAGAATAAGCGCCAGAGTGGCCAATGCACAGTCTTGGAGACTTTTGTGCCACATCCTATTAGGGGGGCTCGTACAGGTAGCACTGAGCCCAACTTGTGTGTATTCTAAGAATTTACCTGTCTTCTTCCTCCCTTCCTCCCCTGTGGAATAAACCACGTTTGAGTTGCAGGGCTGACCAACTTTCCTCCTAGCCCCAATTCGGAAAGTTGCCCCTGTCCTTGGAAAGAGAAACCAAAAGAAGAACCAAAGGGAGGCTTCGGTGGGTATCATTCATTTGTTGATTTGAGACTTAAGCTCAGAAAGCCAGATCCAATCTTTGGAAGCTTATCTTTATGGTTTCCATTTTACTGAATCTCATTTTGCTAATTCCTCATGATTCCACACTCGCTATTAGCCATAATGGGTTCTTTATTGGTTTACCCCTAAAAGTATGCTAATTGATAGTTCTTACTACTTTCAAACCCAAGCTTTCCCACGTTGAGAAGCCCAAACAATCGAGCCATCACTAATAGGGCTTGGATGTGGGGAGAGTCATATGATTCCAGAGTTGGCAGGACAGAAGTGGGGTGTGCTATGCACAGAGATGTCCCAACGCGAAGTTCCTTCAAGGATGTATAAAGGCGCTGGTGGTGAGTCGGGAAAGTGGATGGGCAGCCTCCGCGCACAGTGTGTCGCTGCCTAGAAAAGCCCCTTCTTGGCAGGTGACGCCGCTTGCGGCTGGCACCCCGACAACACACGGCCTCAGGACCACGTCATGTTTGGCTATTTGTAAACCACGCAGGAGCCAAGGAAACATCCCGCTCACAAGGAAAACACTGATCTGAAGAGGCTTGGAGTGGGGCTCCAGCCTCAACAAGCGCGGAAGGGCCTCCTTAAACTGACACAATAAATTAGTTCAAAGCCGATGACAGCCCTGCTGATTACCCACCGCCCCACAAAGGAGGGAACGCTCTGGTCCCCTTCACGAAAACATAGATAAAAATTGTGTTCTTCTCCTCTAATGAGGCAAGCTCAGATATAAGTCAATAGAGCAATTCATTAACAAATCTAATGAAATCCCCCGGGTTGCCAACGAGATGGCAATGAAATCTCCTTGGGCGGCTGGTCCATATGTCGAGGGTCAGATTGTGGAGTGGTTTTCCTCTGGCCTATTCACTGCCCACATATGGCAGTTAAGGTCACTGTTATCAGACACTTTCTCTGTACACAAAACAAAATTTCCATATGGCCCATGGAAATGGCCCGGCCGGGCTCCTGGGCAGCTTCCCACGGCTCTCTTTGTGCAGCGCTGGTTAGAAGTGTAAAAGAGGGTGTGAGGGGTTACCACGTCACTCAACTGCTCTCCCTGCTTTGTGCGTCAGTCCAATTTAGGGAAAATCTGCATCACTTTTCCCCCTGTCTTTCAGGCACAAATGCTCATGTCAGTCTATTAGAACGTGATGGAAGTACTGATCGCAGCCTCCGCATTTAAATCCTTTTGAAACCGCGGTGACCTGCTGAAGAGGGTTCTGAGGGGAAGGACCTTCTCAAGCCTCTTTCAAATTCACAGAAATAAAGGCCTTTCCTGGCTTAAAGTGGCCCCTCAGATTGAGCCCCGAAAAAAAAAAAGCCCAACACGATTGTCATGGATATTACATGACAGGGACAAGAACAGGCCAGCAAAGACAAGGCTCCGGGCCGCACAAAACTGGACGGGGCTTTCTTCCCCATTTGGGCCTGGGATTGTTGACAGCCCAGTAAATAGGCTGTTTAACCCTTTGAAAGTGAATAAAGAGGGTGTAGACAAATGCTTTCTGATGGAGTTTGTGCATGTAATAGGCAAGAGCGTACACACACACTCGGGGACTTTGGGGACTCGGGGGCGGGGGCGGGGGGCCGGCTGAGGACAACACGAGGCTTCCTTCTTATGCTGCAGACAGAAGTCTCGATAGAATTTCTGATGAAGTGGATGTGATGGGGCAGGGGTCCCCGGGCCCATAGCTGGACGTGCAGGTGAAGAGAAATGTTTGGGACAGCAGCAGTGATGCCTCTAATGGTCTTGGGTGGCCCCCACGGCTTCTCAACATCCGGTGTTCTGGAAAGTTTGGGGTGTAGTCCCAGAGTCCCTCGTTCCCTCCTACCTCCTCGGTTTTCACTTCCTCCTGAGATGAGGAAAAGGACAGCAATATGGCTAACTGACCATGGCAGGTATCCTGCTAAGCACTGTATATAACTTATCTTGCTGAATCCAGGTAACCACTCTGCAAGGTGGAAACAATGAAGCCCATTTTGCAGATGAGGAAACTGAGGCACGGCGTGGCTGAGCCACTTGTAAGAGAGTCACAGCTGCTGAGTGGCGAAATGGGGCTTGGATCGTTCTTTCTCCTTCTGCTAACCAGTCTCTAGAACTGGTCTTCCCATTGTCTCGAAACAGGAAAGTCCCTGTTCAGTTGTCCCATTGTTTTAATAAATACGACAACGCAGGCTCTCTCTCTCTCCCTCCCTCCCCCTGCCCGGGCCCCCTCTCAATTTGATTTTGGGTAAAAATATATTTCTATTGACCTAAGAAGCCAAAGTAAACAGGGGATTGAAACCGGCCCCCCAGAAATTTAAAATTATGCATATTGCCTCCAATTTCATAAGCTGTTTAGGCTCCCACGGAAGCAACTCCCCCGTGAGCCACAATTCCTAAGGCTTGGCAGCCTCTGAGTTTCCATAAATCCAAACACTACTGTTTCTAACCTCTGACTGTACTTTAACTGGGAAGGGCCTTTTTAATTCATTTAACTCATTTTAATTGTCTTTGGGGGGACGAGAGCTTTCTTTGGCCAGCTCTGCTGGCAGGGGGAGCTGATTACAGAGCCCAGGCTGCCATTCACCAGGACCCTCATGAAAATGCATGCGGGCTCCGGCACCCTCGGTAATTGTAATATTTCTTCCTTACTGTTTATGTCAGAGAGTCATTACTGGGAGAGGCTGACACATGTGACATGTGTGGCATCGACACACATTAGGTGGTCCTTAGATAATTTTTATACAAAGTTTAGTCGGTGTAGCAGGAACCCAGCCCTGTTGTAAGCAGCAGACATAAAAGGAAAAACATCTTCTCGTGTTGGCTCCTTGAACATTATAATTAGCCCGATCTGTGTGGGTTTCTTTCTTTCCCCCTCAAGACCGTAAAGTTCTTGCGGTCTGGGGCCAAGTCCTAACCAGGTGTGTACCCTCCCTCCCTAGAGGCTGGTATTTCTCTTGTTAGCTATAGTGTCTCCAGCACGATGTTGGGTAATTTACTTATATAGTATCTCCTTTAATGTTCATAGCAAACTTATGAGGCAGATGCTATTACTATTTCATAGAGAAAAAGGTCTGAAGCCCAGAGAGGTCAAGCAACTCGGGCAGAATTAAACAGCTCATACGCCTGAATCCAAACCACGATGTGCTTTCCACCACGCTGCCTCTCTTATTGCAGTGCCCGGCACAGTAAAAAATCAGTAAGTACTTGGGTGGCTAAGGTTTGAGCTGACAAAGGTTCTATCCTATCCAGGACTTTGGTCTTGCTGGTCCTTCTCCTCCCCACTTTTTTCATCTCTACTGCCCCTCTGGTTGCTTCTGACGCTCTGGGCATTCATTTAAGGCAAGACCAATCCACGTTAAGAAATGTCTCATGGGGCTTCCCTGGTGGCGCAGTGGTTGAGAATCTGCCTGCTAATGCAGGGGACACGGGTTCGAGCCCTGGTCTGGGAGAATCCCACATGCCGCGGAGCAACTAGGCCCGTGAGCCACAACTACTGAGCCTGCGCGTCTGGAGCCTGTGCTCCGCAAAAAGAGAGGCCGCGATAGTGAGAGGTCCGCGCACCGCGATGAAGAGGGGCCCCCGCTTGCCACAACTAGAGAAAGCCCTCGCACAGAAAAGAAGACCCAACACAGCAAAAGTAAATAAATGAAATGAATAAACTCCTACCCCCAACGTCTTAAAAAAAAAAAAAGACATTTCCTTTAAAATAAAAAAAAAAAAGAAAAGAAATGTCTCATAATTGCTTGTGTTTTACCACTGAGAAATAAATGAGCATTTTTCATCACCTGATTTAATAGCGCCGATTCTGACTGCAAGAGGAAGCAAATCAATGGCTGGTGAAGGGAAAGGAGCATTTAAAAAAAAAATAACTCACACTTTAGAAACGTGATCTCTAAGTTATTACAAATTATAAGGTTAAGACCTCTTAGACGAATCCTAGCTGCTTAAAAATTTAAAACTCCAGGGTAAAGCAGTGAAGGACTAATGAGCTTCAGGCAACTAAATACCAAGATCTAGGGGGAGAAGCCTTGTTTTATGTGAGAGCCGTGAGGGCATAACAGCCACTCTGTGAAAATCTTTCTATATCGGGGGGTGGGGGAGTGGCAGTGGGTGTGGGGTGAAGGTTCAGAGGGGTGGTTTAGAACATTCCAGATGAGACTGGCTGGTTCTCTGAGATTCCTTCAAACACTTCATTATGTCAATGCAGAATTAGGTTTCCGTAGCACATCCTTTCACTCTCTGAAGAAAGAAAAGCAGTTTATGAACCGCGGTGCCTTCACACCAAGGTTGGAGGGTGTGTGTGTGTGTGTGTGTGTGTGTGTGTGTAAACCTTTCATCAGGAATCGGGATTAAAATCTCTAGCAAAATATAGCAGGCAGAGCGCCATGCAGTATTTATTTTCCCAATGGAAAGGTAAACAGTGGCAGGAGAAGATGAAAATATTTAGAGAAGAAACTGACCAGACCCAATTAAATGCTTCAAGAAATGCCGGCCTTACGAGGACGGGCCAGGGCTGGCGGGCTTCCTTGCAAATGTGACAACACGTGTCACATATACCTGCCTGCCCACCCCCCAGCTGCCCCTCCAGCTCACCACCAAGCACTTTCTGGGGGAGCCCACGGCTCACAGAGACCGATAAAGACCCCATAAAGTTCCTACTCTAGTTCAAAGTTTTGCTGGTATTCAAGACGACAATTCTCGGGTTATTTCTGTTTCCTGCCTTTCTTAGGTTGGAATCACTTTCTCATCCGCCCAAATCTATTATTCTCAGCTTCACTCCCACTCCCCTGATACAGGAGCAGCCCACAGTGACACCCTCCACGTCGCCCTGAATTTTCCCTTCTGATCACCAGCATCCCAACCGGAGCTAACAATAAATCCCCAAACGCTCTTGTTTTAATTACGGATGCTAAAATGGGCCTTTTGGAGAGAACTCCTGTTTGCTCAACACAAACCTCTTGCTCTCTGGCCGTCTTGGGTCTGAATTCCACATTTAAAATTAAATTATGCTTGGGATAGTATTGTCTTGAGCTCACAGTTGCTGCCATGGATATTGACAAAGACTTAGCCAGTATTTTAATAAGAAAACAAAACGCCAGAAAAGGCGCCAGAGTTTCCAGGCTGATTATTAAGAAGCCGCCTTGGAGGCCAGAGGCTGGCGCTGACTGCATCACAGTTCGTCACACAACTTAAACTTCTTTTGACATCTAGTTATGTCGAAATGTGACTGATCACCTAGGGGTTGGAGCTCCTGAGAGGGAAAAGTTCACTGACAGACAGCCATGCGCGGAGCAGTTCTTAAATGAGAATCAAGAGAAAGTAGCATCCTGGAGACCTGACACTCTGCAGCTGCTACCTGGATCCGTCTAACTCAAGCAGGCCTGTTCTGGTGAGTTCTATTAGCATCTGCATGCTTCTGTCTCATTATCACACATCTGCCCACCTTTATTCCAGTGACGCTGCTTCTCATCTGACAGCTCCGGCGTTGTCAAGACCTGATATTAGGAGAGCAGGGTACAGTGGGCTCGCCGTGTTCACTTTTATTTTCTAAAGACTGGTGTGCGCTTTGACAGTACCATGCCGAGGAGGTAAAGGAGATAATTAACATATCGGGCAGCTCCTAAACAAAGCCAAGGCGCAGATGCGGGTGCCACCACCACTGCCTGAGCGGGGTCGTTTGTGAGGCCAGGAGATCAAAGCCATTGTCGACCTCAGCTCCTGGCCCGCTCCCATCGCAGAGAGCCACAGGCCACAGATGAGCTTAACTTCTCGACATTTCAGCTTTAAGAAACAAAAACAGAAACTCTTGCTTCCATGTTGATCCGCTGAACCGTCAACAGCCTGACTTCGGGATCTTCCACGGGAACATCGTACCTCGGCTGTGCAGGATGCTTCCAAATGCGGGTACCCAACTGATGGACGAGAGAATCGGAGCCCCTGCTTGCCCTCAGTTTCCTCCTGGCCTTAAAACAACTGGCAAATGCGGATACGTGAATGTAAAACGACAGCCTCACAGAGCTACATAGAAACTAGGAATTTACCAGTGCACCTGCCACCCCAGAACCAGTGTGGAGGTGATGCTGAACATGTCCGATCGGAGGGTTTTGGGGTACCACTCGGTTCCAGTTGCCAAAGGAACTGGCTTTTCCCCTTGCCTGCTGGCTTCTAGCTAGGGGGAAAGGAAGGTGCCTCTGTGTTCAGATAGTCTTGGGTTTTGAAGGGCTGTGAGCATTTCTGAGTTGAGTTCTAGATGTAGACTGAGGTCCTAGGCACCAAAAAGAGAAAGGATAAAACACCATCCCTCTGAAGGGAGGGAAACCCAGCCCCCTGCTTCCCAGATGCTGTGAACACAGAGGAAACAATAGAAATTGGCAGAGAGGGTGAAAGATGCCCCCTTGAGATTCACACCCCGAGGAACCCCAAAGGGAGCCCCAAATGGCATCCCGGACCGGCCTCAGGCAGCCTGAGAAGCTGGTGTGTGCGGATGCATTTGGAGCCATTTAGGAAACCCCTGGCTTCCCTCCCCGTGCTCACAGCTTTCATCCCTCTGATATTTCTTTGTTCTCCAGCTCGCTGAGGGTTTGTATGGGTTAATGGAAAAATTACTGTTATTTTGCAACAATGCAATCAAAGTCAGTTCAGCAAACCCTGATAAAGTGAGAATAGCTTATTCAGATGAGCTGGCAGGCCTGAACTCACAATTGCAAAGTTTGAATACAAAATAAGATATTCCCCCCTTTTTTTTTCCAGAAAAAAAAAAAGACAGAATCCGTTGTCATTCATGCTAAAAAGGCATTACAGACTGTCGACACTGTACAGAAAAATAGGAGATGTTGACCTTTTTATTATAGACTTTTCTCTACTGTTGCCCTTCTTTCAGCGGCACATCGCGGCCCCCCTCCCCCCGCCCCCCTCTGCACTCACACACACTCTTTTCAGCTGTATGTTATCTCAAATAATTACCCTCGCTTCTGGCTGTCCCTGGTGACTTCTGCTGCTAAAAAAGCTACTCATTGTCGGAGACTGAAGAGGGATTTCAAACCTGCTTCTTGTGGCCGGGCAACGGCTCTTAATTAACCACTCAGGTATTGGGGAATCTCCCAGCCCAGCTCGCTTCCATATGGCTGGAACATGTCCTCAGTGATAATCACGGAAGGAAATATTGTATCAAAAAAGAGCTCACACAACCGAAAGCTTGTGCAAATTATTTTTAATGATTCTTCTCTGGTGAGTCGGCTTATTTGTTATTTCAAGCAGAGAGAGAGAGAGAGAGAGAGAGAAAGGAAGAGAGAGAGAGAGAGAGGGAGAAAGAGAACCCAGATCCCCCAGTACACACCCCTCGTGCCCCACCCCATCCCAAATCGGATCCCAGGACACTGTCAGGAAGAGGGGACCCCTCCCAGCATCGGAGCCCCTCCAGACACCGTAGAAAGCTTCCCTCATCGTGATTTTCATCAGCTTTTGTTTCTATTGGGTGCCTGGCTCTTCTCAAACATACGCACAGACACACACGCCAAATTCACAGAATTTCCAACAAGCAAGTGATTTCATGTAACTGGAGGAGTGAGCCGTCTGGCAGTACTTCACATATTCACACCTCTAGTATTTCTTGCTTTACCAGAAATCGGGGGTGGGGGTCAGGGAGCTGGGTGGGAGTGGAGGTGGGGAAGTTTATAAATCTAATTAAAAATGAAGTTGCATTTCCATTTTAAAAAGCCACCCATCCACCAGCAGACTGTGTCACTAGACGTTATGTACGATTTTACTTTGCGACAGAAACCATTACATTTAAAAATTCATTACAGCAAGGTTAGTTAGACACATGATGGATGCCGCTTTATTCCTGCCGTATATTATTACAGTTAAAATGTAAATGATGAAAAATATTTTGTGCTTATCAGCATTTATGTGGAAATGTGTTTTACAGTGATATATGGTGTTATATTTCTATTATTGTGATGAAAAAGAAAGCAGTACAAAAAGACAAAGTGTTTATTAAAACATGGTTACTTGTGATAACATATTTCTGTTGTACATGACTTTAAACATATTCACTGAGGGCATTTGTCCAAAACAACTGTGAAATGTATTTGCTGTGCGCATCGGGCTAAGTTTTTTCTTCTGGTTACAGCTTTTTAATAGACTAATATTAATTCAAAATCATGTAGAACGCTGTGAAGTTGGCAGTCCTGTTTCCTTTCTGATGTGGTTAGAAATGTGTGTGTGTGTGTGTGTGTGTGTGTGTGTGTTTAGAGACATAGGCTCTGGCTATAAAAAGAAGGCTTGCGTGTTTATTTGGTACAACCATCCAGAGGAACGCGAGCCACCCAATTGAATGTTGTTTCCAAAGTGATGTCATCCAGGGCACAGTAAAATCCTATTCAAGTTGTAATTAACATAGTGGAAAAGTAATATCAAACGTCACTTTCCAATCAGGTGTGCATGAAAAAAATGAAAAGCCCACCTCGGGTCCCTTCGTGGTTCCGTCAGGGCACAGGAATGTTTTAGTTGTGACCATGGAAGAACTGATGAGGCCAAGAGCACTGCAAACCTCAGATACTGTGCCGGACAGGAAAGTTACCTCCTGACTCTCCTTTCTGCCAAGTTCACTCACAATGTGGTTCCTGCCTCCTGCTCCCCTCCCCTTTTTTCACCAGCTCCAGAACAATAGTACATCCAACTGCAAAATGAAATAGAACACAAAAAGAAAATAAACCCTCCTCAGCAACCAAAAAAAAAAAAAAAAAGGGAAGAGAAAAAATTTATTACTAAACCCTATTTAAAGAAAAGGCACGTAAGACAAAAGGCCTTCCTACAGACATTCTCAGCTGTACCTCCAGTCATTTTAGGACAAGGTGCTTAACATTTCGTCCAAGTGTTCATCCCCTGCCCCCGCAGAATCTTTAAAGTTAGAATACTGTAATAGTGAAACCCACTAATTACATGCATTAAAGGTAGGTCCGTGGTACCTGATTTGCTACATAAATTGTAACTCTTTCTCCCACCGCCTGTTGATGACACATCGTGTAATAGATTTGGAATTGACCAGACTAGGAGGTCAGTTCCACTTTTCCCCTTCTTTCATGCTGTGTCCCAAGTGCCCCGGGGGCCGCGGGGGAGGGCAACATAGGCTTAATGCAAATTTCCATCAGGTCTTTGCCCCGGCTCCTTTTTCTCCTTCTCCTAACATCTGCTGGTAGGAGGATGTCGTTGTGTACATTAGCACTGCAAAGTTTCGCACCCTTCGGGGCTACCTCTGGCACAGGAAGCCAGGACTGGTGAGCCAACGATAATACAGGCCTCGGTATTTCCTATCTCAGCACCTCCCTCGCTCTGCTTCTGGACCGCCCGGAGTTGTTATCTTTAGGAAGTCCAAGGTGGGGGAGAGGGAGGGCTTATCTGGCTCCCATCCTAGTTACAGACATGAAACTCCTCCCTGTACACCTTGGGAACATTGTCACAGAGGGGTCACATCCGCTCAGATTCGATGCCAGTGACTGAATGGGACCGTGACCTACACCGTCCTTCACCTCCCTTTGTTCGAGGCATAAGACCGACTCAGCTGATTTCCTTCAAAGCACAGGTTATAGAATTTGTGCAAATGTCTTCCCATTCGATCAGGAAGGCAAGAGCCTGCACACCCTCTGCAAGGCACCGTCTTTCCCTTGCATTTCTCCTTATTTTGTTTTCCTTTTACAATGGTTAGTTTTTTATTTTAAACACACACACACACACACACACACACACACACACACACGTGCATGCTCAAGGAAACAGGGGCTCTCAAAACAACTCACCCAAAGCAAACCTCTTCAGTTCATTTTCCTGCTTCACAAATTTTCCTGAGCCAGGATCCCAGAAGCTGTGGACTGACCTGGGGTTGCCCTATTAAATGTATTTATTTCTCAGAGCTGAAGAATATTTGCTGAAAGCTGGATTATCACTTGGTAGACCACCAGCAGCTGCTGAAAACCAGGGCATAAAAGCTTGTTTATGTCTTTAATGGCCCACTTAATGTTGGAGCAAGTATGTTATTCATAATAAAATGCCAAGGAATAATCTTAATACCCCAATGCATGGCGCTAGTGAATTAAGAAACATCTGCTATGTCATAAAAGAACATTTTATTGGGGGTCTACATTAAAAACATGATTCCATGGAGTTCTACTGATTTATATTGTACACAACAAATTATGATGTCTTGAAGTAATTATACTTTACAATTAAACCTACAAGGGCCACTCTTGGAAAAAAACCAATCCTGCCCGGTCTTCATCATTCAAGATCATTTAAGCACATATTGTGGCCTTCCTTGCCTCAATATATTTCACCAAAGCAATGTTTAAAATCTCCCTTGGCATTTGTGCCTCTCCAGGAAGATAACCAAGCTGAATAGGACTCCTGAAATCACCACTGCAGCATAAAACACCTATTTGGATTCAAGAAGAAAAGTGTAAAAAAAATAAGTCATTTCTGCCTGTCTCTTGTCTGACTCTGACTTGGGAGCTTATTTTCATGTTACCTGAGGGAAGAAGATTTGGAACCTGGGCCTAGTTGCGGATAAAGAGGATGACCCTATGCCCCGCCCCCCAGGCTTTGTGTGTGTGTGTGTGTGTGTGTGTGTGTGTGTGTGTGTGTGTGTGTGTGTGGCAGGGGCAGAGAAGTACTCCCCCAGAGGCAGAGATGCCAGGAGCCAGGGACAGAGTGGCCCTAGAGATGTCCCCGAAGGCAGGAAGGTGCTGAAGGGACAGGGTGTGGCCAGTCCAATCCCAGCCCCTCCGCCCTCTGCTCCAGATGGCGTCTGTCTTCCACACACCCGTTATCACACCAGGAAGCTGTGTGTCACCACTTCCATGCCCAACACCACTCACGAGTCCAGGGACAAGTCTATTGCTTCCTGGAGCTGGGTCCTCAGAAAGGCATACGATGTAGCAAGAGGAAAGAGGGGTTATTTTAAAAACTAGCCGCAGGGCAGGCTGGTTGTCCAAGGACAGTGGCTCTTGACCCGGGCTGCTTTGGGGAATAACCTGGGCAAATAACCCGTGCCAGACTCTAACCCCAGGGGTTCGGTTCCATTGGTCTAAGACGCCCTCCCCAGCAACACACGCGTGCACACACACACACTCACACTCACATGCCTTGGTAATTTTTTAAAGCCCCCCCCCCCATACATTCTCATGTGAATCCAGGGTCAAAAACTCCTGCTTTAGGGAGATAGGATTTTTTGTGTGTGTGTGGTACGCGGGCCTCTCACTGTTGTGGCCTCTCCCGTTGTGGAGCACAGGCTCCAGACGTGCAGGCTCAGCGGCCATGGCTCACGGGCCCAGCCGCTCCGCAGCATGTGGGATCTTCCTGGACCGGGGCATGAACCCGTGTCCCCTGCATCGGCAGGCGGACTCCCAACCACTGCGCCATCAGGGAAGCCCCGGGAGATAGGATTTTTTAAACGATGGGTGGCATTTTCGTGAGGCCAACACCTCCATAAGCTTTTTTTTGGTTTTGGAAAGTGAGGCTGCCTGAGGTAAGTGGGAATGTTAAATATTAAACGGTGCTGTAGACAGCAGTATGGTGGTTCCTCAAAAAATTAAACATAACATTAACATATGATCCAGCAATTCTACTTTGGGATAGAATTGAAAGCAGGGTCCTGAGAAGGTGTTGGTACACCGATATTCACGGCAACATTATTCACAGTAGCCAAAAGTAGAAGCAATCCAGTGCCTATCAGTGGATGGATGGATAAACAAAAGGTGGTCTATCCATACAATGGAATATTAGTCAGCCTTACAAAGGAAGGAACTTCTGACACATGTTATGGATACAACATGGAAGAAACTCGAGGACGTTATGCTGAGTGAAAAAAGCCGGTCACAGAAAGACAAGTACTGTGTGATTCCACTTATCTGAGGTACCTAGAGTAGCTAAATTCATAGAGACAAAAAGTGGAATGGTGGTTACCAGGGGCTGTGGGGAAGGGGGATGAGGGAGTTATTGTTTAATGGGGACAGAGTTTCAGTTCGAGAAGATGAAACGCTATGGAGGCGGATGGTGATGTTAATGACACAACAACATGAATGTACTTAATGCTACTAAATTGTAGACTTAAAAAGTGGCTAAGATGGTAAATTTTGCTATGTTTATTTCACCACTTTTTTTTTTTTTTTTTTTTTTTTTGCTGTACGCGGGCCTCTCGCTGTTGTGGCCCCTCCCATTGCAGAGCACAGGCTCCGGATGCGCAGGCTCAGCGGCCATGGCTCACGGGCCCAGCCGCTCCGCGGCATGTGGGATCTTCCCGGACCGGGGCAAGAACCCGTGTCCCCTGCATCGGCAGGCGGACTCTCAACCACTGCGCCACTAGGGAAGCCCCACCACAGTTTTTTTAAATGTTAAAAGTGAGGCTGCCTGGGCTACTCTGGAGCTAGTGACTCTGCATAGTAAAGTCACACAAGTAACACTAACTTTGGTCTCTGTAAAGGACCAGCTAGTATGTATTTCAGGCTTTGTCAATCAAATCTGTTGCAAATACTCACCTCTGCTGTAGAAGCACAAAAGCAGCTAAAGATAATGCATACATGAATGAGTATAGTTGGATTCCAATAAGACTTTATTTGTGGACACTGAAATTTGAATTTCACATTATTGTCACAAGTCATGAAATATTATTCTTTTGTGATTTTTTTCAATCATTTAAAAATGTAAATGTAAGAACCATTCTCGGCATGGCAGGCCAGACCAAAACAGGGCTGGATTTGCCCAAAGGTCATGCTAACCACTTGTCTGGACTCTACTCCTGGCACCCAGGACCCTAGAATTGTCCATGCCCATGCCCATTTCCAGGGCTGCTCAGACCTGCTCCCCAAGGACTAAGTGCGCCACAGCCCTAGGCTGTGTGTGGAGACAACGGATGGAGACCTGATGTGAGTCCAGAAAAGTGAGGGAGAGCCTCTCCCACCCACCCCCACTCCTCCCCCCACCCCCAGGGGGTTCAGGGACTATGGCAGGTAGAGGAAGGAGGTGAGCTGCAGACCTAAGTCCGGGGAGCTAAGGTTCTCAATTCAAAGCCTCCTTCCAGGTGGTTGTCAAGTTCTGTTTGTCAAGGTAGATGGGTAGAACATTTGCAAATATGTTGATATTTAGAATATTTAAAACTTTTAAGTCATGGGACTTCCAATAAGTGGACCTCCCTCTATTTGTGTCCCAGGCTGTGTAAAGGGTAAGAGTGGGCCCAACCCCTGTCATTCTGCACTAGGGTCTGCTTCTCAGAGCAGATGGGGTAATAGCACTTTGGAGGATGATAAGAACGGTGCTGAGCAGGGAGGGAGGCATGGTGGCAGGTGCCAGCTTGGCACAGGGCTTCAGAGAGACAGAAAGAGGGGGCCATCCTCAGGAGTCCTCAGACCTCTTGGTGAGTGGCTGGCCCTTCCTCAGGGATGGGTGCTTAAGTCTTTTTATTTCGATATTGAAGAAAGGGGGAGCACTAAATGATGTGGGCACACTCGGGGCTCCAGGAGGATCCTCAGGTTCTCAGCATCCTCATCTGAGGCTGCCCATCTGCAGCTGGCCGGCTGCAAGTCTAGTGAGATGCAGTCAGAGGCTTCACTCCCCACACCCAGCACCACCATGGAGCTCTTCCTGGGCCCGTTCCATCCTTTTTCTGCCTAGCTCATCTTTTAATTCTTTAAGTGCGATTAATGCTTCTGTCCAACGGCCAACCTCTGCCCAGACAGAAGCTGGCAACGAAGAGGGAAGACGCATCTCTAAAACTGCTCCAGAGACAGATCCCTGCTGCATGGAGTGAAGTGCTGTGTGGACCAGACACACACAGCACAAAGGCAGGAGTGGAAACATCCCAGTGGTCCCCTTGGCCTTCCTGCCACCAGAGCCAGTGTAAACACTATAGACGCCATGATGGGACGGGGCCAAGCAGGCCACCGGAAAGGTGGCCTTAATACACACTCATAGGGCTTCCCTGGTGGTGCAGTGGTTGAGAGTCCACCTGCCGATGTAGGGGACACGGGTTCGTGCCCTGGTCCGGGAAGATCCCACATGCCGCGGAGCGGCTGGGCCCGTGAGCCATGGCCGCTGAGCCTGCGCGTCCGGAGCCTGTGCTCCGCAATGGGAGAGGCCACAACAGTGAGAGGCCCGCATACCTAAAAAAAAAAAAGAGAGAATGGGGGACTTCCCTGGTGGCGCAGTGGTTAAGAGTCCGCCTGCCAATGCAGGGGACACGGGTTCGAGCCCTGGTCCGGGAAGATCCCACATGCCGCGGAGCAACTAAGCCCGTGCGCCACAACTACTGAGCCTGCACTCTAGAGCCCACAAGCCACAAGTACTGAGCCCACACACCACAACTACTGAAGCCTGCGCACTTACAGCCCATGCTCTGCAACAAGAGAAGCCACTGCAGTGAGAAGCCCACGCACTGCAACGAAGAGTAGCCCCCGCTCGCCACAACTAGAGAAAGTCCGTGCACAGCAACGAAGACCCAATGCAGCCAAAAATACAAGTAAATAAATAAATAAATAAATAAATAAATAAATTTATAAAAGGAGAGAATGAATGTCTCCCTCCTTTCCAAAAGTGTGGAAATAGTCAATCCAGGGCATAGTGTGGTGATAGAAAGGCAGGCCCCTTCTATCATGCTGCTCCTCACTGGGTGGCTGCCATTCCAGAATCATCATGGATCCTGGAGCTACAGCAAGAAGTAGGAGGGGACAAAAAACAGGGCCGCTTCCTTTAAGGCCACAGCTCAGAAATTGTATATACTACTGCTGCTTGTAATTGCTTGGCCAGAACCACATGGCTATATTTAGCTGCGAGGGGACCCAGGATTACCTAGGGTTTATTCTAGATGGACAAATGTCCAGTGAAAAGCTGGGCCTCTCTTTCAGAGGAAGAAAGTGAGAATGGTAACTGGGACAGTGAGAAGCTTCTACCCTATTGTGAAATACCTGTATTGCTATTTCTTTTACTTTAAGCTTGTTATAAGTTTATCAAAGTAATACAGACACGTAACTGAAACAGTCAAATAATGCTAAAAGGTTTATAATGGAAAGATAACATTTTTTGCTACTCACCCCAATCCACCTCTCCAGAAGCATCAATTTTAATTCTTTTAGAGGTTTCTTCAGGCATTAACCTCCACATTTCTTACATAATATGATGATACAGCTATCTCTTGATTCATTAATTTTAGGCTTTTTATATTGACTTTCTTTGGTAAATAAGGATTTGGCTTTCTTTCTCTCAAACACACACACACACACACACACACTCTCCTGCCTGGCCTCCTCTCCCCCAGATCTTCCCAACAGGATGATATAAAATTTTTCAGTTAAATCGACATCCAATATTTTTATTATTTTGACAGTGCAAATATCATTCAATGTTGAGCCTAATGGAGCTGCCATAATTATGTTTCCTTTTGGGAAAATGTATGTCTTCTTGGAATCAATAATCATCTATTTTTTTTTCATTTTCATTGTTTAAAAAAACTTTTTTTTTTTGCCTCCCCAGCTTGTGGGATCTCAGTTCCCCGACCAGGTATTGAACCCGGACCACGGCTGTGAACGCCCAGAATCCTAACCACTGGGCCACCAGGGAACTCCCCACAAAAAACTGTTTTAAATCCCTCCCATTGCCTCCATTAGCTGATTAATAAAATTATCTATGTATCAATATATCAGATCATCTATTTTTTTTCTTAGAGATTCTCCTTCTGGAGCCCTCTGTCTTCCTGATCCAATTTGGACCAGTTACACCATCCTGGTATATGGCTATTGATATTACCTTGTCCCAGAATTCTCTTTGCTTCTTTCATGTGTTATATTTGTTTCCTGGATCCCAAGCTTCCTTCTTTGATGAGGTATATCCTCCAGTGACTTCCTGGGAAGGCGTCCATGTGAGGTTAATGCTCTGTCTGTGAGATGCCTTGATTCTACCTCAACACTTGGTATTTGAGCTGGAAACAGAATCCTAGGTTGAAAACTCATTGTCATTCAGTGTGTTGAAGACTATGTCTCCTCTCTCTTGGTGTTAGCAATCTGATTCCATTATTCCTCCCAGTATTGTGAGTGTACCATGGTTTCTTTTCTTCTCTCTAAAAGTCTTAGGGTATCTCTCATTGGTGTTCTGGGATACCATACTGATGAGCCTTGGGTGGACCTTTTAAAATTCACTGTGCTGAGAGAGACTTCCCTGGCAGTCCAGTGGTTAAGACCCCACACGTCCACTGCAGAGGGCACGGGTTCAATGCCTGATCAAACAACTAAGATCCTGCATGCGGCATGGTGCGGCCAAAGAAAAGAAAATGTGCTGAACTCTGAGGGGCTCCTCTCAACCCACACAAGAAAACTCATGTCCTTCAGTTCTGCGATTCTTTCTTATGTTATTTCCTTGATAAATTTCACTCCTCCATTTTGTGTTCTCTATTCTTTCTTTAGAGGAGGTCCGATAGTCAGATGTCAGACCTCACAGTTAGGTTTTATAGTTTGTTTGGTTTTTTTTGCGGTACGCGGGCCTCTCACTGCTGTGGCCTCTCCCGTTGCGGAGCACAGGCTCTGGAGGCACCGGCTCAGCGGCCATGGCTCACGGACCCAGCCGCTCCGCGGCATGTGGGATCTTCCCGGACCAGGGCACGAACCCGTGTCCTCTGCATCGGCAGGTGGACTCTCAACCACTGTGCCACCAGGGAAGCCCCTAGGTTTTATAATTTTTAAAATATTTTCTTTCCATTTTTAGTCTCTTTTCTTACTGAAATATTTCATCAACTGTACCTTCCAACCCACAGATTGTATTTCTTATTTCTTTGAGTTCATAGTTCTTTCTTCTTTGTTCTTTGAACCTTAAAAGCAATAGTATCCTGTTCTTGTTTCAAGGACACAATATATTTTCATCTCTCTGTGAATATTAATTATATTATTGTGACATTTTCTTTTATTCCCTGCATTATTTCTCATACCTCAGAACTTCTTTCCTTCTGATTTCTTGTTTGGTCTCTGTCTTTCTTGGGTGGGGTGTTCTTTTACCATCTGTGAATCCTTTGCAGTCATTCTGAGTTTAAGAATGCAGCGCTAACAAAATTATTGACTGAAGGGTTCCTGTACCTGAGAGAGCATGTTGACAGGTGGGTGATTAGATAGCAAACCAGCTTTTTAGTGTGTTCCTATGTATTTCCTCTGGCTCCAGGTTCTCCAGAGAGGAACTGTCCAACCCTTCACCTCCTACTTTTGGGTTATCAGCCTGATAGTACATTCTGGGCAAAGAAAGTGCACAGCGAGGCTGTACTGTACAGTCAAACTGGCTTCCACTTAATCCACATCTTTCTCTTACAGCACCTCATTCTCATTCTAACTCGGTTATCTCTTCTATATCAGCTTTCTGTTTTAACATATTATGGGTAAGCATCACAGATGGCTTCAAGTTTCAGTACAGATGGAGACTATTTGGGTTTCTCATTCTTGCAGATATTCTTGCAGATTCACATGAGAAGAGACGGGGAAGGAAAGTACCCTATTATCTTCATTCTGGAAAGTACTATGTTATTGTTTAATTTATATTTGTCTCTGTATTTGATTCATTCTTTTCACTTAACTACGTTCACTCAAAAGGGAAATTTATATCACTATTGCAAAATGGCCAACTGGAAATAAACTATAAAAATAAAGAACAGATGGGCTTCCCTGGTGGCGCAGTGGTTGAGAGCCCACCTGCCGATGCAGGGGACACGGGTTCGTGCCCTGGTCCGGGAAGATCCCACATGCCGTAGAGCGGCTAGGCCCGTGAGCCATGGCCGCTGAGCCTGCGCGTCCGGAGCCTGTGCTCCGCAACGGGAGAGGCCACAACAGTGAGAGGCCCGCGTACCGCAAAAAAAAAAAAAAGAACAGGGCTTCCCTGGTGGCACAGTGGTTGGGAGTCTGCCTGCCAGTGCAGGGGATGTGGGTTCGCGCCCTGGTCTGGGAAGATCCCACATGCCGCGGAGCAACTGGGCCTGTGAGCCACAATTACTGAGCCTGCGCGTCTGGAGCCTGTGCTCCGCAGCAAGAGAGGCCGCGATAGTGAGAGGCCCGCGCACCGCGATGAAGAGTGGCCCCTGCTTGCTGCAACTAGAGAAAGCCCTCACACAGAAATGAAGATCCAACACAGCCATAAATTAATTAATTAAAAAAATTTTTTTAAATAAAATAAAGAACAAATAAAATAACACTATTAATTCTAGCAAGGTACTATGGCTTGCTGAAGGTTTTGGGCTTTGTTAAAGAGGCAGGCTAGCAAATATTAGAAAGATGTTACTAACAGAAAGACATATGAATTAGAAAGAGATACTAATACCATAACACCACAAAAAAGAATAAAATAATGCCATTTGCAGCAACATGGATGGACCTAGAGATTATCATACTAAGTGAAGTAATATGACCGAGAAAGACAAATATCGTATGATATCACTTATATGTGGAATCTAAAGAAGTTATACAAATAAACTTATTTACAAAACAGAAATAAACTCACAGACATAAAAAACAAATTTATGGCTACCAAAGAGGAAAGAGGGCAGGGGAGGGATAAATTAGGAGTATGGGATTAACAGATACACACTACTATATGTAAAATAAACAACAAGGTCCCACTGTATAACACAGGGAACTATATTCAATATCTTGTAATAACCTATAATGGAAAAGAATCTGAAAAAAAAATATATATATATATAGCTGAATCACTTTGCTGTACACCTGAAACGAACACATTGTAAATCAACTATACTTCAATTAAAAACATAAATAAATAAATAAATAAATAAATAAGAAAAAGATGCTAATACCAAATGGAGACATTATCCTTTTGTTAACCAAACAGACCAGAAAAAAAAAACCAAAATGGGAATAACTGACCAGTCCGTAATTCAAGTTTATTTAACACTGTGTCCCTTACCACTCCCTTACAGATCTCTGCATAGCTTTCTTGTCATTGTTCAAATTTCAGCTCAAACTTCTTCTCGGAGAGTCTTCCCTGACTACTCCCACTAATATAACCTCTAGACATATCTCAGTACCCTGTTTTCTTTGATTTATTAACACTTATTGCTATTTCAAATGACCCTATTTGTTTACTTGTTCATATTCTGTCCCTTCCACGCCCCTGCTGGAACGTGTCACGAGAGCAGAGAGTTGTCTGCCCCATTCGCCCAATATATCCATGCCTAAAATAAAGATGGACACATAGTAGATGCTCAATAAATATCTATGAATTGAATAAATGCAGGAATAGAGAAAAAGAACCGAGTTTTCGATTCAGTCTTAGTCTTTTGCACATTGTCAGCCCTCCAACAGTCCTACATTTTCTCTCCCTGACTCTTCTCTTCTCTCATCCTTCTCCTCTGTCATCAGGTTTCAACCACTAGGCTCACTCCTATGTGATGGGAAGAGAAGTCATTTTTAAACGGCGGCTGAAACCAAGTTGAAATGTGCTGACAGCCTTCCCAACACCTCTCAACGTCTCTCATGAGGGCCAACATCTCACAATGGCAGATGCTGGTCAATTAGGCAGAAATATTTTCATCTTAAAAAAGAGAAAAAAAGGACTTTAAAGACCCAAAGGTATTTTTGGCTGACATGAGCGTAATTAATTTTTTCACAAGACAAAATGGAGAGAAAATGAATGCCATTAAGAGCTGAGTTTTTAGACTGTCAAACCAACAAATCAATTCAGGGAAAACAGCCAAATGACATGTTTTCCTTTTCCCCCCCCCCCCACAGTTTTTATTTTCTTTCAATAAAGTTTACAGTGAAAAGTAGAGAGAGTTTACATAACATTTTTGGTTTCCAGTTAGTCTTATCAAATGGGGTGATCTAAGTGCATTGGCCAGATTCCATCATATGGATATCATCATGGAAGCTGAATACTGCCCACCCATTTGGGTGGGGCATGGCATCTCGAGTTTGCCACACTCCTCACCTGGCCTGCATCAGGGCAAGTGCTAAGTGCTAGGTCTTACTCCTCTCCATGTCCCCTACAAGACGGAACTAAGTACCAGGTACATAGGCAGTGCTCAATAATTTTAAGATAGTTGGATAAAGTTTTTTGTATTTTCCCTCTTTGCAATCAATCTATTGACTCTCATGCATTGGTACCTTTATGAAAATTTCCATTTTCTCAACCTAAGGGGGTTCCCCTTAATCAATAAGACATCTCTCTAAACTTGTTTATAAAAAACATCTTCAACCAGAAATAAAATAGTCATTATTTTAAAAACCCAAAATTGAAACCATTACTCTGTGTTGCCATAACCAGACTGACAAACACTTTACTGCAGAGGATGCCATTTTCAATGCAAAAAGGACTTTATTTCCTCTCTGATGAACAAACATAGAAACATATTCTCTAAAATAAGGTAAGTGCCTGTGCTCACTCAGAGGCCAGATCGCTAGATCACGCTGCATCTGGAGGTCAGAGGCTCTCCCAGGCAATGAAGAGAGCTGGCCAAACAATAGCATTTCCACGGTGACTGCAGGGGGCTCTGGGTTCTGTGTGTGCTCCTGCCACACAGGCCAACCTCTCTCTGAATGAGTGAGTAGAAGGTCATATGGACCTGAAGAAGTGGGTCAGTAGGAAAAACGGCAGGTGATTACAGGGCTTTTTCTGAACATTAGCCAGTGAGAAAGTGAGCCACTATCCTTCTCCTGTAGAATAATTTCCAGCTATCAAGACAGTGTGCAAATTTATTTAAGGTAATTTTAAAGAAAAATGACTTGGCAAACATCAGGAAATGTCAGAGTCTTCTCTTTAATTAAGCACCTCCTTATGGAGGCGAATTTGCTCACTGTTCTGAATACTGAGCTGGAGTCAGGGGGGCTTGTGTCTACTTTGCGATTGTAGTATGTGCAATAAGACATAACAAACTAATAATAGCTGATGAAATTTTGCAAGTGATTGACCCTTTCATATATAAAGAAGTGTTGGTTCTTAGTAATCCATAGCACAGTGTCACTGACTCATTTGCCTTTCTGAGCAGGAAAGAAAAAGATGTGGTTATCATATAGCAGGAATTTCACATAACCCAAAGTCCAGGTTATCATTGCCAAGAAATGAACTGAGTAATTGTTCCCAATGTAGTATTATTAGACTTGATCTGTTCCATTACTATAGAAATTAACTTCTCTGCCCCCAATTTTTTTTTTTTTTTTTGCGGTACGTGGGCCTCTCACTGCTGTGGCTTCTCCTGTTGCAGAGCACAGGCTCCAGACGCGCAGGCTCAGCGGCCACGGCTCACGGGCCCAGCCGCTCTGTGGCATGTGGGATCCTCCCGGACTGGGGCATGAACCTGCATCCCCTGCATCAGCAGGCGGACCCTCAACCACTGTGCCACCAAGGAAGCCCATGCCCCCAATTTTTTAAGGTTAGTCAAAACCTGGGTCCAGGGGCTTCCCTGGTGGTGCAGTGGTTAAGAATCCACCTGCCAATGCAGGGTACACGGGATCGAGCCTTGGTCCGGGAAGATCCCATATGCCGCGGAGCAACTAAGCCCATGCGCCACAACTACTGAGCCTGCGCGCTAGAGCCCGCGAGCCACAACAACTGAAACCTGTGTGCCTAGAGCCTGTGCTCTGCAACAAGAGAAGCCACCGCAAGGAGAAGCCCACGCACCGCAATGACGCTCGCCGCAACTAGAGAAAGCCCACACGCAGCAACAAAGACCCAAAGCAGCCAAAAAACAAACCAAAAAACAAAACAAAACAAAAGTCCTGGGTCCACCCATGGAAGCATGATTTCATACATGTCTTAACAGAAAACGAAACGTAAAACACCATTGCTCTTTTTCATAATGGCAGAGCATTTGCCAGTTATCATTTTTACATTACCCATTATGTTATCATGTCTCTTATGTAAGAATCTATGCAATAAATTTCTCCAAGAATTTAATGTCAAGAAAAATGTTTTTCTCCAGATAAACTTATAGGGCTCCTTTCGATCAGATCCTGAGATGAACTACAAAGTTCATCTTCTTGGCTCTTTTGCCATCTGCCAGTAAGCCTGGAGTTTCAAATTTCATATCACCTTGCAGTTGAATGCAATAAAATGAACACTAAATCTGGAGCCTAAAGGTCTGGCTTCTAGACCTAGTTCTATCACTTGTAAGTTGCATGTGCCTTGAAAAATTTACTTAACTTGCCTGAGCCTCAGTTTCCATATCTGTCCAATGATAATAATAATATCTGCCACCTTAGGGTTTGGCAGACATTCTTGGTTGCCTACTTACCGGTCATCCCCCACTTTTTCTCTTGATAGCAGAAGTCCTGTATTATTCTCAGTTCCCAATGGAAATGTGCTCAGGAAAGGCAGACCCAGTTCTAGTGAGTGAGTCATCATTGGTCATTGCCAACTATGGTAATCCCAGCCTCCTTCCCTGAGATTGCTTAATAGTTGAGCATTCTACTTCTAGTCATCATAAGTATCTTACCTGTTACTTTGAATAATTATACATGAAAACATTTTGGAAAACTATAAAATGTTATGATAATTATTATGTTTATTCCCAGTGCATCTACTTCTTTTATCTACAAGCTTCTTGACTCCTCACTTTTTATCTGTTTTCCCTATACTGGTTTAAGTGATTTTATGGAAAGTCAGCTCTAGTAATTCTTATTGTTATTTGTTATTGCTGTTGATGTTTTATAGTGTAGCTACTATTCATTGACAATTAATCATGGGTTAGTATTGTGCTGAGTGCTTTATGTACACTATCTCATTTAATCAACACAAGAACCCTAGGAGGGAGACATTATAATCATCTCCATTTGTAGATGAGTAAATTGAAGCTCACAGAGGTGAGGGAACTTGCCCAAGGTCACACAACTAGCAAGAAACAAAGATCCAGTCTGAATGATGTTAGAGGTTGTATACTTAACCAAATTCTCAAATATCACTCATTTGGAAGGTGAAAGTGACAAATCAATCAATCTATCAATAAGGAACATACATCTTAGACACCAAGCCTTTTTTTTTTTTTAACATCTTTATTGGAGTATCATTGCTTTACAAGGGTGTGTTAGTTTCTGCTTTATAACAAAGTGAATCAGTTATAACCAAGCCTTTTTATAACACCAAACCCAAGCGTGATTCGTCCAAGGATTTCAGGAAGGCTCAGCCTGCCCACCTTTGCACCTCTGCCATGTTAAACACTAGAATTTCTTACCACCCAGCTTCCGCCATTAAAACTTGGCAGCCAACTGAGCAGGTCAGGTAGAATCTGTGAGACAGGAAGGGAGAAATCCAGACTTTTTCAACACGACAAAAAAAATAAAAAGGGCGGAGGGGTGGGAAAGGCAAATCATGTTCACCATTTTCTCACAAGTCCCAAACATTACAGTACAAATCTCAGAACTGGTTAAGGTCAGTTAGTGGTGAACAAAATTCTCACTATGCTGACATCACAACCATACTTCCTTTGCATGGTGGATGAACCCACCTGGTGTAGAGGGCTGTCGAGAATGTATCAGTTACCTCAGGTATTTAGTGGCTTGACAAGAAATCCTTATCATAAGCAGGATGACATGGGCATCTTCAAGAAGGTGCTGAGAGAGAAGTTTTCCATCAGACTCATCTGAATGAGAAATCCCTCCCCAAAGAAATGCTTGTCAGACTCCATTTCCACAGATGAAAAGGCAAAAGGAGGAATTATATTGAGTGAGTCTGAAATTGTCTACCACACCAAGGCCAGGTTATCTTCTTAAAGGGTTGTTGTCATTCAGTGTGTCATCAACTGTCCTCAAGCAAGATCACCAGCCTCGGAGCAGTGGGAAGTCGGAGACTGGGGGAGTCGAGATTCAGAAGCTCTAAGCAGAGGTGATGGGTGAAATTAGTCTCCTGTGTCTAAAACAAATGTTAGGGCACGTGCTCAAGAAGCTGACTCAGTCCCAAAAGCACAGTCAAGTGCCAAGAGGGCTTAAAAGCCAAAAGGAGACCAGTGGCCTCTTGAAACGGGGCTCAGGAGAGTGTGGCCCAGAGCTTGTGCTGACAACATAACAAAGGCCCCTAAGAGTGCAAGGGAGGAAAGTGGGTTGCCCTGGGGAGAAGTTTCTGGTAGCAGCCCTGTCCGAGGCCACAGTGCTGGCATGTGCATGCTCTCTTAGAAGGATGTGGTACAAATCCAGAGTGTGGGTGGAACCTTGCACTGGTGACTGGGAAGGTCAGAAGGCTCTGGACAGCTTTAGGGAAACACCCTTAAATGAGCACCCGAATACACTTTTTCCACCTGTCTCTTCTCACCAAGCATCTGTTTGTCCAGCCATCATCATTTTGTGAGAAGACCCTTCTTACTTTGAGATAAAAAGCTCGTGCCCTAGTCCCCTCCTCCACCCAGCCTTTTGCACAGTGCCCACCCGGGTCCTTTCCATTCCTGCCACGCCCAAGAACCGGAAGACAATGCTTTGACCGAGCTGTCCGCGTTCCACCCAGGTTGGCCATTCACCGTTAAGACATAATGGGGCACCATGGAGTGCCAGGACCCACAGAGTTCAAAGTTGCCTCTGTTATCCCCTGTTTAGGTCAAGCAAAGGAGCTCTTGTAATTCAGAGAGCGCCTATACTCAGAGGCATTGCACAGTCTCATTACCATTAATTTTTGCATATTTAACTACAGTTTTTAATTAGATGGTATTTTATTATTCATGCACATAATTTGAGTCCAAGTCGGTCTGCTCTCTTGGAGGGAAGGAAAAAAAAAAAAAAGAGGAGGGGGGTGCAATTCTTGTGAATTGGAAGTTGGTCTCAGCATTCCTTCTTGACTGGTGAGTGAGCATGGCAGACTGTAAGTCTATAATGGTTCTCTTTTAATTTTGCTAATAGCTATCATCTTATGTACCTTTATAAATTTGTTAAATTCCGAGTGCTGGGAGTTGTCTCTGTATGCGGTAACTGTAAATAGTTTACTCTGTTTGGTTTGCACAGACAAACTGTTTATTCAGGCTCCTTGATGTATTATTAAAATGGGTAATGGGCCCCTGGGAAACCATCTAGTTCTATGCCTTCATTTGCAGAATAAACCATGCGTTGTTTTCATCTTTACTCATGATTGTTAATGGCACTGATGATGAGATGGGTGGATTTTTTTTCTCCGCTGCCTTTATCAGCACTGTTTTATTATGCAAGCAAAATGGCCAGGCTGCTGATTTTGTCTGAGGTTTTCAATTAGTCATTTGACTGAACACATCTGTGCTGGCATCCACCCAGAGCTGGACTGCAGCTATTACCGGTTTACACCTGCTGAACCATGGCCATAAATGTGGATGGGAATAAACCTAAATTGGCCTTTTAGATATGGTTGAAAAGTTGTAATGTTGCAGTGTTTTATAGCGGTGTCAGGAAGGTGTGAACTTTTCCGCCTTTAAGGCCTAAGAACCTGCCACGAAATTCCACTCCACTCAAATGACTCACTTAGAGGTTGGTTATTAATATCTGTTTGCCGTTTTGCAGCCCCGATGACTTAATCGGCTGACGTGAAGTAGATAAGATTATATTTGTACCGCAGCTGGGAATGGTCGAGGTTTAATTGTGTTGGTAAACAAAGCTCAGTGGCTGCTTTGGAATCTCTGCTGATGCCTCGGAATTATTCCTCAGCAGTTTGGAACGTGACTCTTACATCTTCCACTGAAATGAAAATTGCTTCCTGGCAGAGCAGAGGCCTCGGTGCTGCAACTGAAGGTGTGGTATTACTTTAATACTCTAAAGAATCTGTCATTTACAGTGGAGGAGGAAACCGGGGCAAATTTCTGCAAAATCAAATGCAATCTCCTCACTGCTAAGTGCTCGTGTGTTTTAGGAGAGACATTGCTAATTGCTAAATATCTAGAAGTCCCCTTGGTTGGTCCTCAGGAGCCCCAAGGGTCAGTAAGCCAGGCTGCTGAGAGCAGTCGCCAGGTCGCTGAGAAAAAGATCTCCTTTGGCTCCTAGAGTTCTCCGACGTTTGTGGAAGCAGCAACATTTATGTTGGATCCAACAGGTTCACTGGGGACTGGAATAAAAACATTTCCCTCACTGTGGGAAAATCCTGAACAATGTTTCAGACTTTCAGGATGACAAAAGAGATTGGCATTGCAGCCAGAATGGAAGTGCTGGCCATGACACCATCTCTGCCCCCGAGGGAGTAAGCTTTTGTTAGTTTCACTCTGGCCATGTGAATGTATGGCTACCATATTTTACCCCTAATAAGCATCAATGCCTCTGTGCTGAACCCTTAAAATCTGGTTTCTATGGAAAGACTCTGTTTCTTTATTACCCTTTCCTCTCTATCAGAGGCCACCAGCAACAATTCATTTCTCTCACCATTTTCCTGACAATGAGATGAGTTTATCTAGTTTGTAAGTAAGGATCCAATCTTCCACTTGGTTCATACCAGCCAAGCTCATTTCTCTGAGCTTTATTCTTTGTTGTTTGTTTTTACTTTTCCAGTGAATACCTGAGGCAGATCCAAGCCATTGCTAATCATCATCATCTCATCCCGTCCCACATTTACTGGGCATATGAGAAAAATCTATGCAATGAACACTATGTAACACATCCGATTTTAGGAGATTCACTTGCAATAATGCTCTAAGTCTTCATAACAGCCCTATGAGCAAGGTGATATTATTGTCACTCCCATTTCACAGATGAGGAAACTAAGGCAAAAAGAGATCAAGAAAATTGCCTAAGATCACACTATGAGTAAAGGAAGGAGACAAGATTCATGGCAGGCAGTCTGGGCCAAAACAAACAAAAATAAAACTATGTTTCTAACTATTAGGCTACACAGCCACTTAGCATTAGAAAGAGTTTCTCAAGCCATGGGTTTGAAATAGCAAGCTGAGATCTTGCTGGAAGAGTTGCGTGGGTTGAAACTCTTTTTTCACCCATACCCCTTATTGGTAGATATTTAAGTTGTCCCAGTTTTTCCAATGCTTTAATAACATCTTTTCCATCTCCTTGGGCACACATGGACATATTTAGAAGTGGATTTGCACAATTATAGGTCATGCACACTTGAATTTTTACTAGGTATTGCCAACTCACCCTCCAAACGGTCAAACCAATTTACACACCTACCAGCAGTGTATGGGAGGAGCTGTTTCCCATACCCTTGCCAACATTTTGATATTATCAAAGTCTTCTAGTTTTGCCAATCCAAATGCATTTTTCAAGGTTGAGAATTTCGGCTGTTTGTGAAACTAAACCTTCAGACTTGCTATTTGTGAAGTTAAGCCTCTGTCTCTCAGCCGCCACCATCCTCACTCCCACCTTGGCATCCAGATAAATAAAGATGGTCTAGGTTCTTTCAGATACTAGTCAAGACACAAAATCTTTTCTCCTCTGGTTGTATAGATCCAATATCAGAATAACTAGTTGTACGGCAGCATTTTTCAGCCTCAAAACTTCACAAATAGCATGTTGATAGGAAGCAGTGTGATAATTAAGTGTAGGGGCTCTGGGCTTAGACTGCCTGGGGTCAGATTATGTAGCTTACCACTTCCTACCTGTAAGGCCTTGCTAGGTGATCCTTCCTATGTCTCAATTTTCTCATCTGTAAAATGGGAATGCTTGTAACACCAGCCTCATAAAGTTGTTGTGAAGACTAACATTTAAATAAAATATGCATAGCACTGAGAAAGCTGCCTGGTTTATAGTAAGTATTGTTTTGTCCATTATAAACTCTATCTAACAGCTGGACCTAATGGGCTAGTGAACAGAGAATATATTACTCTCTCTTGTTTGAGAGAGAGTAATATATTCTCTGTTCACTAGCCTATTAAAAGCATCTTGTTTAAGATTATAGCGTTTGAAATGGTAGGAACTGTTATGGTTATTGAGCCCAACACTTTCTAATAGCCATGAGCCACTTGCCAACAAGGGCCATGCCTTTTTCCATTCCCCAGAGCCCAACCCAGTGCTTGGTACCTAGTGGGTGTTTAGTAAATGATAGCTAAACGGATGGACAGACAGACAGACACACCATGGTTCACTGGCCTCAGTAGGCAAAATCTGTACTTGTTCAAAATGCAAATGCCCAGGCCCCAGCCTAGACTCACTGGATCAGAATCTCTTGGGTGGAGCCCTGGAATCTGCATTTCAACCGGCTTCCCCCATAATTCTGACATACTAAAGCTTTGGGTGTAAGACTGGAGATAATCCCGGCTCTAGAGAAAATTATTTCCAGCTCCTGGTACAATTCCTTCCACATAGTTGCTATTCAATAAATATTGTTGATGAATGAATTAAATGTCTCAGGTGGTAATTAGAGGATTTTCTCGCTCATGTGAAAATCTCTAGAGCTCCCAGAGATGGAGGCTCTTTAGACCCTTTCAACCACGGTTCTTGTGGTGTGGGTCTCAGAGTCCACATCCCGATGCCATGCTGGGCTCACAGGAGGAAGAGGCCAAGGTCCCCTATGGCAGTCTTACCTCTGCTACTGCTCCTCCAGCTCACCTAAGGCCATCTGCTGTCACCCAACACACTGAAATGACTTCCTGCAAATACCTGGGACCTCCAAATTTCAAGGGTACCATTAAGCAGGCTCTAGGGTAAATCGTTTTGAGCCCAAGGTCAAGCGCATCTCAGCAGCCGCTCCGTCACTTCCCCTGTCCTCCCCAGACCTCTTGGACTGCAGACGGTGGTCTGCCTGAACCTCCTCCCGCCTTGCCAGCATCCTGAGCTGACCATCACTTTCTCCCTGCACGGAAGGGCCTCCGGTCCCTGGCTTGGTTTTCATCACCGCCATCACCCCTGCAGCCCCTTCTCTATATCCAGCCTGAACCACCACTCCCAGCTCCCCCCCAGACCCCGCCTTATTTGGGGGATTTGGGGCTCCCAAGGACTCAGTCCCAGTGTAGGTCATTCTAATGAAAGGACCAGAGTCCTCAGAGCTATAAAGTGCTCAAGACACATTTGAGGATGGATGTTGGCTGGGCTGCATTAATTTTTTTGACATCACGATTTTGCTTAATAAACATTATTCCCAGTGTTGGAAGAAGCGGTCCTCTCTGGAAGGGGCTTTTTAACATATTGAGGATCTCTGGCCTGTGTTCAAATGAATATCAAATGGATGTTTTCAGCGAGAGCTGATGTTCGTGGAGCGCTTTCCAGTGCCAGGCGGAGCGGGGAGCGTTGAGGGTGTATTGACTCCACTGGTTCTTTGCAACAATCCCAGAGGTTCGATATGGATACCAAACCCATTCTACAGAGGAGGAAGCTAAGCCAGAGAGTGATGCAGTCATGGCTCAGGGTAAGATAGCTAACAGGGAGCAGAGCTGGGTTCAAACCCACACCTCTGGCTCCACGCACCACAGGGGACGGCGGAGGCTGTCTCATCCTCGCATGCTCTCGTTCCCTTCCTTCCAAGGTAAACATGCCCAGAGCAACAGAGACACAAACAGGGCTGTCCTTGTTGCGGAGGGAGGCCAGACCGGTTGGACTGGCCCAGGTAGAAAAATCCCCCAGCCGGTCCCCACGGTGACGGTGACAACAGGGACAGCACATCGCCTCACGGAGAGGTTATTTCAGGCCTGCAGCCACCCTTCCTCCAGGCTCGATCTGTGTCGCAGCTCCCCACATGGGCCTCCAGCACTGGGGTGGTCACCTCCTCCCCACTCAGTCCCCAAACTGGGCTGCGCACGCCGGCGTCCGGCGAGACTTCTTCTCCCCATGTGGTAGTTGGGATGTACAGTCCCAGCACATGAAAGCAGGGGGCCTGACAAAGGGAAAGTGAAATTTCCCTTGAGCTATTTGCCCTGGCTGACTAACCCAAACCTTCCTTCTCAGGATGAAGAACAGCTCTGATGTTCTGATGTTCAAAGCATCAAAGGCGGATCCCCTCAGCTGAGCGGTGACACACAGCTGCTTGTCAGAGAGGCCTCGGGTGTTCCCACCCGCACCGTTTCCAAAGCCCAGACCCCCTGACTCCACGCTGCGTCATTAGCAGCCAAGATGCCATGCGTCAGACAAGGGCTACCTGGGCCACATTTGTCCCTCCTCCCCTGTCCACGGTGTCACCCTCTGACCCCCGCCTCTAAAGGGGACACAGACTCTGGCCTTTTCTAACACCCCCTGCACTGGCTGTGAAGTTCAAAGGCCATGGAAGGAGAGCTTGGAGAAATACAGATCAGCTTCCAGAAGGCTGGATAACACAGTTTCTAGAGAAAAAAAAAAAAAAAGAGAAATCTCGACAGTTTCATCTTTTTTATTTTCTGAGGGCAAAAATGATCCATGTTCACTGTTGACATTTCAACAATTCAGAAAAGCATAAAGAGGAAAGCAGTCATGGCTGCAGAGCCCACCGTGGAGAGAGTCGCACCGCTACCTTCTGCTGACAGTGGTTGGCTTAAATAGCCAAGAAGCCTGATGCAAACACTTATCCTAACTTGTCCCCCCCCTCTTTATGTGGCCCTGTGACCTGCTGTCCCCTCCCGAGGATCGTGGCCACCTTGCCCTCTTAGAGACTTCTTAAAGCCTCTCTCCTAATAAGCCCTCAATTCTGAACCTCTTCCAATCCTTCCCTTAAAATACAAGAGCATCGCTGGTGACAGTGCTGAGCACACTTCAAACTCTGCTTTTAAGCGAAATTGAACACTGAAAAGATGGCTGGCAACCAACTTCAGACAGCCCCGAGCAGCTTTGTGAGACAAGAGCCTCTCTCCACAGTTTGTATAAATCAAAAGCATGGCCCCTACCCTCCTTTGTTTTTAGAAATTAATAAAGCTTTTCTAACACGTTGCTCGCCCTCCCTAAGAGCGAACAGTCAAATCACAGCTTTTATTCCCAGCTCACCACGTCCAGTAAATAGAAGCTTACGGGATAGACGGGGGAACGATAAGCAATTCCCACCGCAGCGAATTCTTAATATATAAATTCATCCGGCAGCAGTTTAGTATCAACTGGCAAAACCAGGAACAATGGGAAGCAGCCAGGCCTGGCTCTGATGAGGTCAACCATCAAGGTTATCTATATTCAATTACTGGTATCTACAAACTTGCATAGCTGTCAGCTGGTCAGAGCCCAAATGAAAACTCACCATGCACTCAGAAAGCAAATATAGTTTCCGAGGAGAGCCTCAAATTAGCTCTGTGAATGACTTGGCTTCAAACGCACAGGAGCCATCATCAGCCTTTGGGGACGTTCTGCCAGCAGCGTCTCAATGTCTAAATTTGGGTGTCATCTTATAAATCTCTGTTCCCGAAGTAGGAAAGGACTGGAATTGCTCCTTAACCCTGGGCAACGATAAATTATCTCACTTAACAATAGATAAACTTCAGACACTTTTCCTGTACCGGGGACCTATTGTGAGGTAACTGCTAATCGCCAGCATCTCTCCTCCCCCACCAGCTCCACTAAAGACCTGTCGGTGGTGAGAAGACACAATAATTTGTTTTGCAGCTCCTCCTCCGGAACCATATATCATGTGTGGAAACAAAGCTCCGCAACAACAGATATGTATCTGTTTCCTTTATCTGAGTTCCTCTTCCCATCAGGGGCGATGCGAGGGGAACACGTTTCCAGTGTGACGCTTCCATAGCCTGGAAAGAGGACCATCCCCCTCCCAGACCCTGCTGGAGCTGGGGTAAAGGCCTGGTTCTCTGGGAGGAGAAAAGACATGTTCTCTGGAAAAGAGGGCTTTCTGTTCACAGCCACTTCTGCCATGGCTCACATCACACCTTAAATCAGTTCTTCCTGACAGGTGCCTTTCAAACCCAGGCTTCATTTTCAGGTCCCCATGGAGATTTACTGACTAGGCAAGTCAGGGTTAATCAATGCCTAGGTAATTTCTAGATTAGCCTGGGGAGGCTGTAAATTGTGGGCCTGTTAAGAACTAGATGTCTTTGTTTTTATCCTGTGGCCAGAAGCATTTGGATTGTTGCTCTCTCCTTATCCAGCCCATGCTTGGTCCAGTGCCTGCCATTTTCTTGATGTTGGTGATTCCCTTTCCAGTAGTCCCATTCTGATCCCCTCCTGAGGCTGGTGTGCCAGCCATGCCCACATGACCACCATTTGAGCTGCAAAATTCAGGACTGTACATTCATAAGTGGAATCTGTCTAGACGAGTAAGACCAGGCTTTTGGACAGAGGTAAAAAATATGATTACTTTCATAAGAAACTACTTGACACGGGCTTATATAGGGAGGAAAAGGCCAGATGGAACAATGTCAGTCCTGACTCTTAATCAGGCCAGGACATGACATGCTCCCACCTCCAACTTGGGCCCCTGGACACACTTAGACAGAGCCAGCATATGTACAGCTGTGCAGGTTGTGTACTGCACAAGAGCTCAGATCTCAGGGGATGCCATTCACATATTCTTTGTAGATTTCTATATTTGTCATGACAATTTTCTGGCAGATGACAATAATGTGTTTTGTTTAAGCCAATCAGTACAATTTTTGATAGATAGAAGTATCTTGAGAAAGGCAACCTGTCTTTAATTGGCACAAAGTCACCATGAGGGATAGTGGCAGTCCTGCCTCAAGGGACACACTTCTTATCCCTGAAACCCACATGGCCACTTATTTAGTGGCTCTCTTTCTACATGTCAGGGAGGGCATTTGTTATAATGAGATGATCTGTTCATGGGTCTGTCTCCTCCCATGAGGATTTCCTTGTCCATCCTTGTAACCTCAGCACAGAGCTCAGTGCCTGGCTCATGAAAGTGCCCAATACTCGCTTGTTGAAAGAATGAATGAATGAAATTCTATATCCTTCAACCCATATACAATGTCTACCACATAGCAGTTTAAAAATGAATTTTTTTGAACCAAACTGATTCCGTCTATGTTTTGGAAACCTCTCTATTTGCCAAATAGAGCGTGAGGATATTAAAAATGGAGGAGCATTTTGATTTTTCTCTTACAACCTGATGCTAAGAGGTTATCCAAAGGAGATGTTTCAGGGGTCAGTGGGGAAGGAGGAGACAGCCACAACCCAGGGGATGGTGGTCATAGACTTATGGACAAATGTTTCCTAGTCCTGTCTTAGGATACTGGCACACATTTTCTTAAAGTATGGGAAGTATGTTAGGGAACAGAAATGATACACTTTACAAGTGGTAAACTCAGTGACCGTGCTGAAACTCCACGCTGAGGATTTTAAGATCAACTCCCCTCAGACAGTCGACATGGAATTCCTATCAGGGACAGACAACCCCAATGTCTGCTTCTTCTCCTGTCTGGGAAATACCAAGTCCTGTGACCACCAGGCACTTCCGTCCCCTTTGAATGTCCCCTTTGGAAACCCTGGGAGCACTCGGCTACATTTCTCATGGGGCCTGGAACATTTGTGATCATGACCATGGAGTCAGCCATGGAGGCAGGATAATTGGGCAATGTTAAAACATAATTATTATTGTATTAGTGCTTTATTTGGTGATTATGAAACAAATGATTGTTCATAGTGAAAACTAATTCAAAAAAGAACAGAACACTGTAAAGAAGGAAGCTACTTGTAATCCTACCTTGCCCCCATCAGAGATTAACATACTGATAAGTTGGTCCCTGTCCCTTCAGAGTCTTCCTATGGAATTTGTCTATGGACACCTCTGTTCCCTTATGCATTATCCATTAAGATAGTAAAAAAAAAAAAAAAAAAGATCCATACCATAGTACTGTTTATGTAATATGCTTTTTAAATTTAATAATATATTGTAAACAATTTTCTTGTCAATATTTTTACCTTATTTTTTAAAATTCCTGAGTAGTACTTAGTTATATGAATGAAAGGTCATGCATTTAACCAACCGTGATGGATGGGCGTTTAAGTTATTCAATAGATTGAATGTTTATGTCCCTCTCAAATTCATATGTTGAAATCTTACTCCCCATGTGATTGTATTAGGAGACGGGGTCTTTTGGGAGGTGATTAGGTCATCAGGGTGGAGCCCTCATGAATGAGATTAGTGTCCTTATAAAGGAGACCCCAGGGAGCTCCCTTATCCCTTCCACCATGTGAAGACACAGTGAGAAGATGGTCATCTATGAACCAGCAAGCAGACCCTCACCAGACACTGAATTCTCCCTCTTCTTGATCTTGGACTTCCCAGCTGCCAGAAATTGTGAGAAATTGGTGTTTAAACCACCCAGTTTGGGCTTCCCTGGTGGCGCAGTGGTTGAGAGTCCGCCTGCCGATGCAGGGGACACGGGTTCATGCCCCGGTCTGGGAAGATCCCACATGCCGCGGAGCGGCTGGGCCCATGAGCCATGGCCACTGAGCTTGTGCGTCCGGAGCCTGTGCTCCGCAACAGGAGAGGCCACAACAGTGAGAGGCCCATGTAATGCAAAAAAAAACAAAACAAACAAAAAAAACAAAGTATGAAATGGTATTTTTTATTATAGCAGCCTAAAAAGACTAAGGAACCTTGTTTTCTTCTTTTTGTTGTTTTTTCTTATACACAATGCTGTGATGAATTCTCTATATACATATCTTTGAGCATTTGTCTGCTTATGGAATTTACTTTTAATAGGAAAAAATGAAATCTACTCTCCAGGGATGGAAATACAGAAACAACATAAATGGAAGCCCATTTAGTCAATCAAATCACATGTATTAAGCCCCCTTCCAGTAGCCAGTCACTGTGATGAGGATACTGTGGTAAGGTAGACATGAGTCTTGCCTCTAAGAGCTCACCATCTAGTTGGGTAGGAAAAGAATAAACACAGTACATAGTGGTCCATAGAACTACTATCAGTAGCACGGAACTACTGATATGGGCACCCAGAGAGGGGAGTGGAAACTAATCCTGCTCCATGGCAAAGGAAATAGTTGAGCCAGACCCTGAAGAATGGGTAGGTGTTTGCCAGGTCAATAGGGAGCTGTTGAGAAAGAGATTTCTAAGAAGAGGGAACAACATTGGCCAGACACGGAGTCCTGACACACTAGCATGGGTGCTGACAAAACCATAGTGGTGAAGAATCAAACTTTCCATGCTTTAACCACATCTTTGTAATTACTGCCTGGGAGGCCCTAGTACATGTTACCTCAGCTTTGAGAACTTCCGTTTTCATGTGTACATTGAACGTACAATGGTGTCAGCTCACAGGTACAGGGAAGTTAAGGGCTCAGATGCTGATGCCAGACTACCCAGTTCACATCCTGACAATGCCAAATTCTAGCTGAGTGTCTTTGGATGATTTCCTTAACCTCTTTATGCCTCATTTTCTCATTTACAGAATGAGATTATAATGGTTCCTACTCATAGCTGTCGTGAAGATTAACCAGATGAATACATTTAAAGCATTTCGGGCAGTGCCTGACATGGTTATTATTTCGATGGGGATAGAAAAATTGGTTACTGAATGCCTACTCTGATTCAGATTCTAAGTTAAATGCTGATAAGTCCATGATGCCCAGAAAAGATAAAATTCTTGCCTTCATGGGGCTTAGATTCTAGTGAGAGAGGTAGATTCCCCCCACAAATAGAAAAGAGTAAATAATTGTGAGCTGTGCTCATTATTATAAAGGAAACAAGTGAGGGATTGAGACAGACATGGGGGATCCACCTGAGACAGGAGGTCAAAGATGACCCCTCTAGGACCTGAAGGAACGGAAGGAATGAGTTGTGAGAAGAGTGACGGTGTGGGGAAGATGGAGAGAACACTGGGGCAGAAAGAACAGCATTTACGTCACCCGGAGGCAGGAGAGCACTTTGGTAATTCAAAGAGTGGGAAAAGCCAGGGTGACAGGTGGAGAAGTTGGCAGAAAGGTGTTTGAAATAAGGCCAGTGACCCAGGCAGAGGCTGGGTACCCAAGCCGTATGCTGTGTTCCAGATGGGGTTCTATCCAAGTGCAATGGAAGGTACTGAAGGATAATGTAAAGCAGGGCAGAGTCATGATCTGACTTATGTGTTAAGGTTATGCTGAGTGTTGGGTAGAGAATGGTTTGGGGAGAGTGTATCCGTTATCTGGTGCTACCATTTTGCTGTGTGACAAACTACTTTCCAACTTAGTGCCTTAAAACAATGTTATTTTTGTGGGGGATGAAATATGATTTATCTAGGCTGATCTTGCCTGGACTTGACCATGCAAATGCAATCAACTGGCAGATTGGCTGGGGCTGGCTGATCTAAGGATGGCTTTTGCTGAGATGACTTATCTCTGCGGATAAAAGTAAGATTGGGATAATGGCATTTCTGATGAATGAAAGGTTTTCACAAACAGTTCAGTCACAGAACTAAAGAATCTAGAGGATGAAAGGAAGAGAGGGAGGGAGGGAGGGAGAGAGGAAGGGAGGGAGGAGGGAGGAAGGAAAATCAAAGCCTCCCTTGAGATAGAAAATCGCATTAGGAACAAAAAAGCTAAGAAGTCACAATATTTCATCAAAGACATAGCACAGTATCTTTTCTTCACCTGCTATGTGGCAAGCGTTCTACAGACATGAGCTCATTTTAACTCATTTGTACCTTATCAAAACCCTCTCAGTCAGATGACAATACTGATAAGGAGGACACAGTGGCTGACAGGAGTTTAAACCCATGACTGTCAAACTCAAAAGCATACTCCCTCCTCATGGGTAGGGTGGTGGCTGTCATGGTATTAATGTTAGTGATATTTGTGATGGTGGTGGTAGTTATGGTGGTGATAAGGGTAATGGCAATGGTGGTGGTGGTCATAGTGGTGCAGTGGTACCAGTGATGGTATTGGCAATAGTGGTGGTGGTGATGGTGATGAAGGTGGTGGTGATGGTGGTAGTGGTGGTTGGTGATGGCGATGGTGGTGATGGTGGTGGTCATAGTGGTGATGATGGTAATGGTGGTGGTCATAGTGGTGCAGTGGTACCAGTGGTGGTATTGGTAATAGTGGTGGTGGTGATGGCGATGGTGGTGGTGGTGGTGGTGGTGGTGATGGTGGTGATGGTGGTGATGGCAGTAGTGGAGGAGGATGGAGGTGAAGACTGAATAAAATGCAAGAGGTTAGCTCTACTAAAAGACATACCAGGGAACTGCCATGAAACATAAGCATTTGGACCCAGGAAGACACTAGGAAACTTGCAGCATATGTTGCGTCTGTAAATCATGATTAGGACCAGGGCAAGGCCAGAGTAAAGCCCAAGAAAATCACCCTGGCTCGGGGACTCTGGCTGACGTCATCTTTGTTGATTGCTCTTTCTCTACTCTGAAGAAGAACCAGCTCATCTTCTGCCCCACCCAGTAAAATGGCTCAGTAAATATAATTACTTGCACCATCTAATCAATAGTGGATTGCTCCTGGTTCCTACTTGTTCAATATCAGTGTCTGAGTTCACAGAATCTTGATACTTCCCTCAAGATGCCAATTTCTGCTTAATGTTAGATAAACCTCATCTATCAACCCCATGCACTAATGAGATTTTATTGTGTCATTAATAATACATATCTTAAAAGATATGTTTTCAACTCATATAAAGTGAAATATGAGGTTGCAAATATTTGACACTTCCTAGTTATAGAACTCCCAAATGCCAGTTGAACAACCCAAATCAATGTTGTATTAAGCAAGCTCAGAAAGTGATTATAGAATTTGAGAGACAACCAACGGCTAGGCGAAGAGAAGCTGTTTCTCCACTGATTTCTCTTTTCTTAAAAAAATTTATTTTATTGAAGTATAGTTAATTTACAATGTTGTGTTAATTTCTGCTATACAGCAAAGTGATTCAGTTATATATATGTACACATTGTTTTTCATATTCTTTTCCATTATGGTTTATCACAGGATACTGAATATAGTTCCCTGTGCTATACAGTGGGACCTTGTTGTTTATCCATCCTATATATAATAGTTTGCATCTGCTAATCCCAAACTCCCAATCCATCCCTCCCCCACCCCTCCCATTGGCAACCACAAGTCTGTTCTCTATGTCTGTGTGTCTGTTTCTGTTTCATAGATAAGTTCATTTGGGTCATATTTTAGATTCCACATCCACTGATTTTTCTAAAAGAGAAAGAATTAAGAAGCAGTCTTCAGTCATATTAAGAGGCCTTTTAGCCTCTTGTAACTGGTAGCATTTGTCATCCCCAGAGGAGGTTAGTTCTTTGCTCTGAATTTGGGTCATGAGTTCCAAAGGAACGCAGGGTTCTGAGGTCTCCAGGATGCTCTAACATATGAAAACCAGGGCTCAGACTTCTCCATGAAGAGGAAGCAAGGTACACCCTCCTCATTAGAAACACATTGCTGATAGCACGTGGCCGGGACGCCTGCTGGTGAAGTTCATCTGTGCATAGAATAAACATTGGGCAAGCAGCTTGATTCTGAGTGAGGCAGTCTCCACGCCCAATCCCATCCCTGGGGAAAACCCCAGGGATGTCACTGGACCACAAAACAAAAACAGCTGCAAGGAGAAGTAGGACACAAGGAGAAGTGCCATGGAGTAATTAACACCCCCAGTTTTCTTGATCAGGAAAATCACATTTACTTTAATTGCCTCACTGTTGTGTTCATTGTATAAAGAATTCGGCTCACTCTTTTTTTTTTTTTTTTTGTGGTACGTGGGCCTCTCACTGTTGTGGCCTCTCCCGTTGCGGGGCACAGGCTCCGGACGCGCAGACTCAGCGGCCATGGCTCACGGGCCCAGCGGCTCCGCGGCATGTGGGATCTTCCCAGACCGGGGCACGAACCTGCGTCCCCTGCATCGGCAGGCAGACTCTCAACCACTGCGCCACCAGGGGAGCCCCCAGCTCATTCTTCTTGATTCCCTTGTTAGAAATACTCTCTCATTTTGGGACAAGGTGATACATCTTCCTGCGATTCGTGGCTCTTAATGATAGACAGAGTCTTCATGAGGTGAGGTTGTGTGTAAACGTTTTGTGAGTAATTCACCATAATATTCTACTCTATAGTTCGCTCATTATTTCATTAGTGATATAATAAATTGCAAGTTTCTGAAGCAGAGAGGATCTGTAAATCGGGGTGCCCCATATACTAAGAGAGTGGGAGCATCTGTTCTGGGCGAGCATGAATGGATTAGGGGTTCTCACTCACAGGATGATTTGTACTCAGGCAGGTAGCTCTGTGTGTCCCAATATTGGGGCTGACTATTCAGACCTGTGGGTTTATGTGCAGCTAAAAGTCTAGGGGAGTATATACATGCACGTATACACACGGAGTATTCAGACTTCTCAGATCCACAGCTAGTTCCACACCACTTTATACACGGTTGTGGACAGACGAGTGAGTGTCACCTCAAGGACTGTGACTGTGTGACATGAGACGTATGTTCCATGGTTTCCCAATTCAGCCTTTGCTAGAACTACAGTTATCTCTCTACAGAGATCAAACAGCTGTTCAGCTTCCCCAAACAGGCCTCTCCATGTGAGCAAAGTCTGGATCGATCTCTTTCTCATATTCTTTCTGCTCTCTTCCCCACCTCTTCTCTCCATCTTTCTCTCAAAAAAAAAAAAAATTTTTTTAACCTACCCATTGGTTTTCTTTCCAATTTCATAATCATTTTCAGAGATTTGCTTAATATAACCTTGACTGGGCTCTAAGGGTCCTTCTATGTTTGAGTTGCTATGATTCTAGAATTTTCTCCCTTTTTTATTTTATTTTTTTGATAAACATTGCATTTTTTTAATTCCCAAAGGGTGGTCCAGCCTCCACCCTCTTCTCCTGAATGGTTATGACCTTTTTTAATCCTTTTTCAAAGTCTTTTTTTTCTCCTGACTGTTTCATTGATTCTAGAAACATCGGTTGCAGCCTGGTAGCTATCATTTCAAACAAGAGCCATTCTTCCTGAGACGTGGCAGAAAGGAGAACAGTGTGTAAGCCGCTAGTTTTGTGTAACAAAGGAGAGACACAAGACCATGTGTTTGTATTTATATTTGCAGAAAAGAAACTTTTGGGGTGATATGATCATTAAGGAGGGGTGTTGAGCAAGACTTTTCACCAAATATTTTGTACATTTGGATTTTTGAGTTATGGGACTATTCAAAAAATTAATGATTGGGCTTCCCTGGTGGTGCAGTGGTTGAGAGTCTGCCTGCCGATGCAGGGGACACTGGTTCGTGCCCCAGTCTGGGAAGATCCCACATGCCGCGGAGCGGCTGGGCCCGTGAGCCATGGCCACTGAGCCTGCGCATCCGGCGCCTGTGCTCCGCAATGGGAAAGGCCACAACAGTGAGAGGCCCGCGTACCGCAAAAAAAAATAATAATAATAATAATGACTGTAAATTTAAAAAGCAAACAAACAAAAACTCATTGACTTGGGTTATTCAGTTGGCCTTTGAGGGTTGTTATGACCATACAGAATACTTTGTCAAAGATAGGCAAAAATTTAAAAAGTGGGTCAGTATATTTGGTGTTCTTCTCAACTCACGAATTAACTGGGGGACTTGACAGTGACTGGTTCGCTTAGAGTTGGGTAGACAAAGCCTGAGACAAACCCACAAGAGATCGTCTGGGACAATATTTTGTAAGTATGCAGGCGGGTGGGAGAAGGTGCAGTGTGTGTTGAGAAAACTACAGGATGCCTGATTCTGAAAATAGCACTTAGGACTGAAAATTGGGGGAACTGAGGCAAGGCACTAAGAGGGCAGATTTTCAAGGGGTATCAATTTTCTCGTTACCCTCAATTGTGATAAAATATTTCCAGAAGCTGGTATGGATCAGGAAAGACACTCTTTCAACCAGAAGTCAAAGGTCGTCCATTCCACTCCTGGGCATCGAGGGCCACTGTCGCTGGTGTCCAGGAGAGGGTGCTCGCCAAAGGCAGAATTTAGTTGAAATGATGGTTCCTTCTGAACTCCAGCTATAGACCAAGCAGCCATTAACCAAAGACAGCCATCCCCTCTGCCCATTTACTTTCCATCTATTTTTCCACACTCATCCAAAACACTACCCTCTAGCCTCCCATTTTCCTTCATGAATCCCACGTGGAAAAGAGACGGAGATTAGGGAAGGCATACAACCCGTGTTTTTCTTCCTTTCTTCTTTCTTAAAGCAAAGGTTCAAAAACATATCTCGGTCTAAAAACAGCACCATTATTGATCCACTTTATTTTTGATGGCTGCAATAAACACCTGGGCAAGGAAGGGGGAGGTGGAGAAAGTAAAAACAAAACTGGATTCATTGGCCAGAGACCGTGTTTATGTGTAAGTGATACTAAAACTAAGCCGGGTAACTCAATAGTAAAATGGGCAGGGTTTAGGGCTGTTGCCATTAAGAAAATAACACTAATACAAGACACATGTGGGTGCTGGCCGGGACACATCCCCAGAGCTCCTGCGCAGCCCAAACTGGGGATCAAGGCTGAGAGTTCAACTCCAGCTCACAACCTCTGCTGTGATCCCAGGTCAGAATCTGGTAATGTAATTTTCTGCCAAAATGGGGGAATCCATGTGTTCCCAATGACACATCAGGAGGTTTTGTTTTGATCTATTAGATCATGGAATCATTGACCTTTAAAATTCTGAGATTTTTAAGTTTTGCCTGGTCCTTTCTCAAAGAAGTAACCCAGAGAGGTTAAGTAACTTACCCAAGTTCACACAGTGAATCTGTAGCAGAACCAAGACCAGCCCCTAGATATTAATAGCAGTTTTGCAATCAACGTGGCCAAGGAAACAAGTTGGACCACACATCAACTCTACTTAAGCAACGTACTTGGTCTGGGTATCACTCTAATTCTGAGAGGTTGTCATGATAGTATATGCTCATACATCAAAGCACTGTGCAATAAACCAAGAACATGAATAAAACAATAAAAGTATTAATGGAGATTCCGCAGCCTGCAATTGTTGCCTCCTTTCTGAAGTCTCCTCTCTTTTTATTTTGCTCATGTTTGGGGGTCTCAGCTTGAAGGTCACCAATGAGAGAGACTCTCCCTAACCTCCCAAACCCAAGTTGTCGACCCTCCACCACTCATCTTCTAACATCTTCCTTGTTTGTTTCTTTCACTGAAATTATCCTGTCTGTTCAGCCGTTTCCTTACTTCTTGTCTTTTTCTCTTTTTAGAATGTGAGATCTGTGAGGGCAGGGATTCCCATTTTGCTCAATGCCATATCCCCAGTGCCTGGCCCATAGTAGATGTTCCATATATTTGTCTGCATGCATGACAAAATGCATGAATAAATTCCACTAAGTGGATGCAACTTTCCCATCCTTAAAACCTCCATGCATCCATTCTAATACATGGAGGTTTTAATTAATAATTAATTAAATAAATATTTTAATTAATAATTAAAATAATGTTAATTAAAGTTAATTAATTTTAATAATTGCTTAATAATCCTTTTTAATCTTATGGCACCTGTATTCTGCCTTGAAAGACCCACCCCACCCCATGTAGCCCCCTCTATCAGGTTGGAAGGCCTTTAAAGGCAGATATATTTATGTTGTATTTGCAGCAGTGTTTAGGACCATGTCCTGATCATGTTGGTTCTAAAATTTAATTGAGACAGGCACATAGATCAAGAGCCTTTGGAGCCCATCCAGAAATAAAAGTCAATTCACCATTTCTGGACCATTGAGCTAAAGGAAGGCATGCATTTAAAGAGAGAACTTCCATTGCAACTAATTAATACGTTTTGGTCTCTTCCTCTCTTCTGGACTTGAATCTGGACACAGCCAAAACAGTGTTAAACAAACCTATCTGGACCGAGTTCTTGTTTGTGTCTCCTGAACAGCTTCTCCCAGCTGGCTTTATTTAAGTGATCATAGGATAAAATTTCATCACAACCTCCAGTGATGTGATGAAAGATTGCTTCATTTCTCATCTCCAGGGCTGGTGCTCAGAGGTCCCTCAGCCCAAGAAGGGACATAAGACACTGGGGGAACCTTCATCCCAGCAGAAAGCCCCACCCGGAGGCAGCCAGAAGGCAGTGCTGACCAAGGTCACCAATGAAGAACAGAGCACTGTCCTTGGAATCAGATGGATCTGAGTTCTAACCACAGCTCTCTTATTTATAGGCTGCTTGACCTTGGGCCACTGGACCTCAGTTTCCTCATCTGGAAAATGGGAATGGTATATCACTTACATGGTTGATCAAAAGGGTAAGTGTTTATGGGGAGCCTGGAGCAAAATAGCCACTTAACAAAGGGCAGCTATTACTACTCTTATGACCACTGTTACTTCCCCATACTGTCTCTTGTATTTAAAACCCAAACCCATTTCCATGCCTACAGGCTCCATATAATCTGAGCTCTGTCCTACCTCAGGGCCATTGCACTTGCTGTTCCTTGGACTTGGAACCCTGGTCCCACCCCCAACTCCCATGGCATGGCTTGTTCTTTTTCCATCCTGCAGATCTCAGCTCAGATGTCACTCCTCCAAGATGCCTTCTCCAATGGCCTAATCTAACCCCTCTTCATGGTGTTACCCTGATTCACACCCTCACGTCCTCCTCATCCTCTGAAACTGCCCTTTTTACTCACTCCGTTGTTGACCCTCTTCCCCATCGGCACCCGCAGTCTGTGAGCTCCCTAGGACCCTGCCTGCTTTTGTCATTTCTGCATCTCAAGCCCCTGACACGTAGTAGGTACACAATAAGTACTGGCTGAATGATGGCATAGATAAACAAATGCATCTCCATGAAAACGACCCCCCAGGAAGCCCAGAGAACAGAGAGGGGGACCAACTATATAATTTGCAGAGTCCAGTGCAGAATGAAATGTGGGGCGCCTTATTTAAAAGTATTAAAAATTTCAAGACAGCGACTGCAGAGCGTTAAACCAAGCTCAGAACACTGCCAAGCAACTGCGCAGATCACACACCCATGAAGCTGGCCATGCTCGGAAGGCCATGGCAGACAGCTGGAGGCCTTTACCGATAGGCAAGCCCCCTGGAGAGTTTTCAGATCACACCGTGCAGCTGGCCCCAGCAGACACAGTTCAGGCCTGGCCTTTCTCCCCGACGTCTTCCAGCTCTTTCTCCTCGCTCCAGAAGGCTAGTTCCCAGTGGGTTCCATTCCCGCTCCCAAGCCCTTCTGTGGGACTCTCCCCATTTTCCGGCCCCTCTTTGGGAGTATTGCTTCAGAATATACTTAACCTAATGAGCTTCTGAAGGACAACCAGTGAGAAATTCATTCCACCCAGAGGACAACAGCTTTAAAAGCTCTGGATGGCAGAGAATAAGGGAGGCTCAGGAGCAGGGCTGCCACATACAGCTGTGCAGGTTGCTCACGGCAAAAGGCCCTTCCAAGCGGGTGAGTGAGGACTGAAGCCCAGCCCATGCTACAGTTACCCAGCCAGGTGCCTGATGCGGGGCTGCACCTGCCCAGAGAGAAGGGGCACCATTTTCTTTGCACAAAGACACCGCCCACTTGACGAGCCATGTGACTGCCTGGAGGGGCTGTCATTTTCAAATTTGCTCAAAAGCACCATAAAATTTAGCAATATCCCTGCCCAAGACCAGACAAAGGCAGCTTTCTGAGCAGCTGAGAGAACTTAAGAGTGTAACCAAAAGCCAAAAACAAAACCAAAAAACCCTAGATCCTCTTCCGCTCTCAATTTGGCTGGCCTGCTCAGTGCCCAGAGGCAAGAGGAGACACAGACATGAAGATCGTCAGCAAAATCCACAAACGGTAGTTATCGGGATACGACATGGACGTGGAAATGTAATGGACAAGAGACCTTCGCCTGCTGGCCTGCAGGATGCAGTACGTATTCCTTAGAACATGGAAGGGGCTCCAGGGATGGCAATTTTCTGGGATGTGTTTGGAGGTGGGATTAGAAGGAAGAAGATGTCAGAGAGCTTCGGTGCAGAGTGAGATGGAAAGCTGATTTTCTGGGCTGTTTGCAGGGCGGGGGAGCCAGTTTTCACTGTCGCTTACCTCTGTGTAGCTTCAAAGGATTCTTTAAGCCCTGGAGCACTTGCTGGAAGAGTTCTGGGCTCTCTTCTTGTCTGGAATCCTCCCAGGATTAGGAGCACAGAGGAACAAACAAGTCCTCACTCTGTTCCCTTTGGAAACCTGGCACAGGGGCTCTGCAGTCAATATGGCGGCTGGCAGCCCAGTGGGGGCTTCCCAGGACCTTGCAGGATTCCGGGCACCTTACAGGGCATGTCTGGTTCCAACCGAGGCCTCTATAACACCTCTTCAGTGCTCTTGAGGGGACCCTGCACCCGCCCTTTCTTTAACTGCCTTTAAAAAGTCCCTGGTTTTTAAATGGGACTTGTACTCAGATAGCCAGAACTGCAGGAGAAGCCAACTGGATTCTTGTATTTGATTTGATTTTCAAGTGCCCTGTACCACCAGTTTACAATTGAGTAGGGAGGTGATGGCGAACTGGGGAGTGAACTAGTATTTGAATTAGGTATTTTGCATTCGTGGTATCAGCTAGTTCTTACAGCAACATTGTCAGGTGCAGAGTGAACCCCTTTTACAGATATGGAAACTGAGGCCAAGGAAGAGACCGTGTATCAAGGGCCAACTCTCCTCTGGGCAATATAATAACTTGCATATCTCATGTGTAAACAACCCTGTGAGATGGGTATTAGCATTAATTCCCATTTTACAGATGAGGAAAGTAGCATTCTGAGTAGTCAAGAATAGACTCAGGTTTGTATAACCAAGAAGTGGTATTCCTGGGATTCGAACCCAAGCACAGATCCTTTTGGTTCTGTTTCCCTCTCAAAGTGAGGATGTCATAAAGTGGATGTCTGGGCTATTCCACTGTGATCCAGTTTCCATGCTAAAGCATAGGAACCCTTTCCCCCCGGGCTCTGGATAAGAATGGAAGTGAAAGGAAAGTTCTTCATTTGCATGTTTCAAAAGTCAAGTGGTGAAACTTCGCAGCTACCATCTGGGTGGGAAGAGCCTTGCCCTCCCGCCCGGTCCACAGCCACAGGCACTGAACAAAGCCAACAAGTCAATGACAAACATGCTCCCAATCCCCTCTAAACCCACACATGCCCTGAACCATGAGATTTACAACTGCCAAGGGCCTCGCCTTGGACAGAAACCAGCCCAGCATCATGATCCAGGCCTTGGAGGCTAAACCCTCAGATGGGGAAAACATCCTGCCCTTTACAAGTCCATTCCCTCTCTCGGTTTTATTAACAGAAGGCTGAGATCCGAATATGGGTTTGCAATACCAGTTACCAGCTGGTGGAATCACAGAGCAAAGCCCTTTCTCCTGGAACCAGCCTGAAGGCTACACCAAGCTGCCAGATGGGCAGTAAAATCTCTTAAACAGCTGCTGTCTACGGCTATGCTACTACTGGGGTTGTGGGTTTATTTTATAGGGATCATGGGTGTGCAGAGCCCTTCAGACTGAAAATTAAAAATACTAGTTTATGAAGCCTGGGTCATCTTCCCAGCCCCTTGGGATTGTGACAGCTTCCTAGAGTTTAGTTGGGGCAACCCTAGGCTCTTCTATGTTCTGGGGCCAGAATGTGGAACCCTTACCAGTAAGAGAGAATAATACAGCAGCTATGACATTCATGGGTGCAACACTTGCCCTGCATTCAGCAGGTGTTATTTCTTTTAACCCACATGACAACCACATTAAGTAAGCACTACTAATTTCGTCTATTCAATAGATGGGTATTTTGAGGCTCAGAGAGGTTAAGGGTTTGCCCAGAATTACACAGCTGAAAAGTGGTACAGACGGGTTACAAAGCCTGGACCCTCACCTATAGGGAAACTCTCCCTACTCAGTGACTCCTACCTGCCCTTGGAATAAACAGTCGTGTGGGGATGAGCCAGTCCACTAGGAAAGAGGGTCTGTACCTCTTGGGTCTTCTGCCTCCTGTCAATTTGCTGCCTCAGTTTCCCCAACTATAAAACAAGAATGGTAAGAATATCTCTTCACAGTGGTTCATAGAAGCAACAAGTTAAGAAATGCAAAACACTTAAAACAGTGCTTGGCATACAGTAAGCATCCAATCATTGTTCGTTATTCTTCTTTTGTCTTATTGTGATTATATATAAAGGGTCTACGGCAGCCCCGCAATTCTGTTCCCTGAAGACCATTTCAGTGCCTGGATCGTGTCTGTCCTTGGAAGAAAAATCTCTGGGAAAAATTCTGCTTCGCTTTATTTTTAGAAGCCAAACTAGTCCCCTCTTTCACCATCATTTGTAGAAAGTTCTTAATATTCAAACCAGATCCCGTTTAACCTTTTGCCCAATGTATCTTTACTTTACTTCAAACCCCTTTGGCTCTCTGAGGCCTGGCTTCCTTCAGGCTCAGGCTGTAAATGTTTGACTTTGATTTGAGATACATGACAATAAATTAGGGGACATTTATCAAAGCTGCTTTTTGCATAAATTACTGCATTATACAAATACACTTAGCAGGATCCTGCTTCTTTGATGTTGGGAGCAAAGATTTATGTGCGATGGAGTTTTTATTTATCTGCCTTGTTCACCTCTACAAGAGCTGGACATAGCCCTCAATTAGTTCCATACTTCTCGAAATGACATGTATCTCTTGCAACTTGAGGAGAAGGAACAAAGATGCTTAAGTCCCATCCAAGTGGCCTTTTTAAGGAGATGAGAAGCTTTATCTGACCCGGAGTGTCTCTGAATTCTTTCTCCTGAGAGCAGATTGAAGAGCAAATAAATTGGTTGCTCTGGAATCTTTCTCCACTATTAAAAAAAATGGAATAGAGGAAAGGGCTTTCTTTTTCTTTTTATTATTACTATTATTATTATTATGTTATTATAGAAGCTACAGAAACACGAATACCTATCCAACCAGGTTAAAATTGATAAAGGGACATCTCCCTTGTCTTGGGCTTCTGAATCTCTAAATTTAGATCCATGGAGTATACCCCATAGGAGTAAAATTCTATGTGACCTGGTGGGGGGAAGCCCAAAATTTTACATTTCACTGGCCATTTGCATTCACTGGGGTGGCTACCCTAAAGTTACCATCTTTTCCCTTTTTTGATGCAAGAGTATTTTTAGAAGGAAAATGACCACTCTCTTCACCATTCTTTCAGGAAAAAAAGGATGCAGTTCTCAGAACACAGGATTTGAAGGCTGGAGATGCGGGTCAAGTCGTGGCTCAGATGGGCAGTCAAAGCTGAAGGGAGCAGTACGGCCCCTTCGGAGTAGTGGCAGCCCATTTTCAGACGGAGGGCTCGAGGGCTCCGCCTACCCCAATTCTGGGATATCACGTAGGTGACCTTCTGCCCGGGTCTGACTCTGCCGCAGAGTCCCTATTCTCTGCAGGTTCACAGCACTTAGAGAAATGGCAGTTTTCAGTCCCACCAAGGAAGGTAGGACAGTGGTCTGGGGTGGGGAAGCTATGAGGGTAGCCCCTACCCAGGCAGGAAGAAGCTCCAATGCAGGGAGGCATGGCTGGCAGCGAAGGAAAGCATCTTCCATGACCGTGACAGCCATGTTGACACCCAAGGTAGCCCCCTGTGGGGAGCAACCTGGAAATCAGGGGGCAGGCAGCTCTCCAACTCAGCAGTGAAAAATAGCCCTCCAGGGGCTTCCCTGGTGGCGCAGTGGTTGAGAGTCCGCCTGCTGATGCAGGGGACATGGGTTCGTGCCCCTGTCCGGGAAGATCCCACATGCCGCGGAGCAGCTGGGCCCCTGAGCCATGGCCGCTAAGCCTGCACGTCTGGAGCCCGTGCTCCACAACGGAAGAGGCCACAACAGTGAGAGGCCCGCGTACCGCAAAAAAAAAAAAAAAAAAAAAAAAAAAGCCCTCCACCGTTCCCTCAACCCCCCAGGGGCATATCCCCCATCATCCCATTTACATCCTGAAACTTACCCTCCTTCTCACTGTAGCCATTCATGATCCCTGAAGCCTCAGCTAAGTGCAGACAAAGCAAGGGGCACAAGTACGATAAAGGTACAATTTTAGGAAAGGATTTGGTTGAGTAAAGATGAGAGGAAATGGCACCTCAAAATTGGGGGAGAGTGGGATGAAGAAGGCAGAAATATTTAGGAACAATAATGGTGATATAGTCATGTTTGCATTTGTCAAATGTCTGTTCTGGCCAAGCACTGATGCATGGTGTCATTGGACTTGCCCCACAAGCTATGAGGTAGGAAGAGCTGTTTAGCCCTATTTTACAGATGAGCAAATTGAGGCCCAGAGAGGTCACATCGCTTTCCCTAGGTCACCCAGCTGGTAAACTGCAGAGCGGGGATATGAACCCAGTCTGACTGCACAGCATTTCTACTACTAAAAAGCAAGTCTGGAGGGGGAGTATGGGCACTGGGACAAGCAGCAGACAACATTGGTTACGAGGCCACTTCAGTGGATAGAGCACCGGAGTGCACCCGCAGCGTCCCCGTTCTCTGCAGGAGCACAGCACTTAGTGAGAGAAATGGCAGCAAAGGGTGGAGGTAGGGTTTCCATTCAGGAAGGTCTTGAACACACTAAAGACTTAGTGAAAGTTTGTGAGCAACAGAGTGACAGAGCAAGTGGGGCCCGCACGTACCTGTAGGTGGCTGTCGAAGGGCCTCCGCACAAAGAGCCCTGCCTATGCAGTGTCTCCATGCTGACCAGACAGGAGCGTAGATCCAGAAAGGCCTTCCCATGTGGAATCTCCCCAACCTTGGCCATGTCCGTGAAGCCAAGGGCTCCACACACACCCTGTCCAACCATGAGCCCTCTACATCGAAGGTGTTCAACTGAAGGTCATGACGAATACTTCTAGTCGCTGGGCAGAAATACCCTATAATAATCCCGTACATAACCAAATTGGTGAAGGGGGTGGAGGCCAGAGGGCCCATGGCAAACTCTTGGGCATTTTGGTGGAAAGAGGAAAACCCTAGTCTTTGTAGAACTCTACCCTTCCCCACCATAGCTAAATGACCTTGACCATTTCCCTGCCTTCCCTGCCCATCCCTTTCCACATCTGGAAATTTTGGATTCTACTACATTTTTCACAGGGCTATGGCAAAAATTAAGATTTCATGGGGCAAAGGGAACCTAGGACAGTGGCTGACACCTAGTAGGAGCTCAAGTTAGGCTAACTCCACTCTTCCCAAGTCTGTTCCAACTGGTAGGTATTATTGTTTTTATGATGATAAATTTTTAAACAAAGTTTAATTTTAGATTTACAGAGTTCTTCTGAAGGTAGGACAGAGTTCCTATCTACTCCACACCCACTTTCCCCTATTATTACCATCTCATATTAGCATGTCCACTTGTCATAGTTAATGAACTGATACAGATACATTATTATTAACGGAAGTTCATACTGTATTCAGATTTTCTCACTCTTCTCCTGATGTCCTTTTTCTGTTCCAGGATCCCATCCAGGGCACCATATTACATTTACTCATCATGTCTCCTTAGGCTCCTCTTGACTATGACAGTTTGTTAGAATACCTGTTTTTGATGACCTTGACAGTTTTGAGCAGTACTGATCAGGTATTTTTGCAGAATGTCCCTCCACTGGGAATTGTCTGATGTTTTTCTCATTAGACTTTAGACTGAGGTCATGTGTTTGGGGGAAGAAGACCACAGAGGTAAAGAGCTGTTCTCGTCCCATCTTATCAAGGGTACAGCTACCAACACAGCATCACAGTTGATGTTGACCTCGATCACTGGGCTTGAGGTGGTATTTGCCAGGTTTCTCCACTGTGAAGTTGCGTGCTCCTTTTCCATCGTGTCTTCCCTGGAAGAAAGACACTTAAGGAGTGAGCGATTATGCTTCACCTCTTTGAGGGCAGAATATCCACGTAAACCATTGTGAGTTCTTCTGCACAGAAGATTGGCCTGTTTTCCCCCATTTATTTACTTATTCACTCATTTATTTACAACAGCATGGACTCATGGATATTAATTTTATACCTTAGGTTATAATCCAATACTACTTGATTTTGTGGCTTAAATTCTTCTAGCTCTGGCCATTGGAAGTTCTTTCACTTGGATCATATATCCTTTTGACAAAGTCCCATCATTATGGGTTTGGTTTTCTGGTTATGTTTTGTTTTCCAGCACTTTCTTGCTTTCTGGCACTACAACATGCTCTAGGTTCACGTGGTATATTTCATGCTCTAGTCCTGGAGTCCCAGAATCAGCCATTTCTCCACACTCTGGTTCTTTTTATTGGAGGAGGATATTAAAAATCAAGATCTGGGGCCTCCCTGGTGGCGCAGTGGTTGAGAGTCCGCCTGCCGATGCAGAGGATACGGGTTCGTGCCCCGGTCCGGGAGGATCCCATATGCCGCGGAGCGGCTGGGCCCGTGGGCCATGGCCGCTGGGCCTGCGCGTACGGAGCCTGTGTTCCGCAGCGGGAGAGGCCACAACAGTGAGAGGCCCGCATACCGCAAAAAAAAAAAAAAAAAAAAAAAAATCAAGATCTGGGCACCAGCTATGGACATTACAATTGAGATGTCATTACTTCTAGGCCCTCTCAGCTGACAGAGCAAGGAGATAAATGTATGTATACTAACCCATGAATATACATATATATGTATTAAAACTTCTGCATCCAACTATATGTATCAATATTAAGCTAAACACGAGTTCATTCTGATGTGTCCAACTCTGATCCATCACACTATGGCTCACTCTAGCCTCTTCTAGATTCCTTATCTGTAACTCACTCCAACTGTGAAAAACCAGGCTCCTGCCATCTGCCATCCATTACCTTCGTTGTTCATTTCTGGTGTACATGTATAGTGGTTTCAGAATTCTTAACTCATACCTTGGTGGGAGACAACTTTATCAGCTAGAGTGGAGTGATTATGTACACTTCCCTCACCTGCAGTCTTACAATTCCGCTCATTTCCAAAGTTATTTAGGTCAGCATCTTATTCTTCCCTCCCCTTCAGTGAGATTGTTTCATACATTCATAATACAGATAGATTGTAGTGTCATATTCTGCGTTCTATCTTGGGATCCCTCAACCTCCTAAATTATTATTATTTTTTAACATGTACATCAAGGTTTACTCTTTGTGCTGCAAAGTTCTACGGGTTTTGACAAATGCATAATAGCCTCTCTTGACCATCACTATAGTGTTCAAAATAGTTTCACCGACCTAAAAAATCGACTGTGATCCATCTATTCAGCCCTCCTCCACCCCACGTCAAATCCCTGGCAACCCTTCATTTTTTTACTGTCTCTTTAGTTTTGCTTTTTCCAGAATGTCACATAACTGGAATCATACAGTATGCAAATTTTTCAGATTGGCTTCTTTCACTTAACAATACATTGAAGATTCATTCATATCTTTTCATGCCTTGATTGCTCATTTCTTTTTATTGCTGAATAATAGCCCACTTACGGATGTACCACCGTTTGTTTATCCAGTCATATCTTGGTTGCTTCCAGGTTTTGGTGATTTTGAATAGAGTTGCAATAAACATTCACATGCAGGTTTTTGTATCAGTTTTCAAATCAGTTGGGTGGACACCTAGAGGTTCAATTGCTGGATTGTATGGTTAGAGTACATTTAATTTTGTAAGAAACTACCAACCTGTCTTCCAAAGTGACTGTAGCACTTTGCATTCCCACCAGCAATAGATGAGAGTTTCTGTTGCTTACGTCCAGCTGTAGGTATTGTCAGTTTTTTGAATTTTAGTTAATCTAATAGCTGTGTAGTGATACCTCACTGTTATTTTAATTTGCAAACCCTTAATACCAAATAACGTTGAGTATCTTTTCATACGTTCACTTGCTATGCGTTTATCTTCTTTGGTGAGGTTGTCTGTTCAAATCTTTTGCTCCTGTTTAAACAGGGTGATTTGTGTTTGCTTATTATTGAATTTTCAGAGTTCTCTCCTCTTTTCTTTGTCATACAATCTGGGCCAGCTCCATCCTTGTTTCCCCTACTTCCCTGCATCTGTATCATCCTGAGCACAGAACATATGGAATGTTCCATCCCCCCAACCTCTCACTCCCAACTCAGAGAAATAAGAAGGGGCGGCTCTCCAACTGTGACCAGCAAATACTTAGCTGCCTCCCTTGGAGCCATGACTGAGTCTGAAAGAGCTCAGCCAGGCTGAGCCCAGACCCCTCTTGACGACCATGGGTCCCCCACTGAACTTTGCATGCACCTCATAAGATCATGTGCTAGGGGAAGCCCCCTCCCCCGTCCCAGAACAGACTCAGCAACAATTTCGCAGCAACACAGCCAAAGACTGTAATGTTTTAAGCTGCAAGGATCCTTAAAGAGCATTTAGTTCATTTTATAGACGAATAAACTAACGCTCAGCCCATAGATGTCACTAGGTGCTCCACCAGGAAAGGGTAAACAGAGTTTGTTATATTTAGGATTCAACACAAACTTTTTAATTCCTTGCTACTCAAAAGGCAGCAACCTCAGCCTCACATGGTAACATGTTAGAAATACAGACTCTCAGGCTCCCCTCCAGACCTACAACCTGAATCAGAACCTCCATTTTAATGGGATCCTCCAAGCTGAGTTGAATGTTCATGAACGTGTAAGAGCACTGTCTTCATTCAGTAATTTCTCAAATCATCAAGCAGCACATTGGGCTAAGCATCAATTCATCACAAAACAGATAGCACCCGCTCAAGAGGTTAGCCTTGAGTGGACACTCACATCATCAAATGACTTCCCAAGTAATTGTCAGATTGACTACGATCATGGTTTATACCATAAAGAAACAGTGTATTTGAGAATCAGAGACCTGAAGGGTAGGTAGGATTGAGCTAGGTTAAAGACGACATGGAAGATGAGTCCATGTGCATGGTGGATCACAAAGAAGAGCAGGTAGCTGGCAGAGAGTCCCAAGCCTGCGTGATCTAGGCATCCTGCAGAGCGTGTCAAGGGGTTGATATTCTGCAAAATGCTACCCTGGAAGTGATACGACCGACCCAAGACCCAAAAGGGTGGTGGAGGCCAAACCCAGTTCTCCTGCTTCCCCAAATTAAGCCCTTTCCACCAACAGGCCACCCTATCCTGGTCCCTGGGAAGCCCCCCCAGGATGACACGGAGAACCAGGCCCTGGACATCAGGCTGGCTGCCAGCCAGGCTGGATACACATGCAAGTTATTTTCATGGGGCAGCAAATTCTGGAAAATATGTGGTTTAGAAGCAACATAATTATCATCCTCTAAAATTAGGCTCATAGTCTAAACAAGCCCCAGCCTTCCTTCTGCAAAAAAACAAACAATCGCAGGCAGGAAGCCTGCAGCGATGCAGGTCATGTTGGCCAACAGGCCTGCTGGTCTCCCTGCTGAGCTAAAAAGGCAAACAGCATGCAAAAATGTAAATATTATATTATTTTTCAAATACCGCCTATTCCATTCTCGCCCCAGCTGGCTCTGTCTGTCCACCTCGGCGCCCTCTGAATACCACGCCCCCCTGCACTTTGGCCGTGAAATACATGGATGGATTTTTTCAGAAGGCATTATCTAAACTGCTGATGTAATAAGGCCCTGGTATATGAAATTCACTTAATAACTCACGCTTAGTTATTTATTGTGAGCCTGGGTGCATTCTCCTTGATTCCGCTTCCCAGCGAAATCTAAGTGCAGCTTTCATCATGAACGCCTGAATTTATGGCAAACAGACCAAGTGACATTAAGAAAGCCACACAATCCCTTCATTCAGCCTTTAATAAGGAAGCCAAGGAAAAATTATCCTAGCTGGTTTGCGGGTGACAGCACAAGAACTTTCTGGAGTCAGAAAAGTTAGCACCGCGCCTCCTTGTCAGCCCATTAAAAAGCAAAGCTGGCATGGCATATTAGAACCATGTGTGAGAAGGAATTTCTCCTCTGGTAAGACATTCCAAATACTGTCTCCGAGCCAAAGACTTTGGTGTTAGGCTAATTTAAGCAGCATGTTGAAATCAGCGCTCAGAACTTTGATCATACGGAGATCGTTTGTTACAAATTGAACTAACCCAGTCTCTATTTCTGGCGGATCAGAACTCTGGATTTGTTGAATTAAATGCTTCATTTAGTACCGTTTGCACATGAAAAGGAACCCTGCACTCAGGAATCTGATAGTGAATTTTTCACCTAACCAACAGGTCCACTTTTTTATTACTTTTAAACCTAATCCATACTCCATCCACACTGTTCCTAATAACCCCAGGGCTGTTCAGAGTGAAGTTTTAAATCAACTCCCATGTCATTGGGGGTGAGGGTGGGGGGAGGGGCGGTGGCAGGGCAGCGGGGCTGCTGAGCCATCCTTGAATTATCAAACCATGTAATAAAGAACATATTGGAACCCGGTACCAAAATTAAAGAGAGAGGGATAAAAAGAGAAAAAAAGCCAAATAAATTAGTCCTCAGTTGTTATTTACTGTCCAGATAACCCAGTTTCCTTTCATGACAACTGTGGGCTAAAATAGCAAAATGATTTTGCAGACCTATGATTTTCGTCCTGTTGCCTGTCTGGTCCAGCCGAAGCTACGAGGGAGAGAGGTTAAAAGGGCACAAAATAGACCATTTCCACATATGGCTACACTTTCTGTTCATTTTTGAAGTTATAATATCTTTAACTGTAGATAATGATATTATAAACTGTCATTTAGTGCATTTTAAGTATATTACATACATGAAACAAAGATCTAGAAGGAGCTGCAGCTGAAATCTTAACAAAAACATTGTGACTCAAATCCGCCAAACAGGAGACAGGTATTGGGTTTGCTAAGAACATCGTGGAGCAGATCATCACAAACACAGAAGACTGTGAACGGACTCCTGGGTGTAAACTGTGATCCGGGCCAAGACTGGGCACCGATGATTCAATAGTAATTAACTGCTAATTATAAACACTCAGGGGTCAACAAGATACTTTGCAGTACGGTTTTATTTTTACATCATTTGGTTCCTCCATAGCTTCCTTTCCTAAAGTTTACCTCCCGTGAGTGGAAGGTGGGGAGACAGAGTTAGAAAGCCATCTCTGCTTCTGCTGCTATTAAAACAGCACTGACACCTCCTCAACTGGGGGCCAGGGGTGGAAACACCTATATTTAGGATGATGATTCTTTCCTGAGCCCCGGTGTGTAGTTAATTCATAAACATCCTCTCCTATAGGCTTAAAAATCCTCTTGAATGAGGAGTGCCTTCATTTAAAAGGAAAATAATTAATTATTAGCACCACGCTCTAACCAGCTGAGCTAACCGGCCACCTAAAAGGAAAATAATTAATTAAAAAATAATGTTACTGCTCTTGTGTGCCAGAAAAATCTACGAATGATTCCTCAGTTTTATTGGCATGAAGACGAGGTTGATTTCCCCCCTCCCCACCCCAATTCTTTGGAGAAAGAAAATGGTTACGAAACAGATAGCGATAATAAATGTTTTATTGGTGAAAAAAGAAAGATCAAATCTTTAATGAAATCAGGATGGGCTTTAGAGATGAACTCCATCTGAACTTGCCAGGATTCATGGAACTTCAATTAAAACAATTTCAGAAGGGCGGCTGACAGCAAGGCGCTTGGAAGTGTAATTAAAATTGAGCAAGATTTTAGCACCAGACTTTCCAGCAGGATCCTGAGGATGTGTGATAGCCCGGGGAGGGGAACCCTGGGGGTGAGGGGGTCTGTGAGGCGGGGTGAGGATTCTCAGCAACACAGGTAAGAAACCCCGCAGAGGCTAGAATCCCAGGCATCAGCTCACCATACATCATTTTTAATCTACTCGTTTCACCTCCATCCATGTGGTTGTAGAAAACTGGCTTCTTGGGCTGGAGGCTGACGTTTTCAACCTGGAAACAGCCTTTGATGAAGTCATACACAGGGACTCCAGTTAGAAGATCATTAAGGCCCCATAATGTTGCAGTTAAAGTGTGGACTCTAGATCCTGGGTTCAGATCTTGCTTTTCCATATACAGCTGTGTGACCTTAGGCAAGTTACTAAACGTCTCTGAGCCTCATTTTCCCAGCTTTGAAATGGGCTAATGATAGCACCCAGCTCTCGGAGCTGTTGAGAGGCTTCACAAGCTAGTCCATGTCAAGTGCTTAACGCAGTGCCTGGCACCTAGTTAGCACCCAATAACAGTGAGCAAATATTGGTATTTATTAAAGCCGAAAATTAGGAAAGTGAACTCCAGAAGTTCAGCTTCTCCTTTTAAGAGGCAAAGTTCTTCTACCAGATGTGTCACCAGCATGGTACGGACAAAATGAGTGTCTGCGTGGTGAAATGCGGGACCCCTGAGGAGCTTTGCACGAGGAAGGTCCTGGCTTTGGGATGAAGAGCTAGTGCTCACCTCTTACGGGGGGCAGCAGGGAGATGTGTGGCTGAGGCCTGGACCTCGAAGAGACTCTGGCTCAGCCTCACTTCCAGCAAGAGAAAAAGGAGGCAAGAGCAAAGGAAAGAGGAGCTGGAAGGAAGGCAGGAAAGCAGGAGGGGAGGGAGGGAGGGAAGAAGGAGCTTTGGTCCGTGACACTCTCTGGCCCCCGCTGCTCTCCGTTGCCTTAGATGCTTAAGAGTTGCGTCCCTACAGCACACCTTCCTCTGACTTGAGCTGGCGTGAATGAGTTTCTATTCCTTGGCCACCCGAAGAGCTCTCTCCATCACTCTGAACAGTCTCATTAAATGACAGGGAGGGGTTTTCCATGCATGGCCATGGTCACAGATACCCAGCTCCATGGGGCACAGTGGGAGCAGGGTTTGCACGTGGCACCCCCAGGGATTCCTGAGAATCACCTAGAACAGACCAGCACTCACTAACGCGCCAAACCCAACAGGCAGCTCTTGGTCCAGGCACCGACTTATAACGGATCCAGGCAGCAGCTCTACAGGCAGGGCCCACCAGCCTCCCGGAGAGATCATCTCTCTGCCACTGAGTGCTGGGGCCTGACCCAGCAGTTGCCCTAAGTTTTCTAACCCCCTGAGGTAAGATTTCCACATTGGCTTTTGGGAACCAGCTCATGATTTTAAGGGAAGTCAACTTTCTAATGGTATACAGAATCCCAACTTGTGAGTAACAGAAAAAAAATTAATTACATATCCTTTGGATTGCCTTCCATGATTTTTTTTTATAGCTATGGCAGCAGAATTACCTTCCAAATTATATTGGGCCCAGGTTATTAAAATGGCTTTCAATTCCCTGAGTAGACACGGTGATAGACAGCCGGACAGGGTTGCTGAAGCACTGGGATGCTTTCCCCTCCTTTTTTAAACTTCTCGCAGAAAAGTCACATGCAGATAACTGAGAATTGATTGTTTCCATCTCCAATTAATCCATTTCCTCTGGTGTCTGTATTTACTCCTAGACTTCCCCTGGTTTCCAGTATAAACCAATACTCTTTTAATACTCCAAATCTATTAGACACTTTTCTTTTCCCCCATGAACAAAGGAGAAATGTTTTTGTGCAACTTTATGGAAGCCATCAATCTCCCTGAGAGGCTTGCTACGCTCAACAGAATCCACATTATAACTTATGCAAAACAGAGGATGGAGACGTGGGGAGAAATCCCACTTTCTTTGAGCAGTAGCAGTGCATTAAAGAAAACATGCATTTCTGCTGAAATTCATATTGGTAAATGGATTTCCCATCTGAAACATTGTTTTTCACTAAGAGAAGCTTTTAATCCCCTTAAGTTCCTTTCTAATCTGCCTTGGAAGTGCTTGTCTCAGGAATATAACAGTGATGATATAACAGATTTAATTTATTAGAACAAGACAGCAACCAGCCAGCAGAGTACACAAGAGTGCACGCCCGCCGCCAGCTGAGTGGGGCCGTCCTTCCGGGATGGAGAAAAATTGTCCCGTCTCCCCTGAATCCAGCCCCACTGCACGGCTATGCCCAAGTTCAGATCTCAGCTCCCCGGGCTCTCTCTGGAGCCAACACCCCATCTTCACGGGGTAAAGCCCTTTATTCTCTAAAGGCCAGAGGAAGGTTGAGGAAGACAAACCCCTGCCTGCTTCCACTGCCCCATCCGCTGGAGAGCAGTGGCTGAAAGGGAGCAGAGACCAGCCAGCCAGTAGAGGCCGATGCCCAGAAGCTCAGCCAAGGGTCTCAGTGAGACGGGCTGGTCCTACTGCCTAATCTGATGGGCCACCTCGGGTAGCTAACAGCCCCAAGGAGCCGAGAGTCAGAAGGACAGGAGATACAAAGGCAACTGTTCCTATATCCCATCCCACTCCCAACCAAGACAGAGAAGAAAACCATACAAAAGTCAAGGATCCCTACTCAATCCCAGTTCTGCTTGTTCTGGGATGGGCAGCAGGGAATCCATTCTTGGTGGCTCAGCCTGCTGCATTCTCTATGCCAGCCAGCTGAACTGAGACAGCTAGAGACACGGGATGGCTGAGCCCACCTGGCTGGGCCGTGTCCAAGCCAGCATGGTGGCCCCAGGTACACCCACACAAAACTCCATTTCCTCTTCTTTTGAACAGAAAGCAGTTTATTTACTCACTCAAGCCATGCTTATTAATGCTCTCAGGAGCCAACCTTTGACACAGAGGTAACACTCTTTGAGCCCCACGAGAGCATGAATGAATTCAGCACAGGGCATCAGGGTCATTTTCTAAGTGGGCGCCTCTGCAGTCACACACAGTATGACACCACAGTGGTCAAGAGCATGGCCTCTGGAACCAGAAAGTCCTAGGTTCAAGTCTCTGCTCCAGCTCTTACATGGTGGGAGACCTCCCTTAAGTAATTCAACCTTGCTGAGCCTCTATTTTCTCATCTGTAGAATGGGATCATGACCATCTACCTCCAGTGAGGAATAAATGACCTCATGTTGTAAAATGCTTACCAGATGCCTGCACCTATTAAGTGCTGATTAATTACAACCGTTATGATGTATGTAGGTTTACTTGCCAACACATTCACCCTTTCTGTTCATTCATCAATTCCCCCAAACATATATTGAGCATTTAGGATGTGCCAGGCTCTGCTAGACACTCTGTATTTGGGATGAGGGAGATAACAGGGGATGGAAAGATACTTAATAAAAATAATTCTTGATAGAAGTGCAATTTTGCACTCCTTCTTTCATTTAAATTTCACACGCACACACAAACCTACAGTAGATAGTCAAGGCAGATATAATTGCTTCCATTTTACAGATGAGCAGACAGATCCAGTGAGGTTAGGGGACTTTGTCAAAATGGCAAAGCTGAAAAGAGCCAGGATGGCGGGGTGGGCGTGGGGAGGTCTCAGCCAAGTCTCCTCCCATACTTTTCCTTGAATAGGATTTTCCAGAAAATAGGGTCCTGAATCTCGTCAGTGTAGAATGGAGTAACACAAAACCACACGCCCAGGACCCCCGTGGACTTGGGACATACCCCATCCCGTGGCGAGTGTGTGCTTAGGTAGGAAACCATATCCCACGCTCAGTGGGGGCCGGGGTCTGCTGTCTTTAGACGATAAGAAGGAGGCCAGGAAAGAGAAGAAACTGGGGAACTTGACGCTTATTAAAAGCACTTGCTCACAAGCTGTGTTTAGTTCCACATGGTGCCCAAAGCCAGGAACCCGGCCTCAGCAGGGGTCAATGTCCCGTCCTGACAGGCGTGAGCTGGGGAGTCTGGGCTGAAGATGGATGGGGGCGCGAAACATGCCCGTGACAGCGGTAATCCACACGACCCAGGAACGCAGGCTGGTATTTTGGCCACTTCTCCACACTTTTTATGGGCCCAGAAGTGGGAGGAGGGAATTTTCATCATCTCAGACATAAATAACTCCATGAACAGTGTCGAGATCGGACACCTCAAAATTAACCACCCTGTACAACACAAAGCCTCTGGATTTACTTCTCAGCTGCAGAGCTGCCTGAAGTTAGGCAAGGCTCCAAGGCATTAAAACAAGCCTGGCACTTCCATCCCTGCTCCCGGGAGAAGTCCCTGTTCTGCTTAGTGGGATGCCTGCTTCATGTTTGCTTCTTGATCGTAGATTTTTGGATCGCTCCCTCTCCCCTCACCCTGGGCTGAAGACCCTGCCTCCTTCCTTATGGAGGAAATGGAAGCAACCAGATTCATGCTCTCTCATCTCCCACCACCCACAATCGACAAACTTGCCTACGTTTGAAACCCATTCTCTGTCTTACTTCAAGATATAGTAGAAGACATGTCTTTCCTCCCACCGGGGGCCACCTCCACTCGTGTCCAGAATCCCTCCCCTTCTAAGAGTCTGCCCTTCCAGCTACACATACTCACACACATCAACAACCCCTCTCTCCTGGATCATTCCCACCTGCAATGACACTTCCTCAATATCCCCCATCTCAAAAAAACCCAAACCAAACCAAACCAGCCCAAAAGATCTACCTTGATCTCTCATCTCTACCCAACCATGCCCTGTTTCCCTAATTCCCATCTTGGCAAAATATCTTGCAAGTGTTACCTCCAAGCCCCGACTCCACCTCTTCAATCAAGTCCAAGTTGATTTTGCCATCACTCCACCGAGCCTGACCTCACGTTTATCAGTAACCCCATGTTATCAAATGGAATGAGTACTTAGCTTCTTCTCTTCCTTGGCTTCATGGTTGACCCCTTGGTCCCTCCCGAACCACTCTCTCCTCTTGGCAGCTTCTGCTTCCCACCCGCTCCCCTCCCTCCCAGCTTCTCCTCAATCTTATGTTGACCCTGCTTTTGCACCCAACCTCTGGATGTACGAGTGCCCCTAGGTTGAGTCCTCAGATCTCTTCTCGATGCTTTGTTCATTCCCTCTTTAGGTGAGCTCATTCATTCCATGGTTTTAAGTACTATAGTACTATCTATGTACCACTGACTTTCAAAATGTTAGCCCCAGCCCAGAAAGTCTGCCTGAGCTCGAAAATGTATATCTGGATGTCTTCCTGCCGTCTCCACTTAGACATCTAATAGACCTCTCAACATGACATTCCTTGACTAGGCAGTTAAGAGAACCAGAAAGGGCTTCCCTGGTGGCACAGTGGTTGAGAGTCCGCCTGCCGATGCAGGGGACACAGGTTCGTGCCCCGGTCCGGGAAGATCCCACATGCCGCAGAGAGGCTGGGCCTGTGAGCCACGGCCACTGAGCCTGCGCGTCCGGAGCCTGTGCTCCGCAACGGGAGAGGCCACAACAGTGAGAGGCCCGCGTACCGCAAAAAAAAAAAAAAAGAAAGAAAGAACCGGAAAGACAACAGGCCTTTTAGACCTACAAAGACGTTCAAACTCATGTAGAGTTAATAAAATGCAAATTAAAACAAACTGAGATATTTTTCACCAATAAGTTTGGCAAAGAGAGATCAAAATATTTTAAAATACACTGTCGACAAGGATTCGAGGAAAGAGGTACCTTTGTAAGTTGGCAGGTAATATAAATGGGTATAAGTCTTTTGCAGAGCAAATTGTCAATATCCATCCAAATGAAAAATACACATCCTCTTTGACCCAGCAGTTCTACTTCTAGAAATTTATCCAACAGATATAGTAAATATACTTAATAAACTTATTTCTATTAATATTTATCCAATAGGTAGAGTCACATTTGCAAATGAAAACCAGCTAATATTAGCAATAAGAGAGTGGCTGCATAAGTGAAACTAAGTTCCACAGTGGAATACCACTTAACTGTTGTAAGAAGGAAAGAAATCTGTATAAGCTAGTAGAGAAAATCTCCAAGGTATAATTTTAACTTAAAAAAATTAAGATGCAGAATGTTGGGTATAATATGCTATTATCGGCATTTTAAAAGCGTGATGGAGACCGTGATACCATAAATGCTTACAGAAATACACAGTATTCATGGAAGGAGACACACAAAAGTTGAAACAGGATTGCCTTTGGGACAGTTGAACCAGGAGATTAGTTTCTGAGGAATTAGGATGCTCTCTTTTATACCTTCTGTACTGTTTGAAGTCTTTTTTGCCTTGTTCAATTATTTTATTTTCAATTTAAAAATAAAGTTATTATTTTTCATAGCCTGGCTCCTCCTCTATTTTCAGCTCTCATATGAAATGCTACCTTTCCAGCAAAGTCTTCTGGACCACCCCATCTATGTCAGTCTCTCCTACTTTTTTAATCCATCACCAAAGCAGCTCCACTTTTAGCTATTTTAAATATTGGGGTAATAGGAAGGTTTAACTCAAAAATAATCTCTGCTCTCCTTGTCAGAGAGGTTTCCCTGTGTGCGCCATCAGAAATAATACCTACAGCACTATCCCTTTCTAATTCTTTATCTTGCTTCTTTTTTTTTCAAGGCACTTATCACCATCTGAAATATTATGACATATTTTTCTTTGTTTAGTTTTGGCTTCCCCTCATTAGAATGTAAGCTCCAGAAGAGCAGAAATCTAGCCCTTTTTTGTTCATGGCTCTATCCTCTGCGGCTAGAACAATGCTTGGCATATCCCGTATGTTCAAAAAATATTTGTTGAATTAATGAATGGTTCCACTGCCAAGAACAAAACAAATAAATAAAAAGATGTTTCAAGGTCCTCGATCTACAAAAGAAAACATCTAAGGCTGTGAGTTTAGTGCTGGGTCTCACATCCAGTTAGGTCATCACCAGCGCCCGCTTCCCATTTGTATTGACATTGATTTGCAAAGCAAAGGCCCTGGGGAAGCATCATATAGCACCAAGCGGTAGAGAGAAAACGAAGAAGTCAGGAATGGGTAGCTCTCCAGGAAAACCCCAGAAGTGTGGAGCAGGGAGAGAAACGACGATATAGAAAGCAGGAGTAAGAAAGAGAGGGTCTTTAGCAAATCCCCAACAGGAAGCTCCTTTCCTAGTCAGGGAGAGTCAGGGCACGAGGAAGAAGAGAAACAAGAGAGATCCAAGAGAATCCTTGGGTCCTTCTGTCACCCTGAGTGACCATGATTCCAGCTCCTCATGGGTTGTACACAGGTGTCAGAGCAGACCACTGTCAAGGGAAGGAGTGCCTGAGTCGTTACATTACTTAACCCCCTAGCGATCGGGCTAAAGGCAGGAGAGCCATGAGTCAGCAAGTCCCTGGGAATCAGCGAGTTAAGTGGATAAGCTTGGGTAGCAGGCAGCCCGCCAAGGAGCCTGGGGAGTGTGTGCCAGGGATCTCCCCCCACAGCCCAGCCTGCCCCTGGCAGCCAGCTCCTATCGAAGAAGCAGCCCTCTGACCCTCTTTGCGGGGGATGACTTTTGGGGGTAACGCAACGGCCAAAGCTTCTCATCGACTTCAGAACACTGTGTTCCCAGTCCTGGTGCGTTAGCACCTGCATCAATTCTGCTGGGGCCTCCAGGAACCTCAGGAAACCTCATGTTTTCTAAATTGTACTTTTATGCTCAGCAAGCCCTCAGGCTACCTGGTTAAAAGTTGACATTAAAAAATCCTTCATAATTGGTTTGTTTGAATGGTGCCCTCTGCAGAGTCATCAAGGCAGGCCGTGTTCATTAGCAGCCGTTCACGTAAAATCCAGGCAGTAAAACATCAGTCATGCTGGGGCTTCAAAAACCGTCTCCAGGCTTTCTCAAGACCAACCAAACGCCAACACGAATAAATCCAGGGCAAGATGAACTTTAGGCGGCATCTTCTGAGGTAAGGTTTCTCCACCTTGGCACCATCTGAGGCCAGATAATTCTTTCTTATGGGGGCTGTCCTGTGCTTTGTAGGATGTTTAGAAGCATCCCTGGTACCTACTATATGCCAGTAGCATTGCCCTGTTTATGACAACTCCAAATGTCCCCAGATGTTGCCAAATGTTCCCCGGGGGGCAAAATAGCCCGAGGTTGAGAAACACTCTTTTAAGCTTCTATCCATTTGGACAGCTGAAATTTTGGAGGAAAAGTCACCCATTCCAGAAAGACATTTCTTGAGGGTCTACTATATCCTAGGTGCCGTGCTAGGCATTGGATATGGTCCAAAAATAAGGGGTGTACACGGCCCCAAGCATGTCTCCCAAAAGAAGGGGGAACCAAACCCTTAGTTCTTTCTCGATGACCAAGTTTCAAGGGTCAGGGTTTCCAATAGGAGGTGAGGTCAGGCTGTTTTGTTAGGAGAGGGTGGGTGGGTGAGCACTTGAGAAACTCCTCCAAAGGGAAGCCTCAGAAATGCTTGGTTTTAGCTCCTCATGTAAATGGATGTCACCAGCCTTGAAAAGAGCACAATGGGTGTACACAGTGAATCACCGGAGTTAATTACAGAGATCGCTGCGGAGCCGTGCAAAGCCCGCTGAGCTTAGCTTGCAACACCAGGTACAAGAACAGCCAACAATGATGATGATATTCACGTTAATAACTGGCACTGACACAGCCACAAAGCACTCCCCGCTCCGGGCCTGTGCCAGGAAAAATAGAGAAGCAGTCAAGAAAAACATAGTAGCATCGATCCCACCCTCTGGTGAAAGGCTGCCACCATTTTCCCCACTGTGGTCTTGGAGACTGACTGAAGGGCCCGGTGGGGTGTTGCTGGGTAGACGGATTGTGGTGGAGGCCGGCGTGTGGGGAGGAGGAAGCCCAGGCAGATGGGGAGGGGAAAGTGATGCACTGAGATCAAGGGACAGACAGATGCTCAGACAGATGTCATTTCATTGCATTAACGGTTCATTCAAGTGACGGCGAAATGTCCCCAAGAACTTGGCACTGACGAAGGCCAGGTTCCCCAGAGTTAAATAGTGCAATCTATAGGCTGGGGGTAAGTAAGGGTCTCTTTGCAAACAGCTAAGGACTGTCAATGCGCCACGGGGCAGGAGAATTTGGGAACATCCAATGTTCTCATCAAGGCTGTTATCCTACTTGCAAGTTAACAAGGTAGCTTGCCAATTTCACGGATGCTGGCAGAAGGCACAAGACACCTGGATCAGAGACAAAGAACGCTATCACTTATGGCATAGCCAGCAGCATATTTACAAAAACTCCCTTTGTCCCCAGTCCCACACAGGTGACACAGATTAGCCAACTAGACACCTGTCCAGGCAGGGGGTTGCACTGTAGGAGAGGAATCCCACACCCAGGAAAATGGAATCTTTTCTAATGGGCAGTAAGTATGGCTGCCCTTTGTTTTGGGGGTGACTCTAAATCCATCTTCCAAAACTCCCTTCCAAGATGTGCAGAAATGTGAGAGGCCCCTGGAGAATAATCTCCCAACAGGAATGACCAAAATCTGGGTCACCTTGGCTTAGATGACAAAAAAAGAAAGACCTAGGCAGTCACAAGTCAAGGAGTATAAGGGAGAGGACACCATGGCCTGGCAGACTTAACACTGTGTTTCCCTGTGGAAGTCTCTACCTGGAGAGGTAAAAGATCTCAGATGAGCTATAACATGATTTTAAGACCCTCTCTTCCCACTATATAGTCCCCGAAGCCACCTTCCCATTAGAATATGGACTCCCATGAGTACTTATCTAGAAAGTGGTTCACAGCTTTGCCCATGTGGCCACACCATGCTTTTGGTTAGCTGTATTTCTGATGGTCATTTAGTTTGTACGCTTCCTGGCGTATACATCAGACTCCATGCTGGTTAATGTGAGTCTGTTTTACCCTGAGCTCCTAATCCTGAAAGGTTGAGAACAAGAGCCCTGAATTTAACATGGCAATTTGAATCATAACACTTAGTTCTAGCACTTATTCTATGTCCCAAGCTCTTCATATTCATAATCTAATTGAATCCTCCAACCAGACATATACTTGGTAGGCAAATCTCTGAGTCCCATTCTATACATGAAGAAAGTAAAACACAGAGAGAGGAAATTATGCTACTAGAGGCTCACAGGTGGCCGTGGCGGAGCTGGCACTTGAACTTGGACTGGCTGAGGCCAAAGTCATCTAACCACAGCTCAGAAGGACTCAGGAGGCTGTGTGTGGCCAGCCAGTCTTCCCTCTGACGTCCTCTGTCACGCCTTCTTAATCTGTCCTGCCAGCGAGCCAGGAGATATGCCCTGAGCACACCTAGTGTGGCCTCAGCCCTGTGCCCTTCAACACCCTCAGCCCCCTGAGCCAGGCTCACCTGGACATGTAGGTACCTCCTGTACCTGGAGTCCTTTCCCCTCATCTACACGCCATCTAAATCTTGCCAGAAGGTTCTCAAAAAGCTTTGAGTTCCGTTCCAGTTACTATTGTTACATAACACATTTCCCCCAAAGCCAGCAGCTTGAAACAACCATTTTACTTTGCTCACAATGTTGAGGGTCAGGAATTGGGAAAGGGCTCAGGTGGGACATGCTCACTTGGGGTCTTTCCTAAGGTGGCACCATCCACAGGGACATCCCGTGAAGTCATAATGTTCATGGCTTGAGAGTGGGCAGCAGCCAATGAAGCCGTCATTCAGGGTCACTGTCATCTTAGAGATACCTTTTTTCTGGAGCATCTGCACCTCCAAGGAGACCTCTACCCCTTGATTCAAACTATCTGATTCAATGCCCTTGGGACTTCTCTTTGGGCCCCTATTACTAGCTTGAATAGGTAGTAACCAAATTCTTGACGGACAAGGGAACCCCTCTTACTGAGGCTGGTATGTGAACCAATGCCTTATCTGCCCTTTGGTGACAGATGATGTATTCGGGATCTACAGACGGAGCAATCTCTTTTACTTATTTTAAATACACACCCTTCCACCCAATACACCCCAAATACTTCACACCTTTAAATCATCCCTCTGCACAGGCTTTAAGCTGCAAGCCAGTAGTATATGGCTGAGATCGGGAGTTGGGAGCCGGATGGTTCAACTGGAGCTCTTGGCTGTCTCCTAGCTGCATGACCTTACTTAAATACTCCAGCCCTCAATGACTTCATGGGGATGGTTAAAGTCTCTACGTGACAGAGGCATTGTGAAGATTGTGACGATTAAGTGGAGAGACACAAGTAAAGAGTTTAGAAAAATACGTGGTATATGGTAAGCACTCCATTGAACTATGCTTTATGCATTCAAAGTGATATTCCTTACAATGAAACATCGTCAATGAAATCAACTATCCTTGAATATTCGAACTATCAAATAGCATTACACAACTCAAATGCTTGCTTTCAAAGATTTTGTTTGCAACTCTCAAGCCTGCTAATGGCCTCATAAAACCATCACCTGGTGACAGTATACAGTGTTTGGTCAGAGACCCAAAAGCCCCGCAGGGAGTTTTCCAGTGTTGTTCACTGTATAGGGGACCCACAAGCACACATGTCCGAATTCTTCAGTGTGAGCTCAGCCAAAATAATTTTATTTTCAAACATTTGACATTATGTAAAATCATATTTCGCCTACACACTCTTTATGTGCTATACGTCACCGCACACATGTGAGAGCTATACTCACAGCTGACTGCCCAGGGGAACTTAAAAGGATTTTCAATGGTCATTTTAAATGGACACAATTCGTGCCTTATGTGCTGGCTTTTAGAAACTAATCCTCACTTAGGATGAAACCCAGTGTCTCATTTTATCTTCCCAACAGCCCTAGTGTGTGGGCATCGTTGTCCCAATTCATGGTCAAGGGCATTTTACCTCAAGGAGATAAACTATCTAATTCAATGCCGTGCGGCTAGTAAGTTGCAGAAGTGAGATTCGAGCCCCTCTCTCTATTGGTTACACCTCCCTGAATCTCACAGCCACAGGTCACTGCTCTGTGGCCCCTTCAAGGCCATGGATTAGTCTCACCTGCATGAAGACTTAGAAGCATCCAACAGCCCTTTAAACAGATATTATTAACTCCATTTTTCAGAAATGAGAAATCAAGATCCATGAAGTTGAGCAACGTAGCCATGGTCAGAACTGCTCCTTCAACACTTAACTCTCTGTCTTTATATTCTCGTTTCCAAGGCATCTAGGACTCTGTCTCAGCCTACTTCTCAAGGCCGTATTCTGTTGTCTCCTTTGCTGCCTCCTGATCCACACGCTTCCATATCCGTATAGGTGGGAGCACTCAGGGTCACTAATACAAACACCTACAGACCCCAAGCAGGTAATATCAATGGGCCCAGTGGGTTGGGTGGGAGGCATTAGGGAATGGTGAAAACTGCGGCAAACTGAGAGCAAGGCACCTGCTCTCAGAAGCTGCCACTTCTCAACTCCTACCTAGTGTGTGGCGCTAACATAGCAGATCTTCTAACCCTTTGTGAGAATCCAGAAACCCACCATTTTGTGTGATATCTTCCTGTTTTAACCTATTGGCAACTAACTGGGGTTAGTTCACCAGCTCTCTGAGAACAGCTTCCCACTCTATTTTCCAGTATCATTGACTTCTAGTTACATGTCTCTATTCAAGGGTGAGCTGAGAACCTACACATGGACAGCCTGCCAATCCCTTAAATGCCACAGTTGTTTTTAAAGAAGGAAGGGGCTTGCCCTTTTCATTCCTAACCAGTGACTTTTCCACACACTTCTATTTCTGCCATCATCCAATGGACTCAGACCCTACGCCACAACTGTGTGAACCGTGCCTCAGAATCGCCTGAGGGCTGTTTCAGAAATGAAGATGATCACACCCCATTTCAGACTTACTGAAAAAGACGTTTCAAGAGTGGAACTCAGGAATCTCCCCAAAGCCACTCTCGATCTGTGCCCTACCACCCCATATGCCAGGCTCACACACACCCACCCCCCAAACAGAGAATGGATTTAAAATATTCTCTTTGTGAATTCAACTGCCAGTGGTCCTTTCCTGTCCAATCTAGCCCTCACACTGTTGTCTGTTTAGCATCCCTGAAACACAGCTTTGCAGGCTGCGCGCCTGCTTTAAACGTTCATGGCTCTCCATTGTGCATGAGAAAGCATGTAACGCCTGGCATTCAACCCACAGCTTCCTCCCAAACTTCCCTTGTGCTGCTGTACATGGTCCTGACCCCTCTGAGAACCCTGGATTGCCCCTGCGTCTTACATGCAACTAGCAAAGGCTGCCATGAATTGATATGAATCTTTACTATGAGCCCTGTCTCTTCTTTCACTCACTCACTCACACATTTGTTGGTTCAGTTCACTCATTTGTTCTTTACTGAGCATCCCCTTTGTGCTAAGCAACCCATACTGGATTACAAGCTCCTTGGAAGTGACAAGCTTGGTGTTAATAGGAGTATAGCACCCTCCCTGAACAAAGAGCTCTACGTACAGAGTCATATGTGAGCTGACGAGGACGTGTTGAGAGGGGGTGGGAAATGGTTTACCAGGTAGAGAGAAAGGACTAAGCAATGAAGTGGAAGTAGGGTACATCAAAGGCAAATTCTAGGGCTGGGTGAAGGGACATTGACCAGGGAAGAGCAAAGAAGGGTAGGCTGAGGTCACTTTCAGGGTGGGTTACATATTTTAGTTAGGACTCTGGGCTGAAAGAAACCCACAGATTCACCTCAAGATGACATAAGTTGAAAAGAGAATTTATTTGTTTGTGTAAATATAAAGTCTTCAGGTGTGGCTGGATCTAGAAGCTAAATGATGTCATCAGGCCACAACCTTACCCTTTCTCCCTCTCAGCCCTGCTTTCTTCCATCTTAGCGCATCTCAAGCAGGCTTTTCCCTCATGATGACAAGTTGGCCTAGGGCACTCCAAGCTGCCAGGCTCTCCTCCAGTATCCCCCATGGAGAGAGTACATCTCTTTCCTCTAGTTATTCCCACAGAGAGTTCTGGGATTGAATCTCTTTGGATTACCATTGGGTCATGTGACCATCTCTAAACAGTTACAGTAGCCAAGGGATTAAATATTCTGATTTGCCAGACCTTAGTCCCATGCCCACCCCTTAACCAATCACTGGGCTGGACAGGGGCTACCCTTGAACCAATCACTATGAGTAGCAACCTTGATTGGTTAGCCCTGGGTCACATGGCCAGGCCAGGAAGTAGGAAGTGTGGAGTCAGTCCCTTGGACCCACATGGACTATATGTGAGGCAGATCTCTCCAAAAGAATGCACATAAACCCTTATGTAATAAGGCAGGCATGGAAAGAAGATTCTGGAGCACTCGCTAACATGCGGAGGGCAGTAATCTCAGAAATCTCAGTTAGACAGCCAGCCTGTGCTTCTGTGTTCTCTAAAGAGAGGAAGCCCCTTCTGCCGCACCTGGAGCATGGGATTCCCGCCACAGCAAGCCGCTGCCAGCTTTGGCCCCCTCCCCTTACCCTAGCAAAGGGGCCCCCCAGTCCTCCGTATGCCATTGGAGGTCTGAGAGCTGAAACTGCCAGAGCCACTCCAGGGCCCTGACACCCCTGGGAGAATACCCGCCCAAGGCTCAGGAGCACCCACTCACCCTCTCCAGCAGGAGAGGCAGGCAGGGCTGACCACAGAGCTCCCTCCCCTTCAGCCTTGCTGCCTCTCCAGCACAGCCTAATCTCTGCAACAGGTGGGAGGCCTGGACCCCGGCTCTCAGCTTTCACGGTCAGGAGCACAGCAAGGGGAAACTCATTACATGGGTTTAACGGGGTTTAAAAGGCGTTAAAGAGTCCTGTGGGCCAAATTAAGGGGCCTCGACTTACAAGCTGAGTTATGAAGAGATCTAAGGCATGTTTAGGCCGAGAGCAGGAGCCCCAAACTTGGTCTAGCACAGTTGCGGTGGGAAAATGTGCCCTCCAGGGAGTTAGCAAACAGAAAGGAAATAACAGGTGTTGGAGGCTGGGAGGCTGGCCTGGGGGTCTGGAGGATGGAGAACGCGGAGGCACAGGGCTTTCCCTTTCTTCTCCATAAATGGTATGAAAAGCCAGGCACTAGCCATCAAGGGACAGCTGGTTAAATAAATTAAGATACATTTAAAGTCTATCTTCAAGCTGGGATACTACATGACTGTTAAAAAGAATGAGATATGTCTGTAAGAATAGGCACAGAATGGTTTCCAAAAAATATTGTTAGGTTAAAAAAATAAAAACAAACAAAATGTAGAACAGTGTGTCTAATAGGCTATCATTGTTTATACACTCCATTTAGGTTGAACCATATGACATTTTCACTTTTGTAAAAAGAATACTGGTGTATATCTGTCATATATATGTATATATAACTTCCATCCTGGTATATAAGGAGAATATTTTTGGCAGTTTACACAAGACACTGATAACCATGGATTCCCCTGGAGACACCATATGGAACTAGGGGTCAAGAATGGGACAGAGAATTACTTTTCAGTTCATAAACTTTTCTAGCACCAGAATCTTTTAAGTCCTATGCCTATTTTATATGTGGGGGAAAAAATGTTCTCAGAAATATACTGAATGCTTCTACGGTGCAAAATATATGTACCCTGTTATCCTGCGCAGGCCTAAGAACACTCCTGCGAGGTAAGTACCACCAACAATCCCATTTTACAGATGAGGAAACTGAGGCAGAACACGGAGACTTTCTGAAGTGGCTCAGTGGGATGCATAGTTGGTGCGTCTGGCTCCAAAGGCCAATTCCTTGACCATGAGGAATGCCATGTTTCCTCCCACATGGCTGACCAACTCAGATCAGAATCTCCTGGGTTCTGCCCCAGTTCCCCTCCCAAAACAGCCTCTGTGATCCCACCAATCAGAAAAGGGTTCCTCTCTCTTGCTCAGTGCTCGCTTTGCCCTTGGAAGGAGGGTCCGATCAAGGGCCAAGGTCCCCCTCTGATGGAGACTCATCGGAAGACCGGGCATCAGAGATCTGCCCAGAAGGCCATGATGCTGACTTGTGGTCCCCTGAGATAGCAAAGGCTCCGGTGAGCCCCCCGGGTGACCGTTGTCCTCACAGGCCAGACACCAAAGCATCTTCAACCACTGCCTTCTACCCCTCTGTGGGGAAACTAACAAAAACTGATGTTGACCTCAAGGGGTGGGGTCCACTCAGCCCCACCGACTTCCAGTATAAGTACAGGAAGAATAAGGCTGCAGGCAGGCACTGTCCCAAGTGTTCCACAAGCACTGTCTCATTTCAGCCTCACCATGGGCCCATGATGTAGATACTATGCAATCCCAGTTCACACATAAAGAAAAGGGCACAGAGAGGCTGAATAACTTGCCCGTGGAGGCAGAGCTGTACTTTAAGTCCACGTTCTTTCCCACTGCCTGGTGCTCTCTGCTTAGACCATTACTTCGGAAGGGGCCACATCTCACCACGCCACGACAGCTTGATTAGGGACCAAGGTGCAGGTTCCGGAATCAGTCTCCAGCTCTCATCTGTAAAATGGGAGTAATAACAAGGAGAAGTTGACCCAAGAGTCAAACCTTGATCTGCTGGTTCCAGAAACCATGACCCTTCCAGCACTTTAAGCTCCTCTCAAGGAAGGAAGTGGCTGGTGGGGAGGGTGGCCAAGGAAAGTTCCAGTGGTTGCTTGTTTGTGTTTCCCTTTGGGGTTTAGGGAAGTTGTTTTTTTTTTTTTTTTTTTAATGGTCCTCTGTACATTTTTAAAATTTATGTATGTATGTATTTATTTATTTACTTAGGCTGCGCCGGGTCTTAGTTGTGGCACGCAGGATCTTTAGTTGCAGCACGCAGACTTCTTAGTTGTGGCATGCGGACTCTCAGTTTTACCCTGCATGCGGGATCTAGTTCCCCTACCAGGGATAGAACTCAGGCCCCCTCTGCATTGGGAGCGTGGAGTCTTACCCACTGGACCACCAGAAAAGTCCCTAGGGAAGTTTAGAAGAACATTCCCAAAGGTTTAAAGCTGAAAGGCAGGTCCGAGGGATCAGTGTAGTCTCCACTCCTTGTTTTTTTTTTGTGGTACACGGGCCTCTCACTGTTGTGGCCTCTCCTGTTGTGGAGCACAGGCTCCGGACGCGCAGGCTCAGCGGCCATGGCTCACGGGCCCAGCCGCTCCGCGGCACGTGGGATCTTCCCGGACCGGGGCACGAACCCGTGTCCCCTGCATCGGCAGGTGGACTCTCAACCACTGCGCCACCAGGGAAGCCCTAGTCTCTACTCTTAACTCAAGTACCCATCTCCATTGTTACTGGAGCCCAGGGCAGGCAGGCGCAGCTGCCTGAAGCTCTGGAAAAAAAAACAACCAGCAATGCTCTTGAACTTTGATAAACCCATCTACTCGCTCTTCTCAGGGTCCTTGGAATGAGCAGGTGTCCATGCACTAGCCTGTTAGACAAATTCTTTCCAGAAAGAGCACCTATGGGGTTACCTAAGAGGTAGAATAAACGCATATTCAGGGCACCAGTAAAAGCAAGGCACTAACTACCCCTCACCCCAAAATTTAGTCTTTGCTATTTGATTTTTTTTAATGAAAGTAGCTATCATGTGGACTTTCGTTGGACATGTTTAGCATGTATTTTACATTTGGCAGAGGATACTACTCTTATCAGTATAGGACCTCAGTATCAGTTAGGGTCATATTAGCTGCTGTAACAAGTAAATCCCCAAAATGTATGATGGTCCAAACACAACAGAAAATTATTTCTCACTCGTAAAGTCTGAAATGGGTGTTCCTGGTCAGCACGTAGCTCTGCTCGCAGTGGTGACTCGGGGACCCAGGCTTTTTGTACGGTGTGCTCTGCTGTATTCAACATTTGGCTCCCAAGGTTACCAAGCTCATTGACATCAAGCTGAAGAAGTGGAAAGCATGGAGGACTGCATATGGGAGGTGTTCACGGGCTGGGCTGAAAGCGGTACACAGCTGCTCAAATTCCAGTGCTAAAACTCCATCACGTGACACACCAAACTGCAAGCGAGACTGGGAAATACAGTCTAGGAGAACATAGGTTTGGTAAACAGCTGGCCAGTCTCTAAAACAACCTCCAAAGGTCTTAATCTGGGTCTAATGGAGATGCTGGTTTATTCCCAACTCGAGGCAAGATGGCAGATGGGGAGAAGAGGCCATGTCTCCGCCGCCCTGTATAGTATCTAGAAAAAGTAACTCTTCAGTAAAGAATGAATTGTAAAAACCACTCTAAATGTAATACATTGACCTAAGAAGAGGACAAACTATCAAAATATAAACTCATGTTAAATGGAAAGGGATTTTCCACTTCAAAATCTTTTCATTTAATAAGTATGTGCTTGATACCTACAACAAGCTGAACTTTCGGCTAATCCCTGAAATATAATGTTAAGCTGTCATGGAGCTCACGTTTTACGAGGGAGATAGACATTAGCCAAATAATCGCATAGAGGTATGATCCCCTGTCTTGGTTTGGGTTCTTCCAAAAGCAGCCCTAGAGACAAGGATTCGAATGAAGGTGGTATTAGGAAAGTGACCCCAGGAAACACCAGTGGGGAAGTGAGTCAAGGAGGGGAAGAAAGCCAATAAGCAATGCATCTTCCAGCCAGGTACCACTGTGGCAGCTGGAGCTTATTCCCACTAGGGAGCTCTGGGCAGCCATGTAGAACACGCATGTCTGAGTGTTCCCATTAGAACAGCAAGGGAGCTGGGGTATTTATACACCCACTGCCATCAGCCTTGGGGGATGCTAATTTCCCGGCACTTCCAGCCCATCTTGCCAATTGGCAGCGCAGACTCCCACAGCCAAAGAAAGGTGTGGATGCTGGCAGTCAGAAGTTGTTGGGCCACCAGCTTACACTGACATGGTAAGGTCTAAGGGTTCTGGGTTGGGTACTGCCTGCATCTGCTACACCACCCAGGTGCCATGAATAAAAATACAGGGGCGACAACAGTGAGAATAAGACGATCAGGCATAGCTTCAGGGGTGGTGGGCTGGTGGGCTCTGGAGCCAGACTGCATGGCTTTCGATCCCGGCTCTTACACGCGGCACCTTGGGCAAGTCGTAGCTCTCTGCCTCAGTTTCCTCATCTGCAAAAGGGGCAGAGAATAATATCTGCCTCCTAGGGTGGCTGGGAAGATTAAATGGGACAATTCTTTAGAGGGGCTTAGAAAAGCGCCTGGCCCCGCCTGTGCCCACGCTCCACAAAGCCAGCCCAGCGTGGTATTTGAGGTCCCCTCTCCATCTCTCCCAAGCAGGTGGCTTCCTCTCCGAGTCAGTCATCACGCCACCACCAATTAGGTGGCACCTTGGCCTCTCGTCTGGAAACCAAACTTCCCATGACCCAGGGACTGGCAAAATCCCCGGCCTGGCCGCCCTCTGTGCTCAATTGATCCCGCTGGACACGCGATAGCCCATTTGTACGTGATGGCATTTACTTCTCCATTTGTTGGATTCCAGTTTCTGGCCAGTTCTGAGCACCCAGCCACGGGGAGAACAATGCCCCCTCTGTTCCCCCCACCCACCCATTCATGTCGACTTTTGTTTCAGCCTAAAATAACATGAAGCCGGAGGGTATTTTCTTAACACCACCAAGCCCTGTGGAAAATGTGGCGGGCTGTGGCTGCTTTGGGTCCCCAGCTGATAATGATGTCGTGATGTATAGGTGAACTCCCGCTCCGCCAGGGCTGGGGCGACCCTGGGATTAGGGCCACGCTTATCTCCCAAGACATCTTAGAGTGTCTGGGATTCCATTTCATGATGGAGGCCCTGGGGTCGAAGTTACGTTATATACTTATGAGCAAAGTGGACTATTCCCGGTCTGGGCTGGAGTGGATTACGGCTGATCACTCGGCCTAAACCAGGGACATCTGAGAATGTTGAAGAAAGGAAAGGGATTCCGCAAATCCAAACAAACACGGACTTCAAGCGAAGTCTCGGCCACTAAACATTTTTAAAGCCCTGCCTGGGTGAACACGGGTCCTGTGAAGAGTGGGTTCCCAGAGTCCAAACCTCTTCAAAGTTTCTCGCCAACCTGCTGGGGACGGCTCTCAACACAACCTCTTAGCAGCCCCATAAATCACACACCGGCAGCTTTATGCCAAAAGGTGCTATTAAAAAATTTTTTTTAATTGACTTGTCCAAAGGGCCTTACAAAAAGGTCCCAAACCCACCACTTTCTTTATTAAAGTTCACAGAAAATAAATATCAAATTTCTTTCAGCCAGAATTTTCCCTCCAACTGTAATCATAGAAGCTAGAGATGGAGAAAAAAAAAAAAAAAAAGAGGTGAGAGGAGGACCCTCTTGGGTAACTTTTTCCATGATTTGTGCAGTAAAATGTGTTGCCACGGTCTGCAAATTCACTTTCTCATCTGCTCTCAAGAAAGCAAATGGAACCCCACAAACTGATTCTTGAGAGCAATCCCAATTCTAGGAATTTCTAAAAATGTTGCTGAACAGCAACAAAAAATTAAAGCTTCCCTTTAATTACAGACGAGCTCTCTATTTAGTTCAGCCCCCGTCATGAAATGGAATTGAACTTCCTTTCTGATTCATTCTTCAAAACCTCAATGGTGTTTTTATCAGAAACAGATCTGACGCCCTTGTGGTGCTCCCTGGGTCAATCTCAATCGTGGACCCGTGTCCTCATTAAAGCTCATCTGTTTGGTTTGTTTAGGGAGAAATCATAGCAGATCAGGTTCGATTGCCTCTCTGCTCGTGAAAAAATGTACTGACCTTTCCCTTGCCTTATTAGGATAACTAGAGGTGACAAAAGTCACAAAACACAATATTTTCTTAAAAGGGTCCCAAACCTCCAGCGGAAACTCACAGCGCGGAAAGTGGCCGGCTTCCCTGTTTTCTGGATTAGCAGAGCCCTGACCACCAGGATGTGTGGGAGAATGGCTGGCTACCACCAGAGTTTGCTCCTTGTCATTGAAGATCCTTGGGTGACTGCAGATGTCCCCAAAAGCTGAAAAAAAAAAAAAAAAGCTGAAGTCACTTCCCCCCACTCCCTGGACCTTGGCATTGATGACTCCTTTTCTCACTAACCTTAACTAAGCCACTTAAAAAGAAAGTGGAGGGGGGCATGGGGGAAATCTTTATAGATCGCCATCAAAACCTGACCACAAATGGTTCCAATTTGCTGCAGTGATTAAATCTATGTGAGTTTAAGGGTTTTCATTCAGGTCATTTGCTACTTTGGAATTTTGCTGCATGCCTTGCTAAGAAAACGAACTTATGAGTCACCGTCAAACGCAAAGAAGGAGGAAGGTTACTAAACAAACTCCAAGCAGAGCTTAAGTGGATATAGAAAATAAAGACTCCGAATTCTAAATATGGATCTGAGACGAGTGTAGAAGGGATTAGAGTCGCCTTTGTGCCTGGTGGGGTGGCCCAAAGCCGGCTTGCCTTTTCAGAGCCAACAGCCTAGGATCAAAGTAACAGCCACCAGTTTGTCAATATGCTAAGCTGGGTGTTTACACAAAAGTGTCAGCGCGCGCTTTCCACCACAAAGAGGCTCATACATTCGAAGATTAATTACTTCCAAAACAGAGATTGTGTGTAAATACCAAGGCCTAGCCTCCTCAAGAGTATTTGCTTGGCCCCAGGCTGAGATGTGCTGCCAAAGGCAGAGAGTTGGGGGCCAGCATAGAGAAGTTGATGGAGGTCCATCTTCATCTCAGTACTTTTTTCTCAGCATGTGTGCTTTCTTGGCATTTCACCTTCCCTGGAATACACAAGCTGGACCCTAGTTGGTCAAAAGCTTTATGTATGATTTCTCTCATCTCCCATCTTTCTCTCTTTCTCATACACTTCCACGTGGGGCAAATTTTCTGAGTTTCTCCCTTTCAACTCTCTCCTCCCTCCACTACCAGCACATTATTATATTGGCTACTATGAGTAGAGGGGAAACTGATGGACTGCAGAGTCTTTGTGAAATGATCCCCACCAAGTCATTTAATTTCAGCCTCAGTGTCCTTCCTCCTCTGTAAAATGAGGATAAGGATTATGCTTACCCCATCTATAAGCACACCTGGTTAGAAGATTTAAAGGAAAGGACAGCCATCATAATAGAAAGCAATAAGATAATGGTGATCATGGCAGATTTCTATACCAGCATTCTTTTTTTTTTTAACATCTTTATTGGAGTATAATTACTTTACAATGTTGTGCTAGTTTCTGCTGTACAACAAAGTGAATCAGCTATATGTATACATATATCCCTGTATCCCCTCCCTCTTGTGTCTCCCTCCCGCCCTCCCTATCCCACCCCTCTAAGTGGTCACAAAGCACTGAGCTGATCTCCCTGTGCGATGCAGCTGCTTCCCACTAGCTATCGATTTTACATTTTATACCAGCATTCTGATAGGACCCTGTTTTATTAGACATTAAATACCTACCTGGATATGGACTGTGCGCGCGCGCGTGCGCACACACACACACACGCACACACACACACGCACACATTACTCATCACACCAAAAGCTAAGTCTGGGGCCCAGGATAGTTTCCTCATAGTATGGTCCTCAGACCATATACATTAAAATCACTGGAAATGCTTTTTCCAAAGGCAGGTTCTCAAGAACCAAATTTCCAGTTCAGTGTTTGCTCAATGAGGTGCTTCCATTATTGGTGGTACAAGGGTGGCACTGGCTAGTGCAGGAGGGACTATCCATCATTTTTATAGCTGTCTATGTGTTTTAAAGAGTATTATAGCAAACATGACAACACAACAAGCTTATATTATTTCACAGAGAAAGTGGGTACAAAACTAGGCGCATAAGAAAAAAAAACAGGAGTCATTTCAAAGTATTGCCTAAGTAATGAGAGCGGGGGAGAAGAAATTGGTAAAAATCATACAAGGGTCCATAGATGTTTGAATCTGAGAACTCTGGAGGTGAGAGAATCTGTATTTCTCAAATCTCTCCAGGCTGAGAACACAACCTTGACGTCAGCCAGGCTCTCTAAGCAGGTGGTTTTCTGTTCTTTAATTCATTTATTCAAAGGGAAAATGAGGGCTTCCCTGGTGGCGCAGTGGTTGAGAGTCCGCCTGCTGATGCAGGGGACACGGGTTCGTGCCCCGGTCCGGGAAGATCCCACATGCCACGGAGCGGATTGGCCCATGAGCCATGGCCACTGAGCGTGCGCATCTGGAGCCTGTACTCTGCAGCGGGAGAGGCCACAACAGTGAGAGGCCCGCGTACCAAAAAAAAAAAAAAAAAAAAAGAGAAAATGACTCAGCAAGGGGTGGGGTGCTGGTAGGAGATCCCATGGTGTAGCTGATACACTGGGTCCTTAGGGGCTGCCGCCAGGACTCCAGGAACTCCTGGCACTGTGGAGAACTTGCACAGAAAGTATTTTTGAAGGAAAGGGGCAAATGCAAAAGAAATCTTTCCCCAAACCCTCCCTGGGACCCCCACAGCTCTTCTCTTCTGGTCACTGATGCCAGTGTGGATATATTTTCTAAACCCTCCCCAGGGAAACCTAGGGTCTCACAAGAAAGCCTACAGGGTCAAAAGACTGAGGAAAGAAAGATTATGTTCTTCTTCTTTTTTTAATAGATTTATTTTATTTATTTATTTATTTTTATTACTTTTTTTTTTTTTTTTTTTTTTGGCTGTGTTGGGCCTTTGTTCCTGTGCATGGGCTTTCTCTAGTTGCGGCGAGGGGGGGCTACTCTTTGTTGCAGTGTGAGGACTTCTCATTGTGGTGGCTTCTCTTGTTGCAGAACACAGGCTCAGGCGCACAGGCTTCAGTAGTTGTGGCATGCGTGCTTCAGTAGTTGTGGCTCGTGAGCTCTAGAGCGCAGGCTCGGTAGTTGTGGTGCATGGGCTTAGTTCCTCTGTGGCATGTGGGATTTTCCCGGACCAGGGCTCGAACCCGTGTCCCCTGCATTGGCAGGCGGATTCTTAACCACTGTGCCACCAGGGAAGCCCCAGATTATGTTCTTCTGAGTCCCACTCTGGGGTCTCAAACAAAGTTTCCTCACTGATTCATTCATTCTTTCATTATTCAACAACTATTTACTGAGGACCCACCATGTGCCAGCCACTGTTCTAGGCACAGGAGACCCTATGAAGAACAAACTGATGAAGTCCCTGTCTTCAGGAAGCTCACAGTGGGACACATGGTGGAGCACACATAAGAGGCTCATGGGGTGACACAATAACTTGGCAGACACACATATAAGCTTGATGATGGGAGATAGTAACATCAATTATGAAGGAAATAAAAAGGGTGACATGATAGACAAGGGTACCTGGGAATGGCCTTCTTTGGAGTGACAGCCAAAGAGCCAGGATAAGTGTTCCAGGCAGAGGGAACAGCAAGAGAAAAGGCCCAGAGATGGGAGGAACCAGGTTACAAAGGTGACTGGAGTACATCATGGGAAGGAGCTATGGAGGGAGATGGGCAGGGTATTCCCACTCCCAAGTACTGCGAGAAGCCACTGGAGGAAGGGTGGGGTCAGACTGACATTTTAGAACATCCATCTCTCTGGCTGGATGGGTGGCAGTTACTTTCTGCCCCAGCCACACTGGTCTCACTTTGCCCCAAATGCCCCAAACACATTCCTGCCTTGGAGCCTTTGCACTCACTTTCCTCCTCCAGGAATGCTGTTATCCCAGAGAGGTCCAGAGAGACCTCCTTCAGATCCAGCCTCCAATATCTCTCCATACCAGAGAGGCCATCCCTTACCACACGCTATAAAAGCACACCCCATCCCCAGAGCTCCCTGTCCTCTCTGTTGTTGTATTTGTCTCTGTAGCACTTAGCTATTACACAGCAAACACATGTTGATGTGTTTGTCCCCTCCAGTCAAAGGTAAACATGCCCAGGACACAGTGAGTATTCAGTAAATATTTCGGGAATACGTTGAGTGGCCGAGCACACTGGGCTGAACCATTAACCTCTCAGAACCCAAGTTTCTCTCTCTCTCTTTAAAAACATTTTCTATTTTATTTATTTATTATTCTTTTTCATGTTTCTTTCCATTATGGTCTATTATAGGATATTGAATATAGTTCCCTGTGCTAAGTCTCTTTTCTTGTCTGACTTCATAGTACCCACGCTAAAGGTGATTCATATTCATTCATCAGCTTACTTATTTATTAGTTTATTCAGTCACTCATTGTCTAAGAGATATTTATTGAGCATCTTCTAAATACTGGGCACTGCATTAAAATTAAATTAGATGATGAATCCAAGTAGCTAATGTAATAGATAATTGGTTAGACTTAATAGATAATAGGTTAGAAAAACTAATCAGGCACCTGTTATATGATACAAATGTCACCTGGAGAGATGCCCACAAAAGAGGGCAGCCGGCAGCATCACTCACACAGCCAATGTGGACTTTGGTTCCAAGGCCAGGCAAGATCTTGACTGCCGACCCAACTGTTTTGTTACCCCCACTTTCCCCACCCCCACATCCATTTTCCTCCTTCTTTGCCCTGCCCTGCATTCCATGGGGCTGACCTCAGGTGTCCATGCTCTCTGGCTCCCAGCTGGCCAATGTGAGGCCATGACAGAAGATCGGGAAGAGAAGAGGACAGAACATCTACTCCCTGCTCTCTTCTTGCTTTGGGGTGTGATTTCTGGCTGTGGCCATGTCACTCCAAGGCTACAGTTCTGGCAGGCAGCACCGCTCTGCTCAGTGGACCCTGCCTTAGCAGAGCTCCGATGTCCCCATGCCTCCCCTGCTCTTTCAGGTCTAGAGTTAGTAACAGCATCCTGCTCCCCAGCTAGCCTCTGGGGCTTGTCATCCCTTGATCATGCCCTTAATGTCCCTGAATGCAGGCCCTTCACTGAGGACCCTTGAACCATCAGAGTTGCTATCTATGTCCTACTGGGACTCTGACCAGTAGACCCAGTTCAGAAAATGTCCATTGTCTCATAACAAAACTGCCATTACAAAATACTGTAGACTTGGTGGGGGGCAGTGCTTAAAAACAACAGAAATGTATTTCTCATAGTCCTGGAGACTGGAAGTCTGAGATCAGAGTGCCAGCATGATCAGGTGAAGGCCCTCTTCTGTGTAGCAGACTTCTCACTGTGTTCTCAAATGGTGGGTTCTCTTTTATAAGGGCACTAATCTCTTTCATGAGGGCTCCACCCTCACGACCCATGCACCTCTAAAGGCCCTATCTCCTAATACCATGACATTGGGAGTTGGGATTTCAGCATATGAATTTTAAGGAGGACACAACACTCAGAACATACCAGTCACATATATTGTAAAAAACAATGCATATTGGTATGGACAGATATATACCATATATACATACTATTTTATATCTACTCCCCTCCCCTCCCTCCTAGTATTTAGAAAAGTCACACTGGCTGAACTTTTTTTTTGCGGTACACGGGCCTCTCACTGCTGTGGCCTCTCCTGTTGCGGGGCACAGGCTCCGGATGCGCAGGCCCAGCGGCCGTGGTTCACGGGCCCAGCCGCTCCACAGCATGTGGGATCCTCCTGGACCAGGGCACGAACCCGTGTCCCCTGTATCAGCAGGCAGACTCTCAACCACTGCGCCACCAGGGAAGCCCCTGGCTGAACTTCTGACATAACCCTAAAGAGATCATCCCTCACCCATGGCCCAGTCTTACAGCTGTGCCCCCTTCCCCTCTCACCGACACTGCTGCCCCTATGATTCTACAGACTGGCATTAAATACACTGTGCTCTACAGAGCTTCCTGTGGGCATCTACAGGTACCAGCACTAATGGCCTCATGTCCTCCACTCATGGCAACAGCTGTACCCACACTTCAGGATCAAACTGGTCCATTTCCTTCCAGCTTGTAAATTGTACCTTTTTCTTAGGTCTAGTGAGGAGGCAGGTAAGATAAAAAGTAGCCTTGCAAATCGAACTGTCATTTCCCCGGGGGTTGGGTGCTGGGTGCACTCATTCTTCAGCATTGATTCATTCGACATTGGTCTCAGGCCAAGAATATGCTGGGTGGCCACAATGCCAGGCTCTGCAGACCCAGTGATGAACTGGCTAGACAAGGACTGAGGCTTTGAGAAGCTCTGTGGGGGAGGAAAAGAGAAAGAGAGAGAGGGAGAGAAGGATGTGTCAACAAAAACCAGTTTGCCGAGACCGTATGTCTTGGCAGGAGGAACTGCCCAAAGGGGAACGGTAAGTTCCCTCTACTCCAGGACAGGCCAGGGGCCCAAGGGCAGTTCTGCAGAATCAGGAAGGCCCTGAGCTGGTATATGAGGACCATCACCATCCAGCCAGATCTTCATCACTCAGTTGGCTACTAAATGCTGGGCATTGCTCCTGAGGGGGCCGGGGAAGCTCAGAGAATTACGGGAGGATCAGCAAGCCAAGGAATGGAGATACGTGTAGTTCAACAAGAAAAATGAGTTGTATGTCCTCACTAGTGTCTGGGGAGCGGGTTCAAGTTTGCCCATACCTCTCCCTTGATTTATCTCCCATTTCAGTCGTGTCCACGATTGCAAAACAGAGAAGGTGTTATCACTCTCCTCTGCCCACGGCATCTGATTAGAGATAGGACTGAACGAATCGGTTTGTTGAACGCAGCCCATGCCTGCAAGCTCACTTCTGGGTACAGGGTGCCCTGTGGCAGGGCGTAGCCTGAAAGACTCACCTAGGTAGTGATTAAGAGAGCAGGTAATAGAGTTGTTTCCTGCAGTCACAGTCTGTTCAGAAACTCCCTGGTGGTCACAGGTTTGATGAAAATTCCCACCCTCCCACATCGGTTGGGTCAATGCTTCAGGTCACAGGTAGGGAGGAGTACTTAGGAACAAAAGTGCAAGGGTTGCAGTTGGGGCACACCCAGAACACTGGAGGCTGAAACTATGCCAAGAGAGAAGATGGGCATCCATGTGAGGCGGAAGCAAATACATAGACCTAAACAATGGCCTCTCCTGGAGCTCCACGGCCTCTGTAATTTAATTCCCGGAGCAGGTGAAATCTAAAAGGCCACAGTGTGATATAAAGAGATAGGTGGGTTTCATAAAGATTCTGGCTTTTTGAGCCAAGGGAAGGAAGGAGAGGAGGAAAAATGATATTGACTCAGCCACCGGAGGTTAAAAGTAAATACTGTCAGTGTAAATAACTGGGCTTTTAAAGGAAGCATTTCACACCATTTCAAGGGCACCCATGGAGCTGGGAAGGGGAAGTTAGGATGGGCCTAAATCGCTTTCTCTTATCCACTCCATCTTTAGGGGATGCTAAGAGGCACTAAGGGGAATGGAGAGAGTGGCTGGGGACCCCAAAGACCCCCTGATTTGTCTGCCGAATGGGGGTAGCTTATACCTATGTGCATATGTCTGACTTTTGCAGGGGATTGTGACCTTCCCTCCAAAGGTTTGGAAGATGCCGTCTCTAAGAGACGTTAAAATGAGTAATACAGAACCAGGGGAAACAGGCATTTAGGTCCACGAGAGCTGGAACTGCATCTATCTCAGTTGCCACTGAATTCCATGTAACACGGAGCCCGTCACGGAGAAGAGGTTCTGGAAATACTGGAGTGAAAACAAGAAACCAACCAACAAAGAGGCACGCCCACAGCACCACCAGCCAGCATCTCCTGGGCAGCTTCTAGGGGAAAAGCCCTTTTCATCCCTTAACCCATCCCATCCTCCCAGGGTCGCTGCAAATAGGAGCTGTTATTCCTGTTTTACAGATTAGGAAACTGGCCTTTAAGGAGGTGAAGAGACTTGCCCAGGCCACCCAGCTGGTTAGGAGCAGCAGCAGGATTTGAACCCAGAGCCACTTGTTCAAAAGATTAGAGTTATCCAGAGCTGAGGGAGAGGGAATGTTCCACAGCTGGCTCCACGGCAGTGTCTCAGCCTCAGGAACATTGGCCTGGATGCCCAAGCTCTCAGAGAGGATGGTGGCCACAGGCCAAGACCTGGAGAAAAAGCCCATTCTTTCTCCACGGGACCTGCCACTTTCAGGAGACGCTGAAACCGTTTCTCAAACTTATCCACTCTAACATGCTGAAGGACCTCAGGGCACAGCTAAGGACATGGGAACATGCCCCAGGTCTTCCCCAAGAGCTGCCCGGCTCTCCCAGAAGATGCTCCAAGGTGGTCATGATGCCACAGATGATGCTGTAACTTCCAATGAAAACCACAAAACAGGCCATACATCTCTGTGCCTGGAGCTGAGGACCACACTCTTCCGCCATGTGGGCTTCTCTGGAGCCTGACTTTGAACTTCCTGCTTGCCAGCTTAATGGAGACACACTCAGGAGCAAGCAAGGCCAGGTGCTTGATTTCGAGCCAGTCAGCAGGAAAGTGACCATGACAGAATTGGGTGATTTTTTCTGTGTGCGTGTGGTACGCAGGCCTCTCACTGTCGTGGCCTCTCCCGCTGTGGAGCACAGGCTCTTGACGCGCAGGCTCAGCGGCCATGGCTCACGGGCCCAGCCACTCCGCGACATGTGGGATCTTCCCGGACCGGGGCACGAACCCGTGTCCCCTGCATCGGCAGGCGGACTCTCAACCACTGCGCCACCAGGGAAGCCCAGAATTGGGTGATTTTTGCACCTAAACAATGGGGAGTGACTTGCTAGGCTCTGCAGGATTCTCCGTGGTGAATGGACCTCAGACTTCTTTCCTCCTATACCCTCCTGCCCAACACATTCACCCCAGATCCCCGTGGTGGCTGGGAGGTAGCCACTGGGTATAAACATATATGGAGCTGACAGAACCAAGGTGGGCAGGGTGTGTCAGGAGGAAGGTGGCCTTGCTGGTCTCATCATCCACGGGAAGGAGCCATCCCAGCTCCAGCATTGACTGGGAACATGCATTATCCCTCCCAGAAGAGCCGTGCTTTAGTGGATGTCCACGAAATGGGGGTTTGCAGAAAGAACCTGCTGATATACAGATGAACATTTCTTATTTCGAGATATACATACATATATATATTCTTGGGGATTCATTAATGTGACTTGGGGAAAAAGATCAGCATGGTCCATATTTGGTCCATGATTTGAGAGGCAGCCTATTAGCATGACCTTGGGCAAGTGACTATACTTACCTCTCTGTGCTTCAGCATCCTCATGTGCTAAATGGGGGGAAAAGAAAGTTGATATTGACTAGGTCAATATATTTAAAGCACTTCCAGCAATGCCTGGCATATCATAAGTGCTCTCTGAGTGATATTGATTATTACTATATCACAGATATTATTGCTTACAAAAATGTTAAAATTACTTACCTTTAAAAAGCATTTGAATATGTTTATCTTTTCTATTTCTTCCTGGTTCAGTCTTGGGAGATTGTACCTTTCTAAGAATTTGTCCATTTCTTCTATGTTGGCATACAGTTGCTCATAGTAGTCTCTTACGATCCTTTGTATTTCTGTGGTGTCACTTGTAAAACTTCTCCTTTTTCATTTCTGATTTAACTGATTTGGGCCCTCTCCCCCCCCCTTTTTTTTTTCTTATGAGTCCGGCTAAAATTTTATCAAGTTTGTTTATCTTTTCAAAGAACCAGCTTTTAGTTTCATTGATCTTTTCTATTGTTTTTGTTTTTAGTTTCTATTTCTGTCCTGATTCTTTATGATTTCTTTCCTTCTACTAACTTTGGGTTTTGTTTGTTCTTCTTTCTCCAGTTCCTTTAGGTGTATGGTTAGGTTGCTTATTTGAGATCTTTCTGGTTTCCTGAGGTAGGCTTGTATCACTATAAACTTCCCTCTTAGAACTGCTTTTGCTGCATCCCATAGGTTTTGGATCATCGTGTTTTCCTTGTCATTTGTCTCTAGGTATTTATGAATGTGTGTCTGTGTGTGTGTGTGTGTGTGTGTGTGTGTGTGTCTATGTGTAAAATGTTAAGACCCGTGCAGAGAGTGGAAGATACAGGAAACCTGGGAAGGTGGCGTGAGAATGCTTGTACCTTGGGGAACACAGAACTTCTAGCTGATTTTGTCAGTCTGCCTTCCTGCTGACTCCTGGCAGAGCTGGCCTGCTGTGCCCACGATCCCAGCATCTCCTCTAACGCAGCCCATCCTGGTGCCCAAGGGACTTTTATGAAATTCAGCCAGGCTCTCCCTGGTGCTCAGAGGTAGGAAGGGGTGGGGAAAGAGGATGCTCCCCCAGCTTGTCTCTGCTCCCTTGGCCCAGCTTCTTGCCTCCTACCAGAGACCTAGAGGGAGCTCGTTGGCGGGCATGACCTGACTCATTTGACATTAGACAGCAAGAGATTCATAGAAACATCAGCTTTTCCCACTCTCTGCCCACACCTCTGGCCCCAAGAAAGCAGTCTGAAGTGCCCGGATCCCATGGGACACTGGGCCAAGGGCTTAACACAGCCCAACAGGTAGTCACGGAAAGTCTGTGGGCCCGCACACCTGCTAACCAGCCCTGCCCAGATGGGCCTGGGTTCTGCTCCCTCTGTGTCCTCTCACCGCCTCAGAGGGGTGGCCCCAGCAGGATTACCACACTCTCGTTGTAGAAATTCAGGGAGCACTCTACCACCGCCTCCAGGGTCTCCTCGGAAATGAACTTCGAAAGGATTCGGTTTTGCATGTAGCACCAAATGTCCTTGGAGGGGACCCAAGATTAACTTGCCTTATCTTGAAGTCTGCCTGACAGTCAACTGGGTCATGGTAAAGTTCCACTGCAGGCAGAGCAATTAAACCATCCCGAGCACCTATGTCCCCCACCAGATCCTTCTGCGGCAAGGGCAGTGGCCGACCTCCTTGTGACCGCAGCCCTGCAGCAGATAGGGGTGCTTAAGTCTCTGGGTGGGTGGGGGGGGTCTGTGCCCTCTGACACGCATGGCCAAAGGCTTCCTCACCCATACCTGGACTGATAACCCTGCACACTAGGCTCCCTTGGGAAAGGGAGACATGGGAGAGCGTTAGGGAGATAATAGGGCGCCCCAAGTCCTTGGGAGGAGCTGAAAGGCTGCCAAGAAGACATTAAGCCTGAGCAAGTCCCTGGACTTGGCATGGGTGAGTTCTTAGCTGAAGTAGTCACAAGGGTGTTAGGAATAAACAGACCATGGGAACAGAAAAGAGGGTCCCCAAAGAGATGCATTTATGCTTAGAATACAGTTAAAGTACAGGTGGCTATTAAATGATTGTGACAAAAAAAAGATCTCTTCCATAAATGATGCTGGGAAAACTGGTTAACCATTTGTTGGGAGGAATAAAATTAAATCATTACCTACACCATACACACACAAAAATAAATTCCAGATCGACTAAAAATCTCACGGTTTTATAAATGGTATGAACCTTGTGTTAAATGAAATAAGCCAGTCACAAAAGGACAAACACTGTACAATTCCACTTAAGTGAGGTACCTAGAATAGTCCAATTCATAGGGTCAGAAAGTATTGAATAGAATGGTGGTAGCCAGGGTTTGGGAGGAGGGGGGAATGGGCAGTTGATTAATGAGAACAGAGTTTCAGTTTGGGAAGATGAAAGCATTCTGGAGATGGCTAGCTGGTGGTGATGATTTCACAGTAACGTGTACTTAACGCCGCTGAACTGTACCCTTAAAAATGGTTAAGATGGTCAATTTTATGCTACGTGTATTTTACCGCCATTAAAAATAAAAATTTGTAAATGTCATATTTTTTAAAATTACAGGAGCATTAGAGAATAATATGAGATAATAGTCTTCATACCTTTAGGGTGAGGAAGTCCTTTTCAGTGTCTTAAGCAAGATATGAAATCCAGAATCTAGAAAAGAAAAGGTTGACAGAGTTAAAATTACAATTGCATTAAGTGACGAAGATGACTGAAGAATGTTTTAATGACAGTCAGGAGAAGAACAAAAGGATAATAATAGATCTCCTGCTCGGGGCAGCAGAACACTAGTCCAGGAGTTCCTAACCCTTGGCCACCTTCACAAGTTCTACCTTTTCATACAACACCTATTTTATTATTTGCCTCTTTTTCCATTATACTCTTAATCAACTTAAGTGAGGAATGCTTTACATACAATAAAATGCACCCCCTTTGCGCCCATGCCATGAGTTCTGACAAACTTAGATACTCATGGAACCATCTCTAGGTCAAGATACAGACCTTTTCCATCATCCTTAAAGTGCTCTTGGGTCCCTTCACATCCATCCTCTCCCCCATTCCAGAGCTCTAGCACTGGTTTACCGCAGCAACAATTTGCCTTTTCTGAGAAAATTTTAGAAATGGAACCACAGAGTACACAGTCTTTTGTTTCTGACTTCTCTCACTTAACACAATGCTTTTAAAACTCATCATGCTGTTGTGTGCCTTGATATCTTGTTCCTTTTTATTATTGAGTAGTTCTCCTTTGTATGGAGTTGCCACCGTTCCTTTATCTGTTCACCTGTTGATGGACGTTTGGATTGTTTCCAGTTTGAGGCTATTATGAACAGTGACTGCTAAGAACATTTGCATGTAACACAGACTTTCACTTCTATTGGGTAAATACCTAGGAATGGAATTGCTGAGTCATATGGTAAATGTGTGCTTTAAACTAAATTTTAACTTCTATTCATTTTGAAAGAAAACTTGAAGTCACTACTATAATGAAAAGGCAGTATCCCTTGCTATAAAGCAAACTTTACCATAATAATAAAAATCTCAAGATTTAAATAGACACAATGGTATTGTGTTTCGTTTGCAAATACTGTGTCTGCAACCTCATACAAAGCAAGGCTCTTACATGCCTGAGAGATCCTTTCTCCTGCCAAAGGCTTTGGGCCTTGGGTTAGTCCCAGAGAACTCTCTGCTAGGTGTTGGAGAGGTGTTAAAATCGGGCCAGGTAAACTGGGAGGGAGGGAACGACTCTGTGATTCCACGGTACTTAATGTCACGCGGGTGCGCCACCTGTAATCGCTACCTGAGCAAGAAAGAGGGATGACACAGAGAGTCAGTGATTTTGCTCACCCCTGTGGTCAAGGACAAAGCCCTTCAGCTACATATAGCTATTTATTTAACAAAAAATTATAAAGCATTTATTATGGGCCAGCACTGTTGTAAGCGCTTTATAACTATTAGTTCATGAATGATAGACAGAGAGAACCAATTTTTATGCGAGGTGAAACACACACCTGGCTGTTCCTGATGAGAATACGGGGTTTTTTTTTTTTTTTTTTTTTTTCTTTTTGCGGTATGCGGGCCTCTCACTGTTGTGGCCTCTCCCGTTGCGGAGCACAGGCTCCGGACGCGCAGGCCCAGAGGCCATGGCTCACGGGCCCAGCCGCTCCGCGGCATATGGGATCCTCCCAGACCGGGGCACGAACCCGTATCCCCTGCATCGGCAGGCGGACTCTCAACCACTGCGCCACCAGGGAGGCCCTAGAATACGGGTTTTTTAAAAATTTATTTTATTGAAGTATAGTTGGTTTACAATGCTGTGTTAATTTCTGCTGTACAGCAAAGTGATTCAGTTATACATATATACATTCTTTTTCATATTCTTTTCCATTATGGGTTACCACAGGATATTAAATATAGTTCCCTATGCTATACAGTTTCTTGACCCAACTAAGTAACGCTCTAAGTAACGTGAACGTAAGATAGTGAAGCCCCTGCTCAAATCAGAAGGCACAAAGATGAACCTGGTTGTGATGCTCTCAGGCCCCTGTAAACCTTTTTCCTAGAGGCTCAAATGCCAACCCCTGTAATGTGGCAGCTGCAGCCCCACTGTTGCCCATAGTCACAGATCTGGAATCAGATCCAGGTCAGTGTCCAGGCCCCGTCAATGACCAGATGTGCAATCTTAGGCAAGCAACTTAGTTGCTCTGTGCCTCAGTTTCCACACCTGTGAAATGGAAATAAAAATGGTACCTGCCCAAAGGCTCTATAGGTTAATTGGAAGAACGGCATGAAATAACCGGAGAAAAGCATTTAGCACAGTGCCTGGCAAGTAGCCCTCAACGAATGTCAGATGTTCTAGCTTGTTGTTATAACAATAATCTAAATGCTAATACACAGGGTGCTCTGAGGATTAAGGAGATTATGGGTCAGTCTGTCAACAAGCGGTGATTGTCAAACAGCCACTGTGTGCCTGGGACTGTCTTAGGCTGGATCCCTAGTGGTGGAAAAGGAAACACAGTCTTGGTTCTCCCCCTCATGAAGCTTGTACTCAGTGGAAGACAGAAAATAAGCATGAAAACAATAGATAAGATAATTTGGGGTTTCAGTAAGAGCTATGAAGATGATAAGCTAGAATAACTTGATACAATGAAATTGAGTATTCTTTGGTTTGGTCAGTAAGGGCCTTTCTGAGGGTCTAATGACCTAGATGACAATGAAGAGTCAGAAGAGGCCTTGAAAAGATGGGGGAGGGAAATGGAATGAGCTTTCCTAGAAGAAAGATTAACATGTGCAAGGGCCCTGGGGTTACTGGGTTTGCCGGTAAACTAGGCCAGAGGGAGACGTAGGTGAAGGCCTGATTATCCAGGGCCTGGAAAGCCACTGGAGAAGTCTGTATTTTATTCTAGTTGGAACAGAAATATTTTCCTTAAAGTATTTTAAGCCAGGGAAATAAGTGATTGGATTAGAGTTTCAGAAGTATCACTCTGTCTGCTGTGCAGAGGATGAACCAGAGAGGGCAAGAACAGAAGCAGAGAGCCCAATTTGTAGGCTGTTGCAGGAATCCAGCCAACAGATGTTGGTGGCTTGGAGTTGGCTGGTCACTGTGCAGTTGGTGAGAAGTGGTCCTATACAGGATGCCTTTTGAAGTTAGAGAGGACAGTCATGCTGATGGATTAGAGAAAGAGTGTGAGAGGATGAAGGGAGTCAAGAAGAGTGGTAGAGGGCTTCCCTGGTGGAGCAGTGGTTGAGAGTCTGCCTGCCAATGCAGGGGACACGGGTTCGTGCCCCAGTCCGGGAAGATCCCACATGCCGCGGAGCGGCTGGGCCCGTGAGCCATGGCCGCTGAGCCTGCGCGTCCGGAGCCTGTGCTCCGCAACGGGAGAGGCCACAACAGTGAGAGGTCCGTGTACCGCAAAAAAAAAAAAAAAAAAAAAAAATGAGTGCTAGATTTTTGGCCCCAGCAACTGCTGAATGGTGTTGCCACTTCCTAAGAAGGATAATGATGGGAGAAGAACAGGTACATTTGGAGCATTGTAAGTCTAAGGTGTCTGTTAGACAGTTGTAAAGGGAGTGCAGTGTCTGGAGTCCAGGGGAGAGATCCAGGCTAAAAAGGTACATTTCAGATAAAAACACAATCTATTCTAAAGATATACAGGCAGATCGCATCACCCAGAGAGACAGACTAATTAGAGAAGATGGGTCAAGCTCTTCAACACTCAGTAGCCCGACAGAGAAACACATCTGAGAAATGTTGCCTTCCACATTCCCCTCTCAGGGATTCCCAGTGCACACCAGCACATTAAATGCACTGATAAGTTCTGCAGTTAGTAAAGAAGGCTGCTTACGGCTCTTTAACTTAGGATTTCCCAAATGTATTTGATCATGGGAAACTTTTTGCGTATAAAACCAATGAACAAGCCATGGAATGCCAAGCAGATCAAGAACTCAAGCTGGGTCTTCAAGGATGAGTGGAATCAGAGTGATTGATGTCTAGGAGAGCGTAGAGAACAGACAAACTTCTGTGAAGGGCCAGATAGTACAGATTTTAGGCTTTGTGGGCCATACGCTCTGTGTTGCAACTACTCAACTCTGCCACTGCGGCACAAAGGCAGCCACAGACAATATGTAAATGAACAGGCATGGCTGCGTTCCAGGAAAACTGTATTTCCAAAATCAGGCAGCAGGCCAGATGTGGCCCATGGGCTGTAGGCTGTTGACGTCATCCCTTGATCTAGGATAAGGAGATCTAAAAAAGGCAAAAGGCGGAGGGAGATGTGATCCAGAGGAGAGAACAGGGCAGAGTGGGGAGGAAGCAGAGGGTCTGGGGGAAATGAGGAGTCCGTCTGGCTGGAGGTGGGCGCTTCCCTCTTCTGTGGGTCTCTCAGCAACCTAGGAGGGACAGCAGAGGGTCCCAGTATCCAGTTCTACAGACAGAGAAGCAGAGGCTCGGAGGTTAAGCAGCCTGTCCGACTGGGACCCCAGCTCACGTCACCTGATTCTGAGCGCACTGCAAGATAACCTACCCGCGTGAGGGAGGCATAAGAAGACAGTCCTGCAGCCAGACTCCGCCCTTCTCGGTGGATGGAACTTTATCCAGAGGACATCTTCCCCTCTGCCCCTCGCCCAGATCAAATGGCCGTCCCAGTCCATGCCAGGCTGCCAGCCTGGGCCGCCACCTTCCTCCCCGACTCCAGTAGATGAAAGGAAACATTGCCTCACCAAACAGGGAAGATATGTGAATTAACAAATGCCAGTGCCTCCGGTGCCCATGATAGCAAAAAGAGATCCAAGGAAACACTGATATTTATTTATCTGGTGTTTTCTTTCAGATCTAGCAATGTGACAATAACACGTGTCACTGTCAGCCCAGGCCCTGCTGGCAACACCTTGAAAACTACGTGGAGGCTCAGAAAATAAACAGCAGTCGCTCTGATTCCAGTGATAAAATACCAGTGTAAGGAGAGCCTCCTGGGATCCATAATCTGGAATTGTCAGGGGATAAGAATTGTCTGTCTTTTTGATAAAAGATGTCAGCTACCCTTCTGGGTTTGAAACAGAAAGAAACACTTCTGATTATGAGACTGGTTGTATATCATGAAGTCTGTTGAAAGAATCAGTGTGTGCAATGAATGTGCTTCCCTTGCCCATCAATGTCCTTAAAATTTCCTTATCAGAAGAAAATTCAGCCAAATCAGAGTTACAGAAAGTACACAACCCTAAAGTGCCTTGTTTTGCTCTGAGCCCTTGCCTTGTGAAGGCTGAAGTTTCCTGATTACTATTCAGTGCAAAAAGCCTTCAAAGACTGCTCCAGAATCGGCAATTATTCTTTTTTTTTAAGGCTTAGGACTAATTAGCCTCATGAAAGATTGTTTTGTTGTTTGCGGTTTGTGGTTGTTATATGGCTTGTTTTGCCTTGAAAAATGCTGCAATTGCTTTTCTTTCTCAATTGAAATTCAACAGGGGAAAAAATAGCCCAATTAGGAATCATCAGTGGACTGCCTCACACATAATAAGCCCGAATAAATAAATATTTATTGAATGAGTGAATGAATGAATGAATATTAAACAGCTTCACATCCTGGGATGGACGAAGGATCCAAAATAAGAATTTAAATAGCCATCAATACCTGTTGATGAAGGCAAGCGAGAGGACCAGTCTTATTAATACCAGTCAAACTCAGGGGGCCTCCAGGACACTGTGAAAGGTCGTTTATTCATTCAGCAAACTTTTCAAGGAATGTTCACTCTGCTCCAGGCTTCTGCTAGGTGTTGAGGGTTTAGCAGGGAACAGGATGCCACAGTCCCTGATTGCCTGGAGTTCATATTCTGATGGGAGGAAGGCAGACAAAATACAAGTACACAAACTAAGGAAAGAAGTTAGGCTTGAGAGTTTAAGTGTGTTGCAGGTTAACAAGCAGGTTAACTGATCGGGTTAGGGAGGCTGGGGAGCCCCAGTTCAGGAGGTGCTTATTGGTCTGAGCTGAGAAGGATGAGGATGCACCAGCAATGTGAAATCACGGATGTTTTTGGCATATGAAGTAAATGTTACTCAGAATGTATTCGTTCCCTGTGGCTGGTGTAACAAATTACCACAAACTTGCTGGCTCAAAAACAACAGAACTTTATTCTCTCAAGTTTTGGAGGCCAGAGTCTAAAACTAGTATCATTAGGCTGAGATTAAAGTGTGGGCAGGACCCTACTCCCTCCGGAGGCTCTAGGGGAGAATCCTTTCCTTGCCTCTTCCAGCTCTGGAGGCTGCCAGCATTCTTTGGCTTGTGGCTGCATCTCTCCAATCTCTGCCTCTGTCTTCATATGGCCTTCTCCTTTGTATGTTTCTCCTCTTCTGAACCCTCACCAGAAAAGATTCGAATGTCCATATTTCTACCAACAGTCCGATTAAGATGATGTGGGCTTTTTCTCTCCTGTGCCTCAAAATTCTTCCAGCTTTTATCCATGATTCAATGCCGAAGCCACTTCCACCTGTACAGATCTTTGTTACAGGAGTGCTCCACTTCCTTGCTGCTAGTTAAGAATCTCTTGAGTTAATCAATATGCTTGTAGTACAATCAGGCTTGGCTATCTGCTCAAAGGAAAGGTCATGATGGAACGTTTTAGAAGTCATGTGATGTATTCCTTTAGCATCAATTTCTTTTTTATTTTAACCATCACTGGGAGTGGGGGGATATACCTGCAATGTAATACGTTGTTCATTATTTTCCAAAACAAATAATACTCACTATAATTTTATCTTTTCTGGATAGCCTTGGGGTCATTAGGATGAACTTCTATTGCTGCAGGTGAGGAAGGCTCCACCCTAAGTGCTATTAAGTGCGGTCCTGCGTACCCCAACACTGTGTTCCCAGTCTGCTAGATTTTGTGCCTAAAAATGAAGGCCCCCCCAAAAAAAACTGCTTAGATAATTGATTGTTTTCCTACTTGGGTTTTCTCCTAGGCTCCATATACCCAGAGTCTCACCCTTGTGACTTCCATGTTGGAAACACCCAGCCCTTTCTCAAAGCTCTGACACGAAGAGATGAGTTTGGGTCACTGTGATCTTTGCCAAACACAAATGGGTGTGTCACAGCCCTCTCTCCATGTTTACCTTCCTCTCCCATCTGCACGCTTAAAACCATTCAATAGTTTCTCTTTGTTTCTTTGATGAAAACCAACTGCTTCCACGGCCTTAACAGGGCCAGCAAGGCCCGGTCTAGTGAGGCCCCTGCTGATTCTCCAGACCCATTCCCACACTCTGTACTCCAGCCACCCCAGCCTCTTGAGGCCCTTGCATCTGCCATGTTCTCTCTGCCACAGGGCCTGTGCACCTGCAGTTCCCTCCACCAGGAGTGTTTTTCCTTTCGCATCTCTCCCTCATGCAGTGAGTTCTTCTCATGATCCAGATCTCAGAGCCAGTTTCTCTTCCTCACAGAAGTTCTCCTGACTTTTCTGACCAGGTCTTTCTTCCCTACAGGGTCCCAAAGCACTAGGTTGCTTTCCTCTGTAGCTCTCATCCCAGATGAACAAATTTGCATTTATTCATGTGATAATATAACCTTCTGCCTTATCCTAGCCTAGATCATTCACTCCTAAGGGACTTTAACTGTGCTCTTTACCTCTGTGCCCCCCATGCATCACACAGCTGCCACTGTAGACTTGTTGAATGAGTGAATGAATGAATGAGTGACCTGCTAAAGTCCTAGATCGCCAGTGGCAAATGATGACCTCCAAGAGGTCCTTTATCTCCTTCAAGAGAAAATGAATCACCTCTCTTTCAGAAGTCTCTTGAAAAAGTCGGGCCCCACCTTCTACGACGCACACATATCTGTCCCAACCTAGGCAGGCCTGGGCCTGTCACCCTGCAAGAAAACGATGTGACTCTTGCTATCCTAGGTGCCAACCAGAGCACTAGCCCCAGTCCATCCTCAGAGACCCTGTTCACAGGAGTCCCCGGTCCAGTGGACAAGCACAATTCTGTGCCCCCATTTACCAGGTTCCTGTCATTCTAGCTCCACATGCTGTAGAGCCACGCTCCAAAGGGGGTAGGAGCCAAAGAGCCATGTCCTGCTCTGGCTGGGCAGCGCCTGAGGGACCACACCCGCTGTCCCAGCTCACCCAGCAGCGGAAAAGGAGCGGACAGTGAGGTCACCGGTTAGAAAAGGAAGCGGGTTCCTCCAGAACCAAGGAGGATGTGTCACCTTCCCAGAGTGCAAGACACAGCCTGATCAGGCCCCAAGGACCATCTCCCAGCAGTGAAAAAGGGAGGGCTTTACCTGGTGCCCAAGACGGCCCTGTTGGCAGGACACAATGTTTCCATGGTTGTCTGGATATGGACTCCAGATGGCTGCCGTCTGCATCCTATTGCAATGGTGTGACCTTCAGAATTTATTTAACCTCCAGTGCTTCAGTTTCCTCATCTGGAAAATGGGTTTAAAAAATAGCACCTATCTCATAGGGTTGCTGTAAAGATTGAGTTGACACAGGCAAAGTAGGGGGGCCAGACACATAGCATGGGTGCTACAGGTGCTGTAAGATTAGCTATTTCCATTATTATCAGCTATTACTATTATTGGTGGAGTTGACATGTTGTAAATTCCATTCTCCTCTTAAGCATCAGAATGGTCAAGGCATAAGGCGAATTGATTAATCTAGTTTTCTAGATTGGGAGACAATCTCTGTACATACCAATTTTCAAACATTGTGCTATTTGTATTTTATAAATAATTTGTAAGTTGGCTCAACCTCTTTGATGTGTTAAAAGGATGTTTCAGATCCTCTAGGGTCTTTGAAGGGCCTGGGAGTCCTCTGAAGGGCCTGAGGGTTCCCATAGTCCTGATGCAGGCAACACAGTGTGAAATGAACATCGCAGGCTCGGGAACCAGACTCACCAGGTTCAAGTCCCAGCCCTGCCCTTTGCCAGCTTCACTGTGCCCTACCATGGACCTTTATCTGACCTCATTTGGAAAATGGGAATAATACTAGCACCTTTGCCATAGAGTCATCGTGAGGCTTTAATAACATAATTGACTCAAAAGCATTTAGCATTTGTCTCAGCGCAGAGTAAGTATGTAATAAATGTTTGCTTCTATTTGTTAGGTTTGGACAGAATTCAACTCTGCAGGGCATGGGGTCCACCCACAGTGGCCGAAGACGTGGAAGATGAAAGCTGGATCTACAGGGTTTTTAAACTAAAACTCCACGCCCTCTTGTTTTTCTACCCATCATCTTGCTCATAAAAACCGAGAACCCAAAGAACATTGGGTGACAGGAGTCAGCTTGCTGCCTGGGTTCTGGGGCAACAGGACTTGATAATATGGTCCAGGCTTTGGACAAAGCAGCCCTGCCTGGCGAGGGCGAAGGAGATTTGTCCTTTTGTTTGGAGTCAGCGGATGGTTTCGCCTTTCCTTCTGGACCTGCGTCGAATTCCAGCCAAAGCGTGTACCAGCTGCCCTCCCCCCGACTGGCCCAGCAGGCATCTATCTTGATGAGAAGCAATTTCACAAATTCAAACGGGGCGCGTTTCCTACGCCATCTATTTAGCTTAACAAGTTAATCAGGGTGCACGAGCCCAATTTGTCACTGTGCTGTTTTCTCTCACTTGCTGCTCTAATTGTATAAATATGCCCAGAGGTTTGATGAAACTTCTAACATATCAACAACAAATGGCCCACTTACAGAGTGTGCTGTGGCTATTTTGAAGCAGGGCATTTCCCTCCTGAAGCTGGAGGCTCCCGTCCAACCCAGCAGCCTGGCACAACTGGGTTTACCGCTCCTTGGATTCAACCTAATCCCAGAGCCTGGACCACAGCAAGCCGGGAGGGGGGCAGGGGAAGGATGCTGCAGAACACAGCCATCTCTGACTTCTGGGCTAACTCCAGACAACACCAAATCCTATCCTCTCCCAGATCTTTTCTCTCTTTGGGATTATGCAAAAGGGCAAATGGCGAGACTCAGGGACTTGAGAGCTCGATGCCTCTGGGGTTCAGGCCTTTTCTATCAGTTTCTCGTCTGAACCGCTTTCAGGGCCTGATTTATGAAGAGGCTGGGGGTGAAGCTGTTCGGCTGGTCCCTGGAAACTGATCATAAATCTGAGGTGTGGATCACAGGTGCTGGAGCTCTTTGAGCTGGATGGCGGAGAAAAAGTCTAGGAAACCGAAACAAATGTGTCTGCATCTGCTTCTGGAAGTGTGACTTTTCAGGATTTCCTTTTTTATTTATTTTGAATTCCCTCCTCTTGGATTTAAACCTCTGTCTCCTCTACGTTCAGGTTCCCATTTCAACCTATAAATTTCCTTTTAATAAAGGAGGTGTCTAGCAAGGAGATAAAACGTTCTTCAAGACAGAAGACTTCTATCCCCACCCCGGCCCCCCATCTTTCACACATTTTGTCTCAAGCCACAGATGTTTCCTCTGCCTTATCGGTATGCTAAAAAGAAATCCAATATGCCGGGCTTTCACATTTTCCGCCGCAGAAACAAAAGACAACAGGAGGGGAGAAAGGCCTTGCTTTACTTGGAGTGGGGAGAGTTAAGAGGGAAATGGGAAAGGGCCAGGTGCCCTGGGAGAGGAGCGGGGACTCCTGTTACCCTGGCTCACCTCTCACCCTCAGCTGAAACTATTCAAGTCATAAATGCTCCGCCCACCTGTCAGGGCGGGGCTGCAAATGCCACCCTGATGTCACGTTCCTGATCCTCTTCCAGGGCTCCGGTTACGGGCTGTGCTGGGACCGCGCACTTGGCCCCGTGGAGAGCCGCCTGTCCCGCCTGCCCTCTGCTCTTTTGCCTCCTTCACTGGGAATTTCCATTTCCCCCGCAATGTTAATGGCACCGTCCTGGTCCAGGGCCCAGTGTCCTGAGCCAGAGTCCTTCCTGCCTCGTCCAGGAAGTCCCCCAGTGACCAAGTCCTTTACCCCATCCCATCCTACTATCTTTGATGTAACCTACCCCTCAAAGCACTGGATTTAGGATTTTAATTTTAACGCGCCCAGGAGAACTTCTTGTAACGCTCACACCCCCAGGTAACAAATGGCACCACTAGTCACCCAGACCTCAGGTGTGTCGAGGTGACCCCTCACCCCATTCCAGCCACTCAGTACATCGTCCTGTCACCACAACCTCTTAAATGTGTTCCCGTGGGCCCCCTCCTTCTCTGGCTAGGGCCACTGCCTTAGTTCACACACTCACCTCTCATTAGACCCCAGCATGGGCAAATGCTTTATTTTTAATAGACAGATAGATATATAATGTGCACTAGAAAATAATTTGCTTTTTCATTTATAACACTGAGGGCTGTCTTTCTGAATAAATATATCTACTACAGAAGCAAGTCCATATACACTTTGAAAATGTATATAGGAGAGCCTGCCTACCTGGTGAGTAGATGGAGCAAACAGGTTAAGAGCACAGGCCTGAGTCCGAAACCCAGCTCTTGCAGTTTGCTCGCTGTGTGACCTTGGGCAATTCTTTAACCTCTCTGTTCCTCTCAGGATTATGGTGAGGATCAAATGAGTTACTACTTACCTCACACAGGGGGAGTGACATGCAGTGGTGCTGCATCTTCACTGGGGAAGTCCGGACTAGTGCACAAGGCTCCTCTGTGCCTCCTGCTTCTAGAAGCTGAATCAGAGCATGTCACGTCTCTACTGAAATCCCTTCCCGTTGCCTGCAGGATGAAGTCCGAACCTCTCACCATGGCCCCTGATCTTCCACGGTCTACCTCCTTCCTCTGCTGTCATCTGTACTCAGGGACCCTGCAATGTCAAACTCCTTACTGCCCCGCAAGTGCACCTCATTCGTTCGTGCCTCTGAGCCTCTGCACGTGCTGTGCCTTCTGCCAGACATGCCCTTCTCTCATCTTGTCCATTGGGCAAACTTCTCCTCCTCATGTTTCATTTCCTCAAGGGACCTTCCTTCCCACTTCTTCCCCAGACAGGGTTAGACACTCTGAAACATTGGGAAAAAAAAAAATGTCAAAAGCAACTTCATTTAAAATCACAAACAGGGACTTCCCTGGCAGTCCAGTGGTTAAGATTTTGCCTTCCAATGCAGGGGGTGCAGGTTCAATCCCTGGTCGGGGAGCTGGGATCCCACATGCCTCGGGACCAAAAAGCCAAAACATAAAGCAGAAGCAATGTGGTAACAAATTCAGTAAAGACTTTAAAAATGATCCACATCAAAAACAAAATAAATTTTAAAAAATAAAATAACAAAGCTAAAAATATTCACAATTAAAACATCTTTTTTTAAAAAAAAATCACAAACAAAATCATGTGTTAATAATGTAAAAGGGTTTCGTTGAATTTACCTTGAGATAAATGAAAGATTTCCAATACCTTTATTCGATGTTTAACCACATCTAGGCTATAATTACAACTGTGCGTTCATTTTGAGAACTAACCAAAAGCCACTTATGTTCTTAGCCACAGTTCCTATAAAATTGTACAAGGAGTCGATCTGACGGTTTTCTCTCCATGTTTGACTTTGACAGCATGATTATTTTAAAAGTCCATCTTGTGAACACATCAGAGGATTTCATTCATTTTCTCAAGAAACACTCAACACCTTGATATTCAACTCATCCTCTTGCAAAGCCCTTACCACGTCATCATCCCTGTTCATTTTCCTTTTTCTTTTGCCAACTGCTCCACCTCTGCTGCCAGGTCCTCTTTGAACTCTGGCTTTGAGAATGACTCCAAGAAGTTCTCCAAATTCACTTTCATCAGCTTTGTGAGACCCTCTGTCTTTTACAAGACTGTTGATTTCAGTTCACAGTTAATTTGAGTTGTATTAAGTCATGTGTGCTAAGATGCTTACAACATGGGATTATCCAAAAATGAATACTCAAGGACCTCTGTCTCTCTTACAGCTCTTACCATCCACCGTGTTATAACTGGACATTTGTACCAGTTATAGGACAAATGTAGTGAAGCTTCTTTCTTTGTCAGAAACACCCAATGCCCCAGGACACCCAGCATTGGGGTGCACACACAATGTGCCTCCAGCGCCCCACAGCCCCCTTTCCGCATCTGTTCCCCCACTTCCTTTCCTCCAAGTTCCCCAGCACCATCACCCCAACACCCACAGACCACTCCACACACCCTTCCCTCCTTTCTCTCCTTTCCGTTTTCAAATGCTTGCTGTAGAGAAAAGTGGTTCTCATTGGCAAGGTCAGGAGGGAGTGGCACATATATTCTAATCGTCATGCTAAATCTTGTCAATTAATGTAGCTGCCCCAGGGCACAAGGACAAGAGTCTGAGACCGAGTAATGCGTCCATGGGAAAGATTACCATTGTGGATGACCGGTGTCTGCCCTGAGCCCAACTGGAGAATGATGGGGATGTGTGAGGTGATTCCCAACAGGGTCCAGTGTGGATTTCAGACACATGGGAGCTTTTCTCTTCTGGTTCAATAGTCTAGAAACCATCCAGGGAACCTCTTCTATAAGCCAGGGCTTAGCCCCCTTGAAGGAGCAGCTGGGCCACGATGAAGGAATCTCACATTGCTGACTAGGGTGGGGCAGGGGTAGTGAAGCTTCCTCTTTGTCAGAAATACCCAGTGCCCCAGGATACCCAGCTCTCCAGTCCTGAGGAAGAGTATGAAGCACATTTCCTAGTGAGCCCATATAGGTCACCTCTGGAGCTTCCAGGAACACCAGAAATGGGTCATCAAGAGACAGGTCTCCAGTTTGGTAGATTCTGCTCCCTTTCAGTGGAAAAGTCCATTCATTCAGTCATTCAGTCATTCAGTGAGTCAGACCATCAGTCAACACTGCCCATGATAGGGAGGGACCAAAGTTGGCCGGGTCCATCTTGAAGGCAGAGCCAGGCACATAAAATGGATCTCTTAGAAGGAGCAATATTTCTGTAAGGTAATCACTTTTATAATGTCAAATTTATTTTTGTAATTCTTAAATTTTTATGATGGAGAATTTGGGCAAATACAAAAGTTGACAGAATATCCCAGACCTCCACATATCCTTCACCCAATCCCATCAATAAATTTACTTTTAATTACATAAATAGTACATGAATACACTCACTTGTAAAAATTATTTTCAAACAGTGGATATAAAGCTCAGGATCTCCTTAAGCACCTCCCCCAGTCCCATGTCCCTGGCCAGAGGTGACTACTATCATTCCTTTGGTGGTTTCCCTTCCAGACCTTTTTCTATAGATTTCACGCATCTGTGGAAATACGTGGTATTGCTCTGGGTCAGTTCTATAGTTTTGTTTGTTGGTGAAATGTTGTTTTCACATAGTTTATTTCCTATGTTTGGATCTTTCTGCATCTTGTTTTATTCACCATCAGAAAGTCTTAGGGAATTTTCTAAATCTGTACATAGAGTTCTACCCTTTGGCCATCGCTGAGAACTCATGCTGACCAGAGGGGACTAGGGACATGAAGGAAATCGAGGGGAGGTGATGGCTGCCACAGAGCATCATTTAACCATTGCCTCAGGATGGACATTTAGGTTGTTTCTAATTGCCTACTAAACAATGCTGCAATGAACATCTTTGTGCAAAGTGTCCTTAGTTCACGTGCTAGTACTTTCCTAGGGTAGATGGACACCTAGAGGTAGAATTGCTAGGTCAAGGGGCATGGCCATACACAATTTTTTCTTTAATAAATTCATTTATTTTATTTATTTATTTTTGGCTGTGTTCGGTCTTGGCTGCTGCACGCAGGCTTTCTCTAGCTGTGGAGAGCAGGGGTTACTCTTTGTTGCGGTGCACGGGCTTCTCATTGCTGTGGCTTCTCTTGCTGTGGAGCACAGGCTTCAGTAGTTGCAGCACGCGGGTTCAGTAGTTGTGGCTCATGGGCTCTAGAGCACGGGCTCAGTAGTTGTGTGCATGGGCTTAGTTGCTCTGCGGCATGTGGGATCTTCCAGGACCAGGGCCGAACCCAGGTCCCTTGCATTAGCAGGCAGATTCTCAACCACTGCGCCACCAGGGAAGCCCCACATTTTTAATTTTAGTAAATCCTGCCAAATTTCCTCAACCAAGTTAAACTCTCACTGGAATTTTAAAAATGTCCATTTCCCCACATTACACAATACTGAAATTATTAAACTTAAAAATTATTTGCAGACTTCCCTGGTGGCGCAGTGGTTAAGAAACCCAGAGGTTATATTGTACGATCTACAGGTCTCTCTCCCATATACTAGAATTTAGCATTTCTTGTTTTATTTTGTTTTTCGCTTTTTCCATGTCAGCTGCACCATGATTTACTTAATAATTTTCTTTAAATCTACTCGCTTGGAAAAACTTATGTACTTTACTCTATTCAGGTAATCGTGATTTTGATGTATCAACTATATATGTTTGCTTATATGCCCACATAGCTATGGAATACACAGAAAAACTTCATTCTGTGTACCACCCCAAAGTCTTCTGTGTACGGCCAGGACACCATATTTGTGCCTCACCTTGGAAACACCTCTTGATACCTCACTGCTTCCTTGATAACGTGACCCTCCACCTAGGAGGCCAGTCCTCTGGTTGGGGGCACGGGTATAAGGGAAGTATTATATAGCTCTGGGGTCAGGCAGATCTGAATTCAAATTCTGACCTTGCCACTTTACTAGCTTTCTGAACTTGGCTAAACTTCTTAGTCTCTCTGAGCCTCAGTTTCCAGGTCTATAAAATAGGACTTATAATAGTAGCCTCCTTGGGCTTCCCAGGTGGCACAGTGGTTGAGAGTCCACCTGCCAATGCAGGGGACACAGGTTCGTGCCCCGGTCCGGGAAGATCCCACATGCCGCGGAGCAGTTGGGCCTGTGAGCCATGGCCGCTGAGCCTGCGCGTCCGGAGCCTGTGCTCCACAACGGGAGAGGCCACAACAGTGAGAGGCCCGCGTACCGCAAAAAAAAAAAAAAAATAGTAGCCTCCTTGTAGGGCTTCTGACATAACTCAATGAGATAATGCCTGGGATGAGCCTGGCACTTGGTAGCTCTCATGATGTTCTGTTGTCTTTGGGAAGGAGAGGAAGCAGGATGCTGCCTGGTTCCTGCCTGCAAGAGGCCACAGCAGAGTTCAAGTTCCTGACTGTCTACAAGGGCCAATGTTCATACCTTTGGGGTGATTGTCCCTCCAAGTTAAGAATGCAGAGTCTTTGGACAATGCTGAGCCTCTGTCCTGGGCTCAGGCCTCTGCTTGGCTAAACTTGGAGCTCAATCCAGGTGGGAAAAGTACTGACCCCAGAGCAGGTGGCCCATCTCCTCAGCCCAACCCAGCTGTACAGGGCAGGCAAGACTGGGAAATGTGAGCCAGAGCAGCAGAGACACTTGGGGTCATTGCCCTCCCTGTAGACTCCCCCTAAACAATCCAGGGTACATCTACTCACTTTGGTTGTGGGCTCCACCTGGGGTTCTCAGGAAGCTGGAACCTCCACATACGCTTAGGAATAGTGTTGTGGGCAGGGCCACATTATGATGCTGTTGGTGGCTTTAGACACTCTAGCCCTGTGAGCCTCTTCCTCCATAAAAAAAAAAAAAAAATTAAAACATATTTTTTAATGATGTTGGTATAAAACCAATTGAATTGAGTCTGGAGTCATTATTATATATTTATTACCACTATTTTCAATTTCCTCCTGATTTTAAAATGAAACTGATATTAAGACGTTTTTGTGCATCCCTAGAAGTACCATGGGCCTAGACACTGTGTCTGCCTACCTGAAGGCTAGATAGGCTGTCTTGGGGTGCAGGAGATCAGGCTGACAGCATCCCAGAGGTGGTCCCCAGGGCTGAACCCAAAAGGAAAATGCCCGTGGAGAAGATGCTCCCAGATTGGCTGTCAGGTACTCCTGGGTAAGCATGACTTTCCCAAACAGCCTGGAAGGGGCTGGCCTTCCCTGGATAGTAGGACCAGACCCAAGACTGGGGCCAATGCCCCAGGCTGAGTCTGGGGCACAGACCCCAGATTCCAGCTGCACCCTCCATGTCAAGGATGGAAGGAGAAACCCAACCAAGGTGAGGAGCTCAGGGGACATGCCAACCCTAGGGACAAATCTCCTGTACTCAAAGCCACCATGACCCTCACCAGACTCCTTCCCAAGAAGTTTACATTCCCCCCAAAACCATACCCTAAATACATCTTAATAATAACAGCTGAGCCTTCTACCTGGCCAACTCTGTGGCGAGCACTTGCTGGATTTATTTAGTCAGACCTCTTGGTTGGAAATGACAAACCCAACCCAAGGTGCTTCAGCCAAAAGGGGGCATTTATCATAAGGATTCAGGGAGTCTCAGGGAAGCCAAAGGCGGGAAAAGACTGCTCCTTTGGGACTGGAGCTATAGAGACGTCCGGAGAAGCATCTGTATCTCCGTACATTTCACTCTACTTCCTTTGCAATCTGGTCCAGAGGCAAAGTATGGCTGCCCCATGGCTCCCAGGTCTATGAGTTATCATTTTCGACACCTTCAGACACCACTATGCTGTCTCTTCATCTTGAATTTCTCCAGGAGAGAGAAGCTGATTGGCCCAGCTTAGGTCAGGGGTACTGCCAGTGAGGCAGGAACACCCAGGACAAACAACACTCCTGGGTGCCTTTGTCCTGTGGATGAAAGTGCAACTTCCATAAAAAGTTGCAGTGGAGGGTGAACTGGGAGGCCACCTCGGGAGTTCCATCAATTTTAGTCCATCCGATTTAATCATTTAGTCCATTAGAAGCAGAAGGAATGGAAGTCGAGTGGGTAGCAAAAATGTATCCAGTTTGCTGGTTGAGTCCAACCACAGGAGAGTGATGGGCAGACCCATCTTGGCACAGCTGTCATCATTGATGTTGCTTGCAATCCCTCAACCAGAGTGTGATATTTACCCAACAGCCGCCCTTGGGGTCTTGGTCACAAACACATGACCAGGGCCAGCCTGCACAAAGCACTAGGGCTACAGGACTCCCATTTGTGCCTGGGGACAACATGCTTTCCAAGCTGAGGATGGCTGCCTTACAGACACCCCTTCTCCATAGACCCCTAGGAGGGACACAGCAAGAGGAAAGCAGATCAGGGTTGGGTGGGCCTCAGATACAGTCTGGAGATGGCAACTGCCATCCAACAGCTCAGTGCTGGGCACTGGCTGAGCCTTCAAGCCAAGAGAAGTTGCAGCCAACATACCAGCATCCCAGACACCAAGCAGATGACGCTACTCCTCTGCCATCTCTCCCAGGGAGCCTGCCAAGCCCCCAGGCCCAGACAGCGCTGACATTTAAAGCAAAGTGTGTGTCAACCATATTACACAATATACCAAGCTGTGGGTTATTATGTGCAGGGTAAATTGACCACAGCAATTAAACTGAGATTAGGGAGTGATAAAGCCAGAATCCCAGGCCACCAACACTGTAACATACGGAGGCCTATTACAAAGTGTGAAAGCCACATCAGAAACTCAGTAACATGGCCCTCGAAGAAGACTCACCCCATCACCCCAGAGCCCCGCTTTATTTGGCTGACTCCCCATCTTTATTTGTTTTTTTTCCTTTTTTTTTTTTTTTTTTTTTGCAGTACGCGGGCCTCTCGCTGTTGTGGCCTCTCCCATTGCGGAGCACAGGCTCCGGACACGCAGGCTCAGCGGCCATGGCTCACGGGCCCAGCCGCTCCGCGGCATGTGGGATCTTCCTGGACCGGGGCACGAACCCGTGTCCCCTGCATCGGCAGGCGGACTCTCAACCACTGCGCCACCAGGGAAGCCCTCACTGTTTCTTTATTATTAGAAATAACAATGATGGTGTTTAGAGGGTTAAAGAAGCAGATTCCATCTAAGCTTCCAGAAAGGCCAGAATCAACCCCTGGATGGAGTCAGATATAGCCCATTGTTAAACAAGCTAAATGAATTGATGGTCCGCACTCTGTAGCCTGAGTTCTAATTGAACATTTTACCCCACCCTTGTTTCCTTTCCTTCCTTTGCTCCTTAAAGGGGCGGTGGGGGAGGGAGAGTGGTGGGGAGACCATCTTGTTTGGTTTAACATATCCTTATAAATTGCCCAAGGTCCTTTCCGGTCGGGGGCAGATCTGAAAAAATGAACGTAATACTGCTGTAACCCAGAGATACTGTGGGTGGGGGAAATGGTTGAACCCAATGCACTGGGTCTATTTGTAAATGGGCCCCTGAGGTTAAGATACCACTGGCCAAGCTTTTTGAGCAGTTTTTGGTTCTGAGTGGTCAGGAAGGATGAGGAATCTCTGCCCAAAGCTGAGTAGGTTCCAAATTATGAAAACCTTGGCTCTTAGAGAGGTATATATTTGATGTCCCTGGGAAATGGAATGGTGGGGTCTTCAGTGTACCTTCTGGCTCCCCAGCAACTCCACCTCCAGGCACACTGGAGATGATTTAGAAGGACTCCAGGTTCTACATTCTACCCTGAATCACAATTTATCTGCCCCTTGACCTACCCAGCAGTTCCCTGCTCTCAGCTAGCTAGCACACTGAAAATCTTCCAATGAACTAATTCATACTAAAGTGTGAATAGTTCTACGTGGGCTTCAGGTGTTTGCTTATGAATATGAAAGTTGTCTTTTAAGATCCTTTGGAAGGATTCTCAACACCATCAATGGAGATGTAATCTGAGAGATTTCTGGAAGGGAAGCCTTCTCACTGAGAGTCTGTTGACTTACCATCCAAGATTTCTTCCTGGTTACAGTTCGGCCACAGCAGGACCTTGAACGAGCTACATCCTTTTCCTGAGCCCCTGATTTTCCTTCTATTACTTGAGTGGGTTGAATAAAATGGCCTCTTGGGACTTTTCACTCAAAAGTTGGTTCCTTGAATCCAAATTTCTTAGCTCGACTTTTAAATCTTTCCATACACCCTAAACTCAACTTTATTCTCCATCACTCCCCTTACAGAAACCAGACCACATTAACAATGCTATTAATAATCATATAAAATTGCTGGTGTTTCTTGAGTACTTATGTGCCAGGCACTACTTTAAGAACTGTTTCCATTTGTCCCTCACAACAATCTTAATAAAATCATGCCCATTTTACAGATGAGGAAGCAAGGGCTTAAGTCACTTGCTCACATAGCGAGTAAGGGCTGGGGCTAGAGTTCAAAACCAGGCAGCCCATGCCCTAAGCCATGACATCATGCTGGTAGACTGGTCCCCTGGACAAGATGCAGTACCGCCCCCACTGTACAGATGTGAAAACTAGTCCCAGAGAGGTTAAGTAACTTGGTCAAGGTCATGCAAGCAATAAGTGGCCTCTGAAGCACTTCCCTTGGGCTCCACCATGTTCCCACCTGATCTCAAGACCCTCAGGCTGCCCTCTGGCTTCTGAGCAGCCACCCATCCCCCCTCACCCTGGAGGTGCCTCTCTCTCTCTCTCTCTCTCTCTCTCTCTCCTTCCTTAGACTGCCTGACCTGCCTTCCCGTCACTGACCTGGAAAAGCAGCAGAAGACCTGAGGGTCTGGGAGATTCAGCAAAGGCAGTAAGTTGCTCCTTTTCCATGAAAATACAAATCAAGAAACCCAAAGTCTTTTCATCTGACCCAGAAAATAAACTTCCTTTCTTCTAGGCTGGGGTAGTAGATGCCAAGTTCCACCTCAGGCCTTTAGAAAACAAAACCAAACCAAACATTGCTAAGCCTTAAACCCTTCTATGATTCCATTTACAATAAAAACATGGACTTCCCCTCTCCCCTGGTGGGGCGAATCGCTGCGGTGAGCGAAGCTGTTTTCATAGTCAGCTAATTACTCCCTTAAAGATGGCTGATGATCTAACTTCCCGCCCTTGGCTTGGCCTGAGAGGTCCCCTGCTTGGCTCCAGAGGCCTAAGTGGAGGAGAAGTAGGCACTAGAGGGGTGAGAAGGGGCAGGATGGAAACCCCCATGACCCCCACCTCCCAGAGCCTGGAACAAGAACCCTGGAGGCAGAAAATCAAGCTTCCAAACCTGCCTCTGCCAGCGCCTGTCTGCACAAGTGATGTTACCTTCCTGAGGTTCAGTTTCCTCATCTGTAAAATGGGGACACCAATGGTGCCATGAGAAACTCAGGGAAAGCACAGGATCTGGCACAGAGCGAGTGCTCAGTTGGTGCTAGATCAGAGTCATCTCTTTCCTATGCTACTTTCCCATCCTGCCTGGACTACCCAACACTGAAAAGCCTGACTGGTCATCTGCCATTTCCACATGTTCCTCCCCAGTCACAATAGTCATAATAATCATGAACATTTAATGAGCACCACCAGCCAGAACTGATGCCTTAAGTGGTTTATAGCTGTTATCTTATTTAATCCTAGGAACAACCTTAGGAGACAAGTCCTATTATTATGCCCATTTTACAGATACAGCAATTGAGGCTCAGAAAGTTTAACTTACTCAACAAGAAATGCTGCAATAGAATTATTATTTATAATATTTCAATAGGTACATGGGAGTTTTTGTGTTTATGTGTGTGTGTGTTTCATCTCTGAAAAAGAAAATTGGATAAAGAACTTGCTGGGTATTGAATTCTGGGATAAGAAGGAGCTTCTCAGGGTTTGAAGGTAATATTCCATCATCTTCTAACTTCCACTGTTGCTGTTGAGAAGTCTCTTGCTACTCTTGTCCTCAATCCTCCCAGTGTGATATGTTTTTTTTCTCTCTGGGAGTCTTTAAGACCTTCTCTTTACTTTTAATGATCTGAAATGTCATCACAGTGAACCTTTAGTTCAATCTTTGTGTCAATCTTTGTTCATTCATTGCACTGGAAAGCCAATAGGCCATTTAATCTGAAGATTTCTGGGCAGTGTTCTTGCATTTTTTTCTTTGTGTCTCTTTTCTGTGTGCATTGTTCCTAAGCTTCCTGATAGTGGGATAAAGGACACATGGGTTTGGCCTCTAGTTTCTTAAAAATCTTTTCCTCCTAATAGCTATCTTTTTAGTTTTTTTTTTAATGTAATCTTCTGAAAGATTGTCTCAACTTTATCTTCCATCTCTTCTATTAAATTTTTTTTTTCATTGTTAACGATCATATTTTTAGTTTTTAAGAACTCTTTCCAAGAACATGTTGATTTTCATAGATATAATATCACTCTGGAGATAATATAGTTGTTTGTTTGTTTCAATGCTTCTGGTTCCTATGTTGTCTTTATTTCCTGTCTTCGTCTTTTTGGAGGAGGGTGGGTGTCTTTGCTTTTTCATATTGAAGACTTTTCTCAAATATCTGAAGATCCTTGGTTGTTTGTTTATATTTGATAGGCTCTAAAAAGTGACTGGGAAGCTCGATGAGTTTTGATGATTGGACAAAGGCCATATTTTGCTTTTAGAGACCCTCAATTGTTAGCAGTCTTTCCCTGGGGGCCACTCATATTCTCCAGAGAAGAATCTCTTATCTCCTGCAGGGTTGCAGTGGGGGAAAGGGAGGGATGATCATAAGACAAGCAGGTGGAATTCAAGGAGGAGAGAGGATCGACCATTCAATGTTCTAAATGTGATGTGTTATTGGGATTTGCTGCGAAGACATTGGGAAGAGGGAAAAGGAAAAAATGGGTAGGCAGGAAGAAGCATCTTACTGATGTCTTGGTTAAAGCTTATTCTTGTCTGAAAACTCCAGCCCTTTGATCTACACATCCTATGTTGTGGTTTCCATGTCAGATGGCATCTAGTAGGTTGTTATATTTCTGTTACATTTTCCCCTTGAAACTTTTTTTGAGAGGTACTAATACTGGGAATAATATACCTAAATGTTTGAAGGGTTTTTTAAAAAATATTTCTATCTTTAAAACGGCACAGCTTTGATATTTAAACCCCATAATTTATTGTTTTCTGTTTGAGTGGTAAACTTTTCTATTATACAAGTAAAATGTGTTCCTGGTAGATCATCTAGACCAGGAGTTGGCAAACTTTTTCTGTAAAGAAACAGTTAGAAAATATCCTAGGTTTGGGGGACCTTATAGTATTTGTTGCACCTACTCAATTCTGCTGTTGTATTATGAATATAGCCATAGACAATACATCAACGAGTAGACCTGGCTATGTTCCAATAAAACTTTATCTATAAAAACAGATGGTGGTCCAGACTTGACATTCAAGCCATAGCTGGCTGACCCCTAACCTGGAGAATCTAGACTAATAAAATGAAGGAAACAAAATTACCTAACATCCTACCACCCAAAGATACCTGATTTCAGTATTTGAGTGTGTATCTTTCTGATATTTTCTCCATGCATATTTATTTCATTTTCAAAAGAGAATTGTTATCTATATACAGTTATAATCTGGTTTTCCCACTTAATATTTCAAGAACATTTCTGCCATTAAATAGTCTTCAATAATATTACTTCTAATAGCTGTGAAATATTCCATTAAATAGATATATCACAATTTATATACCTATCCCTTTATTGCATGACTTTTTTTTTTCAATTTTCATCTTTCCTACAAAGAATCAGGGCTGATATTTAATTGTTGGGCATGAGTCTGGCCACACTAATGCTCTATAAGAGGCATCTGTTCTGATTAGTTGGTGCCCTGGCCATGACAGTCATTAAATACTTTGAATATCAACCTTATAAACAATATGGGAGTAGCTATCATCAGAACTAAGTCTTAGTGCAATGTAATAATTATTCACTTAGGATAAATTCCTAGAAAAGGACTTGCTACTTACTAAGTATTAACATTTTTGACATTTTTGACAAGCATTGTAAAATCAACTTCCAGAAAGGCTATAACAATTTTTAATCCTACTGGCAGAATATGAGAGTTTCTCTTTTTTACAAAGGATCTTTTTAATAAGTAAATTTCACAAGTGATCCTGAATTCTTAAACTCATAAGTAATATCCAGGACCAATGTAATCTAGCCTCCCTCTTGAATGGTGCATAGAATAAACTCTTGTAACACATCCCAGGCATGCAACCTTCAACTTAGCCTTCTCAACGTGGGCTCCATGCACACTCACTGCAGGACTTATGCTTAGAAAAGAGAATTCTGTGGTCAAATAAATGTAGGAGATGTTAGTAGTGTCATCCCTCTTTGAGAGTCCCAGAGCTCACCAACAAAAATAAGGGCACTGAAAAGGCATACACTCCATTCTGAACCATTTACCTCTTTAATCTAGAGTTTCCCAAACAAAATCCATTCTTCAAGTAATGTCTTATAGAGGCTCAAACGACTAAGTCTTCTGAACAAGTTTGGAGAATCTGGTCTAACGTGTGTCCAAAAAGCATAACCCTATCATTGTACAATAGCATAGTCTTCACACCCAATAACCTCGCCATCAACATAAAACAAACAAGGAATTAAGATCATCAGCAAGTAATAGAAAAACTTTCATATGAGGACAAGCTTTAAAAAATGAAGAATACTAATTCTGAAAAGAAGGATGATGAAGGGGACATAACTGAATGGGAAAGGGGCTTTCTATATTCTGAAATATGACTTTGGCAGCCTATAGAGCATGAAGGACATTGTTTAGCCTTCACAGGAGACAAGAAAGTTGAGGAACTCATTACCCCATCAAGTTCAAGGAACATTCAGGCAAATTCGTGGATGTCAGGTTCAAAATGGATTACTTGAGGAAAGCTAAGGATTTGGAGGAAGAAAACACCTCTGACCTTTGGAAGCTGACATCAGAGAAGGAAATTACAGTGTTCCTTCTTGGAGTCTGCCAGTCATCACTTAGTCCTTTTCTTAAAGGTCTCCAAAGGAAGAGCTCCTTGCATCCCTGAATAACCCATCTCATGTATCCCATCATTAACTGCTAAAAAAGATCATCCCCAGGCCCATCAAAGCCCTTCAGCTTCTTTCCTGCCTGGAACTTAAAAATAATAATTTAGAATTCCTTACTTCTTTTATTTATTAATGAAAAAGGAGGGAGGGACAGGTAGAGTGTGGGGAAGACCCCAAAAACTCACTCAATATTGACTTTCAGTCATCTTCCCATAGTAATTTTGAATTTTGGAACTTTCAGCAAAACGCGTTTAGAATTCACGCTTAAAAAGGGCGTAGGTCCCCAAGACACCCTTCTGCTTTCAATGGTTCCTGAGTAATATACGTTTTATAAAGATGATATTCATTCAAGCTTGTAGGTCCTTTCTCCAGCGGTCTCTTCCATAACAGGGCATCTCATAAGACCAACCAGCACCAAACAGCCCAAAGTTTCTGGGCACTTTGGCCACACAATAGATAATGCCGGAGCCTTCTTTCTGGAGGTCAGGATCTCAAGGCCCTCTACTGAACTTGTTAACTTTCTCAACCTTGACAGAGAAGATGGAGCATCTAGAAAGGAGTGTCATTTTATCATGGAGAAGACATCACTTACCCAAGCCACTCTGCTTTATTAATTCAAGAAACGAACCAGAGATAGGAAGGGATTAGCCCAAAGTTGCAAAGTTATTGAGGAATATGGCTGGAATTAGAAGCCTGGGTCTCCTTCAGCTGAGAGCTCTACCCATTTTCTCCTATTCCTCTTACACTGAACACTTTTGCCACCTCTTACAAGGGGCAGTTGATGGGTCAGAGGGTCTAGGAAGATTCCTCTAGCGAAGATGGAATCCCCAGACTCCCAGTCTGTAGAAACAATGGAACTCTCCTGCTGTGTTTTGAGGTCTTTGTCTTGTGTGCGTTAAGAGTTAAACCTTTGGCCAGATGTGAACCATTTCAGAACACACCCTCCAACTGCCTAGTGAGACTCTTGCAAAAATGCCCTCCTTATAATTATGCAGAAAGCATCTTTCTTGCTAGGTTGCCAAATAATATTGCAGGGACTAAAGCAAAACTTTAGTTTTCCTCTCTTCCCTTAACTGTACATCTTTAGCCTGGTTTTAAATTTCCCCATCTTCCATTGGCATTGACAACCCTGGATTAGTAATGCTAAAAAATTTATCTTTACAACCTATTGTCTTAGGTAAGATTGTATCAACAGCTCCAGATGGACCAATCTCTAAGAATAATTTCACTTCCCCTTATCATTGACAGGAATCACATTTACATATTCTACTGGTGGGTGAGATAATGCAGAGATGATTAATGTCCCTCGATGTACAGATACCTGTAGACTGTTTGATCAATGTCTCCCCAAGAAAGTGTCTTTCATTCTGGAAGCTCCAAGTCCAAAAACACACTGTGATTAATGTAACTAAATGTTTGAGGTCGGGAGAAGCTGCAGGTTCCGCTCCTGTGTCCCGGTCATGCTAAAGAGAGGTCACAGGAGACTGGATTCGTCACGTGGAAAGTCTATGGGGTGCTTTGTATGGTGTGTGGGGGGGATGTCAAATGTCCCTTTAAATTAAAAAGCAGAATCTGCCCTGGAATTGCTCCTCCAGGGAACAATGACACACTCAGTCTTTTCATGTAAATATCACTCCCATTTTGAAAACCAAGCAGGTCTAATCCTGCATGTTGTATTGGAGTTGGGACCTATTCTGATTTATTTCACACATTTGTTAACCAGAAATATCTGGCTTCTCCAAGTTATCCCTTAGAGAGGCACTGGAACCAGCTGGAATTATGCACAAAAAGAGGAGTTAGATATTGTACATTGTTTTCTTTTGTGTGTGTGTGTTACGCGGGCCTCTCCCGTTGCGGAGCACAGGCTCCGGACGCGCAGGCTCAGCGGCCATGGCTCACGGGCCCAGCCGCTCCGTGGCATGTGGGATCTTCCCGGACCGGCATCGGCAGGCGGACTCTCAATCACGGCGCCGCCAGGGAAGCCCTGTACATTGTTTTCTTAATCGTCCAGATTTATTTCAACATTTCCTCTGAGGTGCGTTGGAAGATGATTCAAAGATAACGAAGAGGTTAAACAATGACTCTGAAGCCAGCCTGAACTGCCTTACATCTCAAATTTTCCTTAAACTGGGGCACGTTCCAAATCCTCTCATGCCTCAGTTTACTCATCTGGAACCTGGGGATAATCATTGTAAGTACCCTTCAGGTTGCTGGCAAGCTTAAATGAGGAAACATTCTTCATGTGCTTTGTTCAGTGCTCAGCACTTAGCAAGAATTCAATAGATTCTCGCCATTGTTATTGTCATCATTAATTCTAAAAATAGCTTGTTGAAATGTCTCATTTTCGTACATGTCTCATGCACACTCTCTGCAAACAATGAGGTAGGGTTTTCTTCAGGTACTGTCTGGCTAAGTTCCGCCTGAAAGGAGACCTACTTCCACTGGAAAATATATTTAAAGAAATTATATTCAATTCAAGTACATTTACATAATAATATGCATATCTAAAACCTGACGAAGCCAGGCTGCCCTTAGCTGTGGGAGCTAAGAAGGCCGTATTTAGGAATACAAATGACTTCGGGAATATGTTTCCGCGCCCTGGACTGCTCCCGAGGAACACACGTGGGTCGTAATTAAATGGCAAGACTGGAAGATACTGGAGGAATTAAGAAAGAGAATCCAGAACCACACACAGTGGTCAACTCCAGAAGATGGAGTTTGGGAAGGATGAGCCTGAGATGGGAGTGGGGGAATTTCTCAAAGGAGAGTGTAGGTCCTGGAAAAGGCATTCGAATCACTCATTCATTCAGACATTGATTCATTCAACAAATATTTACTGAGTGCCAGGTGTTGGGATAATGTAGTAAACAGATCAGACCTAGTTTCTTCTTTCATGAGGCTTACGTCCCAGCAGAGAGAACAGACAGGACAAGCAAATAAAAATCAGGTCATTTCGGCCAGGCATAAATACGATGAGGCAAACGGAGCCAGCCATGCTCCTGTCTCTCAGAGCAACGAGGAGATGCTTCACAGGGAAGCTGCTCAAAGGCATGTGAGGAGCCTGGATGGCACTGTGCTCTTTTCTCTCCTATAAGACTTTGGAAAAATCACACCCTCACTGGAGCCTTCACCTCTTTAGAATGTGAGACCCATAACTCCAAGTGCCCAGCGTGGAATCCTTTGAAAGGCAGGTCATCCAACAGTTATATAATCCAGCCCAGGTTTAGCAAGCACCCAGTACGTCTGCTGCCCAGTTCCCCATCCTGAGCCCATGGCAGGCATCACCAATCCATTGTGATATTGCCTCAGACACAGTCTAACTCCAGGCAGACCCTATCAATCAGTCAGAGTGGGCACTAGTGGGCTAGCCCTTGGCCTCTACCATGGATGAAATTATGGAAGTCTAAGAAGATATATGCTTTCCTTGCTCATTGACACAATCAGAAGATGTAGTTACTACATTACACAAAAAAGGTAGAGACCGCTATATGATGGCATGTGTCATATCCTTACAATAACCAATCCTTTTTCCATGGACATCCTTACCCACCAATGGCAGGATAGGGCTCCCCAGCTGGAGCCCTCGGGGACCTGCAAGGCTGAACACTGTGGCCTGGCCCCTTCCTCAGTACCACAGAAACACCCCGCTCTGAACTTTTACGTCAGAGGCAGCATTGGATGGGCTTTGGAGTTAGACCAACCTGAGATTAAATCCTGTCTCTATCCTTTGCCAGCTATGTGACCTTAACCTCTCTAAGCCTTAGCTTCATCATATGGAAAATGGAGGAAATGACAGGATTCGACTAACAGGGTAAGCATTAAGTGAGCTAGTACTTTCAACGCCTTATACCTTGTTAGCTCTCAACAAATGGTATGTATCCTTACCCTTATTATTGTAGTTATGTTAACAAGAAAGAAAGAAAGGAAGGGAGGGAGGGAGGGAGGAAGGAGAAAGAAAGAAAGAAAGAAAGAAAGAAAGAGAGAAAGAGAGATGGGGGAGGGAGGAAAGAAGGAAGGAAAAAAGAGAGAAAGAAAAAAGAAAAAATTCTGCAAGAGAGCATCATCACTGGACAAAAATGCCTCTTGCCTGCTAAATAATGCAAACTGTTTGTCCTTTCAGACTGTGAAGGTTTAGGAGGAGGTTTATGTGATTTTGCATTTTTCTCCAACAGGGAGGGAGAGCCAGGAGGGAAGGTGGCAGCAGGGGGATGTGTCTCTAGCAAAAAAAAAACCAAAAAAAAAAAACACATTCAATAAATGGGAAAATTATTTAAATAAGCAATCCTGAGGAAAAAAATAAGGAAGCCAATTTTATTCATAAAACAACTGATTTACAGCATTCTAGCTAGGAGCAGCTTTTAACTCAAGCCTCTGAGATCCTATTTATTATTCAACAAAATATTCAAGATTAATAAAGGTATCTTTAATACTAATATAGCAGCAAGAGCTAATATATGTAAAATAATTATTATGAAAAGTATTATCAATATTTGGGGGAATAATGTACATGCATAATGAATGAATTTTGCCCCTGGGTTTAGGCTTATATCTTGGCCTGATTTTGCATGGAGAAATTCTGCATTATAATGAAAGGCAAAATGATCACACATTATAACTGCGAGTTTTTTATCACTCCTTAGAAGGATCCTAAAACTGTCACCTAAACAGGAAAAAAATATATATATATTCCACATAAGCATGTATATGGCGAGATGTATCATTTTTTGAAAGGCTGGAAACACCCAAAACACCCAACTGCTTTCAAAATGACAATTATCAGCCCTGAAGAAGTAAATAAGAAATTTTATAATAGCCAAATATCACAAAAATCTACCAAATTTTAGGCAATTTTTTCAGTCTAAGCATTTCTGAGGATGAACGCCTCAGTGATTTCCAAATGGCATATACAAACTAAATCAAGTAAAGAATTATTTTCATCTTCATGAGCCATCAAAGACCTTTCAAAATTGAACAGAAGCTCCTTCTCTACCTCTCCCTTCACCCCAAACTTCTGAAGTAAAAATCAATTTTTATTCAACAAATGTATGGGCATCCCTCCTTTCACCAAACCTTGTGAAAATACAAAGAAAAATCTGGAAGCATTCCTTTCCTTCCAGAGCAGATAATCATAAAATCAAATATGAAAAGGGATCTCAGCAATGAACTGTCTAATCTATTCCCTTAATTTAGAAAAAAGGAAACCAAGGCCTAAAAATGGCAAACTCATGCAAAGCTACATTTCCTTACTTGGAAGGAAAGTAAGGAAAGGGAAATTTCCATCACCACCCCTCACCCCCCCGAACCAAGTTCGTCAGGGCAACCAATGAAGATGCAGTGTCTGCTGATGATGTCAACTGTTTCCTCGTGGAATCTGCACCTCCTCCTCCACTGAGGCAGGGCTGGGGTACCTTGGGGGCCAAGCTGAAGTTACCCTTCACCACCCTCAGTACAGACCCCAATTTGAGCAACAAATCAACTGACCCTTACTCGGTACTTTGCACAAAGCACAATGCTGGCTTCACTCATCAGCCTCTGTTCTTCCATTGACATTTTAGTTGTGAAGGCTTCTACCTGAAATGATCCCTAAGATGAGGCAGCCATGTTCACCATCATCTAAAGAAAACAAAAGTTTCCAAACGTTTGCTAGCTCTGGAATTTATGTGTAAGAACTCATGTTTGAAAGGTGTTTTTTTTTTTTTAATGTTAAATGACTACACCGTAAATCTCACCAACTGCATAAATCAGACTTGACGCCAGCCCCAGGAGTGAGGCTGGGACCGATTTATGATGAGGCACAAGAGAGGAACACTGTGTTTTATTTGTTTTACCACCTGGCATTTACACGCAGAGGAGCCTGGGGGGAGCTGGCCTGTACGAGCCAGGGAACAGTCCACAGGGCTACAATAAATCCACCTATGACTGGCAACCCACCCTGGGTTAAGAACTTGGGCTCAAATAACCACAAAGATATGCAGTCTGGTGAAAGATTCTTGATCCTGAGACGAAACAGTGTTGGATTGGGAGTCCAGTGTGACAACTTTCATGTCTTGCCTAGCTTCAAACACTGGTAATTATGGTTGTTAGTAGAGACTTTTCCCATCTTTGTTATTGGGAAATTCAAGATTAATATGTAACATTTTAAGGGACATTTTGTGAATTTTGAAATTATGAAAATGTGCCTTCAAGAGTCCTGAGTCTTTAAAGGCCTCTCGGGGAAACTTGTCTCTGGGATAACAGTCATTTATTAAACATCTCCTATATGGCAGGTATATTCTCTTGCAGAGTTTACCATCTAGTGGGGGATACAGAAAATAAAAGAATAATAGGTCACATGAGAATAGTTGCTCCAGAGAAAAATAAAGCAGAGAGTGAAGGGAGTGCTTTATCAGACAGGATGGTCAGGGAATATCTCCTTGATAAGTGGACATTTCATTAGAGACCTGAATGAAGTGAAGGAAAAAGCCACTGTGATAACAGGTAAGAACATCCAGCCAGTGAAAAGGCTGGAGGTGGGAGCAGGGTTGACATCTTCAAGGAACACCAGGGAGACCAGGGTGGCTGACAAGCAGCGAGTAGGATGCTTCCCTGCTGTCATAAAGGAGAGTGTTCCTACGAAACTTTTCAAGTTCAAACAGTGTAAGGTGAAGAAGCAATTACCTTAGGACACATCTTGCTAAGAGATGCACAGATGCTCGATCAAAGCTCTGGCGGCTGGATGCTGAGTGTAGTTCCTGGGGAAGGAGCTTGGTGGCGCCACTCTCTCCATTCTGAGTACGCGCTGCCTCTAATGGCTCCTGCCAAGCAAATGCTGAAAATGATTTTCACTTTTTTTTGGTAAAAGCGAAAATCCTCTTCAGATCTCCTCCGCTCATCAAAAACAGGTACTAAGGTAGCTCTTTCGTAAAAGTGACGTGGTGTATAGCAAACTTTCAAAAAGTGGGGGATGCCTGTAATATCCGATGAGATCAGAGAGGTCACTGGGGGTCAAACCCATGGAAAGATTTGGGCTTTACCTCTGAGTGAGATGGGGAACTTAAGAAAGTTTGAGCAAAGGAGTAACATGATGTGACCCATGTTGTTGCTTTTTTTTTTTTTTTTTTTTTAACATATCACTCTCTTATTGGAGGTCAGAGCATTGGGAGGCAAGGAGAGAAACTGGGAGACCAGTTAGCATACTACTGCAAGAGTCCAAGCCACACGTAATGCAGAGGGTGACACATTCCCTTACTGTACTTTCACCTCCACTGGCACCTCATGCATATTGCTCACTAACCATTGGACCCGTTTTAAGAAAGACAAAATCACGGTTAAAGCCAGAGTCTGAGAGCTCTGAATAATTTGGAAAAAGAGCAGATTCTGAAAACTAAGTGTTAAATCCAGGGGACATAACCAGTCCTTTTCCTTTTGAGACATATTAAGGATATTGCAGTTCCATTCCTTATAGGATCTCACTAGGATCAGGATGCATCCTTGGATGATAGCATTCTTTCTGATGATTTACCTAAGACCAATTTGTTGCACAGTAGTTCAGGCTCCTGGGAAAACTCTGCTCTAAACCTGTTTACCACTGTGTCAAGAAGATAGTACTAGAGACGTCATTGGACTTAATTAAAGCCAAACTAGACTTCATAGAAAGAAGGGAGAGAAGGAGCACCAAAGAAAGGGAGAGGGTGGGAGCAACTCTCCCACATCCTCTTCCTGCAAAGTGGCTTCTAGTCACGTGAGCATATTGGGAAGAACACTTAGGAGTGATTACCAAGAGAGGAAGGCTGTTGGGGGGTGCACCGTCAAGACAGTGAAGGATGGGGCCAAATGGGAGGGAATGGACAAATTAATGATTAAGGAAGATTTTTTGCTTCCAGGAGTCGTGTCCAGCCTGGCCTCCCAGATTTGAGCAATCTTTCACTGTCAAGAGTGGCTGGGAGATTGATTCAATTAAGATTAGCAGAGTCGAAAAAATGGCATGGGTTAGTTTTGATTAGTGATGTCTTGTCTCTCATCTCGTGGTGGTGGTCAGAACACAGGCAGAGTTTAGCTCTATCAGGTCACAGGGAAAGCGAGGCAGGCTTCCAAAGTGGGGTTCGTGGACCAGACCCTGGGGTGGAGAGGTGGCATTTCTTTGTGATTTTCTTCTGAGGTCTCTTCCATTTGTCCTTCTTGAGGATGATTTTCTTATAATTAGCTACGTTTTCTAAAGGAACACGAAGGAGGTGGGAAAACTCTGAAACGTGAGGGTCATTGTGGGGTACAACTCCTTGAAGCAAATGAATGTAATTGGAGGTCTCATTAATTCTGAGGCGATGCCCAGGTGCCCTCTCTGCTCCATCAGGAGGGCGGTAGAACTCTCCAGGAGATGCGAGCATGTCTGAAACAAAGAGGGGCAGACAGCCCTCGCATCTGCTGGCAAAGAACCTCACTGGGCTTGGGGTCCCGGGGCGAAGAGATGCAGCAAACACATCACTCTCACCTCCTCCCACTGACACACCAAGAAACCAAAACGCACCGGTCCTGTTGATTTCTGCCCCCGCATGTCTCTGCATTATAGGAGCAGCCCGCAAATGCTAAAAATAAATGTGCCTTGCAATTTAAGGGCACCTCTAAATTCGTATTCAGACCCTGTTGCTGGATAAGTTTAATGAAAGTGGTACTTTCCACGAGGTCCCTGGTGGCATTAGTTCACATTACAAAATCATTAGACATAATTTGACACTATTGTGCACCGTTAGCTTAGAAAAAGAGCTTGTTTTACAGCTCTGGGGACAGAGGTCCCTCCAGATAAGGCTGGGCTTATGAGAGAGGGAGAGAGGAGGGAAGGGCCTCCCTCTGGTTAGTAATGAGGGCTTTGATGTTCAATGTATCTACTCCCTTTATGCTCATCAAGACAGATATTTAGTCCAAGGAAGAAAAATTGCCAAGTTACTCTCTTAAAAGGCAGCTGCAGACCATGCACTAAGCTCAACTGCTCTTAAAAGCAAATACTTAATCTGTGTGTTAAAGGCCTCTCCCAATGCCACCAACCCCCAATGAATGTTTTTTGTTCCTCATTTTACAGATGTACAAACTAAGGCTGAGCCAAGGAAAGAGAATGGCCCAAGGTCATAGGACAAGACAGTGGCCAGGCCAGGCTAGAATCTATAGATACAAAAGGACTAGGAGAAAACCGGCAAACTCCAGTCCGTCTTCAGATTACCTGAGCAGGAAGTCAATAGGTCCTTTACCCAAGGCACCATTGGGATCATGCGACCTTAAACGAATGTCCATACCTGGTCCACTGCCGTTTATTCGAGAAACTGGGATGCAAGATTGATGAGACTTTAAATGGTGTTGTATCCTGGGCATTCATAACTTGGACTGGAGTGCAGGAAATCCTGCTTGTTTCACAGAGGGAGACAAATGTGCTCTGGAAAATTCCCGGAGGGAAGGAGGGCATCACGGGGAATCTCCATCTACACGGGCAAATCTGGCCTAAGTCAGACATGAGAAAGGGGTCCAGGATGGTTCCTTCACATTCCAGAAGTTCCCCGGGACAAGTCAGTGTGGCGGAATGGGCGTTCCAAATGGAGAATGGGAGAAGGGGTAGTTGGGATGGTAAGAGAGGCTTCGGGCTCTCACCCACCAGAGGATGGCTTCATCCCAAAATGTCTCTCCCCTCCCTTACCTTGAAGCTCCACTCCCTCCAACAAAGGCTGCCTTCAGGGATTCAAAAAAACCTCCCATCCTCAACCGAGAGAGAGGGAGGGAGATTCTCAGAGATTCAGAAAGAGAAGGCTGGATTCCAAGAGAGACAGCTGGACAAAGAGAGTCTAACTGACCCAAAGCAAAGCGATAGAAAGGGAGACAAACACCCAATGGCTTTCAACATACAAAGAGAGAAAGAAAAATTCACTCCAAGAAAACCTTGAAAAAGGGAAAGACCACAAAAAACACACATTACTTTGCCCTCTCCTTCCCTCTTTTCCTTTCTTCTCTCTTTCTTCCTTCTGAGTCAGAGTTCATGGGGATCCCAGGTGAGTGGTTCAGTTCTTTGCAGGAACGGGCTTAGTCACAGAAATAAAGCACTGTAGGAATACTATCAGTGCCTGATATTTACAGAGAGTTTAGGACATAAACTCCTGTTCTGAGCGCCTTGCATGGATTTCCTGATTGAATCCTCACCACCCTAGGCTCTGGGAGCTGGGATGCTTCCCCTCTTACAGGGGAGGACACAAAGGTTCAGAGAAGTTGTCACCTGCCCAGGGTCTCAGAGTCAGTGCTGTGTGAAGCCGAGAGCTATGGGGATGTCTGTCCCTGGTCCCCAGGGTCCCTCCTCCTTGTCCCAGCTGGAACTTGGAACCACAGCCTTGGGAATCCCCAGTCATCTCAAAGTGGGGTCATCCTCCCCTCCGCACCTACACTTACAGCTGACAGCGCATTTCCTCATCCAAAATCTCAGTTGATTCCCCCAATAGGGTTTGAAGGCTCCATTTTTGCAGACCAAGAGGACCCTGTACCAACTAGTGGGCTACTTCAAGAGCGCCTCAAGCTGTCTCCATGTCAGGTGGATCCTACACTTTTCTTCCAAGCTCTCCTATAGGCACAGGAGAGGAAGCAAGTAGCCCTGGGAGGTTTGGAGGATGAGAGTGGGTAGTGGACGGAACTCAAACACGTAGAGTGCTAGCTCCACGCTTCTCTAAAAGTTCCTTTTTAATCTGAAGATGTCATGGGGGTTTTACCTTTGACTGCAGAATATATCTGTATCTGAGAAAACAGAGAAATAATGTTTTTAACAACTTGTCTTGGAATAAGATCAATGCCCACATATCCCCCAGTTTTATTCCAAAGCAGAGAAGGGCCGAGTTTGAGAAGCTCAGAGCTAGTCCTGATCTTACCTCACGCCTACCATGTTTCAGCGGGGAAGGCGGAGGCCCAGAGAGGTGAAGTGATTTGCCCAAGACTGCACAGCAGGGCAGAGTCTCGGACCCACATCTGCTGAAGACTAACCCAGGATTCCGACACCACGTCCATCCCACACGACAGTCAAGAGCCCAGGCAGTGGAACCGGCAAGGCTGGGTGAGAGTCCCAGTAGGGACTGGAGTTGCAGTGTGGAGTCCCACAACTGCAGGGGAGGCGTCCCTCACAGAACTGATGTGCTCGGCACTTCCCAGGGTCGGCAGTGCCTACATGCCAGCCACATCACCCCTTTATGCGCTTCAGTTTCCATAATAATAGTATCAACTCCAGGGTTTTGACATGAGAATTAACTAATACAGCAAATGCCTGGCATTTAGTAGGAACGCAACAAAATGTAACTTTTAATGCTGCTCGCATCTTTACCTAAGAGAAAGGATTCCCCAGCACTTCCCTGGGGGCACAGTGGTTAAGAATCCGCCTGCCAATGCAGGGACACGGGTTCCATCCCTAGTCGGGAAGATCCCACCTGCCGCAGAGCAACTAAGTGCATGCGCCACAACTACTGAGCCTGCGTCCTAGAGCCCGTGAGCCACAACTACCGAGCCCGCACGCCACAACTACTGAAGCCCACGAGCCTAGAGCCTGTGCTCTGCAACAAGAGAAGCCACCACTCGCCACAACTAGAGAAAGCCCGTGTGCAGTGATGACCCAACGCAGGCAAAAATAAATAAAATTAATTTTAAAAATGAGTTATCATTCAAAAAAAGAAAAAAAGATTCCCCTTCGTCTTTCAGGATTCCTTTCCGAGACCGGCGATGTTGGGAAGCTTTACAAGAATGCCTTTTAGAGCTATAATAATGTTAACCCACCTCCATGGGTTGGTGGGGTGCTAAATTAACACCTGTAAATCACCTTTAACAGGTGCTGATATAAAGCAAGCATTAAGTAAGAGCTGCCTCTTTCATTACGGAGAGCTATGTACAGACACATGTGCGTGCTGACTCTTTAATTCAATAAGCATTTATATTTTTATGAATAACTTTTACCTCCACATATAAAGCCATCCCTCCAGGCTTCATTTCCTGCAGCGTTATTTGGGTGGTTGCTCCACGTGCATCTTTTTTGAGGATGGAGGAACAAGCATTCAGGGAAGAGGGCATTAGGAGAGCTGCTTTTTCTGGTGTCACAGGAGAGAAACTTCTTAATCCAGACCGTGCTGACTTTTCCCCTCCCAGATCAGCTCAGAGCCCCTCTCCTTGAAGGCGGGGCAAAGGCAGGCTCCCAGAGCCCTCTGGCTCCATTCAAAATCCCCTTTTCAGAGCTGTGGCAGTTTTATGGCCTTTAATGACCCCCTATTGTACCCTGATTGCCAATCAGGGCACACGTAATGACCAAGCAGCGTCACTTAGCCCTTATTCCAATGACAATGGCCAGAGCGGCCAGCTCGCTGTTTTGACATGAGCGGGGTCACAGGGAAAGTTTTCAGGCTGGTGATTTAAGGAGGCCGGACCAGCCAGCACCCTGGACTCCTCAGTCGCTGGGACTTGGACAAAAGAATGAACTCTGAACTTTTCCTTTGACGGATGGAGGTCATTAAAACCATGATGGGGGCCCCTTCAAAGGCAGGTGTAGACCAGGCTGTCCCTCAAAGCGCCTAATAAAGAGAGAACAGGCGATTGTATGGGATTCCGAGAAGGGGGAACTTCTGAGAGATTCACTCAAGTGGTTCAAAGGAATCAATGAGCCGCTCTGGCCGATTGACGGGGGCCAGAAGTGCCGCGACATTCCCTCTACCAACCATTCAATGGGTGGCTGCGCCAATTGTTCCCACGATAAATGCTTGGGGTCCTTTCACGGGTACCCTGGGCTCTGAGGCCTTAGACCAGCACGAGAATCCAGAAAAAGCTACCTACCAACCCTCATTTTAAATTCCATCCATTTTAATAAAGTGCCAGGAGACCTCCAAGCAGCTTAAAATATTAAAGGTTTCTTTTAAACATCTGGAAGATAACATCTAATTACTAGATGGTGCTCTAAGTCATTACTATGTAATCAGAGCTAATCCCACCAACACAAACAAACAGCAAACAAAAGCACTTCCCCCTAGAAGAATCATCTCTGCAGAACCCAGAAGAGACCCCGACATAGCTTCCACACCTCCCAACCCCCATTCCCAACACGGCACAACCAGCTGGGACCACATGCTGCCCCTGGAGGGGCAGATCCTGAAACGCTGACCTCCTGGCAAGTCAGCAGGACAAGTCAGCTAAATAGATTGACTGCAAATGGCTTGAGTCATCGAAGTTCAACCATGAAGGGAAATGAAAGCTCAGGGAATTTCACCTCCCTCTTCTATTTTTTTCAAAAGGTGTTTTGGCTTTTCACAAAAGGGTCAGAAATGTTGATCCCAAAGGTCTGAGTGGGAATATAAATGGATTTGGAGAAGCTGGAAGCTGGCTCTTGGGGGAGTGGTGTGCTGAATGCCTCATTAGGATCACTTGCCCAGCACGTTACACACACATGCACGCAGGATGCCGAATTCGGCACCCCTCTCCTGCCATGGCGATGGTTATTAAGGGTAATGCGATCGGATGAGAAGGCAGCACATGGGCAACCACAAAGCCCAGAGGAAGCAGCTGTGCAGGCAAATAAATGAAGGTCCCGCCTCTCTAAAATGTACCCACAAGGCAGAGCCACATCCTTTGCATTGTCCGAGGACAAATGATTGCGGGTTCTCCAGCAGTTGGTGGTGTCAGCAAGGCTGAAGGAAAAAGTGATGACTCGCCAGCCCTGGGAAGAGGCACCGGAAGCACCTAGCTGATGGGAGTCCACTTTAACCCTTCCTTCTCTCCTTCTCCAACAATGAAATGGAGACAAAGGAGCAGGTTAGCCTCACTGAGTCCTAGAAAGAAAAGACTAAAGAGCCATGAGAAATCATAAGGACTTTCCCTCCCTCCAGATCCCTAACGAAAATGATCCGATTCATCCTAGCGGTTCACTATAGTGTAACAAACATCTTTTGAGCATCTACAGGCAGTGTCCTAAGTTTTGGGGTTAGGTGGTGAACGAGACAGACACAGCCCCTATCTTCACTGGGAGATGGAAATTCAACAGACAATTACTCAAATCATGAATATTTTGAGAGCTGCTACAAAGGAAAAAAGAGGGTCTTCTAAAGACCTAAAGCAGAGAGATCTGCTCCCATCAGGTGGGTTGGAAAAGGCTGAGTGATAACCAGGGCTGGGATGCTGATGTGAGTAGAGGTGCTTTGGACAGAGGGGACAGCATGTGCAAAGGTCCCGCGACAAAGGGGAGGAGGTGGCTTGGACTTGCATGGCGAGAACAATATGACGGGGACAGAGGAGCCTAGGCTTCCATCCCAGCTGCTACAGTTTCTCCTCAAAGTTTATCTGAACAGAAGGTGGCCACCCCAGGGCAGGGAATGGAGGGGGAAGCTACTGTGGGCTGGTGGATGTAAGACTTCACTGCGGAGCCAAGTTTAAGAAGAAGGGGGCGGGGAATGGTGGAGGAGGGGAAAGGGAAGGGGGAGGAGGAGAACTAGAGAAGCAAACTGGGTTGTTTGGCAGATTGAATCCTGACAGAGGTCGGGGAAGAAATATCTGGAAATATCTAGGAGGTGGCGATCTATCCAGTTCCCGGTTCTGCTAGATCTGCCCTGAGCAAAACACCACCAACAGCTTCTGCTTTGAGTTCATCCCATCCCAACTTCTTAGGACTGTGAGGAAAGGGACCCTACAAACAAACACTGGCGTCACATTCCTTAGTTTAGGGATAACCTAAAGTTCTTGCTTCTAACCACCTGCTGCTAAGCGGTTTTACCTCTTAAAAGGTAAAAGTAAAATCCACTAAGTTGACGTCTATAGATAACTAACATTTTTCACTGTCTTCCACGGGTCAGGCACGGTGCCACAAACTTTAGCCTCCTTTACTCCTCTTGAAACAAGAGGCGTGTATTATTATTTATACCCATTTTATAGATGAGGAAACTGAGGCTCCAAGAAGCTACTTAGGTGAAGTCACACAACACAACGCTGAGAAAAGTGGATCGGGAATTTACACCCAGGTCGGCTGGCTCCAGCATCCTTTCCTTGAACCACTGCACCATTCTACTTTTCTCCCGGGAGACAGGAAATAAAGGAGATTCACATCACGCTCGACTCAGACGTTCGTTCGGATCAGGATGGAGGAACGCGGCTTACCGAGAGACACGGCAAACAAATGGGGCTTTTTCTGATGCCCGCGGACAGAAGGACCGTTCTGTGTCCGCCCCCGCCGCCGGCTCGGGGTGGCCCTGCTTTCTTTACAGGAAACATCTCAGTGAAATATGCAAGCGTGTTTAATTGCAGGGGCTCGGGCAACTTGTTTATCTTCCTTAAACACTGCCCGGGTGGCTCCCGTTTGTTATCTGGGGTGTGAAATGGAGGCTGACAACAATTAATACCTCCTCCCAGGCAGCTCGGCGGCGCTCTGACGGGAAGCTGTGTACTTCCGAGCAGTTGGCGGAGGAGGTGGCGGGCCGAGCCGTCACTCAGCATCCGAGGGGGGGGAGAGTGACAGTGGCAGCTGACTGCCCCTCCCGCAGCCTCCGGAGAGGCCCCCATGATAAAGCGTCCTGCTTTGTGGTGTAATCAACTTGCTATACATGCATTACCTCCTAATGAGAGCCGTGTTTAAACAAGTGTATAGAACACATCTGTCCGGGCCTTGAGACTCGAGGCTGTGTGACCAATTTCAGCATCTGAAAGTTAAATTAATGGTAAAGGGTTTAATTGTGAGTAAACAATACCGCATTAAGGAGCGGTAAACACAGCAGTGGGGACCCACCGACCGGCTCTGGCATCACAGATGCGGCTGCCTCTGTGTGACCGTTAATAGTCCCCCCGCCCGGACTTTCTGACAGTGTCTTGAAGCCCATTTGTCATCGAAATGGTCCGTCCTCTTCTCAAACATAATTTTGGCCCATGGTCCAGTCACCAGGCCTGCAGGGTCTGTGTTCATTGGACTGTGGGCCAAAAAAATCTCGAGGCAAGCAGGGAGGGTCTGGAGAAGATCCAGCTTCTACACTGAGGCACTGGGTGGGGTTTAAAGGGGGCAGACACCCCCTTATATCCAGGCAATCTGCATCCGTCCAGAGCAGTGAGACTGCCTTTAGACTCCAGATTTCAATGGCAATGATTCCAAACCTGGTTTTAAAACACCCTAGGGTGTCTCCAATGAACAAAGGATGCCTCTAAAGCAAATTAAGTTCCCTTTAATTAAAGATCATAACATACGCCACAGAACATTCCATCACGGTAGGAGGAAGGAAGAGACTGTCACATAAAATAATAGGGCTCCACAACTCAAAACAATTAAGGATTGCACAGCGAGGGCTCTGCACGTTCCTGATGTGTTAGCAGCCATTGTCACTGCCACCTTGGAAACTGAGTCTGGCCGCCTGTGTGTACGGCACAGCGGACCAGCCCTCAACACAGGTGTATGCTGGGAGTGAAGGCTTGGCCTCGGGAAGGAGAAGGGTACAGGTCTGGTCCTCTTTGTCTATCTTCCTCTCCATCACCTGCAACCCAGTCAGGTGGGAGATGTCTCAGGGGCCAGGTCCTGATTCAGAAGATGCCAACAGCACAGGACTGTGCTCTCCTGAGAGGGCATGGCGTCTCTCTGCATCTTTAACCATCCCTACCTGGGAAGGCCTGCAGCAGGTAGCTAGCTCAGCCACCGAGAACTTTCCTCCTCTTTGCCTTCCCTGCAGCCTGGGGTTCACCAGGCTGCCCAGCCCCTCTCGGCAGGGCACTGAATGGGGGTCTGCGGGCCCAAAGCTTCAGCTATGAACAGAGGAGCCCTTGACCTACTCTCAGGTGTGTTTCTCAAGGGCCTCTCAGAAAGGGGAGCTGATAACGGCCAAGATCAAACGTCAAAGGCACTAGACTTCTCTCTCGTTTCCTTTAAATATAGAAGTGTTCGGTTTCAAAGACAAAATGGTCTTGTGTTTGCACACCCAGAATCCAGAGTCAGTCAAATCCTGGTTCTGCCTCTTTCACCTCTTTGAGCCTCAGGGTCCTCGTCTGTGAAGTGGGTTGCTGAGGGGATGGAATCCATCTGTACATGTCAAGGGCTTTGAATGGTATGTGGCACAGAGTAAGTGCTCAATAAATGTTGGAAGCTATTACGATGGGTGAGTGACAGGTGCCCCTTTTAATAAGACAATCTAGCAGACATGCAGGTACAGCTCAAGGAAAAGCAGAACCACAGTTGTGTCTGGATCACCCTGAGCCACTAGGTTTCTAGAAGTCCAGTGTGCATGTGCACTAAGGCTTTTTCTCTGCACTGCCTGGTCCACCCCTCTCAGCATCCAAGTACACACGGCAGCCCTGGACGTGGAGGTAAAAAACCCACCCTCCCTGCCTGACCCAGGCCAGCCTTCCACACTGGTCAGAACTGCCCCCGAGCCAGATAAGTAACTTCTTGCCTCCTAAAACCAGCTCCAAATCAAACCAGCCCTCTAGCTCCAAGTCAAGCTTTTAGAGGTAAATTTCTTGGAAAGGTTTCCCAACGTGTTGACTTATTTTGTACATTCTAAGTACAGGTAACCTCCCATTTCTATTTCTGACATCACTCTTACCAGCGTTGTGGGGGGTCTTTTTCTCCTTTTTTAACCCTTATTGGTGCTCTCTGTCTGCACTAGGCAAATCTGTGTACCACTCAAGAGACCCTAGAATTTCTAAATGTGAGTGGTGACAGAGTCACTGAAAGAGGGCGCTAGCGGACCTGCCCGAAGTGGCTTTAGGAGCAACAAATGGCCGGAGGTGGATGGTTTCAGCTGAAATCCTGTCCCTCCCTCCTCCATTCCCCCTCCAGGCCACCCTTTTTTTTTTTTTTTTTTTTCTTTGCGGTACGCGGGCCTCTCACTGTTGTGGCCTCTCCCGTTGCGGAGCACAGGCTCCGGACGCACAGGCTCAGCGGCCATGGCTCACGGGCCCAGCCGCTCCGCGGCACGTGGGATCTTCCCGGACCGGGGCACGAACCCGCGTCTCCTGCATCGGCAGGCAGACTCTCAACCACTGCGCCACCAGGGAAGCCCCAGGCCACCGGTTTGGTGCCAGTCTACTAAAGCTGAGGTTTCTTCAAAGGGGGCCCAAGAAAGTATTGCCTCAGTTTGCCATTGAGATTGGATAGCAGAGTTCTATCACCACTAAACTGGTGCTGCCATGTTTTTGGTGTTGTCTCTTGGTTTGAATTATTCCTAGTTCGACACATGCATCCTCTTCTTCCATCTCTGACAACCAAGCCCATGAACTGCAGAGATGGAGAATAACCCGGCTGAGATGCCCCACTGGTGACGGAGGCCTTCAGTGTTTCCAGGAATAGCCGGAAGCAGAGCCCATCCCCCACCTGCGCCTGGCACCCTCTCTACTCCTGCTGGTTCCACCCTAGTAGTGGGAGGAAGGTAGAATTAGTTCAAGCTGGGGTTTCACCAATAACTTGTAGGCATGCAGAAGATCTTTGTAGCCCCTGAGAAGTGGAAGGAAATTTGGAAACCCTCTTTTTCAGTGATTTTTCCCCCCAAAATTTGTCTCTGCTGTGAAATTCTAACTTCAGATGAAACCTTTTGCAGAGATTAGGACCAGAGCCCTAAACACCACCAACCCCCCACCTCAATTTCCACCGCGATGCATCCCTAGACACATCTGCTGTGGATTCTTACCACAGGAAAGGGCTGAAAAATCACCGCACCTTGTCTGACTCCATTTTCCAGTTGAGAAGACTGTGGCCCAGAGAGGGGCATAGACTGGCAGGAAGTAACAGCAATCAGCGGACAGACACCTCAAACACACCTGCGATGACCTTGCGGTAAACTATGGACCCACCCCAAACACCATCATCTTCATTTTTCTCTCTGGCCTAATCAAATGATGGTCCCGTCCCACCCACTGCCCCAGGCCTTGTCCAAGGGATACCTTGTTTATCTTTCAAAGAGAAAGTCACTCATTTTCTCCCCCTCCCTTTTTTAAAAAAAAAAACACAGGCCCCAGCCAGATTCAGCCATTCTAAGTAGGAGGGGAAAATAGAACCCACGGAGACAACAGATGTTGTGTTCCTCCCTCCTCTGTGACTTTAGTTTGCCTTTAAAGCCCATTTTCACCACTTATTGATTTTAGTTTGCTACTGGTCTATGAATGACAACTTGAATTAAGACAACACAGGCTGAGAAGCCACAAGGCAGTGCTAAATGATGTCTTCCGCCTCATGGCGAAATGCCTCACGACCCTGAAGCCTCCCGCCCGCCCCATTCTCCCGAGGAGCTCTGGGCAGGCAGACCCCCGCCTGGCTGCCGGGCACCAGGCACCGGGTCCAGGGGAATCAGGACAGAGCTCTGGGATGAGGGGAGAGCCAGGGTATCACGTCACAGCTGCCAGCCCCACAGCCTCTTTACAGACAGAGAACTGGCTTGTTTGGAGCAGGGGCTGTGTGTTTTATAAACAGCAGCTCCAAGAGAACCAGAAGATTCGACCCCGCCACTGCCTCCACGGAGCAGGAAGACTAAGCCTAATTGTCCTTGTTGCTCCAGACTCACACTTACAGAGAGAAAACTCACCAAATCAGCCTTCAGTAACTCAACTCTCCTCCCTTCCAAAACTCCTCACCTAGGACAAACTTCAGACAGAAAGGCCCTTTGACGACGACACCTTAAAAGTGGCATTGATGATCTAGCCTAAACCTTAATCTGTACTGTACATTAAAAAAAAAAAAAAGTTAACACACACCCTTTAACTCAGAAATTCTACCTTTACAAGTGCATCTTAAGAACATAATCAGCTAAGTGAATAACATTCATAGAAGGACATTTATTGCAGGACTGGTTATAATAGACAAAAGTGGAAACAACATCTAAATATCTAGGGAGAGGGAATTGGTAAATAGCTTTTGGTAAATCTATTCAATTAAATACTATGCAGCCATTGAAAAGGATGATGCTGAACTATAGTTATTTACATGGAGAGATGTTTTCAATATATATTGCTAAGCAAATAAGAAAATTCAGAAATGCTATGTCTAGTCCAATTCCTGAAAAATGAAACAAAAATAATTTTCATGGAACTCTTCTTAGCATTATTTGCATAGAAAACAATGAAAATTGAGATAAGCCAAAATGTTAAGCTTTGAGGAGGTTTGAATTCCCTTCTGACTGATTTCCTGAATGTATTCATTTATAGTCAGGAAAAAAGTGATGAAGCGAGTTTCATGTGGGCAGGTGGAGTTGTATGAGCCAAAAGATGGCCTCGAATCCTGCTCCGAGCTTTCGAATGTCACCCGAAGAGAGTTCCTGTCATGTCCGATTGGAAGCTGTCACCTCTCAAGCAACAGCAACCCAACGAACACAGGGCACTTCCTATTTTCTCGTATCTTCCAACACCCAGTGGGAGACACTGCATGGGTTAGACTAACTTAGAAAGCCCATTCTCACAGTCATTTTGGAAATCAAGAGGTTAGAGTTTTTTTCTCTTGACCAAATCAGCAGAGAAAACAGAGGTTTAGAGAGGGGAGTGGGAGAGAGAGAGAGAGATTGAGTCTAACCCAACATCAGGCAGTATACCAGGAGCAAAGCTCATCTCAGTGGCTTCACTGTATCCTCAAAGCCAGAGATCCAAGACCCTGAGCGAGGGTGAGACTGAGAGAAGACCTCTCCCGTCTAAGAAGCTCCCGAGACAGCATTTCGAACCCACTCTGGGGTCATGGACAAATCTGGGAATCTAATGGAAGCTATAACCCTCTCCCAGAAAAATTCGTGGAAACACAATTTTGCACACAATTCAGAGGCTTATGGGCCATCCATGGACCTTCCATGAGTGACCATTGGCCAGTAAGTCATGGGAAGACTCTCCATCAGTGGGGACCCATCTCCACCAATTTTAACCCAGCACCAATTCCAAGAAATATTTGCCTGCACGCTTGCCACACCTTCACGTGCGCCACCAAGTTCAGACTCGTTAAAGTCAGGACGCTGGCACTCCCTGGGGCAGGCCAGATGAAGGCCAAGAGGGAGGGGAAGATGATGGGGGGACAGTGGGCAGAGGAGTGGAGGTGGCCAAAGCGCTCCGCCCACACAGCCCCTTCTGTTCTCATGAGGAGGGTGCCATCTTGTTACTCCACAGCTGCCTGCCGGGACTTCCTCGGAAGCATAGCATCTTCTGTGTTTTGCAAGGCTGTTAAAGAGGGCAATTAAAGGGTACCACAAGTCAGACCTCACACAGGCACGATCCTTCCAGGTCGGAGGCCCTGGCTTTCTGATCCTCTCGGCTGGTGCAGAGCTGGGGCCAGCAACAAAAGGTGTTAATAGCCTGATGAGGAGCTCGTGCTGATAGATGACCCATTACGGTGATCACTCTTGTGCGAATGGCAAATAGGTTTGATCAATTCGATTTTAATGTAAAGTGGGGCCTGGGGGAGAAAAACAGCAACCGGGAGAGAGAAGACCCTTTGTTACTAATGTGTCTGCAAAAAACACTTAATTGAGGTCATAATAATATTAGCAGTTCTCATCATCAATAATTCAGCCTTATTTATTACTAGCCGATAAAGTCCTGTCAGGTGGGGAATGTAGGGGGCTTTTGTTAAAGACCAGGATACATGGGGTTTCCTCTCTCTCTCTCTTTCTCTCTCACCAGCTGCAGCAGCTGGACCACAGAACATCTCATTCTCAAAATGCTTTCTAGTTCTACTCCCTATATGTAGAAAAGAGGGACGGAAAAATACCAGTTTTCCATGAGGTATGATTTTACCCTCTCCCGTATTTCCTGACTCAAAAAAAAAAAAATTTTTTTTAACCCTTTTCTCTGAAACAGCCACTAATTTTGCTTCAGAAAAGTCAGGAGAAAATTCCTGTTCTCGCACAATTTAGGATCCTAAAGAACGACATAAATTCTGCCTTTTCATACACTTTCTAGTCACCTGTGGTTTGTTAACTTTTAAAGCAAAAGAGAGAAAGCGAGTGAGAGCGTGTGCAAAATGAATGTATAATTGTACATTTAAAGATGCTAGCTCCAGTGGTAACATTTTAAATGTATTAGTCTCGTAAAACTGCCTCATTACTCTCCGTGTCTTAGAGGACATACTTGTCCATAATGAGGCGAACGCAGGAAATGGCACAGGGGTGAGAGCAAGGGGAAGGAGGAGATATTTGAGCTGGCTGCCATTTCATTTTTCAGAAAGGGGGAGGAAAAACACTTAATAAAGATAATTGGCCTGGTAGTGCCTGTTCCCATCTGGAATCTCAACACAGACAGACCCCAGGGCAGACGATCGGTCATTAACCAGGAAAATAACCTATTTGGAAGGGATCCGTTTGTTTTATAAATGATGCTCCGCTTGAGAACAGCTTAACTGCAATAATAATAAAAGTCCCTCGAAAACCCAGCCAGGGGACGGTGCTGAAATATCGATCCGGCTTCTGCTGATAATGGCTGGACTGGCCTTCCGCTCAGCTTGCAGGAAACAGCTTTTGAAGTTTTGCTTTTCTTTCTTTTTTTTAAGTCTAAATAGAATTTAAACTGCCCTTCGGTGATCAGTGGCTATTAGTGGCCTTGGTTAGGACATAGTGAATCGTGGGCTCAGAAGAGGTGGCCCAGGCTGAGGATGGAAGGGGGGGAGACGAGGCCCCAAGTGGAGGCGAAGGGAGGTCAGCTCCGAGCTCAGTAAGTGGAAACGGATTCTGCAGTGGGGCCGTCCTAGCAGCCCGGGGACAAGGACTTGGAAGGATGAATTGCCCCCCAGCCCCAGCCTGGCTATTATGCTCCCCCAACACACATGCACACGTGCACGCGCACAGACACACAGAGGCAAGGCAGGAGCAGTCAGAAAATTCATTCACTGAGGCCAAACTGGAATTGTATAGATCAAGGCAGTGAGGAGAATCCCAGCACCTGATCCCACTGCCCTGATGATGCAGGCAAGGGGGACCTATTACTATAATTAGAAATAAGGTTTCAGTGGCAAAGCCCCTCTGATCCACCTATTTCCAAGGAAGGTTACTTAGCTGCTTAGGAGGGCGTGTGAAAGTGAGGTCTTCTGAGACAAAGGAAAATGGAGAGGTGGGGATGGAACCTACACGCAAGCTGCCTTTTAAGGAAAAGGAGGAATCTGAGCTCTGAAGGATCCAAGTCTACGCCAGTGGTTCTCCACTGGGGTGATTTTGCTGCCCGCCCCCGACCTCGACACGTGGCAACGTCGGGAAGGTTTAGAGCGGTCACCATAGGGGGAGAGGAGTTGCTGACATCTGTGGCATAGAGGCCAGGGAGGATGCTGAGCATCCCAGAGTATACAGGACAGTCCCACCCTTTCCCCCCACCTACCCACGCAACAGAATCGTCCGCCCCTATGTCAATAGTGCCAAGTCTGAGAAGCACTCACCCCCATCTACCCAGGTCTCACTCACTGACAAAAAAACCCCACTCTCCAGTTCACCTTGGACCCCAAAACACCATCCTCTGCCCTCACTCCCCACTCCCCCTCTTCCCTGTCAGTTTCACCGGTTAATTAACATGTTCCAGGAACAAAACGTCTTCTTTTAGAGTTTCTCAGGAGCCAGGTTCCAAACATCACTTCCTTAAGGTGTTGGTTTCAACCTGGCAGCCGAAATTGGAAAGAGGATGAAGGTTCATCCATGACACATGGGACCCACGTGCCCACCACCTCAGGATGTGGTGTCCTCCATGGCTCCACAAGGAAGGTCACATCTTTTATTTTTTTGGCCACACCACGCGGCTTGCGGGATCTCAGTTCCCCGACCAGGGATTGAACCCATGCCCCCTGCAGTGCAAGCGCAGAGTCTTAACCACTGGACTGCCACAAGGTCACATCTTGATGGCACCATCTGTAAAATGGGTACAATCATTGTGCTACCTCCTAGGGTAGTGAGGAGGAAATGAGAAAACATGTAGCCCAGCACCAGGCATGTATTAGGTGCTCAAAAAGGAATGGAGGAGAGAGGAAGGAAGGAAGAGATGGAGGGGGAGAGAAAGAGAGAGAAGGGGGAGGGGAGGGAGAGGAGGGAGAGAGAGAGAGAAAGTATTGCTTTCCAGCTGGTGTCAGGCACTGTGCTGACAAAAATCACTGTCACCCCAAATGGTCAGGGGTGTCCATTACCCATCAAGGGACTGCTGCGATTTTTCAATCATAAAGAATAAGCTGGGGCTTCCCTGGTGGCACAGTGGTTGAGAGTCTGCCTGCCGATGCAGGGGACACGGGTTCGTGCCCCAGTCTGGGAAGATCCCACATGCCGCAGAGCGGCTGGACCCGCGAGCCACGGCCACTTGGCCTGCGCGTCCGGAGCCTGTGCTCCGCAACGGGAGAGGCCACAACAGTGAGAGGCCCGCGTACTGCAAAAAAAAAAAAAAAAAAAGAATAAGCTAATGCACAAAGCTCTTTGGAATGATCATCCTCATCATGTGCAGAGCTGAAGTGTGTGTCTAAGCAAAGCCCCATTCACCTTTCCCCTCTTTTCTCTACCTTGATTCTAGAAAGAGAAGGGGGAGGGCAGGGCACGGCCTTACCAAATTTCTCCCTGCATGCTCGACAGTTTCCTCCTGACAGCGTTTGACTGTGCTTATTATTTCCAGCAAAGCCCTTATCATTTTCAATGTGAATTTCAAATCACACTGATCCAGCCCTTCTTAGCTAAAGTCAGCTTTATCAACCACAAGAGATGTGGGATTTGAGAGAGATCTGAGTAAATTCACATTGTTTGGATAAACTCATTCAGGGAGCTCAACAAATCAAAGCCGAAATGGATATGTATTCCGAAGAGACTGAGAACTGCTGGGGGGAAAAAAAAGTTACGATTAACATTTTTATTTCTTTAAAAAAAAAAAAAAAAAACACAGTGGTCCCTTTTCAATGAGTGTGTTCACAACCTCTTTTTGAACCATTACCAGGGCTCCGTAGGACACCAGGTGAAGTGATAGGAGCCGTGAGGCTTAGTGACAAGAGAAGCAAAAGTAGCTGGAGAAAATCACATCACCCACCCGCAACTGCCAGCCGCCCAGCTTTGGTCAGTGAGACCACTATCAAATATGGTAATGGGTGAATTTATGCATTATCCCATAATTTAAGGAACTGTGTGTATCATGTATATTTAAAACTAGTTCTCTGTAGTTTTAATTATCTCAGTCTGCAGGGGCAAAAAATAAAAGCAGGCAGCTCCCTTGCCTAAGACCAAAATGAAAGCATTTGCCTGCTGACAGCTAAGATGTTGGTCCTAGCTGGTTGAGATTTCCTATAAAATTTGCATTGGAAAGGCAGCTTTAAGTATACTTAAAATAAAAAAGGGGCATTTGCATCTAATTTGCTACACTTGCAGTATTAGAGTTTTATCTGAATAAAGACACGTCGACTGGATTTATATAGTTAAGCTGATAGCTGGGAAAGTCAACACCGAAAACATCAGCTAAATTCAACAAAGTTGGAGAGCAGCTAAGAGTATTTACAAGTTTGGTTTTTTCTTTTTTTCTCCCCCATCCACTGATGACTTTAAAACTGTAGCAAATTATCTTCGTTTTACACCAGTCTGGCAATTACAAGGTTTTAATGAAAGGCATCTTTATAGATGCATGCCTTCCCTCTCCCCCCACCAACACACTCAAGCGTACTTATTAAATGGAGTGATTCTAAAATGTGGTGTCATATGAATCTCGGTGGCCTGGGACTCAGGCATGTTCAAATCCTGGCTCGGCCACTTACTGGCTGTGTGACTTTGGGCCAGTACCTCTTTAGTCTCAGTTTATTCATCTGTAAAATGGGGATAGCTGTTATTCGGGGTCACTACAGTTGGACAGTCCGCAGACTGCGCAAAGATGCCCAACCATTCCAGCCCTCATTCACTCGGCAGGCAACCAGGGATATGGCTGGACCACGTCCTCCCAGGAAGGAGCATCTTTTTCTAACTCAGGTGCTAAATGGCCAGCAGCCCCAGCTAACTAACTTCCCAGGGAGGTTATAAGCTTTACAATGAAATGCCACACCACTAATGTATTTCCTATTTAGAAGGAAGAGTTTCAGCATTGTCTCCACCCACTTTGAAGACTCCATTGTCAAGACCTGTCCCAAGAGGAACCAGGTTCTGGCATGATGGGTCCCACATGATTGATTCTCCCCGGCTCCCCAGACCAGCCACATGACCCCCGCATGGCAGGAGGCAGGGGTGCCTATTAGATTTGCTGCCTTTCCCTCAACACCATCTCCTCAGCTGGCTGGGGTGCAGTAAATCCCAGGCTCTCACACAGCCTCAGGCAGCTGGGAACAGATTCCCTACAGTCTGGGAGGCCCCTTCGGGGACCACCTTTCTTTCCCTTCTCCCAGCTTTGAAGGCAGTACCCACTCAAGAAGAGGACACGGGGCCTCCCTGGTGGTGCAGTGGTTGAGAGTCTGCCTGCCGATGCAGGGGACACGGGTTCGTGCCCCGGTCCCGGAAGATCCCACATGCCGCGGAGCGGCTAGGCCCGTGAGCCATGGCTGCTGAGACTGCGTGTCCGGAGCCTGTGCTCCGCAACGGGAGAGGCCACAACAGTGAGAGGCCCGCATACGGCAAAAAAAAAAAAAAAAAAAAAAAGAAGAGGACACGACGCCCCTCTCTGTTGGCTTTCCTGCCTCACCATTCCCTGTGACACCCACCCTGTCACTGCCCCCCGAGCTCCGGGGACCCCCCAACTGCCTCTCCAAGGAGCTGGATAGAGAGGCATTTCCACCAGGAAGCCCCATGCTTACAGCCACGTCATGCGAGCTCCACCCCATGACTCCCGTCTCCTCTGTTGCATCAGACCAATCCTGGCTTCTTACCATCTGGATGCACTGGGGCAAGTCACATTCCCGCTCTGAGCCTCAGTTTCCTCATCTGTAAAAGGGGAGTAGAAAGAACACTCACTTCTCAGGGTCGTTGTGGTAAAAAGTAGCTGGTGGCAAATGACAAATGTAGCTCTGGCAAATGACAGAGAAGAGGACAAGGTCACTCTGCTCCAAGCCCCAGCTACACAGAACAGACACCTGCTGCCCAGCCCCAGACCAGTGGCCAAAAGTCCTAGCCACAGCTCACTGAGCTTGGAGCACCTCCGTCCATTTCAGGGGCAGGTCATAGAGCCACTGCCTGATGTAGATGTCCATGTGGATGGGAAGCAAAGGGCCTCCCACCTGCCCACGCTTGCCAAAGCCTGCCATCTGGGGGCACCGGCACACTGCCTGCAGGTTGTAATGTTTCAATAGGAAAAACGCTAAAAGACTTTCCCATTTCACTGAGCAGGACGTGCAGGTCAAGAACGCAGTGCCCCCCAGCTGGCAGCTTCATCATGGTGCATACGATACGATGATGTCACCAGACCAAGGATTCTGCTATTTAAAAACTATAAGCAGTGTGTTCCCATTACTACTTCCTTCCCTCCAATAAGCCCAGGATCCCGTTATGCCCGAGCAAGAGAATTCCATCTGAGAACAGAGCACAGAGCATCTCCCACGTGATGTGCTTTGGGAAGCAAAGCTAACAGAACAAGATTGGGTGCCCATGTTTACATGGAAGGTGCTCTCAGGAGCCACTGTGAGGGGTGAGGAAGTGAGGAAAAGAAGGGAGGAAAGTCTATAAAAAGTGTGTTAATGGGCTTGTTACCAGTGTGGGCAACTGGGGCTCAACCTTGCTGGGCACCTTCCGAGAGACAACGTAGAAGATACCATAAGATGGTCCCACTGCAGGCCCAGAAGCTGGGCTATTTACCCACCAACTCCCATGCTTCACTGGTTGAGGGTGTTCCTCGGGGCTTCAGCTCTAGCCCATACAGGCCAGGAGACACTCAGCCACTGGCAAGGATGGAAACTGACTAGAGGTGACCTCCCAGTGTCTGCACTCCAGTTATCTGAGGTAGCTGCTATTCTTAGCTCCACTTTGCAGATGGGGAAACTGAGATCCAGATAGACTCACAGTCACACAGAGAGAAAATAGTAAAACCGGGACTAGAGCCCAGTCACTTCTGACTCCAGAGCTCATGCTCTGACCCACCAGGCTACTCTGCCCATCCTGTGTTAAGTCTCCAAACAGTGTAATGAAACCTGATGTAAAATACAAGTAGGTGCTGATGGCAGTCAAAAATAGACAAAGTATATCAAAGTAAAATAATGCCTGCTCGCTACTGTGAAACAAATGCTTGGAGCACAGCGAAAGCTCAAGAGGAGTTAGTTTCTGTGCTTCCAACTCATTGAACCTTATTTCTAACTGACATGCAAACAACTACCCTTTGGAGGAAAAAGCAGCAGCTCAGAGGACCAAGAGGCTGGCATGCTCTTTCTCAGCAACCAAGACAGATGCAGACAAGATGAAGGCACCCCGGATACTGGTGCTACCCCGGTTCACCAGGACTGGAACCCAGGAGTCCAGATCCAAGGCCAGGAGGAGGGTAGAGGGGGTCCTGGGACCCACGGACCAGACTTGGCTGGGGAGCGGGGCTGGGAGAGGACAGAAGATGAACGTAGGACACTCAGAGGACAGGAGGCCCACCATGGGGAGCATTCCCTGGGTGACTCTGGAAGCCTAGTGACGGAGCTACTTCTCTTTAAAAGGAAATGGAGGACTTAAATAAATTAGACACAGCTGAGTGGAAATTAGTGAATGGGATGACAGGTCTGAAGGAATTACTCAGACTGCAGCACAGTGAGAAATAGAAGCGGAAGTTTTGGAAGAGAGGTTTAAAAAATAGGGAAAATAAAGGGAAAAGTTCTAGCATACATCTACTGTGAGTTCCAGAAAGAGGAGATAAGAAATTAGAGAGGGGCTTCCCTGGTGGCGCAGTGGTTGACAGTCCGCCTGCCGATGCAGGAGACACGGGTTCGTGCCCTGGTCTGGGAAGATTCCACATGCCACGGAGCGGCTGGGCCCGTGAGCCATGGCCGCTGAGCCTGCATGTCCGGAGCCTGTGCTCCGCAACGGGAGAGGCCACAACAGTGAGAGGCCCGTGTACGGCAAAAAAAAAAAAAAAAAAAAAAAAAAAAGAAATTAGAGGGGAGGCAATATTCAAACAAAAATGGTTGAGAATTTTTCAGAATAGAATTCACCAATCCTCATGTTTACTCTGTTCAGGCTGCCTAACAAAATACCATAGACAAGGTGGCTTATAAACAAACAATTATTGCTCGCAGTTCTGGCGGCTGGGAAGTCCAAGATCGAGTTGCTGACAGATTCTAAGTGTCTGGTAAGAGCTTGCTTCCTGGTTCATAGACAGTTGTTTTCTCGCTGTGTCCTCACATGGTGGAAGCAGTGAGTGATCTCTCTGGGGCCTCTTTTGTAGGGGTACTAATCCCATTCATGAAGGCAGAGCCCCCCTAAAGGCCCCATCTCCAAATACCGTCACATTGGGCATTAGCTTTCAACATGTGGATTTGCAGGGACACAAGTAGTCTATAACCCCTCAGATTCAGGAATCCTAAGCAGAATAAATAAATAAGCATCTGTGCCTAGACATATCTTAGTGAAAGAACACTGAAGACAAAAAGAAGCATCTTGAACTCAAATACATATACCTACTAAGGGACAGAATTAAAACAATAACTGACTTCTCAATAAAAACATAGTTATGACACCTAGTGAGCATTCAATAAATGGAAGCTATCATTATTAGTGCTCAGAACAGTAATAACAGCAGTACTAGAAATATTCAAATCTGAGCTCTGCCACTATCTTGTGTAACCTGCAGTAAATCATTTAACCTCTAAGAACCTTGTTTTCCTTGTCTTAAAAATAGGGTTTTGGGCTTCCCTGGTGGCGCAGTGGTTGAGAGTCCGCCTGCCAATGCAGGGGACACGGGCTCGTGCCCCGGTCCGGGAAGATCCCACATGCCGTGGAGTGGTTAGGCCCGTGAGCCATGGTCGCTGAGCCTGTGCGTCCGGAGCCTGTGCTCTGCAGTGGGAGAGGCCACAACAGTAAGAGGCCCGCGTACCGAAAAAAAAAAAAAAAATAGAGGAGAGGGCTTCCCTGGTGGTGCAGTGGTTGAGAGTCCGCCTGCCGATGCAGGGGACACGGGTTCGTGCCCCGGTCCAGGAAGATCCCACATGCCGCAGAGCGGCTGGGCCCGTGAGCCATGGCCGCTGAGCCTGCGCGTCCGGAGCCTGTGCTCCGCAACGGGAGAGGCCACAACAGTGAGAGGCCCGTGTACCGCAAAAAAAAATAGGGTTTTAATAACGATGAAATGAGATGATATAAGTAAAATATTTGGCACAGTATCTGGCACTTATTTGATGTAAAATGAATGTTGGCAACAAAGTCACACCACTGTTGGGTCAGTGCAGGAATGATGAGGGTCAAGTTCATCTCAAATTATTCCAGAATCTCATTTGAAAGCTCAGTTCAGCTCTCTACCAATAGAAAATATTTCTCTGAAAAATTCCAGCCAAGGGCTGATGTATACAGAAGTTCCAAGAAAGAGCATTTAATGGAAACCCATTCCAAAGACTGGTTCCAGGCCACCTCCATTTCTGGGGACAACACTCCCTACACCTAGTATGCCCATTCGATGAAGAAACATGAATCTAGACATCTTCCTTGCAGTTACATTCTGCTTGTCACTTTTCAGACTGACACATTGTGATCCAGTGGGACCTCACAGAGATTTTGTGAAGTTAGCACAGCAGGTTAAAAAGCAGAGACTCAGAAAGGTGAATGACTTGTCCCAACAAAGGTGAATGACTTGCCCTGACATATAGCCCACATAAAGGGCGGGCAGAGCTTGATGCCAAGCCTTCTGGCTCACCCTGCTGTCCCCCATCTAGGCCCCAGCCATGGACTCCAAAGCTCTTTCCCCAGATCTCGGAATAAAGATCTCAACTCAAATGTCCCCTCCTCTGAGAAGTCTTCCCTAACAACCACCTCTCATTTAATTCACCACCAATGCACCCCTTTCACTTGCCAAGTAGCACTCTCCATCATTCCTAGGTACATGCTATTTGTTGCCTATTTGTTTAATGCCTTTACTCGTCGGAGCATCACCCAGTGCTACCAGAGTGCAGGCATGTGGTATCTATTCAATAAATGTTTGTGCAGTGAATAAATGTGAGTGAACTCATGAAGTTGAGTGAATTCATTTATACTATTATCTAATTATGTAAGCATCTATATCAGCACTTAACAGGGCTCAAAAACTAAATACAATATTTCTTCTTACAACCCTTCCCCACCCCACACTGAGCAATGCCCACTAGACAAAAAGCATTGAATGAATAAAGGGAATAGTTCATGAGCAGGACCAGGCGTCTCTCTTGCCTGCTGCCCTTTCTCATTCTAAGCCACTCCTGGAACAGAAGAACCAAGACAAGAATTAGGATAGGGACTTCCCTGGTGGTCCAGTGGTTAAGACTCCACACTCCCAATGCAGGGGGCCCGGGTTCAATCCCTGGTTGGGGAACTATATCGGCATGCATGCCGCAACTAAGAGTCTGCATGCTGCAACGAAGATCCCTCCTACAGCAACTGACTTGGTGCTGCCAAAATAAATAAATACATATTTTTAAAAATAAAAAGCATTAGAATAAATCCATCCCTAGAAGCCATCTCTCACCTCCATGGAATCATTCAATTAAGTGAATAAAATGAACATGAGTGCATCCCATCAGATGATCATCGTTTATAAAGCATCCTCCTTCTTATCTACCTTTGTTTTTTAGCTCTAGGACTTTGCCGAGTCCCATCCCATATCTGGATGGTACAGAGGAGGTGGTGGCATGGAGGAGAGAGAGGAAGGAGGTGGAAATATATTGAAACCAAAAAAAAAAAAAAAGAGAGAGAGAGAGAGGGAGAGAATGAAACAGTGTAAGGTTGGTCACACATTTGTCATTAAGTCAAAGCCGAATCCCAGTGTTTGTGTGAGGTGGAATTATCTCATTCTTTTAGCCTGGGAGTCTCTGTGATCCACCAGTCAAGTATGTGATTGGATTTCAGCTCAACAAAACCTTAAATTACACACCTATTGTGCCTGAGCTAAGCCTAGTTTCACAGCAGTGGAGAAGGCTTCTCCCAGCCTCCTTGGCAGTATTCGATCCAGCGCTGTTCTCATCCACTGGTTAATGAATGAGTAATAGGATTAGAATTTCATCTCAAGCAACATGGTAATTGCCATGTTGGGTGCGGGGACAAAGGCTGGGGAGATGGATAGGGGCTGCATAGTGAAGATGGGTCTGTTGCCCCAAATGTGCCCACTGACATAGAGAGACAGGCCAAGGGCAGGGCCAAGTCCTGGGAAGAGGCCAGCTACATTTTCTAGGGGTCTACCAGGGTCAATGACTGTGCTGGGCACCTGCACAGGTGTATCTATCTCATCCAATGCTCAAAACTGCTCTCTGAAGAGTGGGAGGAGGCATCTTTTGGATTTTTCCTGTGCCTATTCCCTACTTTTGCATACAGGACCTCCTCTTTCCATGGGGAACCAAACCACTCCCACTTTCAGAGAAGGGCTCTGATGGAACTAACTCCTGGCTCCCAGAGTGGTAATGTGACCATGCCAGACCAATCAGAGACACCAGTGTTCATGGTAGAACCGGTTGCCAGTACCCCCGGGAAACAGGCATGATCTTTTTTTTTTTTTTTTTGCGGCTACATCTTCCCCCATCCAAGAAAAACACTGAGGACAAGACACTAAGGGGGATAGTTCTCTCCTGGAATATTCAGGACAGAGACCCATCTCCTGGTCGCTCCATGCTCACCAGGTCCCCAGTGACTGGGACTTTGATTCATTAATTCAGTCATATATTCAACACACAGTTTTGAGTGCCTTCTAGTTATCGGCTTCATTCCAGGTGCTGGGGCTGCAAGCCAGCAGTAAACCTCACATGCTGCTTGCCTCACCTTTGATGGGACATGTCTCCAAACCTCCTAGGGTTGTACACTGGGATGCTCCCAACACCCGAATTTCCACCTCTCAATTCATGCTTGGGCCATCCTAATCACAAACATCACCTAGTGCGTATCCCCCGCCCTCCACATCCTCGAGGATGACTCTAATCAAAAAGATGGACAATAGCACGTGTTGGCGAGGAGGTGAAGAAATTGGAATCCTCACACATTGCTGGTGGGAATGTAATATGGTGCCGTCGCTGTGGAAACAAGTCTGGAAATGACTCAAACGGTTGAGCATAGAGTTATCCCTATGACCCAGAAATTTCACTCCGAAGAGAATTCACCGAAGAGAATTGCAAACATATGTCACAAGAGACTTTTATACAAATGCTATTAGCAGCATTAGTCATAAGGACCAAAAAGTGGGAACAATTGAAACGTCCATAGACGTTTATTCAGTCATAGAAAGGGGTGAAGTCTGGATACACGTTACAACATGGATGAACCTTGAAAACGTTGTGCTGAGTAAAAGAAGCCAGACACAGAAGGCCTCATACTGTCGGATTCTACTTATACGAAATGCCAAGATTAGATGAATTGAGCAAGACAGGAAGTAGATTCGTGGTCGACAGAGGCTGAGATGAGGCGAGAATAGAAAGTGACTGCTAATGGGCATGGGATTTCTTTTGGGGGTGATGAAAATTGTTTGGGGGATGACGGAATTGATGGAATTAGACAGTAGTGATAGTTGCACAACATTGTAAAAAACAAAACAAAACAAAACACTAAGTTGTATACTTTAAAAGGGTGAATTTTATGATATGTGAGTCATCTCAAAAAAAAACCCCCAAACCCAACCCCAGCCATGACTGCCACAGAAAACAAACATTTAGCTGGAGAATCAGAAGCTGCCCCATTTGCTTTCAGTCTTGGCTGGCATCAGCCCAGACGACGAGTCCTCCTGGAGAGGTCTGGTCCTTCACGCTGAGGCCCACAGCCTCCTGCAGACCCCGCTGCCAAGGGCTTGCTGCTGGCAGCCAATGCCTTTCCCTCCGCCCTCCTCTGCCCTGCATTCACTGCCTGACGAGGCAGCCATGGTGGACACCGGGCATGTCCTTGGGAAGGACATGGGGTGGAGGCCTCGGCGGCCTCCTGTCACTGACCAGCTTGGCGTGACTGTGTCATCCCTGGAAGGAGAGGAGGAGCACGTAACAGCCACCACTGCCGCCGGAGGTGACTTTTGTCACGACATTTGTCCCCATCAGAACCAGCACTCCCGCATGGGAGAGTCACCAGGGGTTTAACATCAGTTCTTTTTCTTTTTTAAAGTTATTTGAGGGAATCACACTGTAGTTAAAGAAGCGACCAGGTGGAATTTTCTTTTATGCACAAAAGCTGGGGTAGAAATGCCAGGGAGTCCTCAGCCTGGTCAAGTTTTTAGGAAGCCAGTTAACAAGACCCACCCTCCTTAGAAGTCACTAATGCTTTTAAGTAGCATTTCCCTCTTCCCATTAGATGCATTATCTTCATTTTTTATTCTCTAGCTGTCATGGGAGCTAGGGGAAAAAAAAAAAAAAAAAGCTCAGTTCCCACATTCCCAAGGTTAAAGATTCTTTGCTTCCCAACAGAACTTCTGCTCATTTCCCTCTCAAAGATTCCAGTGCCCCTCACCATGCACCCTTGAGTTTTGTGTGAGGATCTCCCTACCCTATGGAAGGATATGAAAACCCGGTGTTATGGGGAGGGTTGGGTTAGGAGGATAATTCTAATGACTGCCCACTTTCCTTGGGTACCACAGAATGGCAGAGTCTAATGAGGTTGAGGCTTAACACAGCTGGCTGCCATATTGGCAAGGGATATGTCTGAACCTGGAAAATGAAAATGTCAAGGTGGACCAACAGGGATCCATGGGGGCCCCAAGCTCAAGGCCGCTGTTCCCAAATGGGGATCAGCCAAATGGGAAAAAGGACGCACATAGGTGGAAAGGTCTCCAGCCCCACGTCGGAAAGGGGAGTTGCCCTTGACTCTGCCATTCTCCCCGTGGTCACCACTAAGCATCCAGTAGAGAGATGTTTAACCTGGATCAGCAGCTTCTGGCATCTCCAACACCCAGGGGACATGGTCAGGCTGGAGGGTGGGGTAGCCCAGAGCCCTCACTGAGTCCATTAGTTCCTGAGATGTTTCATCCTTAGAATTACGTCTCTGCTTCCAGGGACCTCACGGATAAGACAGGCACTTTTTACACCAGCTTTACTCTCCTTTCAGGGCAGGTGTGAAGTCCAAGAAAGATCACAAATGAGATCCACGTTAATGTTCCAGAATGCCACGAAAATCTAAAGCTGGAAAATCAAGAAGGAAAAATGCATTTGTCAAAAAGAGTTTTTCAAAGATGTAAGAAAACCCTTGATGTTAACTCAGTCCCTTCTGTGAGTTTGTGTGTCCCCTGGATTTACTCTATTTTCTGGATGTTCCAGAACAAGCTTCCAGAGGAGAAAGCCTATAAATACCCAGACATCGAGCTGAGTGATTATGAATTTTACAACTCATTCTCCCCTCAAGCATTTATTAAACATCTACACATGCCAGGCCCTGAGCCAGATGCTGGGCTATGGATGTGAAGCACACACAATCCCTGGCCCCTTCCAGCAGGACCAACAGACAGACATAAAAAAGAACAGTTACACGACAGCGGCGGAGGCTCTCCAGTGGCGTTCAGGGTTTCTTGAGGACACGACTATGCGCTGAGAGACGTGAGTGAGGAAAAGCTTCAGAGAGAAGCATGAGCCCATTGCTGTCAAAAGAGACTAAACTTTGGGGTCATACAAACCTGAGTTTCAATAGCAACTTCCAGGACTGGGTGACCTGGGGCAAATGACTTAAACTCTCCCAGCCTGGATTTCTCCACCTGTAACAGAGAGAAGAGAACAGTATCTACCTCACAAGGCTATTGGAAGAATGAAATAAGCAATGCATGCAGAGTGTTTAAGATGATGCCTGACACATGGTCAGTGCTCAGTAAATGGAATGATTGCTACGGTGACTCCTGAAAAATGACTAAACGTTCACCATGGGGTTGTAGACATGGGGGGGATGAGTGGGTAAGGGAGTCGCGTGTGGTGTAGAAAGACCCAGAAGTCTGGTGCCCTTGGAGAATTGTGAATTGGTGAACGGGCCCTGCCTCCTGGACCCCACCTCACCACTGCCCACCAGGCTTCTGTTTGTTCATTCCTCACCCCCCAAAGTCCATGGGACGTCGCCCACCATATTGACTTCCACCTAAGAAAACCTCGTCCCGGCCCTGGAGTTAGTTGCCCTGCTTGAAGGAAAGCCCCTCTGGGCAGGGACGGTCTCCTGGACCCCATTTGCCCTGTCTGCCCAGAAAACTGGGCCATACATCTCATGGAACAACCAGATTTAAGTCCAAACTGGTTCTGCTCCAGCTAAATTGGTGCACATACCCATTAGGTCCCCACCTCACAGCCTCTCCTTCCTGTCTGTTCAGGGAGCAGGTGGCCTGGAAGTCACGTAATGTGATCGAACAAGTGATGTCCAAAGAATGTGACCGGATCAGTAAAGGGAGCCTCGGGAGAAGCAAGGGGCAGGGCGTCCCTCCCGTGCTGAGAAAATTCCCCCTTCGTGAATGAGAGACTGTTTAGCTGGTGAATAACTTCCCTGAAGAAATTCTTCTGTGGCATGTCACCATCACCAGCCGGTGTTTCTTGGCCTCTGAAGCAAGATAATAACCATGTGGAAATGGCTTCCACCATCTTGTAGGAACAGGGCGCGACTTGTTACCTCCACACGCCCACATGGCCTCCACCCCTGCAGCCCTCCATGCCTTCCCCAAGCATCTGGGGGGCAGCTCACTCCCGGGGCAGTTACTTTAGCTTTACATCAGACAGAGAGGTTGGTGGCATGAGCCAGCCCCAAGACAAATGGCCGCCAGCTGCCCACCAGCTCCCCCAAATACCACACCCTTCCTTCCCCTGCACAAACCCCACCCATGCTCAGTTCCACCCCGGTGTATTTGGACACATTTAAAAAATCTCCTTAATAAATTACCACCGCTACATGACCTGACAACAGCCACAGATAATCCAGGGCTATTAGAAGCCTCGTTTATAACCCATCTAATTCCAGGTTGTGCAAATCCCAGCAAGTTAGGAAAGGTGTCAACCTTCCCTCGGTGAATGGCACAGCTTGTATTCACAAATTATACGTAATTGATCCAAAGATGTTACAGACATTTAAAAAACATGTCCCCTCCCTCCCAACGTCTCCCTCTGGGAATTTATCTGTAAGAAAACTACAGTGAACCATGGGCAAAATAAATTAGCACAGGTCTGTTCTTTGCAGCATTGTTTATAAAAACAGAAACTTTAGAAACAACCTACCTGCACAGCAGTAGGGGATTAGCTAAACAAACCTTGGAACATGCCGACAATGAGATACTCAGCAGCTACACAAAATAGTATTGCAAAAGACAACCCAGTGATCTGGGGAGTGAGAATGTTAAATGAGGGAGCAAAAGCAGGTTACAGAGCAATAGCTACAGTTAATTCCATTAAAATATTTTATATTCGTGCATTTACTTGAATAGTGTTTGAGAGATGGGTGTGCTTTGCAGGCAGACAGACAGGTTTGGGGTTTGAATCTTAAAAGCTATGCCACCTCGGGCAAGTTATATAACTTTTCTCTAAGCCTCAGCTCCTTCATCTGTAAAATGCAGAAAATTCTTACTTCACAGAGCTGTTGCGACAATCAAATAAGATTACCTATGTAAAGTGTTCAGCTCCATATCTGATACAAAATAAATGTTCCCGGCTTCCCTGGTGGCGCAGTGGTTGAGAGTCCGCCTGCCGATGCAGGGGACACGGGTTCGTGCCCCGGTCCGGGAAGATCCCACATGCCGCGGAGCGGCTGGGCCCGTGAGCCATGGCCGCTGAGTCTGCGCGTCCGGAGCCTGTGCTCCGCAACGGGAGAGGCCACAGCAGTGAGAGGCCCGCGTACCGCAAAAAAAAAATAAATAAATAAATAAATGTTCCGTAATTGGTGATTCTTGCTATCATTATTGTTACGTAAAAAAGGTTAATGCTGGGTGGCAGAATTATAGGTACCTTTCTCTTTTTTAATTTTTGGTTGTTTTCTGCTTGTCCATCTCCCAGAAGATATGACTCTAGCAATGACCAAAAAAATTTTTTTAACTGATAAAGTTGTTGGGGGAGGGGGTATTTTTGCTTTTAAAGCGGGAAACTGGGACTAATGAAAGGCGAAGCAGTTTTGTGACCTCAGCAGGTGAGGACCTCAGCGCAAAAGAGCAGCGGGGCTCACGGGGACATATATCCAAATCAGGGGTCTGGAGGAAGCTGGGGAGAGATGGTCCCAGACATTTGGAAACAAGGTGTGAGTGCCTGGTGCCCCCACCTCCCGTTTCCCTCACCCATCTCATCTCCCACAGGAGTTAAGGTGGCCAAAGGGCTTGTGCCCTGCGTGGGGTAAGAAGGGGATGGAGAGGGTTATTAATAAAGGAGATGAAGGAGAAGCTGAACTGGGCCGGGGGGCGGGGGGCTGGGGCGTGTCCCCAGTGAAAGGGGACTATGGGTGGCTTAGCGCTAGGGGAGATCAGTGTGTTTCAGAAAACCCAGATTTGATGGTCATTGCTTTGTCCAAAGGACCTGGAAGGTCAGAGACATAGGCTTAAAGCTCTACAGGTCTGGACTACTTGCTATAGTGTCCAAACACTCCTCGCCTGGGCCGCCATTTTCCAGTCCACAGGCATCCTGGGCACTTTGGAGCCTCTTTAGTGAGACCTAGTCTTCCAGGTCGTGAAAGGTGTGGCAGCAGTGGCTGGGGGCAGGGGAAGGGCTGGCAGGCCACGAAATCCAAAACAAGCCTCCACCCAGAGCAGAGTGGAGTCCAGTGACAGGGACAGACAGCAGGGACCAAAAGCTGGGGTCAGACCCAGACCTGTGTTGGTGGTGGGAGCCGGGCTTGGGTGTCAGGCAGAGAAACGCAGAAAGCCCTGGAGGGTGGAGCCGCCTTCCTGGGGCTCTGGAGGAAGGCTAAGGCAGGAGAGGATGCTGAGAGGAGGATGCCCCCTTCATGGTGACCACGGTGAGGCCCACCTTCCCAAGCCTGGCCTGGGTCTCGTCACTCCCCAAGGCAGGAACTCAGTAGCAGCAGAAAGGAGACCCAGGAGTTTTCTACCTGAAACCCTGGCAGCTCTGCTTGGCCCTCCACACCACCCACCATCTTAGGGAGAGCAACACGGTGCCGGAAATGCAGGACCGAAAGATGATCCCCGTTTCTCTCATCAAAGCGCCTTTAGAGTCTGGCCTTCCCCCGACTCAGGAACAAGGGAAGGCAGATTCAGGTGGGGGAGTTCCCACCAGCCTCAGAGTCCCCAGCTCTGGTGGGGTGAGGGAGGAGTGGGGGTGGGGAGAGGCACGCCTGCCCACACTCAAGAACAGGCAACACTGGTTACGGCTGATCAGCGTTACAGAGCTATTTCTCAGGAACGTGGACCACTCAGACCCCTAAAACCATCGCCCTCCAGGCCGCTGCTTAAAAATAAATTATAAGATACCACTTCACACCCCCAAGGATGGCTATAATCAAAAAATGGAAAATAATATGCATTGGTGAGACATTGGACCCATCTTACACTGCTGGTGGGAACATGAAATGAAACATAAAATCATCATATAACCCAGAAATTCCACTCCTAAGTAAATGTACGAAAGAATTAAAAGCAGGGAACTCAGATAAGCACAGGTACCTACGTGATCACACAGCGTTATTCAACAGCCAAATGTTAAAACAACCCAAATGTCCATCAATGGATGAATGGTATTTTTTTTAAATGTGGTCTTTACATGGAATATTATTCAGTCATGAGAAGGGATGAAGTGCTGACACATGCTACCACACAGATAAATCTCGAAAAATCATGCTAAGTGAAAGAAACCAGACACCACAGGTCACATATTGTATGATTACACTTATATGAAATATCCAGAATAGGTAAATCCATGGTGACAGAAAGCACATTAGTGGTTGCCAGGGACTGGGCCAGGGTGGGGACTTGGGAGTGACTGCTTCATGGATATGGGGTGATAAAAATATTTGGGGACGAAACAGAGGTGATGGTTACACAATATTTCAATGTACTAAATGACACTGAAATTTAAGTATAAAATTTGCATAATTTTCTTATGTAAATTTCACCTCCATAAAAATAAACAAATCACAGCTGGAAACTTCTTCATGCTGGACCCTGTGTTTCACCCACATGATCTCATTTCATCCTCAGAACAGGCCCAGGAAACAGAGATTTATTGTCCCATTTTACTGATAAGAAAACTGAGGCTCTGAGAGGTGATATCATTTGCCCAAGGCCTCATAGCTCATGCTCTGCTCATGGCAGAGCAGAGAACTTGCTCACTGCATGGACGCTGTCTCAGAAATTCTTCAGAGTTGAGTAAGATGGCTCAGCAGGGTGCTGGGAACAGGCATCCTGACCTGGGTGGTGAGGGATCAAGAGGTCTCAGGGATTCCATGCAGCATTGGGCGCTGGGATTCTGAGAATGACAGCAGGGAGCTGTTATGGGGAGGGAGGCCTGAGGTAGAGCCTAGGCCATATGAGAATTGTGGGGGGCTGGGGCAGAGGCTGGGGAGATCAAGACCCCGCCCCCAGGGAACCAAACACCTTGGGTGGCAAACTGTCCTTGATCCTTCAGACCAACTCTGCCTTCGCGCTCCAACACTTGTCATGAAAATCTAACTCAGAACAGAGGCAGAAGAAAAGGAAATCAGGGCTTCCCTGGTGGCGCAGTGGTTGAGAGTCCGCCTGCAGATGCAGAGGACACGGGTTCATGCCCTCGTCCGGGAAGATCCCACATGCCGGGAGCGGCTGGGCCCGTGAGCCATGGCCTCTGAGTCTGCGCGTCCGGAGCCTGTGCTGCGCAACGGGAGAGGCCACAGCAGTGAGAGGCCCACGTACCGCAAAAAAAAAAAAAAAAAAAAAGGAAACCAAAAGGGCACTGGCTTTGATGTTACAGCCACTTAGTGCCCTGGGCCTTTGAAAGGTGGGTCTTCTTCTCTTTCTCCTTCTCATCTTCCTCCTCCTCCTTCTTGGCTATCAGACCTAAGATTTATTGAGCACCTACTATGTGTCACGCCTTGTCCCAAACACTCAAGCTTGGATCTCAACCCTTTGATGCAGGATGGTAGCCACAGTGGTTGACTTGGCATCATCCAAACGCCCCTGCCAACTCCCAGCCCACTCCACCTGACCCCTGCTGTGTTTAATCTAAACCAGGCTTGGCCATCCCATCCCCCATGCTCTCTCTAGAATCACGAATAAGTATGGGTCCTGATTTCAGCCAATGAGGCATGGAGGGACGACTGGGTCTTCTGAGAAAGGTTTCCTTGCTCTAGGACGAGATGGTCCCTCCTCTTCCCCTGGACATTGTCACATCTGGATGTGATGCCAGAAGCTGCCTCAACCTTTCCTCCTCCAGCCTGAGGCTGAAGTTAATCTGGAGATGGCAGAACAGAGAGACGGAAAGTCAACACTGAGCCACAGATGACACTAGGCTGGCACCTGCAGTTATGTGAAAGAATACATTTCCCGATTGTTTAAGCTGGGGTTTGCTCTTACTTGCAGCCAAAAGAATCCTCGCTGACAGATACATAATACAAATGAGAACTCTGAGGCTTATAGAGGTTAAGTAACTGGGCTAAGATCCCACAGGTGGTGGACTGGGATTTGAGCCGAGCCCATCTGGCCCCAGAGCTCCACCCTTCACCACTGGGAGGTGATACATAGCTCTTTGAATTGTTGCCACTGCAAATAAAGCGTCTGGCGCAAATGAGGGTAAAGACATCTACTGCACAGAAAGGGATAAAAATATCTGCCCCACAAGTGACACAAAGGGTCCAGTATCAGGCCTAGAGCAGAGGGCTGCTCAAGAAACATGAAATCCAAACCCCATTTTTCAGCCCTGACTTGGTGTCCATTTATTCCCAAAGGCTCAGTGGCTAGACTGCTAACTTATGTCCCTCCAAGAAGAGCACTGGTCTCCAAACTCTGGCCCCAGCCCTCCTGTTCCTGGCAGCCATCCTAGATGTACTCTGTGCATGTCCTAGCCCCACTCCCGTCCTACCCGTGCTTCAGCGATCTTGACATGATCTATTGCTATTATCCACACAGCAGCCAGAGGGACCTTGAAAAAATCAGATCAAAGTCACATCATTCCCCTGCCTCAAACCCTCTCACTTCCTTCCACTGCAGATGGAATAAAACCCAAACTCACAAGCATGACCCACCAGGTCCTATATGTCCAGCCCCTGCCTTGCTCCCAACCTCAGCTGGTACTAAGCTTCTCCTCCCCAACTCCACTGTGGTCTCACTGGCCTTTTAGTTCCTCAAACCTGAAATGGTCATTCCTAGCCCAGGGCCTTTGTCCTTGCTGGTCCTTTCGCAGGAACACACGCTTCCCCCAAGGTCTTGCCATATAGTCACCTCATCTCAACGGTCAGGGCTCTGGAGAGAACTTTCCGAGCCCACCCTGTCTCCATCTCTATAATGCCACCCAATTTTATTTCTCTGTGTATCTCATAGGCTGCTCTGATTCAGTTTCTTGTTTGTATAACTTTATTACATTAGTCTCCATCATCCGCCTAGACTGTAAACTCAGCCGGAAATGGAGAGATGTCAGTTTGATCCACTGCTAAATCCTCAGCACCTAGAAGCGTGCATAGTACACAGCAGGTGCTCAATAAACACTCACGGAAGGAATAAAACTCTGTCTCCACATGCAGTGTTGCTGTCTTGGTAAGAGAAGTGATGCTCCTTGATGGGAGTGTTTATTATACTTGCTCTTATCGTGACATTTCAAGAACCCTGTAGTTGTTAGAATATACTTTTCTCAGATTCACAGTGAAAAGCACAGACTTTGAGTTCTCACCTCAGCTCTGCCAGTTTCTCATGATGTGACCTTGAACAAGTCACTTAACATCTCTCTGTGTGCCTCAGTAGCCCTGACTGTCAAACTGGGATGATTATTCTCACGGTGCTATAGCACTGAGCATAGCATCTGGTACACAGAATGCTCAATATAAAGGCACTGACACTGTTTGCTTGTTAGAATGTAAAAGAAAGAAAGAAAAAGAGAGAGAGAGAGAGAGAGAGAGGAAAGAAGGAGGGAAGGAAGGAAGAAAAGAAGGAAGGGAGGAAGGGAGGAAGGAAGCGGGGAAGGAAAAGCTGCATCTGAATCTTAGCTGCAGGTTCTGTGACAGGCAGCCTGCCTATGAGTAGACACCAGCCCAAGCCTTTCCTGTGGGTTCCCTGATAGGGTCAGGCAGTGCTGGTGCCCAGAACACAACACTCCCCGCAGCCTTAATCAGGGGAGTGAACTTTGGGGCACTAGGGGGGTGGGCAGGAAATCCACTCTCAGTCCCCAAGCTCTTAGCAGTGACAGCCTCTACTAGGGAAAAGCTTCATGCCAGGATGAGCTGGGTCTTAATAGCTGCTAATGGGTCATAAGGCAAATGGGGGGAAGATATTAACAAGCAATCCATTTGGCTCCAAGTGAAGGGACTATAACCTAGAAGGATTTTATTGGTCTGTCTCTGCTTTTTAAGAGTTTTTATCTCAGGAGTGGCTTGGTTCTAAAATGGTCCACTGTGCCCGGGGCTGTGTGATAATGGGGAAAAGTTCTGAGGATTACAGGACTCAAGCACCTGCAGCCCACCCGTCCCATCTTCCTGTCTTCCTGCTGAGCATGGGGTCCTCCAAGACCTAAGTCCACCCCACCCACCCATAACAACTCAGACCCTTCTTCTTGCCCACCTCCCCAACCCTTCCAGGAGGCATCGTCCCCACTCTAACAGAGAAGCCACCCGCGTTTACAGCTAAGGCCTTATTCTGAATAGTCAGAAAATGAAACGTTCTCTTGCACCGAGAATTAGCACATCTAGCATGCATGGATTACCAACTTTCTTTTTTTCTTCCTTTTTAAAATGGTTCTTAGAGCAATATATACTAATTAAAAATTCAACAGAAATATATAAAGTAGAAATGAAATAAAAATACACTCTCCCCCATATTCGTACTCCTCAGAAATAACCACCATTAACATTTTGATACAGAGCCCTCCAGATGGATGGATGGATAAATCTTACTTTGATATTAAGTATTTCAGAGATTAATGTAATGAATATCCAAGAACGCACCAATCCATCTTAAGAAATAAAACATTACAGACAAAATTGAAAGCGCTGGTGTCTCTTATTTCATTCCCTTCCCCCCTCCCCCAGGTAACCTTTGTCTGGAAATTATTATCATTTTGATACCCCTATTATACTTCCATTACATGTACTTGTAGTCATAAAACAACATATAACACTGTTTTATTCGTGCTACTCCTTATAGAAACAGTATCATAGGATATGCAATCTTCTGCAGCTTGCTTTTTCCCCTTCTGCATTGTTTGCAGATTCTGCATGTAGTTACATTGTGACAATGATTTATTCTTTTTTAACGCAGTATCATATTAGTTACATTGTGACACTGTGTTACTCTTTCTTTTTTTTTTTTTTTTTTTTTTTTTTTTTTTGCAGTACGCGGGCCTCTCACTGCTGTGGCCTCTTCCGTTGCGGAGCACAGGCTCCGGACGCGCAGGCTCAGCGGCCATGGCTCACAGGCCCAGCCGCTCCGCGGCATGTGGGATCTTCCCGGACCGGGGCACGAACCCGTGTCCCCTGCATCGGCAGGCGGACTCCCAACCACTGCGCCACCAGGGAAGCCCAGTGTGTTATTCTTTTTTTAACGCAATATCATATTTTATGGTGTCATTGTACCACAATTTATTTATACCTTCTCCTATAGAGAAATACTGGGGTTGTTTCTAATTTTTCCTTTTAGAAACAATGCTGCAGTGAACATTTTTGCATCCACCTCCTTGTGTACATGGGCATAATTTTCTCCAGTATAGAGCTAGTTGGAATATCTGTGTATATATGAGCATCTTCCTCTTTACTGAATATTCACAAATGGCTCATCAAAATGGCGGCCATAATTTGTATTCCTACCATCAAATATTAATTAGTAGAATCACTTCAGATAACAATTTGGCAATAACCTCTGGTGTATGAAAGTTTGTGTTGCTCCACATTCTCCACCGTCGACATGGTGTTGTCAACATCAAACTTTTCCTAACTGACTGGGTGTGAACTCATATTTCATGGTTGTATTCATTGCATTTCCATGATTACTAATGAAATTGAGAATCTTTCGTATGTTTACTGGCCTTTCCTGTTTCCTCTTCTGTGAGTTGCCTTTTCATACTCTTTGCCCAATTTCAATGGATAGATAGATAGATAGATGGACGATAGGTAGAGCGAGATTTTAAAACAATTTTCAAAACAGCCCATCATAAAACATTTCCTGACATATAAGAAACATGTATAATCCATATTTTGTGTAATATTCTGCAACATACCTTCTATACTCTTACTACAATTTGTACATTTTACCAGGGTAGTACTTTTTCACGTTATTTTGCAATGGCATAATATGGGAATACTATGATTTATTAATCATTCCTCTAGTGACAGATATTTAGATTATTTTCATTTATTTCCGATATAAATAGTGAATATTTTTGTAGCAATATATTTAGGAATAATCACAGCTGTTTCTATGGAAGATTGTCAATTCCCCGTGAATCATAAGTAGTGATATATAAGAAAGAGGAAATTAGAATTCAATAAAAATTCAATGAAATAAATTCAGCCTTAAATCTCTTCTAAACTTAATTCCTCCTCTTAAAAAAAAAAAAAAAAGTTTAACAATTCAAAAAGTAACCTGTGAGTAACTACTTTGGAAATGTTTGGCAAAATCTACCAAAGTAAACAGGCACCTGGCTATGACTCAGCAATTCTATTCCTGGGTATCCACCCAACAAAAATAAGTTAATATATCCATGAAAAGACATGTATGAGAAGGTACACAGCAACTTCCTTCGTAAGTAACTTAAAATTGGATATGGCCCAAGTGTGTATTACCAACGGATATGTACAGTAACATGGATGGATCTGAAGACATCATCTTGAACTGAAGATGCCAGACACAAAAGAGTATATACTCTATCACCTTGTTTATATGAAGTTCAGGAACAGGCAAAACTAATCTATGGTATTAGAAATCAGGATAATGGTTATCTCTAGGGGTGAGAGTATTGACAGGAAAGAGGCACAATGGAGCCCTCAGAGGTATCAGAAGTGTTCTCTATCTTGATCTGAGTCATGAATATATTTGTAAAAATTCATTGAGTTTCACCTTTAAGAGGTGTATACTTTAGGATGGACCTAGAGAGTATTGTGCTTAGTGAAATAAGTCAGAGAAAGACAAATACTCTGTTATCACTTATATGGGGAATCTAAAAAATAAAACAAATGAAAGTATATAAGAAAACAGAAGCAGACTCACAGATGCAGAGAACAGACCAGTGGTCACCAGTAAGGAGAGGGGAAGGAGCAGGGGCAAGAAAGAGGTAGAGAATTAAGAGATACAAACTACTATGTATAAAATAAATAAGCAATAAGGATAGATTGTACAGCAAAGGGAAATACAGTCATTATTTAGTAATAACTTTAAATGGAGTATTATCTATAAAAATATTGACTCACTATATTGTACACCTGAAACTAATATTGTAAATCCACTAGCCTTCAATTAAAAATTAATTAATTAATTAATTTCAAAGAACACTATAATAAATGTCATTGCAGCTAAAAAAAAAAGAGAGAGAGAGATGTATGCTTTAGATTTGTTATGCTACAATAACATTTTTTTTCCCTTAAGGAAACAACCTTGTTATTTTAACTTACCGTTTGTTGGGATTCAGCCTCAGTGAAAGGAAGGAAACTGAGTTTATTGAGAACCTGCTAAAGTGCTAATCAATATACCAAGGATTTTTATAAGGTTTTATAATTTTTAATTATGGTTTTTAAAACTACCCCCTTGACACAGGTATGACTGTCCCTTTGTCTACAGATGAGGAAACTGAGGCATGAAAAATGTGCGTAACGTGTCCAAGGTCACGGAGCCATTTCAGCTTGACTGATAATCATTTGAATTGAAACTATAATAGCTGACTCTATGTGAGGCATTATTCTAAATGCTTTCCACGTGTTACCTCATGTTATCTGCAGTGTGATTCTATGGGACTAGCACCATTATGCATCCCCATTTTACAGGTGGAGAAATTGCAGCACAGTAAGTCACTTCCCTGAGTTTTCACAGCCAATAATTGAAGGAACCATGATCTTCTCATTGCTGTATGACGCAAGCCCCAGTTCCGAGTTTTCTAGCTCTGAAGCAGAAAGTGGAATTTGTCTCATGCTGCATGACGCTGGGGATGCTCTCGCTGCAGTGATGCTGGCAGCTGTTGGCTTTGTTTCAAGATCTTCTGAAGGAAGCCTGTGTTATGTGTTGACTTCTTTTTCACACTCACTCATCTGTTTAGAGAGTTGGAAAACAGACCCATTAAGCATCAAAGCCCAAAGTTTCCCATCAATTAGCAGGCAGATCTCCCCAAGGCAAAGGGGAGCAGGCGGGGGAGGGAGAGGCAGAATTCCCACTGTGTGCCTCTGCACAGAGCCAGGCCTCACCATCCCAGACCCCAGCAACCCCAGCACAGAGAATAAACTAGCAGCAAGAGGCTTGTGGCCACACATTTGTTGCAGAATTGACTCTTACCTCGAGACTACAATTTAATGGGAAATACAGCTTGATGGAGGTAAACTTTGGGGGGTTACGAAAAAGCGGTGATTTAAGTCAGCAGGACCAGTTAGCCATACTGGACAGAGGGTGAGTGGCAGAAACGGCTGTCTCACATGAAGGAGGAAAGAAGAAGATGTCAAGAGGGGTGTCAGGAAAGGAGGGAAGATGCCTGACCCACCAACCAGTTTACTGTCCAATGTGCGATCCTGTTACACAGCCCTTCCTCCTTGGTGCTGCTATTTCCCAGCCACAGGGGTTCCATCTCAGGCCACAGTCATCAGTGCCAGCTGATAAATCATTTCCACAGAGGGAGGAAGAAACCCCCATCACTGTACATCCCCAGCCCTCAGACTCACTCATCAGAATGAGCCACAGGTATGTGTCCCTTTCCCCATCTCGGTAGGGTAGGTAGTTTTCCACGGGGTCCTTGGATGGAAGAAATCAGGCTGGGAGGAGAAGGAAGCAGAGCTCCAGGGCAGCCACGGGGATTCTGGGCTCACTAACAACAGCAATAATGAAAAGCTCCGCCAGCACATACGTAGAGCCTACTGTGTACCAGGCCCTTTACATACGTCACCTCTAATGCTCTCCATGACCGTACAAGGGGAATATGTAAGACCCATTTTACAGAAGGGAGACCTGAGGCTCAAAGGAGATTAAGAAATCATTTGCCCCAAATTTTGGCCTGGCTGATTCCTAAGTTCCTCATTGTTAAGCCCACAGCATCCCTCTGCAGAGGAGGAAGGAAGAAAGGAAAGAGGAGATAGGGAGAGCAAACACATTGGCATAACGCTTTGTAGGTAGTAAGTGCTCGTTGAGTATTGGCTTTATGTGCCCATTAGAAGTGAGATTGCTCCTGATCCTTTCCGCTGGAGAGGGGCCATTCTGAGCTCACCATTGTCTGGGGTCTCTCCTAGCCTGCACCAGTGACATTTCCAGGAGAAACAGTAGCTTTAAAGGAACACACAGGCCCTGAGGCTTCCCTGAGGACGGTCCAGTGTGGGAGAAGGCAGGGCGCCTAGAGGCCATTGCCAAAGCGGTGCAGGGCTGGGGAGTTTGAGTTTGGATCCAGCTTGGGCTAAAGGCTGTTGAGGCCGAGGCTGCTGAAACGTGCAGGAAATGAGTTCTGCAGGTGGGTCAGCCCTGCTGGAGAAGGTGAGAAGTTTCCCTTGACTGGGAAGGGATTCATAAGGCCTGGAAGGCTTCTGCGTGTGTGTCCGGAATGGGCCCTGAGGCCTCAGGTGCTAGAGATTTAAGGAAAGCCAGGCTCATGGACCACCTCCGTGTAGACACACCCATTCAAAGCCCCTTCAGTGGGGGAGCAGGAGTGGTTTTCAGTGATGATACCGGAAGAGGGTCAACCACAACTTCAGCCCAGCCCAGCCCATCCCAGCCCCAGAGGCAGGGTTAGGCCAGCTTTGGATGGTGAGGCCAGGAGTCCTAGGGAAAGATTTTGCTCTAGTCCCCAAAGGCCAGCAGCCCAGAGGCCAGCACAATACCAGATTATTCCCTGGAGGTGAAAACAGTCTGTTCAATTCCTTCAGTGTGAAGAAGGAAGCCCGTTGGGAGGCATCATGAGCCAGGAAAGTATATGAAAGGAAACTCGGGCATCCCAGAACACAGCTGGCAGAAAACATGGCTTCTGAACGCAGAATTGTTAATATGCGTCATTTCCAAGTGATTACCTACAGCAAGGTCATCAATAGCCACAGAGCTACACCTATCTGGTCACTGGGATAATTTTCAGTTCTGACCAGCTGGAGTCTGTACCCTGGTTATACTAACTGTGCAAGCTTGGGCAAGACATCAGGTCTCACCAAGCCTCAACCTCCTCATCTTCTCCCATAAACTGCCCTATTTCCACTCCTCTCAGCAACTTGTAATGTTCACTTAGCTGCCTGAGCAAAAATCCTGGGCAAAATGGCCCAAGTGTCTCACTTTCCCTGTACCCATGCTTTGGGCCCAACAAGAGGTGGAGTCCATATCCCCACCCCTTGCATCAGGGCTGCCTTGGGACTGGTTTTGGTCAACGGCACATGGCTATGTGACCGTGGTCCATTAGTTTCATGTTTCCAATCACTCTCGGCACCTCTGCTCTTCCAAGAGCATGCCCAGGCTAGCCTCTTGGAGCATGAAACATGGAGCAGCACTGAGTCCACCTGACACCTCAGACTTGTGAAAGAACCCATCCCAGCAAAGCCACCTGCAGGCCCACAGCTAAACACAGACCAGTGAGTGAGTCCCCCAGTGAGCTCGGAGCAGCAGAACTACCCCGTCAACCCGGAGACCCCATGAGCATACACACAAAAGATGTTTCTTGGTCTATGCGGCTGGGTTTTGGGTGGTTGCTATGCAGCATCACTGGGGCCATAGATAACAGATACACTCCTCCGTATCCAATCAATCACCAAATCGATGCCCAGTTTTAAGAGGATGACAGTGGAACCACACCTCCTGATTCCAAATCCATCTCCAACCCCTATCTAGCTGTGCAAACTTGGGCAAGTTATTTAACTTCTTGGTGCCTCAGTTTCCATATCAAAAAAATGGTGTTGATGATGGAAGAACCTACCTCATAAAGTGGTTGTGATGATCAAATGAGCAAATAGTGTAAAATGCTTAGAACAGTCCCTGGTGCATAGTTAATGCTATATAAACACTTGCTCGTAATAGTACGCTGTCTGCTAAATACATGATGAATCCATTTTTCTCTATCCTCCACTGATGTCATCCTAATCCAAGACATTTACTGGATGCTTTTCTGCCCCCGTCCTACTCCTATTAATCCACTCTCTAGAAGGAAGCCAGAGAAATCTTCCCAAAGTGGAGACCCAGTTATGTCATACTTTGATAAAACGCTGCCCCTTTGTCCTTGGGGTAGTTTGAACTCCCCAAATGATTACAGGGGCTGCATGGACCCACCCGTGTTTAATCCTCTGGCTTCCTCTTCCCCAGTTCCCCACTCTTGTCATCAGTAATTATAAGAGTAATGGGAGCTGTACTGAGCACTTCCTCTGTGCCAGGCCTGATCCTAAGCATGTTGTTACATTCTGTCACTGGATCCTCAGAATTGTGACCACACTGTGTGATAGATATTATAACCCCTATTTTTCAGATTAGGAAACTGAGGCTTGACTTGGCCAGAATCACCCAGCTAGCAGCAGAGAAATTATACAAAGCCTGCCCCTGCTTTCCCGGCTTTAGGAGCCAGGCTGCTCTGGGAGTCTACTTTCAAAGAGTTAGAAACCCTTGAGGAGGCAAAGCTCCTTTCTGCTCTGCCCTTGTTTTTGGGCCCAGGCTCCACTTGGGTCTCCCTCCAGGAGGCATATGAGGGTGAGGAAACATCCTTTTCATGGCCATGGATTTTCATTCCGGAAAGTGCAAGGAAGCTGGCAGAGAGTGACGAACGGCAAAGAGCAGCAGCAGCCTGGCTGGAATGGCAATGCCTTGCTGACCCCAACATCTCCAGCCAAGCGCCAAGCTGGCCTGAGACTTATTTTCCCATGCACCTTGCAGCCTGATTCATAATAGGCATTCAGTGCCACAGGTCACATAATTAAAACAATGCTTACAGAGAGTTGACTGTGTGCCGGGCAAACTCCTGAAGCATATTACATATATGGGCAACTTGATACTGACAATAAGCCTCGGAGGTGGGTACTGTCACTGTCTCTATTTTATAGATGAGAAATTGAGGGTCAGAAATGATAGAACATTTCCTTGGGCTCAGCTTCAAACCCAGGAAGTCTGGCTCTAGAATCTGTGCTCTTCACCGGTGCACCACACTACTGTCTGGAATAAATCCAAGACAAGTTCTTCCCAAAGGGCTCCACTGAGAAGCCCATGGGGGTGGGGTTGGCAGGGGGTCCCAAGGAGGAAGAAAGCACCTGGGCTTTGAGAAGAGCCATACAGAAAGGACCAAAAGCCCAGAGGCTTCAGTGGGGCACAGAGTGGCCAATGAGATGTGAGCAAGCCCAACTTTCCAGCCATCACATCCCCTGACGTGAAGAACTCTGGAAGCTTCGTGTGGAGATGCCACTGGCATCAGTTGAGTCCCTGAGTGACAAACCACATGGAGAAGAGTCCCCCTCCTGCCCAGCCCCAGTTTCCACACCAAGCCACGTCAGACATGAAGTGTGAGTGAGTAATAAACCTTTGCTTGAGGACAATGACATGCGACATTGGGGGCTATTTGTTACTACATCATAACCTAGCCTCTCCTGACTGGTATAAGCGGGACGGTCATGAAAGAAAGAAGGCAATTTCAGCTCTCTCCTGCTCTGACAAACTTTAGGGGTTACATGTGGCAGGGAGGGAGGAGAAGGGGGAGGATTCTCGGAAACTGCCAGGTCTTGTTACTTAGATTTCACTGGGAATAGTATGTTCTTTCTGCAGATGAGCAGACAGATCTTTCCCATCTGACCGGAACATGATCCAAATGTTAAAATTAGAGACAAAACTTAGCGGCAGAGAAAAACATCAAAACATGATCCTTTGCTTCTGTGGTAACTCCCTGGGGAGAGGGAGGGGAAAGATGGCAGCAATGTTTGGTTCAAATGTGCAGCTGATTTGGCAGAACCAGGATAAACACCTGCCTTCCAAACCACCCACCTCTGCTGCGCTGAACCTCTGTCTGACCAAAATCTGGTCTCCTTTGCCCACCAAGTCTGCTTCACAAATACATTTCAAGTTATGCCTTCCAAAACTTAATCAAGTTCCAGAGATCTGCTGATATCACAGGCTGGAGATACTAATATTTTGATGCTTAGTTCAATCTCCTTAGTGGAGAGAGAGGCCCTAAGTCTTCTCTCCACACCACCTAGTCTCCCAAGGGTTCCCCAGCACCCTTCCTCAAGCCAGGTTAGATCTCCCAAGCCCCTGCTTCCCAGCCACAGTCAGGGGCCCTGAACACTGATACCAAAGAGAGGGGCCACATTGTACAACCACCCAGACATGAGAAATAAGACCTAGAAGCTTGTGGAAGCTGAAGGAAATTTGTATTTGGGTTGAATTTAGGTTTGATATGAGATTCTGGCAGGTGCTGGGCCATCAACCCTTCAACAATTTGATCCCAACTAGCTGAGCATCCATGGAACCACCAACTGCTTCTGAAAGCTGCAAATTCAGAGGGAGGGAGATGCAGAGCTCTCCTAAAAAGGGTCATCTCTGGAAAGTCATTGCACAGGAGAAGACACAGGGTGCCTCATCATTTACTTCCTCTCTCTTCCCAATTCTTCTTAGCTTCTGGGGACAGTGGAAAGTGAAGGCAGTCCAAGGCAAAGAATCAAGGGAATCAGAAGGTGGGTGGGCAGGAGGGGATACAGAGGAACCTCTGCTCTGTTACAGGCTTTGGGTCCAGTGCTGCCCTCCAGGCTGCAGGTGTCCACCTGAAAATTGGACTCAGGCACTGATGCCCCAAGTTCAGGCATTCCTGCTCCAGATTCATGATTTTGCCCTTTCCACGCACTGGTATTTACCTACTGGTACTTACCTACTCTGGCTTAGTTAAGTGTATTTCAAAAGGAAAGTGAATCAAGTGGGTATTTGGAAATGGAAAGCCAGTATTCTCTGTCCTCAATAAAAGGCAACCTTAAGAGTAAATACGACATTTTAAACTAATACTATTCAAGTCTGCTTCAATGCTGTTACCTACCACAACCTCTGCCTGAAGCCTACTCTGTCTGTTTTGTTTTTTGGTGTTTTTATTGTGGGAAGACACACACAATAGAACATTTACCATTTTCACTATTTTTATGTGTTCAATTAGCTCAGGGCATTGTGTCTTCTTATTGTTGTGCACCTATTACCAGCCTTCATTTCTAGAACTTCTTTCATCTTCCCAAACTGAAACTCCATATCCATTAAATAGTAGCTCCCCATCCCCCCTCCTCCCAGCCCTATTTTCTGTCTTTATAATCTGTCTTTGTTTAAAGGGAGATTAAAAAGAGTGGTGAAAGTGTCGAGGGCATATTAGCACCAAACTGAGGCTCTCCTTTTTACTTAATTACAATTGAAAGAGGGTTGAAAAGCAACACAGTCCATGCTATGAAATTCTATGTCACAATGTCACCCAGTGCTCTCCTTGCAGGGCCTAAACCCTTGGTATTCATCCCACAGTTGCAAACACTGCCTCAGTGGTCCATGGGTTTCTCTTCTAGATCAGTGGTCTCCTGACAAGCACACAATAAAATCAGAATCTAAGTCACCAGCGGGCAAAGGGAGGAGAACCATACCTCTAAAGGAACCATGATTTCATTTACTGCTCCCAACAATGCTGAGAAAAATTATTCCCATTTTCCCAAAGAGGAAACTATAGCTCGTCCAGACCGTAACTTACCCAAAGTGACACAAGTAGCCCATGCCAGGGCTTTTTGATCCAACGATAAGCCTCTGTCCTTTCCACCCCATCATACTGATCACCATGGGCAAGTTTCGACAGAAACCAAGCCAGAGATTGTGAACGGTGACAGGGACCATCAGTAGAGTGGATGCTGGGCTACTCTGTAAACACAGTCCTCACTCAGTAAGACTCCTAAGCAGTTCAGCATCAATCAGAATGGTCCAAAGGCCCTCCTCCACGTAGCACCTGCCGACTTCCTCAGCCTTATCTCTTGCCACTCCTACGTACCACTCTAAAGCCCAGCCACATTGAACTCTCGCAGCTGCTTGGACACACCACGCTCTCTCCTCCATGCCTTCGCAAACACTGTCCCCCCTGCCTGGAAATGCTCATTCCCCTGCCCATAACCTGGCTGGTCCCTGCTCCACTTAAACCCCAGCTTCAAAGTCACTTGTGGGCTTCCCTGGTGGCGCAGTGGTTGAGAGTCCGCCTGCCGATGCAGGGGACACAGGTTTGTGCCCCGGTCCGGGAAGATCCCACATGCCGCGGAGCAGCTGGGCCCGTGAGCCATGGCTGCTGAGCCTGCGCATCCGGAGCCTGTGCTCCGCAACGGGAGAGGCCACAACAGTGAGAGGCCCGTGTACAGAAAAAAAAAATAAAAGTCACTTGCTCCTGAGAGCTTTCCTTGCCCATACACACACACACACATACACACACACCTTTTTTAAGGAACTCTGCTGTCCATTATCTACTCGACAGCTGCCTTCCCCATGGCCTGTGTGCTGTCTAGGGGCAGAGGTCAGATCCCCAGGCTCACCACTGTACCTCTAGCATCTAGCAGAGGCCTGATACATAGTAGGCACTTCATAAATAAGTTTATAAAAGGAATGAGCACTCACAGGAAGTAATACATGTAAAGAATTTAGCACAGTCCCAGGCACTTGACAGGCGTGCAGTAAATTCACATCTACTATGAGCACCCCAGCGGTGGTAAAGCACCCCTCCCATGAAGCACTCCTTCTTGGGTCTGAATTCCAGCTGAGTGACTTATGCACTGTGTGACCCTGGGTTAGTCACTTAACCTCTCTGAGCCTCAGTTTCCTCATCTGTCAACGAGAATCCTAGGAATCACAACCTCATAAAATTCTTGTGACAATTAAATACACTGATAAAAATAAAGTAGCAATACAGAGTAAGTGCTAGCTATGACGATTATTATTATTATCACAACTGTTATTATGCCAGAGCTATCCAAATGAGGGCTGGAGCAGGCCAGTCCACCGGGGAGCACCTCGCTCGGGTTTTCGCCATCATCCAGATTCTGCCACCTCTATGGCTGCCCACTCCGCCCCCAGTCAGGAAGGCCACCTACCCAACCCAAACCTTGCCCTCCGCCTGCCCCCAGGCTTCCTGCCCGTCCACCAGCGGTCACAGACGCACTCGCCTGATTGATAAAGTTCCTATCTGGTCATTTACGATCTGGCTGCTGAAGAGGCAGCTCCTGCCAGCTTGAAAAGCAATTAATCTGCAAACAAGCTGGGCAACAGCAGGCCTGGGCATTGCAGTCTCGGGCCGTGGCCGCTCCAGAGAGCAGATAAGGCTGTGGTCGGCTATTTATTGTACATTTTAATTAAGTGCTTGTTAACGACAGTTATTTTAACAGTCATAAAATTACTGTTGTAATACATTTTGTTGGAGGGAGAATGGAGGGGGGCCGCAGGACTTTATGAAAGCAACCACAGATTGCCTTCACTTTAAATCAAAGAATAAATTCTGAAGAGGAGGGACGGTACCATGGTCCAGGCCGAGACGCTAATGGTTATTTAATGCCCTCATCACTGTTTGTAAGTCCCGAGCATACGGCGCGGACACAACAGCCTCCAAACCCTCTTTAACACTTATTTGAGATGACAGGAAAAATGAAACCGTTTGTGCTTTCAATGGAAAAGCAATCATTGGTACATTATATTCGCCTTGCCCTATCATGCTAATGCATGGTAAAAATGTCACCAAATGTATTTAAGGGCCTGATGGACTGTTACCGTTGGATCCCTGGTACTGGACTGATTAATAAAAATCTTCAATTTGTATGTAAATGCAGCGAGGCCTCATATCATCCACATACCTGCACCCAGAGAAAATAATAAACTGAAGTTTAATGCAGCAATTATCAGCATTTATGGGACTCTTAAAGCAGTGGCGGCCCTCAGAAGCAGGCGTGGAGGGAGATGGCGGGGGATGCGCAAAGATGCTCCTTCTGGGATGCCTGGTCTTCTCCCAGGGGCCAGCGTTGGCTAAGCTGGTCATGTCACACCATGGCACCGGGCTCCGATCTGAGGGGTGAGCCAGGTGGAGGGTGAATTGTGGCTGCTGGCAAGGAGATGTTCCCGGAAGTGGCTTCTGTCCCACTAATCTCCCCATCTCAGGACATGTGTCTGTGACTTTCCCTACTTTGATTCGTAAGAACCCTAGGGAGTGTCAGACCACCTGCTGGGCCAAGCCAAGAGTGGGGATGAGAAAGAGATGCACCACATGTTTGCAGGCACTTGATATCAGGGGACAAATGGCAACAGTGACAAGAACAGCCACTTACTACCTTGTCCTATGTCAGGCAGGGAGCTATGTACTTTACATAGTATCTTTATCCTCATTATGTCTGTGCCAGAGACTGGCTCACTGTTCATCACACCCACTTCCTCTTCCTCCTGGACACACAGATAAACTACATTTCCCAGACTCCCTTGCAGGTAAGTGTAGTCATGTGCATTAGTTCAGGTTGGCTGAGTAGACACCATGTGAGGGGATTAGACATGCAAGGGTTTCACTGGGGGAGGGAGAAGAAGGAAGCAGAGAGAGCTTTCAGGCCACATGAGGGTCTGACGCCTGTGGGAATAAAGTTAGGAAAATGGAGGATCTTGTAGGAAAAGTCTCAGACTGCATCACACCTCCAAGAAAGTTTCTGCCAGGCCAAAGGGAGGTCTTCAAGCTCGAGTCGCCCACTGGAGGAGAGTCCCTGATCTTATCAGAATGGTCCTAGCTGATGACTTCTGCCATGATTAGTCTTTGGCTGGGAACAGCCCAGGAGAAGCATGGGCTCCCTTCACTGGGATGTGATGGTAAATCCAGAAAGACAGCAGCTTGGGCTGCCTATATTCCCCACATCAGGAGCCCTGAAAGGTGCAGCTTCATGGCTGCCACACCACTTGGCTGAGTTCTAGCCAATGGAATGTGGGCAGGACTGATGTGTATAAACCCTCCCACGGGTGATCCTCCATGCTTACTTCTCCTTGTCCACTTGATACACACAAGTACGGGAACCTTGGAGCCATGTGTTAAAGAACCAAAGATGGAAGAAACCTGCCCCGTCACTTGCAGAAGAGCTATCCACCAATCAGAAACACCCATTTAGGACATTACTTGAGTGAGAAATAATCTTCCATGTGTTAAGCCACTGAGATTAAGGCTTCCTATTACAGCAGTTAGGTTAAGCATTAACCAAAGGAATATCACATTCTCATAAAGCAAATATTCTGATCTCCAGTTTTCAGGTGAGAAAAGCCAATCTAGAGAGGTAAGTGACAACCCAAATTTATACACTCTGGATGTGGCAGAGCTGGGATTTGAATCCAGGTCTATCTGATTCTAGACACTATTTCCCCTCCTGATTGGCTGGGAACACATAGACCAGGAACATGAAAATATTTGTAGCACCCATGTGCCTTCCAGACATTAAAATGCTCCATTCCCCACTCTCCAGGATCCCCCTGAAAAAGGAAAGAGAATGAGCCCCTAAAGGAGCTTTGGCAGGGTGGGAGTCTGTGAACTTGAGAGCAAGGAAAGGGTGGCAAGTGTGTATTTGGGGTGTCTCCCACTGTCTCCCCACTTGCTCCTCTGTCTGGCTCATGACAGCCCTGAAGCCACACCAACTTCCCAGCCAGTGACAGAAAACCTTATGAGCATAAATCAGTATAATTATTTTGGAGCACAATTGGACAATATCTACCGTCATTGAAAATATAGGTTCTCTTTAAGCCAGCAAGTCCATTTCTAAGAACTTACCCCATAAGAATGCTAGCACCAGGGTGCAAATAATGTTTGCACACAGACTTACTGCACGTTATTTATAGTATCAAAATTCTAGCTATGGGCTTCCCTGGTGGCGCCATGGTTGAGAGTCTGCCTGCCGATTCAGGGGACGCGGATTCGTGCCCCGGTCCGGGAAGATACCACATGCCGCGGAGCGGCTGGGCCCGTGAGCCATGGCCGCTGAGCCTGTGCGTCCGGAGCCTGTGCTCCGCAACGGGAGAGGCCACAGCAGTGAGAGGCCCGCGTACCGCAAAAAAAAAAAAAAATTCTAGCTATAACCCAAGAGTCCATAAATAGGATCTTAGTTATATAAAGTATTATATATTCTCTTATTGATACATGAAGCAGCTACTAAAAAGAATGGGATAGAACTATAAGGACTGCCCCGGGAAAATATATATTAAATGGGAAAAAGTTACAGAATGTTATTATAATATGATTCCATTTTTTATTAAAAAAAATCGTTATCTTTGTTAAAACATGGGAAAGAGTATGGAGAAATGTTCACCAAACTGTTAGGAAGCGTTCCAGCTGAAGGGGCAGGAATCTGATATCCAAAAGAACTATCATTTCCTATGCTATACATTTTTGTGATGTCATAATTGTTTATGATAAGCAAGGATTACTTCTCCAATCAGGATGAAATTTTTAAAGTATTTTTTTAAGGATGCTGGGTAGATGCCGTGATGCCAGGAACAACATAGTGAAGGAGTAGGAAGTGAGACAGAGGAGGAGGAAATCTCACAAAAGGTGGATAATGGGTGGGTTGCTACTGTGGGCACCTTGGACTAGACCTCTCCTGGAACTTTCTGAGAGTGTGTGCATAGCGCGTCAGAGCTGTCCCACCAAGGAGACAGGAAGCTGGGCCATTTCTCCACTACTTCCTTTCTCTCTCGTTGGCTGCTGGGCTCCTAGAGGTGTTAACAGAAGTTAATGCAGCAATTATCAGCACTGAGGCAACTCAAAGCAGTGGCAGCCCTTGGAAGCCCATTCCACCCAAAGACTGAGATGCTCCTTCTGCCAGAAAGAGCCTTCAGGCAGGAGCTCAAGGTAGAAAGCCATGGTCCACGGAGGCTGAAGGTGACCTCTGGGGTAGACAGTGAGGACGTGGGTGGGATACCAACAGCCTCTGCTACAGCGTGTTCTCCTGCATTCCACCATGTCCCACAGGGTTCCGAGCCTATGCTAGGGACCCAGGAAACAAACACATGGTGAATCCAACTAAATACATATATATATATATATATAATATTATATGTAGACATTTTGACTAGCCTAGGAACACCTCTTCCCCAATAAAAGAGTTTTTTAACCCTTTCTCTCAATTCTCAGTAATCTTCAGGACTCCAGAACAAAGACACTAATAATATAACGAAAAAAGCCAATGGCCATGCTTGGGAAGCCATGATTACATGCCAAGTACCTGCCATACATGATCTAACCCAGTCTTCATTGCCCACCTGTGAGGTGCAGGCTCTCAGTAGCAGTTATGGTCTTGGCTGTGGTCTGGCCTATTGGTCGTACCCAACAGGCAGGTTGAGCTTGTGTTTAAGGTACGGACAGGGCAGCAGCAACCAAAATTAGAGAATAGAACAAAGGCATTGGCTAGACGTTATTTCAGAAATCATGGAGGTAGGCTTTAGAACTCAGCCTTTGTTGAGTTCTCTTATGTTTTCAGTACTGGCTGCATGCAGAATTACATTCCTGTGTCTCCTTCAGAGCTTTGGGCTTCTAAAGCTCTATGGGGCACTTCCTGACCCTCCCACCGCTACTCTGACCACAACCGTGGAGGCTGGCTCCATGTCGGTTTCTGCCAGGTCCCTGCAGTTACAAGCAGACAGCCCTTGCCTTGACTCTGCCATATTCCTCTCATTTCCTGACCTTGGACTTCTCTGACTGTGTGGGGCTTCTCGGGCCTCCAGGAGCTCAGTATTCACCAGGCTTGTGCATCCGTCAAATACCAGGGGCCTCTCTTGACAAACAGGGGTGGAGACTGATGGTAAAAAGCTCCCCCTTGGGGCTTCCCTGGTGGCGCAATGGTTGGGAGTCTGCCTGCCAATGCAGGGGACACGGGTTCGTGCCCCGGTCTGGGAGGATCCCACATGCCGCGGAGCGGCTGGGCCCATGAGCCATGGCCGCTGGGCCTGCGCGTCCGCAGCTTGTGCTCCGCAACGGGAGAGGCCACAACAGTGAGAGGCCCGCGTACCGCAAAAAAAAATTAAAATAAAATAAATTTTTAAAAAAAGATCCCCCTTTCATTCCCTGGGGAGACAGTGCTGAGGCGCAGTCCATGATGCTTCCCTGTGTTGGTTTTCTCACCCTCCTCATTTCACCCCTGCTGCTCCCTGGGATTTTCCCAAATAAACTACCTGCTCGCCAGCTTTTGCCTGAGAATCTGCTTTTGGGGGAGGCCAGGCGAAGACAAGGCTTTAATCAGAAATAATCAGTTCCCAAAGGGTTAGAGGTTTGAACTGGGATTTTAAAGTAGAAAGTAGAAATAGCTTGGCAGAAAGAAATGGGACCAGAAACCCCAGAAAGACAGGGAGAAAAATTAAGCCAAAAGAGAGAGAGAGGGGGAAAAAAAAAAACAACCCTCAATTTGCCAGTTAGCCCACTGCTTTTCTCTCTTTCAAAGTTCCAAATTGCCTTCACTTTCTCAGAATTCCAATCAAGGCTATTCCAGAGGAAGCAATTTCTGCCTGTGCATGGTCTCCCCACCTCCTGATCCAGAAGAAGATCTCAACATTTTTGCTCAAAGAACCCCAGCGGACATCAGCAATTTAACTGGAAAAAGAAAAATAAATTCTAACCGCAGGTCACTGCAGCGTGGTCCATCTGACACAAAAGGTTCACTCACCTTCGGGACCCTAGAGAGAATGTGGCCAGGACACGGCGGGGAGTTTGTGACAAAGGAGGAGACAGTCAGGTCTCTACAGCAAATAGCCACTCACACAAGCCAGTGGGGCAACAGCAGAAACACACATTTCTCCTTTTCCCCAGTGACACACAGGCAATAATAAAATAAGACGTTTCCCCCAGATTTCAAAATTAATCAACTTTAAAGACCTCCTGGCTTCCTGAGCCACTGGCTCTGCCAACCAGAGCCACTGCTGGTCCTTCTTCTCAAGGATGCAGTGAGGATGGGTCTTGGTCATGCATGCCTGCTCCCAGTGGGAGGTTCGGGGCTCACTGCTCTTGGTCACCACCAATGTCACCACACCACAAATTCAGGGCATAAGCAAGAGATGGAGTTACTGACTGAGGCAACCACAGCCCCCAGATTAGCAACAAAAGTTCTCAGGGGAAACTGAATCCTTTCATCTCTTTCCTGGGGCAGGAGGGGAGCAAGATTTTGATTTTGGGTTTTTGTGGATTTTTTTGGTGGTGAAATACACAGAGCAAAAATTGACCATCATAACCATTTTAAGTGCACAGTTCAGTGGCATTAGGTACATTCACATTGTTGTGCGACCATCCCCACCAGCCATCTGCAGGACCCTTTTCTTCTTGGAAAAATGAAAGTCTGTACTCATTAAACACTAACTCCTCATTTCTCGTCCCCCAGCCCCTGGTAACCACCACTTTGCTTTCTGTCTCTATGATTTTGATTACTCCAAGTACCTCGTATAAGTGGAATCATACAGTAGTTGTCTTTTTGTGACTGGTTTATCTCACTCAGCATAATGTCTTGAAGGCTCATCCGTGTTGTACTATATGTCAGAACTTCCTTCCTTTTTAAGGCTGAATCAGATTCCATTGTATGTACCTACATTTTGTTTACCCTTTCATCCATCATGGGCATGTGAGTGGTTTCCACGTCTTGCCAATGGGAGTAATGCTGCTATGAACATACGTGTACAAATATCTGTTTGAGATTCTACTTTCAATTCTTTGGGGCATATGGGGAAGGGACATTTACAAGTGGCCCCATGCTAAGCTGGAAGGCAGGAGGCAGAGCCGGTGTTATAAACATAGAGTTTGCTGTCAGAACTGGCTTCCAGTCCGGGTGCCACCTGCTACTCTACATACAACAAAATAGTTCACACTTGTTAGCCACTTACGATATGAAAACATTCTTCTCAGCTCTTCTCCATATGGTATTAGCTTCTGTAATCTTCACAGCAATTCTATATGGTAGGTACTATTATTAACCCTTTTCACAGAGGAAGAAGGTGCATAGCAGTTAAGCAGTTTATCTAGATCCAAATAAGTCCTAGAGCCAAGATTTGAATTCAGGCAGTCTGGTTCCAGAGCCCATAAAATGATAATGTAACGAGAAGATAAAGGAGAAGGAGAAGGAAGAGAAGGAGAAGAAAGAGGAGGGAAGGGGAGGAGGGGGAAGGGGAGGAGGGGGAGGGGGAGGAGGGGGAGAGGAAGGGGAGGGGGAGGAAGGGGAGGGGAGGGGGAGGAGGAGGATGGGAAGAGGAAGAAGAAGGAGGAAGAGGAATAAGAAGAAGGGGAACAGGGAGGAGGAGGGGAGGGGAGGAGGGAGAAGATGGTGGTGCCAATGTTGAGGGTTCAAGGGAAACTGAGTCCAGTCACTTGTCTCCTAGGGCAGAAGAGGGCCAACATTTTTTTTCATGTTGGTGAAAGACATTTCAGGATGGTGACGGTGATGACTTAGCCAACCCTTATTAGTGCTCCATGTCAGGCACTGTTAGAGCATCTCAATAAATTAACATATTTGATGCTAACTACTCTCTGCATCAAACAGGGAATATATCCTCAGGGAATATATCATTTCCCTGTTTTGCTCACAAGGAAACTGACTCTCCAAATGGCTTCATCACTTGTACAAAGTCGCATGGCGAACGAGAAGAGGATCCAGGATCCAAACCCAGATCCTTCTGTTAGCAAGTCCTCCTTCATCTGTTCATTTGATCACTGATCTCGGCATGATTCCCTCTGTAAAGAATGAGGAAGGACTCTGTGCAAAGAGCTCATGTGTTCTCCAACCCTTCTAGCATGTTCTTTTGGCCAGAGCAGACATTCCAGGGACATCTGGCCGAGAGGCCATAAAGTGTGACATGTGGAAAGGAGGAAGAGGAAATGCCACAGAGGCTGCAGATGAGGAACAGATTTTGGGGCATTTAGACAGCAAGCATCTCTGCAGCAGCAGCAGGATGTGTGAGGACCAGAGAAGAGAGAAAGGGGGATTTTAGGAACCATAGCTCTAGATTATGAATTAGAGCCACATGGAAGTGCTTTGCGAGTCACAAGTAAAGATTCAAATCACTTTTAAATTCTGAATATTTTTTATTTTGGACTCTGTTTCTCTAAGTACCACACTGAGGTAAGACTGAGCCACACAGTGCCCCAGATTATATCTGGGTTAAACCAGTTGAATAATAATAGTTTTTGGATACTCTAGGTGCCAGGCACTGGGCTTACAGCAGTAACTGAAACAGAGATGTCTCTCCTCACAGATCAGGAAGCCCAGCAGAGGACTGGCTTAAATCAGGAAATGGGGCTGCTCAGGGATACTTGGGGTTCGGAGAGTATAACAGCTGCTTTCTCTTTCTTCTTTCACAAACACGTCAGGGAACATCCAAGTGCATCCAAGCTGTACTTCTGTCTGGATGTCTGTCTGGATGTCTGTCTTTAGGGCGTCTCCTCTGCCCTGCTCCATTGCTCATGGCTGGGTCCTCTCCCACTCCTTCTCCGGCCCCCTTCCCACACTCCCACTGTCCTCCCACCGTCATGCTGCAATCCTGATGGTGAGTCCAGCATCAGCCCCTTCTCCCTCATTCAGGGAGATGAGAAGGAGTCTCTTACCCCAGCCCCCAGCCCAGGTTTCCATGGCCCACTTGAGACCATGGGCTCTCAAGTTGCCCCCAAAGAAAACTGACGTTTATCATCAATCATCTGACCCAGTGCCCCCAAATGACTGCTGTTTGCCTCAAATTCCACTCTCTCCAGCCTCCTCTTTCCTCTTGCCTAGTGTTCTCCGGTTTTCAGAAACTGCCTGTTCATTTTCCAATAGCACAAATTGTTTTCCTCTGATTTCAGAACGTTTACATATCCCTTGCACGGAAATTGGAAAATAAGAAAGAGGACAAGGAAAATGAACATCACTCAAATCCCTCTACTCAGGGATCATTGTCATTCCCCAGGTCTGACAGCATTTGACGTCCACAACCATACTGGAAAAGTGGAGACATGGGTGTTATTAGCTTAATGTTATTTCACTTAATGGGTGACAAATCTGGGCCCAGACAGGTAGAGTGATTTACCTAAGGCCACAGAACAAGATATCAGTACTTTGAAATGTATTTAGGATGGTGAATTAAGAATCTAGAGGATGGTCAGGGGGGTCTGGGACTGGCATGGTAGATCTGAGTTGTTAAGGCAGTGTCCTAATTTGGGTTCCCAAAAGCAGAGCCTGAGAAAAGGACTGGGGTCCAGGGAGTCTAGTAGGGGGCCGATCCCAAGAGCACAATGAAGTAAGGGGAAAGTGAGGCAGGGAAGGGAGGAAAGCTGCGAAATGTGTGCCAATGAGCAGCTTACTACTGGGACTCAGCCCCCGGGACCCTCAGAGGAGCCACGTAGACTCCACTGGAGAATCATCTCACAGGCAGATGGGAGAGCTGGGCTGTGTATCCACACACTCCTATCCCCCACTGATTAGCTAATTATAAATACAAATATGAGTGTGACTATAAAAATCCTGCCTAACATAATTACATTACATGATATTCTGTGTGTGGTTCTCAAATGTATGCGTTTGTTGGTGGCAAATGTCTAAAACAAAACATGATCTTCTAGAACCTTCTCTTGGCATTTCTTCACCCTTTGAAATGGTGGAGGGGCTCATAACAATAGAAGTGGGGTTCCTCTCAGACTCTGACGAGCCCTGTCTGCAGCTGCCCCCGGCCCTCCCTGCCAGTGTAACTGGGACATCAGGTCTCCTGGGATGCTGGGAATATTCTGGAGGACTAGGCCAGGATTTGGATTCTGCCAAAGTCTCAAATGCTCAGCAGTGGCTCTCTAGGCCTCAGCTGGGACTTGAGGCAGTGGCTGGATCATCAAAGCACAACAGAGATGACCCGGGGTCAGAGCCCAATGACCTGACTCGGGTCACCAGCCCATGGAGCTCCCCAGAGCTACCCGGACCAGCCCTCTGCTGAAAGGCTACACTTCCCTCCCCAGAGGGCTTGAAGTCCAAGGGCCCAGCACTTGTACACTCTCTCCTTTTAAAGTGCTCTTCCTTCCTTCCTTCTGGCTTACACAATGGAGAAAGCCCCGTTATCATTAATCACCCGGGGGCCTCCGGGACGGGAACTGCAGGATTTCTAAGCCATGAAAGGCCCACATCAAAAGCAACTGCCCAATTTGGATCCTGATTTGCTCTCACCGAAGCCTCAGAGCCAGGTTCAGAACTTGTAAGATTCGGAGAAATGAGGGGGAAGGGGGGAGGGGCAAGGAGAAACTGAGGAATCCTCCAGGCTTAGCCATCGGGGTGTCTTACATGCAGTTTCTTTGTTCCCCGCTCCAACAACCTGGCAGGACCAACTACGTGATCCATGGGGCCCAGGACAAAATGAAAATGTGGGCTCTTGCTCAAAAATGATTAAGTCTTTTAGGACAGCAAGAGCAGAGCATCACAGCAAGTGCACAGACCCGCAGGCCCAAGAGGCCGGCCCTGCTCAATGTTTCTAAATACTGAGATATTTCTAAACTGATGACTGGTGTGCTTTCCCTGGGCTGTCAACAATGCCGCCCACCTTCCCAATTACTTGCTTTCTCATATCCTTGTTTTATGTTATTTTATTTTTTTCATTTTCTTACCATGCTCTGAAAATACTTGTTTCAAGTTGTTCATGTCCCTGTTTGAATGAGTCCTCCAGGAGGATGTAAGCCCAGAGAGGACAGGGATCCGGCCGACCTGTATACCACTGTGTCCCTGGCGTCTAGCACAGGGTGGGCCATGCAGAGAGCACTTACTCGACGCTTGGTGATGAGCGGATGAGCCGCTCCATCACGCTCACTCTGTGGATTCACAGGGTGAGAAGGGGTCAGTGCCAGGCTCACACCCACTGGGGACCAGTGTCAACCCCACTGCTGCTCTGCCTTTCAGCTCTAACAGCTACATCACGAAACCTGCACGGTTTGCCCTTTCGGCCAACTTTACAGGAAGAGGATATCCTGCAGAAATTAAAGAAAGGTGGGATGTTTAACAAAACCCCATAAATAAGTCCCTGGCGTACCTTGATGACTCTGCCCGCCACTAGGTCCAAATGTCATGTTTCATTTCCAGTCAATGGTCAGAAAGGGAAATCACTTACAAAATACCCAACCCCCGATCTCATTCCCCACCACCACCACACAGTGTCCTGAAAAAACTTTGGCAAACCGTTTAGCAGTGTCTACTAAAGCCGAATATATGCATATCCGCTGTCCTATTCCTAGGAACACACGCGACAGAAGTGCATATATATGTCCACCGAAAAACATGTGCCAGAATGTTCCTAGTAGCACTATTCATGAAAACGACCCAGACGCCCATCAACGGTAGAATAGATAGATAAATGATACATGGGACCCTATGCAGTAAGGAGAATAAACAATCTACAACCACAAGCAAAAATATGGATGAATCTTACAAACATAATATTGAGCAAAATAGGCCAGAATCAAAAGAATACATGCTGCGTGGTTCTGTTTTCATAACGTATAAAACTAGGCAAAACTAATCTCTGCTGTTGGAAGTCGGGCTAGTGGGTATTCATGGGTGGGGGATGGGAATGGAGTGACCAGAAGACCCAGGGGCCTCCTGAGGGACCATCATCTTCTGTTTCCTGATGTGGATGCTGGTTACGTGGGTGTTTTCACTTTGTGAAAATACATGTGTTCTACACTTATGATACATGCATTTCATGTATGTCTATTATTCTTCAATAAGAAGTTGAAAATGTTATTTGAAAAGGAAAAGTCCTAAATGTTCAGCAAAGCGTGCTATATGCATGAGTAGATCCCAAAGGATAAGTGTGGGGAGTGACTCTGGCGCTAAAGGCCTGAGTATGACTCTTGGTTCCAGCTGTGTGACCTCAGGCAAGCTACTTAACTTCTCTGTGCCCCAGTTTCCTTTATCTATAAAATGGGGGAAAAAACAGTCCCTACCTCACACCGTCATTTTGAGGTTTGAGGGAGGTGATTCTTGTAGAGGGCTTAAAAACACACCTGGAATGTAGAGGGTGTTATATACACGTGTTCTTATAGATAGAAGTATGATGATAGAGGTAATAGTATATCCATACATAATAATAAGTGGGAAAGATGTCTTTTAAAATATGTTATATACATATTTATATGCCTGAACGCTTAATTATGTGTTCTAAGCACTTTATATGTATTAAGTCATTTAATTTTCCTCCTGGCATTTTATAGATGGAGAAACTGAGGCACAGAGAGGTCAAGTAACTTTCCCAATGTCCCCCAGAGAGTAAGAGGCAAAGCTAAGATTTGAGCACATGCTCTTATCCAGTAAGTCAGGTGAAGATGGAACCTGGGTTATTATCCACACCCACGTCTTGATTGCCCGTGGAAGACCACGTAAAAAAATGAAGAGCCGTCACTGGTGCCTGTTGAGTCAATAAAACAGTCTTCCCGACCAAGAGGCGAATTTAATGAGGGAAAGACACAAGCCACTGGAATCCTCTGCTGGCGAGAAGGAGGTGAGTCCACGAATCTGGGAGGAGGAAAGACAGAGTTGCCCAATTAAGATTTCACTCTCAGGAGTAAACCCCCAAATGCAGACGGCACCGAGGGGCACAGACCCCGCAAGAGCCTGGGTTTGGGTTTTCTTCTTTTTTCCTTCCCTTTTCCTCAAAGCTGAGAGGAGACAGGGATTGGAGGGAGGTTAGAACCCAAACTCATCCCAGCATGCCAACCCGTGCCCTGCCGAGCGACTTGACTTGTCTACTGCTTCTAAACAGCTGGAAAAACGTCAAACTGTCATCAGTGATTAAAGAGGGATTTTCCAAAGGTTTCAAAAATAGAAATTCAAAACCTTATTCCTCTTGCAGAAGATAAATCCAAGCAGCATTCCCTGAACAAATGCATCATGGGATGTGGTTTCCTTGCTGGAGTCTCTCTTGGGGTTGCCATGGTGGAATCAGGCAGGCTTGGCCTTTGCAGCTTCAAGCAGGTCTTCTTGGCAGTTTCCACCCAACCTAGATGCGTGGGCGCACATGTGGAAGCCCAACGCTCCCCCAGGATGCCTATAACTCTGTGATGTGATTATGGTGGGTCCATCCGCCCACCTAGCAGGCTTGCAAAGCTCCCGAGGAGCAGAACTGTGCCTCACCCACCTCTGTATGCAAGATCACTACATAACCTTCAGGGCTCAGTGCAAAATGAAAATGTGGGCCCTTTGTTCAGAAGTTACTTAAGAATTTTGATTGCGCATTTTGCAGACACGTGGATGGACCTAGAGATTCATACAGAGTGAAGTAAGTCAGAAAGAGAAAAACAAATATCGTATAATATAGCTTTTATGCAGAAGCTAGAAAAATGATACAGATGAACTTATTTGCAAAGCAGAGATAGAGAACAAACATATGGATACCGGGGTTGAGGGTGAAGGGTAGGGTGGGATGAACTGGGACATTGGGATTGATATATATATACTACCATGTATAAAATAGATAACTAATGAGAAGATACTGTGTAGCACAGGGAACTCTACACAGTGCTCTGTGGTGACCTAAATGGGAAGGAAATCCAAAAAAGAGGGGATATATGTAATACGTATAGCTGACTCACTTTGCTGTACAGCAGAAACTAACACAACATTGTAAAGCAATTATACTCCAATAAAAATTAATTTAAAAATGCAATTTAAAAAACCGAGCAAACAAACAAAAGTTACTTAAGAATTTTGAGATGGCAAGGGTAAAGCATTAAACCAAGTGCAGGGTGCTTCTAAGCAGGGGGCACTGGGCACGGGTCACTTGCCCAGGAAACCAGCCCTGTGTGCATTGTGGGAACATCGTCAGCGCTCATTCCACACTGACTGAACTTACACCTTGCCATTATCACGACCCCCTCTGAGTTTATTCTTCTGGTCCCTGGACTTTTTTGCTAGCATTTTCTGAGTGCTTACCAGGTACAGGTATTATTCTTAGCACTTGTGTTAGTGCTATCTTTATATTATTATATTATATATAATTACATTATATTGATATGATCTACTGGCATACAATATATATATTATAATTTTATATCTATATATAAAATTATATTACTTTCTCCTCAGTAAAAATGCCATGAGGTAGGAACTATCATTGTCACAGAGGAGGAAACTGAGGCACAGAGAACTGAGTCACTTGCCCAAGGTAAGAAATGGGGTTTGATTTCACCACAGAAGATCTGGCTACAGAACCCCCATGTCTTATTCTTCTTTGCATCCTCTCCCTTCTCTACCCCAGAAAAGGGCAAACATTCAATGGACACCAGTGAATTCCATCATACGGACAACATCGCTGAGTGTCTCTTCAGGGCCAGGCCCAAGGTCTGGCCTTGGAGAGCAGTGGAGATGGGCCTTCCTCCTCCACACACCAAGACTAAGGTGGAGCAGTGGCTGGCAGTCAGGGTTTGTCTTGGGGTGACATATAAATATGCCGTCATTGGTATGACATGAGAACTGACCAATCAGAGTAGACCCCAAAAGCTCCGGAGGCCCCTGCTGTGCCTGCCTTATGCCCTGTGGTTGCTGGACCATTGGGCCAAGGGTGGGGGGGGTGGGCAGCTGGGGCAGCAGGAGAGCCCTGGGAGGCTCAGGGTAAGGCAATAGGAACATTTCCAGATTGTTAACAACCAACAAACTCTTCACATACATAGCAGCCGAAATCTGCCTGCTCCATGATTACAGAGAACTCCACTGTGTTTCCAAAGAATGTCCTGCTAATTCCAAATCTCTAAAAGCCAATTTAAATCCACAGACACTTGGCACACCTACCGAATGCCATCAACTCAGCAGTGCCTGAGGGGACAGTAGATAAAGGAATAAATGCAGCATTCTGGAATATGATTGAGACTGGGCCTGGCACACAGTAGATGCTCAGTTAACACCTCTTAAACGGAGCTAAACTGAAATCAGAAGCCCTACCCCATACCATACAAGCCCAGTTAGGCCCATTGTTCTAGATCCTAAAGTCATTGTATTAGTCACCTATTTCTGTAACAATTATTCTAAAACACAGCAGGGATCAGCAAACTTTTCCTTAAAGGGCCAGAGAGTAAATATTTCAGACCTGTGGGCTGTATGATGTCCACTGCAACTACTCAACAGCTTCTGCTATTGGAGCCTAAAAGCAACCACAGACAATGGACATTCTCGTGTTCCAATAAAACTTTACAAAAATAGACAGTCAGCCCACCTGTAGTTTGCCTACTTCTACCTTCAAACAACAAACATTTATTATTTCACAGTTTCTATGAGTCAGACTCTAGGTGCAGCTTAGCTGGTGCCTCTGGCCCAGGGTTTCTCATGGGGCTGCTGTCAAGTTGTTGGTCAGAGCTACAGTCCCCTGAGGACTCAGTGGGGACTGGAGAATCTGCTTCCAAGCTCACCCATGTGGAGGCCAGCAGGTCTCAGTTCCTTGCCATATGGGCCCCTCCGTCGGCAGTCTGAGCATCCTCACAACACGGCAGCTGGTAATCTCAGAGACAGAGAGTCAGAAAGTGCCCAAGACAGAACCCACAGTCCTTTTATCTTCTTGTCTCAGAGGCAGCATCCCATTGCCTAGAATACCATTTTGTGTTCTACCATTTTGTAATACCTCTGTCTTGGAAGAACAAAATTCTAGCTTAATAAGTGGACTAACATGGTCTTTGAAGTTCACTTTACAAGCTGTGTGTTTGAGGAGGGTGGTCTCTGCTCTGTACCATCATACCATGGCCTTGGCGCCAGCCATCAGCAGATAAGGAGACTTATGGAGCTGGACCTCATTCCAAGTCCTTCATCTTAACAAGCATAGGGAGGACTTCCCTGGTGGCACAGTGGTTAAGAATCCACCTGCCAATGCAGGGGACACGGGTTCAAGCCCTGGTCCAGGAAGATTCCACATGCCGTGGAAAAACTAAGCCTGTGCGCCACAACTACTGAGCCTGTGCTCTAGAGCCCGCAAGCCACAACTACTGAGTCTGCGCGCCACAACTACTGAAGCCCGCGCGCCTAGAGCCCATGCTCTGCAACAAGAGAAGCCACTGCAGTGAGAAGCCCGCACACCGCAATGAAGAGTAGCCCCAGCTCGTCGCAACTAGAGAAAGCCCACGCGGAGCAATGAAGACCCAGTGCAGCCAAAAAATAATTAATTAATTAATTTTTTAATAAAAAGCAAGCATAGGGAGAGGGTGAGATGGACGTACTGAGCAGAATGGATGGGCAGAGTTTGTGCCTAAGAGAGTTGGAAAGGAGAAAGGAGGTGCCATTCAGGCTGAAGGGCTGAATTTCATGACCTCTCCTTCCACTGAGAAGAAGGAACGAAGACATATATTTATTCTTTGTAAGTTCAATAGGGCTTCTTGGATCAGCTCCCCAGGTTTAGCAACATCACCAAATAAGGCTGAGTATAGAAGTACTGAACACATGAAGTTCCTTCCCTGCCACAGGGCCTTTGCACATGCTGTTCCTTCCCTTTAGAACAACACCATGCAATAGAAATATAATGTGAGCCACAAATGTAATTTGAAATTTTCTACTGCCCACATTTAGAAAGGTAAAAGGAAGCAGGTGAAATTACTTTTAATAATATTCTTTCTTTAACTTGATCTATCCAAAATATTATCATTTCAATTTGCAATTAATATCTTAAAATGAATGAGATATTTTACATTCTTTTCTTTTCATACTAAGTCTTTAATATCTGGTGGTGTTTTACTCTTTCAGCTTACCTCATTTTGGACCAGCTGCATTTCAAGTGTTCTATGGCCACATGTGGCTAGCAGCTACTGTATTGGACCGAGCAGCTTTAAAATACACTTGCCCCCCAGAATTTCACAACTGGCTCCATCTTAGCTAAAACATCATCTCCCCACAGATTTGTGATTGTGCTATCTAAAATAACAGCTCTCTTACCCCCACCACATCACTCTATACATTAGTTTCCTAGGGCTGCTTCTGTAACAAATTACCACAAACTAGATGGCTTGAAACAACAGAAATTTATGGTTCTGAAGACTAGATGTCTGATATCAAGGTACTGACAGGGCTATGCTCTCTCTGAAGGCCCTAGGGGAGAATACTTTCTTGCCTCTTTCTAGCTTCTGGTGATTGTCAGCAATGTTTGGCATTCCTTGGCTTACAGATGCATCAATCCTATCTTTGCCTCTGTCTTCACATCACCTTGTTCCCTTCTGTGTCTATCTCTGTGTCTTTTCTCCTCTTCTTATAAGGACACTGGTCTAACAGTAGGGATGGCAACAAAGCAGAACTCTGGTCTATAAACTCATGCAGGTAAACTGAACCAAAAAAGGCAAGGAACAGGTCTAAACGCCCATAGTTAGGTCAAGCAAACCAGGATATCTTCTCCCCCTACCCCAGCCTGGTTGCTAGCAGGGAAAATGGGCCCTTGACCCGCTGTATTTTTACTCAAGTCCTCTCCAAATATTTGCATGAAGTGTGAGGATCAAGGGGAAGGGAAAACCCAGCAGTCTCGCTGCCTTTACCTTTGGTCAAACCAGGGACTAGTCTTTCAGTATCCCGCTCCGAGCCTCCCAGCACCACCTCCCCCAATCCCCAGAACACCCTGGTCTTCCCCCTAGAAGGATGAATATCAGATGGGGTTCCAGTCTGGGCTTGGCCAAGTTCTCTAAGCCTCAGATAAGAGCTAGGTCGTACCCCAACTTTGTGCAAATTAGAGAAATACACGTTTCCTCAAGTGCAGCCCTGAGCTGAGGTACTCAGCTTGATGAGCACACAAGGACTGAACTTCAGACCCTCTTAGCTCCTCAGCTGGGTTCCCTTGTTCAGTGAGCATCCTGCACTACCATACATGGCCACCCTAAGCTAGTCTCTCCCTTGGAGGTCTATTGTGAGAATTAAATGTGATACTGTGTGAACATGTTTAACACAGTTATTGGGTAAATAATAATAATTCAACATGTTATTTTTTATCTTGAATTTTTTACATACTCTTCAATAGACATTGGTAAACCCTAAACCAGTGCAACTTTTAGGGTCCTCAACATAATTTTAGATAGTGTGGAGACAAAGAATTAACATTATTGAAGAGTGAGAAACATTCCCTTTTCAGTTCTCTCATTTCTTCTAGAAAGATTCGTATTTGACAATCTCAACACTTGCTAATACACACACACACACACACACACACACACACAGACGGACCTCTAGAAGTCATTCCCAGGCAAGCAACATAGCTAACCTGTATTAACGTTGGTTGGTTGTGTTTATCTTTTACAATTCCCTTTTATGGTGAGTAACAGCCACTTTTCCAGTCACAGTCGTAGTATCAAGGTTTTTTTCCAAAAACAGGTATTTAAGTATTTAAAGTGAGTCAACGTAAGGGAAAACATTAAGCAAATAATCGTAGAGGTGGTAGCCGTGGGCATGAACTTTGGGGGACGCGATATTACCCAATTCCAGACAAGGCCAGATTTGACATTTTTGCTTCTAAACCAAGAGCTCTCAACTTTCCCAGTACGGAGTTGGAAGAGAACGGGGAGATTAGTGCAAAAGTGTCATGTCCAGAGGTTCTCCGCTCGACTGTGTATGGAACGGAGGCTTCATGCCCTTCTGATTTTCCAGCAAGGAGTACGTCGCTTCCCTCGGAGCTCAACTCAGAGTTTGCGCCCTCTGAGCTCCTGACCTTCAGAAACCTTCACCTCTTGGAGAGGCGTGCCTGGGTCCTGAGGTTTGCAGATCTTCTCTGGGAGGGACACGCCCCTCTAGAACGGCTAGGACCTCCAGGTCGGCTGAGCCCAGGCGGGAGCGGACAGCCAGGGGCCTGCGCACAACCTTCCCTGACCAAGAGCGGCCACTGCGCCCTCCAAGTTAACAAGGAGTGAGCGAGGGCACCGTACACAATGCGGCTGTGTTTGATCCCGTGACGTGTCATTCGGCATCGCAAATAATTTATTGCCATTAGACGATGTTGTCAGGCACTAATTTCCTGGTGGCGCTCCATCACGGGCCTCAAAACATCAGGGGAGGGGGTTCTGAGGCCCCTGGGCTGGGGGGCGCGAAGGAACCGTCGCGAGCCAAGCGGGGGTTCCAGTAATGAGGCTTTAATGAGAGGAGGGCCGCCAGCCTTTGTGGAGAAGCCCAAGGAGGCGGCGGCCCGAGCGGGCGCTCGGCGAGGTCACTTCCTTCCCCGGCCCTGAGCGCGGTGAACCCGCTGAGGGCCATATGCGGCCATCAGGCCGGGTGCGCGGGCACTCTTGGGCCCGCGACACCCTCGTCGGCTCCGAACTGCGGCAGGAAAAGAAGCACCTCCATGCAACAATGCAAACGCACTCATTACCATCTCGTCAATATGCATGAAGAAAATGCGCTAGGCTGGCCGAGCCCCATCACCCAGCTCTGGCCTCGGCATCCAATAAAGCGACATATTCATCTCCCAAGATGGATGAGGAGGGGGCGCCGCCAGGAAGGCAGATCCACGGCGGGGGTGGGGGGGAGGGGACGGATCCTAGAGAGGAAGAGCAGAGAAAATACATGCAAAGAACCTGAGAGACCAAGAAATCGACGAAGGAGGGAAACAGATTAGGATGAAAGAGAGGGACGAAGAAAAAGAAAGAACAAGAAATGAGGGCGAGGGAAAGAGATGCAGAGTCAGAGGGGGAAAAGCCATATATAAGGGAAGAGGGAGGGAGCAAAACTGAGAAAAGTGGACTGAAAAGTGGTCCAGAGGAAAAAAGAAAACGGCGAATGAGGGGATTGAGGAAAGAGAAGAAAAAGCAATGACCTAGAAATCGAATATATAGAGAGTGGGAAAGACAGGCGGACAGAGACAAACAAAGGAGGGGGAGGGAGTGAAACTGCTCGAGTCAGGTGGAAAAGGATGATCCTAGAGAGGTAAAAAAATATATAACATCAGTCGCGCTGAGGGCCAGGTTTCCCCGATCCTGGCAGTTCTGGGCGCTGCGCATCTCGGCTGCTTGGAGACCCAAGGGCGCGGGCCAGGTCGGGGAGGGGCAGGGGCGGAGTGGGGGAGCGAGGGGCCGGCCGGCCTGGCGCGGCTCCTTGGGCGGCCCGGCTCGCTCCAGGTGCCCGGGCCCGGCTGGGGGCCCACCCCGCGCGTCGCGGCCAGCCGTTGGCCCGGCCATTCGGGCAGCCTCTCCCTCGCCGAGAGCGAAGTTGGCAAAGTTTCTCGCAAAGTTTCCCCGTCGCTTCTCTGGACCCAGGGAGGGGCTCCGAGGCCCTGGCGGCTGGTGGGGAGAGGCAGTCCGTTCTGAGGCGGCCCTGGAGGCCGCGGCCCCGCGCCTGCTGGGATACTCGGGGTCCGGATTCCTGGTCAGACACAAACCCCTCCCGGTGCGGACACCAGGCCACGCACTCGGGCATCCACGCGGCTGCTAATAGCAGAGAGAGAGAACGCAGAAGAGAGAGAGAGAGAGAAAGAAAAAAATATTCTCAGCTCAATTTAAGTCTCATGGAAAGGGCTTACAACTGTAATTAAATCATTAAATTCTTGTCTACGCTTCACAGAGCGGAGAGAAATTAACTTCCCACCAACCTCATTTTCTATTTGAACATGAAATAATGATTTTCTGCCCGTCTAATTACAAAGCCAACATCTGATCAAGCCAGCATCCAGAGGGGATTATCGCATGCACGAGTATTAGACCTCATTACCAGCTTGAGTGCAAAATTATTACATCTTGTAATTGGATGGTGAGATTTATATACAGATCGGCCCGGTTTCTGTAAGATTGTAATTACAAGCTTCGTTGGTTAGCTACTTATCAGAACTTTGCAGGAAAACAAAACAAATGACTGAGGAAAACGAGCATTTCATTAACCTGTAACCCGAGCGCGGGGGGAGGGAGCGGTGGGAGCGTGCGCCAAGGCGTCTGCAGGAAGCCGAGGGATCGCGGGTCCTCACTACAGCCCGGGGACTTCGGGCCTGGGAGGGAAGGACAGAAGATGGGCCTCGGCGGGTAAACTTAGGGCTACAGCGGCGCCCCCCGATGGGGACGCGTGGACAACGTGGTCTGGGCGAGGAAGGGGCAGAAAGGGGCCTGGTGGCTCGCGGCTCGTGTACAGTACGCAGCGCAGCCCCTGAGCCAGACGGGCCGCCGGCCCTGGGCACACGTCGGGCCGCGGCTCCAAGTGCGAGACCGGGGAGCGCTGCTGTGCGCGCTAAGCGAGTGCTATGGACGCCCCCTTGCATTCCCCACACTCTGGGCCGCGTTGAGAAAACGTCTACAGAAGCCTCCGAAGCGCTTTGTGCTCTGGGAACACTGGAAGAAAGCGAGATGATGGAGAAGGGTTTGCGCGCGGCGCGTTTTTGCGCGCATGCCTTTCCCAAATCAACTTCCCGTGCACCTGCTTTTCCTCCCTGTGCGAGTGTCACTTTGACCCCAACTCATGGATTAAAAATCCCTGGAAAAGGCTCGGCTGCCCTTGGACCCGTGAGTTCAGTTCGGAGCCGGGCTCTACTGGCCTGGTGGAGTTGGGGAGTGAGCCAGCGCCACGTCGGGGCTCGGCTGCCTAGGACTCTGCGTCCCGACGTGCGGCGCAGATCGCCCGGGCCATGGCAGGGCTGATCTTATCTGGAGACTAGGGTAGCGGAGAGACCGACTCTGCTCGAGACCTGGGGCGCTTGGAGGTATCTAAATAATAGAGGTTCTTGGGTCCTTATCTGGGTTAGAGGTTCACCTTCCGGGCCATGGGTGCCCCGGCCCGGCGTGGCTAAGTCATTGAGAACAGCCTCGCCCCTTCCCTGGCCTCTTTCCCGCCTCCCGCAGCCCGACACAGCCAGGTCGATAGCTGGTTAAGGCGGACAGAAGCATCATCTCCGGGGCTCATTGTTCTCTCTTTTCCTTCTGGAAGAGCTGAGTTAAATAGCGGCCCAGCGCAGCCCCAGTTTCCCTGCCTCAGAATCTCGCTCTTGTCTCCTCGCGGGTCTGGCGCCACTACTTTGTGCAAACTCTAGGTTTCCAGGGACGTCGAGGCTCCGGGTCTGACACTTAGGAAACGCTCCAGGTAATAAGGTTACCCTCAATTTTGTAACCCTGAGATCTTTCGCGAGAAGGTGAGCCCATGATTCCCTATGCCACTTCGCTGAGAGGTTTAACTGAAAACGAAATCAGGCGCCGGGAAAACATTTCAAAGCCAGAGCTTCCCCTGATACCTCCTCTCCAGGGGAGACTCCAGTTAAGGCCAACACCCGGCACCAAGCATAAGCAGGCGGGGAGGAGGTTAGGGAAGCAGTCTGACCCAATTTGAGAAGGCCGCCCCTTAGTTTCCCCAATCGAACCCCAAACATAGCTGCCCCCAAACTTTCCTTTGCGTTCCCCCCAATTTTCTCGGCCTTCACACCTACTGGAGCCGCCGACCCGTGCTAAGACTGGTAGAAAGAGGCGGGGAGTGGGGTGGGGTCAAAACTGAGTGCCTGCGGGACTCCCCACTGGGGCTCCCTGTTGTTGCTGAGACCAGAGAGAGCCGGAGCCAAGATTCTCCGATCCCTCCCCTCTGGTGGAATTCGGATTCGATTCCTCTATCAATCAGCCCGCGGAGGCCAGTTTCCGCCTCCGAGCCGGGACTGGCAACTCCAAGGCAGTTACCGCCCCGGGTGCTGTCCCCGCAGCGCTCCTGCTGCAGGCCTGGCCTGTGCGTAGGTCGCCGCAGCGGCCTAAAGCGTTTAGCCCGAAGCCGCCGCAATACCGGGAATTTCAATCCTGCTCTAGCCTGCACGCCCTAATCCGTGAAGGTGGGCGCCCGGCTACTGGGATTTCAGGTTTGGTTTAGGAAATCTCCCACTATAAAATTAAGTCTTGCCTCCCATCCCCACCCGAGCGGGAGGGAGTATACCTGCCAAAAGAAAACAGGTTGGCGCAGAGACCCGGGAGCAGGACAAGGGGTAGTGAAACGAAGAATCTCTACGGACCGAAAATTCCAATATACAAACTTCTCCAAGCGCTCCCCGAAAGTTCCTGGAGCCTCCGCCACCCGGCTCCCTGCTCCTCCCCCATCCCACGCCAGCTTAGGGCACGGGCAGCCTCCACTTTCCTGACGTCGCTCCCCAGGATTCCCGGGGCGTCCACCCTTCGGCCTCACCCCTCCCCCCCGCCATTTCTAAGACGGGATTCTGCAGCCTGACACCCGTGCGGCGTTAACGTGGTTAACTGCTGGATTTGGTCCTCTTGAGCAGGGGGCTGCTTCGCCTCCCTGGGCAGAGAGACGGTCCTTGAAGATTCCCTTATAACGCACCCCCGATCCCTCGCGCACTCTTCAAGCTCCCTCCCCACGCCTCAGAGTGGCCGGGAGTCCAGAGGTGCGAGCTGGAAAGCGGACCCGGGCAGAGTAAAGCCCCAGCGCCTGGTCCAAGGTCTGGTCCCGACCCAGGCCCCGCGCGCTGGGGCGGGGGGAGAGGTACCGAGAGGCGGGAAGCGGGAGGGGCGACCTGACCCCGTACTAACCCCGGTCCCCGCGCCTCCCGCCCCCCCTCCTCCCGCCGCGGGCCAGAGTGGGTGGGAAGGGACTAGCAGAGCCCGGGCTCCCGCCCCGCCCCGCCCCGCCCTGCGCGCAGTATCCGCGGGGGTGGGCGGCCTCGCCTGCAGGGCGCCCAGGCGATTGGTGACTCGCGAAGGAGACGCAAGGAAAAGTCGAATAAGAGGGCGCGACGTCAGACCCGAGATTTGGGGAAGGGTGAGGGAGGGGGGTGAGGGAGGGGGGTGAGGGCGGGGACGGACAAACAGACACAGATACGGACACGCACCCCCCGCACGACACCCGAAGTGTCCACAACTTTAGGCCGCCTTAGCCCGGAGAGCAGAGGCCAGGGATGGGGGTGCGGGGAGTGTAGTGTAAGTAGAGAGAAATAGGTTTTTAAAAGAAAGAGTGAAGGGAACAGAGAGGGAAGAGAAAGGAATAGTGAGAGAGGGAAAAAGAAGAGAAAGACGAGAGTTTCATAGCATCCAGGAAAGTGAAAGAGCCCGAAGGAGCGGAAGCGATCCTGGGGTTTGGGGGGTGGGGTGGGGAAAGGAGCGCAGAAAGGGGAGGGGAGAGGAAGGGCGAGGAGGGGGAGTGAAAACTAGAGGAGGGCGAGGGAAGCGAGGCGCGACACAGCTCGGGGAGAGGAGGGCAGTGAGGAGCGAGGCGCGGGCAGAGGCAGCTCCGGCTGCCGAGAGGAGGGAGCGCGGCGCAGAGAGGAGGGGCTTGCGGGCCCGTAGAAATGTCAATCAGAGCCCGGAGCCCCGGGAATCTCCGCCAATCTGTTCGGACCTGACCTGGCTCCTCGCCTCCGCCGCCGCCGCCGCCGCGGAGCAGATCAATAGGCAAACGCCGAGCGCAGCGCAGCGCGGGAGGCAGCGCGGCCCCAGCCCGGCCCAGCCCCCGATGCGCGCCGCAGCCCGCGGGCGGCGCTGAGCTGGGCGGCCCTAGGGGCCGGGCCCCCTCTCCGTCCGTGCCCCGCGGGCCACCATGTCCTTCCCCCAGCTCGGATACCAGTACATCCGCCCGCTCTACCCACCCGAGCGCCCGGGGGCCGCCGCCGGCGGTGGCAGCGCTGGGGCCCGTGGCGGCCCGGGAGCCGGAGCCTCAGAGCTGGCTGCCTCGGGGTCCTTGTCCAACGTACTCTCGTCCGTGTACGGGGCGCCCTACGCCGCGGCGGCAGCGGCAGCCGCAGCTGCTCAAGGCTACGGCGCCTTCCTGCCCTACGCGGCCGAGCTGCCCATCTTCCCGCAGCTGGTAAGTGGCCGGGGAGCCGCAGCGGGGAGGTTGGAGCTGGGGCGCCGGACGAGGTGTGCGCGCGGGAGTAGACTTAGAGGGGCCTGGGCCGGGAGGGTGGAGGCGGCTATGGCCAAGGCTCATCCACGCTCCCTCCGCGCGTGTCCCTTCCTTCTCCCTGTGCGTACAGGGCACGCAGTATGAGCTGAAGGACAGCCCGGGGGTGCAGCATCCGGCCGCGGCCACTGCGTTTCCTCACCCGCACCCCGCCTTCTACCCATACGGCCAGTACCAGTTCGGGGACCCGTCCCGTCCCAAGAACGCCACCCGGGAGAGCACTAGCACGCTCAAGGCCTGGCTCAACGAGCATCGCAAGAACCCCTACCCCACCAAGGGCGAGAAGATCATGCTGGCCATCATCACCAAGATGACTCTCACTCAGGTGTCCACCTGGTTTGCCAACGCGCGCCGGCGCCTCAAGAAAGAGAACAAGATGACTTGGGCGCCCCGCAGCCGCACGGACGAGGAGGGCAACGCTTACGGGAGCGAGCGAGAGGAGGAAGACGAGGAGGAGGATGAAGAAGACAGCAAACGCGAACTGGAGCTGGAGGAGGAGGAACTCGGGGGGGAGGAGGAGGACACCGGGGGCGAGGGCCTGGCTGACGACGATGAGGACGAGGAGATCGATTTGGAGAACTTAGACGGCGCGGCCGCGGGGCCCGAGCTGGCCCTGCCTGGCGCGGCGCACAGGGACGGCGACCTCGGCCTGGAACCCATCTCAGACTCCAAGAATAGCGACTCCGACGACAGTTCCGAGGGCTTGGAGGAGCGTCCACTGCCTGTCCTGAGTCTGGCCCCAGTGCCACCGCCAGTGGCCGCGACTCCGCCATCACCGCCCTCGCCCTCAGCGGCCCTGGACCCCTGCGCTCCCGCACCAGCGCCTGCGTCGGCCCTGCAAAAACCCAAGATCTGGTCCCTGGCCGAGACGGCCACAAGCCCGGACAACCCGCGCCGCTCGCCTCCGGGCGCGGGGGGTTCTCCCCCCGGGGCAGCCGTCGCGCCCCCAGCCCTGCAGCTCTCTCCGGCCGCCGCCGCCGCGGCTCAGAGACTCGTCTCGGCGCCGCTGGGCAAGTTCTCCGCTTGGACCAACCGGCCGTTTCCAGGCCCGCCGCCCGGCCCACGCCCGCACCCGCTCTCCCTGCTCGGCTCGGCCCCTCCACACCTGCTGGGACTTCCCGGAGCCGCGGGCCACCCGGCCGCCGCCGCCGCCTTCGCTCGGCCGGCGGAGCCCGAGGGCGGAACAGGTGACTGCGGAGCCCAGGATGCGGAGGGAGGGGGCGAGTTTGGGGGTCGCGCCCGGGCAGGTCCCGGGGGGCGCAGGGCGCTTACCACTCCGCGCCCGCCTCCCGCGGCCCTGGGCGCCAGAATGGAGCGATCTAAAGGCCTTCCTTTTTCTCCCGCTTCCCGTAGATCGTTGTAGTGCCTTGGAAGTGGAGAAAAAGTTACTCAAGACAGCTTTCCAGCCCGTGCCCAGGCGGTAAGAGACCCCGAGCTGGGGTGGGGTGTTGGGACTGGCAGTCGGGGGCAGGAAAGAATGAGGAGGAAACTCGGGCTTCTGCCCCCGGGGGAACGCAGCTAGGACGAGCTTCTAAAAGGGGACGAAACACACTCCTCCGTCGTCGCCACGGGCCCAGACATGGCTCGAGAGTCCCAGTCCAGGCACCCGGGCGGGGCCCAGGGTACCTCGGAGCGGGCGGTGGCTCCGTGAAGCCCACCACCTTCCAGCCGCGCACCTCGGGTCTTGACGCCTCACGCCCAACCTTATAGTTAAACCAGAAGACCAGCATCTATATCTGCACTCATTGCACATTGAGACGTCTCCCTTCCCCCGGCCTCAGCCCCGGGTTGGGTCTCCCAATGCTAGGCAGCGTCGGTGCACTTAACTCGCTTCCTTTGCTACCACTGCCTCTCTCTTGCAGGCCCCAGAACCACCTGGACGCCGCTCTGGTCTTATCGGCTCTCTCCTCATCCTAGCTCTTTAAAAGAAAAAAAATTTTTTAATCGTTGTAATAATTGTAAAAAAAATCGCTCTTGTATAGTTATGACTTGTAAGCATGTCCGTGTATGAATACCTAAAAAGAAAACGAAACAAAAAAAAGAAAAATAAAACAAATCTCCCCTCAGTCCTCCCCCGGTGGTTTCTGTACCCCACATTAGCTGAGTTTGTGAGGTTGGTTTGTTCGGTTGATTTGGGGGGGTGGAGTTTCAGTGAGACTAAGCGTGTTTGACTTTTTTTGTATATACAGAAAAATGTACATATGTGTGAACCAAATTGTACAAGAAAGTATCTATTTTTGGCTAAATAAATGAGCTGTTGCCACTTTGATTATAACCCGCCTGTCTGCCCCCGGAGGGATCTGTTTGGTGCTTTTCGTTTTGTTTTGTTTTACACCCTCATCCCCCCATGTTTGAAGAGTCGCCCGAATCAGAGGAAGAGAAGGCAAGGCAAGGCGAGTCAGGGCCCTGTGGTCGGAAGACGGCAGAGGAGAGGCTGAAGTGGCCGGGCTGGGGGCGCCGCTGGAGAAGAGAAGGTTGGAGAAGTACCTGGGGCGCCCGAGAGAAAGGGCAGAGGAGACAGGTGGGAAAGGGGGCAAGATTGCCTACAACGCGCTGGGAACCTGGGCCCAACTCTCCGGTCCACTGGAGCAACCGCGGGGCCTTGGGGCCTTCTCTGATGACGCAGCAGAAAGACTCGGAGAAGGATCTGGACGCCTCCCTCCCCCATTCTTCGATAGGCACAATTGAGGCTTTCTCAGTTTTACATAAGGGGCTGTGCAAGCTCCGCTTCGGGCCCCCTTCCAACCACATTGACCCCTAGACAGGGATGTGGGGTGGCAGTGAGTTGGGGGGGGGTGTGCAGGAGCGGGAAATCCAGGGGTGCACATCCTTTCCCCTTGGTGACTTTGCCCAGCCAACATTGCCCATTGGGGCTCCGGGCGGCATGTGCGTCTTGGCATCCCAGTGGGTTTTGCCGAAGTGCCCTGAAAGGGCAGCTTTCTGAGGTCCCGGCGCTAGGGGTTCGGGCAGTTGCACCGGCCCAGCCCGGATTCCGGCTCCAGGCCGGACAGGGGGGTGGTCGGGTCTGGGGAGGGAGCCGGGAAATTTGGGGCTGGAGCTCCCTCTGCAGGACAAAAGGGCCGCTCGGCGCCTGCCTCGGCGGCCTCTCCAGCCAGGCCGGGCGTCGCGTCCCCTCCGCACCCTCTTTTTTCTCTTGCAGTCAGCCAGCCTTGCCCAACTTTGACTGAAAGAAGTTGTAGGGATGCTGGAAGAGTGGCGCCTTGAGGGTGTCGTTTTTGCAACTCCTTCCCCATGCTGAGTTAGTAAATTTATAGGGCGGCCAGACGCCTAGTTTTTGCCCCGCACAGTGGGACATGTCACAATCTCGCGGGTCCCCGGGAAGTTTGGGGAGCGCTTGCACACCCGAAGTCACGGAACAAGGCGCCGCGTCATACGGTACATCTTGGAGTTAAGGCGGGAGCAGAGGGAGTCCGGCAAGGACCCACCCATGCGGGCACAGCCGCCAGCGCCGGCCCGGGTGACCCCCACGGAGGCTGGGGCCGTCGGCGTGACGGCGCCCCAGGGGCGGGTGGGAAGGAGGGTCTGTCTGCAGCCGCTGGGGCCCACCGGGGGCTGGTGAAACAGGAGCGCACACCCAGCGAAGACGTTGCAAGGATGGGACTCGCTCTTCCAGTCCCTTCCCCAGAGGCCAGAGACGTCTAAGGTTTCGGTTCAGGCTCCTTCCCAGGTGGCAGGCACAGACTTGTGGTTCAGCTCTGACCCTGGGCACAGCGCCCCAGACGTGGCGTCCGTTTCAACTGCCTGGGCCTTGGACCTCAGAGGCGGGACAGAAGCCTCGGGTTAACATCAGTATCTTTACATGGACAACAGCCTGATAGCCCTTCAGTGAGTGCCTCACAAGCTTTATCAGAGCACAGGCCGAGTTCCCCTCTCTGCCTCCTGGGAAACTCCGGGCAGTGAGCTTCTCTGCCCCCCATTTCCTTATCTGTAAAATGGGAATAATGACACCTACCTGGCATGGTGGTTGTGAGGATGAGAGACAAAGCATGTCCAGTGCTGGCATGTGGTAGGAGGCGTAATAGCCCTAGTCTTACCTTTATATTCCAAAAACCTCAAGCCCCACTCCTCAAACTCCCGGTAGTATTCTGTCCTACCCCCTCCCATCAGCCATAAAAGCCAGGTGTCTGCATTCAGACATCCGAGGACCCAGCTGAACCCAGGGAGAAAGGACACTCTCCAGGGAGGAGTGCAGCAGGGAGAGCAGGTGAGAGAAGAAGTCAGGCAGCCTTCCCACACGGACCGTCCAGCAAGAGAGGAGACCGTGCGTCGGTCTGTTCAGAGGGAGATGGGGGTGAAGAGGCCAGGCCCAGCTTGGAGAGGTCTGATCGCCTGTCAGGTTTGGTCAGCATTTCAGTCCATCCTATTCTGGGGACATTAGTCCTTGGAGGAGACCAATCGTGCCCCACTGAAAGGGCAGGATGTGTGATGCCAGAGGAGGGTTGAGGGACACCTGGGAGAGACCCCCTGTATGTGTGTATCTTCTCTATCCCATAGAACACATGGCTCCTTCAGATGGCCCCAGGTTGACCCCCATAACATAATGTGATAAAAATCAAAAGGAACCTCGTAGGCTTTCAGCTGAAAAGGGGAAGAGGAGACCACTTCTTTGCACCACTTTCATTTCACCAAGGAACAGATTCCTGAGCCTCTTCCCGGGACCTCCTCCCTGAGTCCCCCCACCTTACGCCCTCATTTCAGGGATCCTAGGAACTGTCTCTGTCCTTTATTATCTGGCCCTAAAATTTAAAAAGGAAAGAGGAAGCTAGGGAAGAGAGGGAGAGAAAAACAGAAAGGCAGAGAGAGAATATATGGGGATCTCATTCTTGGTCCTGATTAGGCTTCAGTTAGAAATAAAATATGTCAGTCACTCTGCCTGCAAGGGGTTCCTCCTGTCGGGGCTGGTTATGCAAAGCACTCGGAGGTGTGTGGGGATAATCAATTAGGTCAGAGGAGGGAGTATATGTCACTGCTTCCCTCATTATCTGCATAGAGGTGGAGGAGGGGGGTGCTTTGCCGGGCCATGGAGCCAGAGGAGAATAAAATTATCTCCCTAAGTGATGGCCCACCTCTGGGACCAGGACGTTCATGGTTTCCAATTGAGTTTATTTTTGGTGGAATACAGCGAGGAGGAAACGGTGTCCAGTCAGATGGCAGCATGGAAGGGCCGGAGGGCTAGGGCAGGAGAGGCTTTGGAGAGAAGAGGGATGTTCCAGCCACTCACCTGCCCCAGGGGAGGAGGAGGGAGAGGGAGGGCTCCTGGGCTGCTGTTCTCTGGGCGCCTGGCAGGCAGGCAGGGCCAAAGGGTCCGCTGTCTTAGGCCTGAGTTCTGGAAGGTTAGAGAGAGGGATTGAATACTTGGGTAGGAGCTGGATGTCTGATGTCTTCACTGGTTTGTTGGGAGCTTCTGTCAGGAACTCGCTTTGGGCCTAATTATTTATATCCTTCTAGAAATGTCCTCTGTGTCCTATTATTCCTGGTTGTATGGACCTTCTACCTCCATCAAATGAAAATGGGTAATTGCGGGTGTATAAAAATTGCATCTGTGGTTAGAGCCACGTCCAACTTGAATGGGGGCAAGCTTCATCCTTTCTCAAGGCCCCGCTTTCACCATCTGCCACTTGGAGGAGATTGGATGAGACAAATTTATTCAAACTTTCTTACAAAGCCAACATTGTCTAGGATTAGGCATGAATGTAGAAAATGTGGGTCCAAAGATAATTATTGGGGTAAGGAGGCCCCATAACCTTTCTAGTAACCACCTCTGGATCAAAATTGGCCACTGTCATCTGATCCAGGCAGTCAACTTGACTGTATTGAAAGTGTCCGTCTGTTGTGTGACCAACCTAGCTTGGATGCAGCTGCTGCTCCCCTTTGAACAGAAGCTCCAGCCCCTCCGAAGGCTCCCCTGATGGTCTGGATGGAAAACCCTACAAGGCGTCTCTTCCTGAGGGTGAAAGGGATGAGTACTCAGGGCAAGAGAACTGGAAGAGCTCCTAAGAGAGGTCCTCAACCAGGTTTCCTCCCACTGCCAGGACAGATGGCAGTGTCTGGAGACACTCTCCATTGTCATGCCTGGGTTAGGGGTGCCATTAGCATCTCATGGATGGAGACCAGGGATGCTGCTAAAGGTCCAGCAAGGCACAGGCCAGCCGCGTGCACCAAAGAATTATCCAGTCCAGAATGTCAACAGTGCCAAGCTTGAGAAACATGGAGGTGAGGGAGGGGAGAGGAGTCTGGGGCAATCACGGAAGATATTTTCTCCCAGAAACCACAGCTTCGTGGAGAGAAACATTAAAGCAGGGCACTAAGTGGGGCGTTTTTGTTCTTCAAAAACTTTTGGCCCTGCAACGGGGAAGTTGGTGTGAGGGAGTGCAAACAGGAAACTCTGCCAGCCTGGGAAATAAAAAGAGCGGGTTTGCAACTCAGCCTGGTGCCCGGGAGCCACTCAAGGTGAGACGGTCTCAGGCAAGAGGGTCAGAGTCAGCCCCAAGGAGGATGTGTGTCTGCAAAGTTGGGGCCTTTCTCCCTGGGTATTTATATCAGGAACAGGTTACGGGAATATTGTCACAGATGAAAGCTTAACTCCTGTGGTTTTGCCTCAGAATTATCGCCACCTCTTAACTGCTGCCAGCCCTTCCGTGCACATAAACGTGTCTATTTATTTACTTGCTTATTTTACCCGGGAGTGTGTGTGTGTGCGTGTGTGTGTGCTTGTGCACGTGCCCGCGCGTGTGTGTCCCATGTCAGGGAGCCAGAGGGAGACAGAGGCAGGGTAAGGTCTTACTCTGGGGCTGACCGTCTAGGACTGGAAGGCTGTGATTTTACAGCTTTTGTCCTGCATTCTCTCACTGCTCTAGGCGGCTAACAAGTGGGCCCACAGCCCTCGGGGCCTTTGGAGTGCACTCATCTGAGAGATTGTGCTCTTCTCAGCCGCTCAGATTTATTTTGCCAAAGTTACAGGGCAATTATGGAAATGCGCCCTTTGAAGCTGGGCTGATTTCTCTTTATTTTCTTCTCTCTGACAAAGCAGAGCTTCCCTGCCTCTTGTGGGCTTTTTTTCTCCCCCCTCCCTTTCCTTTTCCTCTCTCCTTTTTTTCTGATAATTATTAGATAGTGGGAGTTTCCAGGGGTAATTTGAAAAAATCTTTTAAACAGTGATAAAAATACCTATAGATTAAAAGAAACTTACCATTATTTAAATGTTATGTTGGGTTTTTTTTTCTTTTTTTAAATGGGATTTGATAGCCAGGAGGAAAGAAATGAATTCATGATACTAAGAGACCCCTCCTGCCCAGATCGTCATGGGGAGGCCCACGGCAGCCGGGCAGGCCACCGGCTTGGCTAACAGACTGTTCCAGTGACCTGGGGCTCCTGCTAGGCCCCTGGAATCGTAGCTCACAAATTTTAGCAGGACAAGCGCCCTGCTCCCCTTTGCTCACACCTCTGGATGAATAAGAGGCCCAGACTCAACAGAGCTGTGTTTTCTGGGCCTTCTACATTATTCATCACTGCAGCATGGAATCTGGAGGCTCTGTGTGAACCAACCCCATTTATTTCTCTCCTCCCGCCCCACTTTGCTTGACCTGATGCTGGCGTGTGGAGGGAAAGTGTCTGAAGCCAGATGGTGTCCGCCTCAGTGCTAGCGAGGCCTTCGAGGGGGAGAGTCGGCCTGTTTGGGGTCGGGGTGGGAAGGGACCCGTTTCTATTTTTCAGAGTGACTTTGAAGTTTTCTTCGTCCATCTTTTTGTTTGCTCCTTCCTTCTTCCCTTCCTGTTTCTGGGGGTGAATGGCTCATTATCTGTCCACAAACTCCGACAGGAAGTCTCGTCACCTTCAGGGGCTGGGATTGGCCTCAGAGGCCTGTGCAGAGTGGAGGCCATTGCAACTCTCGCTTCCTTTACGCCACTTAAATAAAATACAGTCAGGTAAATGGAGTGGAGTGCTTCTTATTTGATAGGCCCCATGGTAAGCACCTTCCATGCATTCTATTTAACGTTCATAGCCACCCTCGGCGAAGGCACAGACCCTCCCATTAAGGCTTGGGCGAGGGGGATGGAGTTTCAGAAAGTCTTCTGGTAACATGAACATTCTCCATGGAGTGAAAAATAGCCACGCGGAACATTCCATATGGCGTGCTACCATCTGAATTAAAAGGAGAGTATCCATTTGTTTGTACAAGAAGCTGGTAAGAGTGGCCGCCTTAATTTAAGGAAAGGACCTGGGCAGCTGGAGGTCAAGGCCCCAAGGGATATTTTTCAGTTTATATGCCTTTGTTCCTTGTGAACTATGTGAATGAATATGTTAGCTCTTCAAAAAGCTTTTTGTTGCTTGTTTTTAAATAACTAATATACATGAGAGAGATAGAGAGCAATTTCTCTGGACCTCACAGTGGAACTGAGGATCATTCATTCACTGAACATCCACAGATAGTCCATGAAGCACCAGGTCAGACTCCCTTGGTTCAAATCCCAGTTGCATCACTCCCTAACTGTGTGACCTTGGGATACTGACTGCATCTCTCTGAGCTTTGTTTCTTTGAAAACAGAAAGAATAATTATAATTTTACCTCCCTCATAGATGGTTGAGAGAATGAGTTAATTCACGCTTAGAACAAACAATGCATCATGCATAATGATTTGTCTCATGCATAGTCATTACTTAATACATTACAAATATTATTTTTATTTACGACAACAACAACCCTAGGCAATAGGTATTGTTGTCCCCAGTTTGTAGATAGGGAAACCCAAGCTTAGCCCCTTGTTCAACTTGGCCAAGAGTTCTGACCCAGACCTCTTGGACCCTGATGCACTTGGCCTGACCCTGTCTTGGATGGGCCCAGCACACCAGCTTTCACTGCAGCCCACCCTCTCCATAGAAGGCAGTGGAATGCAAGGGCATGGGAACGGCTGGGCCAGAGGGATAACTTGGAATCTGTTGCCTTTGATATTATACTTTTAACTAAGCACAGGACAAGATGAGGGTCTCTGTCTGCTCCTTTCATTCCATCTCCCATCCTGGTGGAATGGGCTTTCAGGAGAATTACACACCAACATTTTGCTGTAAGAGGCCATCCATATTAGCACAAGAAAGGCTTGTCCTGCTTCTATATTTCTGCTCCTCAATGTGTGGTCCCTGTGCCAGCAGGACCAGCATCACCCTCAGAGCTTGTTAGAGATCCAGCCTCTCAGGGCCCTCCCAGATCCACCGAATCAGAAGCTGTGTTCTCCTAGGACTCTCTGGGTGATGAGCGTGCATGCTGAGGTGTGAGAAGGGCTGGTGTAGATGTTCCTTAGTAAAGCCTGAGGTCCTTCCAGAACGGAGACAGGAAGAGGCTCCGAGACTCCGATCTCCTTGGGATGCACAGGAAGGAGGATACTGGAAGGAGGGAGGGCAGGGCAAAGGGTAAAGAAGGAAGGAATGAGAGAGGTCAAGGTGCCAAGTGCCGACCCAAGGCTAATTTTGCCAGGGCTGAAGACAGATTTTGCCCCTTTCTCCATCTTCACACATGTTCAAGGTTGGCTGTGAGTAACACTGGGTTCCTCACTGCCACAGCCTCTGCTCACATGCCCTTCCAGGTATTCCACAGCGTAAGGATATATGTAATTAGGAAATGTAGGACTTTTTATTAATAGTAACTGATTTCTTACAGCCTGCCTCACAGCTGACCCACACTAAACTCGGGTACATCTCATGAAGAGCGGGAAGGAGGGGGTGGGAGGAAAAGAGAGAAAGGAAAAGAGGAAGGAAGTGGGGGGAGGGAAGGCGAAGGGAGGGAGAGAGGAAGGAAGGAAGACCAGCTAATTCTGAATGGGCACAAAATAGGTAGGAACTTTTGAGGCCAAGGATTGACTCCTTCAGTTTTGTTTTGTTTGTTTGTTTGTTTTTTGCGGTACGCGGGCCTCTCACTGTTGTGGCCTCTCCCGTTGCGGAGCACGGGCTCCGGACGCGCAGGCTCCGCGGCCATGGCTCACGGGCCCAGCCACTCCGCGGCATGTGGGATCTTCCCGGACCGGGGCAGGAACCCATGTCCCCTGCATCGGCAGGCGGACTCTCAACCACTGCGCCACCAGGGAAGCCCTCCTTCACTTATTTTTATTCATCCATTCATTCAAGAATACTTATCAAGGATAATGATATTTATTTTTATTCATTCATTCATTCGATAATGCGTCAAAGAGACACAACGTGAACAAAGTCCCTGCCCTCCTGAAGCTTTCAGTCAACTGGAAACACGTAATTTAATCATAATAACAATAATAATGATAATGCTGGATTATGAAGGACAAGAACAAGATGATATTAGAATGCATAAGGAAGTGGGGTATACCCTAGCTTGGGGTGGGACGGGTGGAGGAGGTGGGTACAAATGCAGATATGCATCTGAGTGTCCAGGTACACAAAGGAAGGAGGACTGTAGCCTGGAGGGAAAGAGGTAGCTCTAGGTCTGTGCTATCAAGCACTTGTTATGTGACTGGTCCTAAGTGAAAGATGTAGTAAGCACAAAATACACTCTGGAATTCAAAGATTCAGTACATTAAAAGAAAAACGAATGTAAAGTATTGCAATAATTTTGTGTTTGTTATTTGTTGAAATGACAGTATTTTGGATCTATTGGGTTAAATAAAATATATTATGAAAATTAATGTCACCTGTATTTTTATACTTTTTAAAATGCAGTCACAAGAAGTTTTTTAATTTTTCTTTATTTATTTATATAAATTGCATTTCTAAGGTGCGGCACTGCTCCCAGGAGACTGAGATACCAGCACCACTGCTTCCTGAGCCACCTTGAGTAAGTTAGCTTAGCTGCACTGAACCTCAGTGCCTTCCGCCATCAATTATATTATCTAGCATTTACTGAGCACATACTATGTGCTCAATTTAATCCTCCCAAAGACCCTATGATATAGATCAGGGATTTGAAAGCATCAATACTTTCTTTTTTCATTTCAGCTTCTGCTTCAGTGTTGACCGTCTTCTCTCCTCCAGGTGGCAGGTACACAGGTGTCATTAACTCTGTGGCCATGGCCTTAGAACTGATGATCCAAAGGGAAAGAAATGGTTTCTCTCGCTTTGTTTCAGTTGTAAAATCCCAAGGAAGAACTTTGATGGGCTCAGCTTGGGTCATGTGTTCATTGCTGGTCCAGTCACAATGGCCAAGGCTGTGGCAGGAAGAGGAAGAAAAAATGAGGATGCTACAATCATAGAAATGGGGGGAAGAAAAAGTGAGGATGCTACAATCATAGAAATGGGAGGAAGAAAAAGTGAGGATGCTACAATCATAGAAATGGGGAGGGTGGGGGAGAATGTGTGCTGGGAAGGCACGGTCAATCCATATCTACTACACTGGAGTGGTAGGGAAAAGGTATAAGAGGAATAAGGGAAGGAAGTTCTATGAAGAGGCTTGGGAGGCAGGTGAGAAGGGAGAGTAATCAGCCATTTCACCAAAGGCCAGTCTTGCAGGTAATTGAACAAAGGTCAAAACCCAAGGCAAGCAACACCCCAGCCCTTCCAGGCCCAGTGGTCTCCCTCTGATTACATATTGAGATGGACGTGGGTCATGCCACAACTTCTCAAGATTTCCCACCTGAGTATTTCTAGGAAAAGGGGTGAGTGAACATACAGCCTGAAGAATCTGAGGTCAGCCCCAAAGTGGCCCTCCACAAGACTGCAAGTTCCTTCATGTCTCAATTTTTATCTTATAGAAGAGTGCGCATCTTAGTCCATGATATTTCCCTCTTTGTCTTGTTATAAATGTAGTTTTTCTTATAAAGATCTTCAGATAAAATGGATAATTCAGCACCCTCATTTATCCTGTGGCATTGATATCTCCTGGGACACTGCTGGGTACCACAGAGGTCTGGGGCCTTGATTCAAGAAGCTTGGGCACGTGGGTTGACAAGAGTTCGACCCCAATGTGTTGGAAGGGTGACAAAGACCAGATGGATGGGGTCAGACTCTTACGGACTCATGTTTTGCTTAAAGTCAGTAGAACCTTTAGAGCTTGACATGTTCCCTTCTCTTTAATTGCCCCTCTCTCTCTCTTTCTTCCCCTTTTACACTTGAACCTGAGCTGGGGGATGCATCTTTGGCCTGGAGATAATCTTGGTGCTGGGTACCTCCCAGGGCCTAGTATTAGTGATTGCTCAATAGATATGCACAGAATGCATTGCTGCTTTGGAATTCAGCAGTCAAATTAGGTTATTCCTAAAAATGTATTTAGATGGTTAAAAAATCACTTGCAAATATTTTACAAAATAAGAATTATTAAATATTTTAATTACAGATAGAATTTTGGGGAAATATTTTAATAGTCATCCAATACAACATCTTTAAATACAATTGTAAGGTCTAATCATTATACAAGATAGTGAGAGCTACGCTTTGTTCGGGTTTGCCGTGTGGCAGGGACTTGTCATCCTGTCTTGCTCTATAAAGTCAACATGAGATCATTGTTTGAAGGCAGCAGCCGCTCCATTTTTAGTTGCCCTCTGTCCTCCCCCTGCCATACCTGAGCACCCTAAATGTATATCCAGTCTCTCCTGACCACTCGTCCCTTATGGTGTCATAAGGACCTTTTATGAGGTCACTCAGTGAGGTTGGGGCCAGGGTACTCTGTCATATGCTCTCACTGATTTTCCTAAGATATTCCTTTAATGGCCACATAACAGGCCAGGAGTTCTCCACACCACGTAGTCGGTCCTCCTGGCAAGTCCCCTGACCTTTTGTGTCCTGGACTACAGCAGAAGAACAGGATGGCATGGTCCAGCTGGAAATAGCACTTGGGAAAAGGCCATAGACTCAACCGTTTGCTCCACAGCACACAGAAGGGCCATTGCCAAAAAGATAATTATCCAGAAATGTGGAACGAAGACACTGCAGCAGAGAGGGGCTGAGCAGGGTTGGGGGAGGGTGGGGACAGGAGGGCTGGCAGAGGCAGAGCCCTTCTGGTGGCGGAGTCCCTCTCCGTGGCCTGGCGAGCTGCACAGTCTCGGGGGCTTAGGAGGCACCAGGCACTAGACTTATCCACAAACTAGAGGCTTCTAGGGAAGTTGTCTCGATCTTTCAACCTTTCCAGGAAAGAGAGAGGCTCCTTCCATCCCATAAAATTGTGGACTGTCAAACTCGCTCTGCGAAGGGAGAATCAGGGCATCTCCCCTACAGGATGGTACAGGAGGAACCCACCCAGGTCATCTCCCTGGTCCTCAGATGGCACATTTGTGATGAGACCGTAAGATGGGCTACACATTTGCCTGTGGAGAAGCCTCAGTAGAATATTCTCTTCTTGCCACCTCTGAGATCTTTGCCTCACAGGTTTTCATGGAACTACTGAGCTCATTCTCAGGCAGGGTCCACTCTCATCTAGTCCTCACAGACATGCTAATTACAGAAAAGGTGGCATTTCTCTTTGCTCTAGCAGCACCCCCTCGAGATACAATACATGGTTATTCATGGCACGTTATGGGACATCTCTGAATTGATATTAGTATCTCCAACCCTGAGACTGTGTCACAACACACACCAACACGTAGGTGGAACATTCAAAATATTTAACAACTGAGACCTTACCAGCATCAGAACCAGCAGAAACCTGAGGCCTCCTGCTGTGTCAGACATTGACAAGTCAGTCTGTGAGTCATGGGAATGGCCAGGAGGTCTGGGGAGTTGCCAGAGCAAAAGAGGGGACACTATTTACCAACTGGCATGGAACTATCTCTATATTTTAAAAATGGAGACAACTGGATATCCAAGTCCAAAAGAATCAAGTAGGATCCTTCCTAATTCCATATATAAAAATTAACTCAAAATGTATCATAACCTTAACTGTAGAAACTAAAACTATAAAACTCTCAGAAGAAAATACAGGAAAAAAATACTTGTGACCTGAAGTAAAGCCTTCTTAGATAGGACACCAAAAGCACAAGTAATAAAAGAAAAAAATAAACTGGACTTCATCAAAATGTAAAACTATGGGGCTTCCCTGGTGGCACAGTGGTTGGGAGTCTGCCTGCCAATGCAGGGGACGCAGGTTCGTGCCCCGGTCCGGGAAGATCCCACATGCCGCGGAGCAGCTGGGCCCATGAGTCGTGGCCGCTGAGCCTGCGCGTCCGGACCCTGTGCTCTGCAACAAGAGAGGCCGCGATAGTGAGAGGCCCGTGCACCACGATGAGGAGTGGTCCCTGCTTGCCGCAACTGGAGAAAGCCCTCGCACAGAAACGAAGACCCAACACAGCAAAAATGAATAAATTAATTAAAAAAAAATGTAAAACTATGTGCTCTAAAGGATAACATCAAGAAGGTGAAAAGATAACCCACAGGATGGGGTGGAAATATTTGCAACTTATATATCTGATGAGAGAATTGTATCTGGAATATATATTAAAACATTATTTCAACTCAATAATAAAAGACAAATAACCCAATTTAAAAGTGGGCCAAGGATCTGAATATACATTTCTCCAAAGATGATATACAAATGACCAATAAGCACATGAAAAGATGCTTAGCATGATTAGTCACTAGAAAAATGCAAATCAAACCCACAATGAGATGTCACTTCACATCCATTAGGATAGCTATAATTTTTTAAAAAAAGGACAATAACAAGTATTGGTGAGGATGTGGAGAAATTGTCACCTTAATATTGATACATTTGCGGTAATATAAAAAGGGGCAACCCTTTTAAAAACCAATTTGACAGTTATTCAAAAAGTTAACCATAGTTTCTGTATGACCCAGAAATTTCATTCCTAGATACATGCTCAAGAGAAATGAAAACACACATCCACAAAAGCTTGTCCATGAATGTTCATAGCAGTGTTATTAATAATAGCCAAAAAGTGGAAACAACCCAAATGTTCCTCTACTGATGAATGGATGAACAAAATGCTGTCTAACCAAATGACAGAATACTGTTTGTTTGGCTTTAAAAAGGAATGAAGTACTGATACATGCTACAGCATGGATGAACCTTAAAAACATGCTAAGTGAGGGCTTCCCTTCCCTGGTGGCGCAGCGGTTGAGAGTCCGCCTACCAATGCAGGGGACACGGGTTCATGCCCCGGTCCGGGGAGATCCCACATGCCGTGGAGTGGCTGGGCCCGTGAGCCATGGCTGCTGAGCCTGCGCGTCCAGAGCCTGTGCTCCACAACGGGAGAGGCCACAACAGTGAGAGGCCCGCGTACCACACACACACAAAAAAGTCCTGCTGGAAGTACTTACAGATAATTTTACCCCCCCCAAAAAATAAGAAGTTTTGTACCCTCAAATAATGATGTTCTGGAGCTTTCCTATTTGGGAGGCTCCCTGGGTTGTGCTCATATCCCTATTATTACAGTAATAAGACTGCAAGTGGTCATATTTGAAGGAGGACCTGCATGGGGTTTATGAAAGCCTGGTGCTGTTTCCCCCTCAGAAAGCAGACGACTTTCCCTCCACACCAGCAAACTGCTGTTGCCTGACACTCACTAAGGAGAGGCAGAGGAAGAAGATGCTTTCTGGAAAATTACAGTACCATGGTACAGTTCTGTTTCCAGGAAAGATGAAAGCTTGAGTGACAACCCCCAGGCCAGGACAGGAAGCCCTGAGTTATACACCGTGTGGGAAAGACTGGGGGAAGAATCTTTGTCAGGCAGGTTAAACCCACATCTTTATCCAGAGGGCCATGAAATCTATCAAAGGCACTGGCTGGTTAAATGCAATTCCAGGGAAGATGAATTTGGGTTCAGGAAAGCAACGTGGCCTTCGCAATGGCACATCGTTTGCACTGCTGCACAAAATCGCCACCGTCAAATCCTGCTACCATCTTACATTTTTTGAGCACGATAATAAACACCTATATGCTTATCTCATTTAATCCTCAAAACCACTCGATAATGTCAATGGTATCGTCATGCCCACGTTGCAGGTGGGGAACTGAGGTCCAAAGGGCAAAGTGAAGTTTTCAACCCAGCTGCCAAACTCTGAATCACTCAGGCGCTCTAAACATATATTGACAAACGCAAAGAGTTGGATGGCCAACGAGGCTCATCCCTTTCTTTTTTTGGCCTTTGCGTTGAATTACTCTTGAAACTCTTGAGAAGAAACATTTTGAAATAGAAGAAACATATGAGAGAAATGGCCCCATCCAAGATACAGGGAAAGAATTAATGAGGGGAGGGATATATTACACTGAAAATATCTTCCTGCACATGTTTAGGGAAGACAAGAGGACTGGTGGGTAAGAGACGAAGATGAGAGCGCAGAGAAGACCCTCAAAGGCTGAGCCAGGCCCCCTTACCTGTGTCCACACCACCAGGACCCAGACAAACACCTCTTCCTCTAGTGCTCCAGCAGCAAGAAAAGATCCTGGAGACGTGGTCGCAGGTCCCCCAGAGGGCACCCCCTGCTCTTCTCCTGCCTGTGCCCGTGTCAGGGTCCCTTCCCGCAGATGAATGAGGAGGGGGTTGGGAAACCCATTTGCCCAGCGTTGACCTTCACCTGAGGTTCCTCTGTAGGTCCACACTCAGAAGGAAGAGAAGCCTGTGGGACAAGAAAGAGAACCCCGACTAGGGCCAGAAGGACTGGGTTCAAGCCTCAGCCTCAACTCTCACGAGCCAGACATCCGCTTTGGTTTTTTTCTTTTAAATTTCGACCTACTTTCAGGTTTACAGAAAAATTGCAAGAATTGTACAAAGGGGTTCCATAAACCCTACACCCAGATGCCCCAAATGTGAACATTTTACCATATTTCTCTCTCTCAACAAATAGATATAGAGACATCCAAGTATATACCTTATACATGTATAAACATATAGATATATCTATACTTATACATATATCTAGGTTTATAAAATATACTTATAAATATATAGATGTGTTTATATTTATGCAAATAATCTCTATGTAAATATAAATATGTAGATAAATATTTATACAAGTACATATATACAAGTGTATATATATATATATATATATATATATAAACATTGTACTTCCTATTCCAATCCAACATGGCAGAATTCATTAGATCTTTCTTCTTCCATATATGTAACTCCCTTCGCTGTCAATGAGAAACCTGGCTCTCATTATGTACAATATATTTACTTCTATGCTCAATCTCAGAATACGCAGCAAGTATTTTCAGAATTGCTAACCTATACATCTTCAAAAATAGAAACCAACTATCTAGAGTTTAAGACTCATGTAGGATTCTTTTGTCTTTCATCTAAACATTGTGTTCCAAAATCACTGGGGTCAACTCTCCCTGACCCTTCCTTTCAGTGTGGTTGTGCGCTTCATTTGAAAAATAGTTCAATTCATTTGCTTTTACTTGTATCTCATTTTAAGGTTTTTCCCCAACCTTGTTGATTTTATTTCTTTTTTTTTTGAGTACATGAAATAATAACATAGTTCCAAAAGTCAGAAGTATACAAAAAAGTATACTAGAGAAGTGTCACTCCCTCCCATTCCTTCTCCTCTTTCAGCCCCATTCCCACTCACTTCCTGTAACTAACCAGTATCACTAATTTCTGTTTTATCCTTCTAGCACTTTTTTTGAACAAATGAGCAAATACATGTATATTTTCTCCCCCACACCATTCTACGCAAAAGGTAGCATCCTACTTTAACAATATGTCCTGGAAATCATCCCCAGTTAAGGACATAGATATCATCCTCAATCATTTTTACAGCTGCATAGAGCGCTGTTGGGTAGATGTACCGCAATTATGCAACCAACCTCATACGCGTGGGTTTTTAGATGGTTTCCAATATTGTGTAATTACAAATGATACAGCTGTGAACAACGTTTTGCATACATATTTTCACATTATTGGAATGCCATCCACTTTTAAGTGTTATGTATCAGTAAGGATTAAACCCAACTCTATGTAATAGAAAATGCAAAATAATAGAAACTTTTAATCAGTTAGTGTTATATACATGAAAGAAATACTGAAGTAGGCAGTCCAGGGTTGGCACAGCAGCCACATGGTCATCAGGGACCCCGGCTCCTTCTGTCATTCTGTTCTTTTATTCTTCTTAGTATGTTGTTCCATCCTCACAGTTACCTCATGATCTAAAATGGCTGCTGATACTCCTGCCATCACATTTATACCCCAGAAAGGCAAAGGAAGTAAGGGCAAAAAGGCCTTCCTCATCAGTCATTATTTATGGAGACATCCTGGAAGGCTCTCCCACCACCTTCTACTTGCATCTCACTGTCCAGAATTAAGTCTCAAGGAAGGTTGGAGAAAATAGTATTACAACTGGCCACACTACTATGTGACTAAGGTTCTTTTGGTGAGGAATCGGGGGAGAATGGGCTTTGACTGGGCAACTAGCAATCTCTACCATGTTACTACAATGAACTTTTCAGCCCTTCCATTCTACTACACAACCAGTAAATCTTTCGTGTACAAAACTGAACAAAAAAAGTCATTTCTTTCCCTAGGGTACTTGGGACAATTTTAGGAGCATTCTCATAGCTCTGAGCCAGTGCAAGGCCCTCCTCCCCTTGGGGGGACCAGGAATTCCCCTGAGACAGCAGCCACTGGGGACCACCCCTGTTATCTGAGCCACTAGGAGGGTCAGTTGTTTTCGCGAGAAGAGGAAATACAGTGATCCTTCAACAAGCTTAGGAGATAAGCCCAGAAGCCAGATGCCACTGTCTTTCACCAGAGGCGAAAGTAACAAGGTATTCGATGTTAGCCGGAGAACCAAATGTATCAGGAGACATTAAAAAGTGCCCCGGTTCATCCCAGGGGGATGGGGACTGTCATTCGAAGCAGCATTAGGTATAAACTGAATGATGTCTGAGGTGCCAGATGAGGCAGTGTTTCTGTGTGAGTTTGGGAGCAGAGGCTGGGGAGGGATGAGGTTAGATGGGGAGGAGGAGGTGAGGCTGAGCTGACAGTGTGGACTCGAGCACCAGGGCATGGAAAAGGGGACTCCTGGGGCGGCATGGGGGAACACACTGGGGCTCTGGCATCCAACGGAGCTGAGTTCACACCCCAGCTTTTTTTTTTTTTTTTTTTTTTTGCGGTACGCGGGCCTCTCACTGTTGTGGCCTCTCCCGTTGCGGAGCACAGGCTCCGGATGCGCAGGCTCAGCGGCCATGGCTCACGGGCCCAGCCGCTCCGCAGCACGTGGGATCTTCCCAGACCGGGGCACGAACCCGCGTCCCCTGCATCGGCAGGCGGACTCTCAACCACTGCGTCACCAGGGAAGCCCTCACACCCCAGCTTTATGTGTAACAACCACAGCACCATTTCCCCTCTCTGGGGCTCAGTTTTTTCATCCACAAACTGCTCTCTGGCTTGGAGGGTGTGGAAGGAATTAAAAGATGAATTAAAGATCCAGCAAAGCGGTTATTTCCTTAATAGTTACTATTGTATCATTCACTACAAAGGCTCTCAGCTGGTCCTCCCCCAGGTGTCAATGTCTACTTAACAGACCCTGCTGCACAAGGATGGAGGCTCAGGGAAGGCAGGAGGACAAGCGGGCCTGCGGGAGGCCCCGGGGGCGACGACGGCAGAAACCCAGCGTTAAAGGATTCTCCACTCTCCTTGGTTGAACCTCCTAACCCTCCACTAGGTAAGGCCAGAAAGATGGCCTCAGGGACCAAAAGAGGCCACTTCACATCAAGATGTGGGAGGACATTTGACGTTTCCTTTCTCACGTTTCAATGTGCTGGGTCAGAAGGAGTTTTGTCCCCAAGGCTCTGGCCATTAAGGAGGCACTTTCCTCATACTCAGGACTCCAGGGTGTCAACCTATAATTTAGTGTTGTCCCAGTGTCCACTGGACGTGCAGCCTTGGACATGTCTCAGCTTCTGGAAACTTCCTTCCCTTCCCCCTCAGGCTGTTTTGAGAAGTCAATCAAAGCTCTGCTCTGATCGTTAAAGTATCAGAAAGTGTTCATGCCCATAAAGCAAACATGTCCTTACTCACTGGACTGTCTTGGAAAAGAGAAAAGAAAGAAAGAAAGAAGGAAGGGAAAGAAAGAAAGAAGGAAAGAAAGAAAGAAAGAAAGGAAGAAAGGAAGAAAGGAAAGAAAAGAAAAAGCAACCATTTATTGAGCATCTACTATGTTTTTATACTTTATATGCATTATCTCCTCTCATCCTGACTACCATCCCATAGGTGTGGGAAGCAACTGTTATCATCCCCATTTTACTGAAGACTAAAGTGAGATTCGGAGAAGTTAAGGGGCATGTCCAGGGTCACAGATCCAGTAAATAGTAGAGCTGGAATCCAAACCTAGTGCCATATAACCCGAACATAGAGTCTTAAAAAGTTAGGCCCTTTATTTATTTTTTTAAGATTTTATTTTACTTATTTATTTTTTATACAGCAGGTTCTTATTAGTTATCCATTTTATACATATTAGTGTATATATGTCAATCCCAATCTCCCAATTCATCCCACCACGGTGCCCCACCCCCTACTTTCCCCCCTTGGTGTCCATATGTTTGTTCTCTAGCAAAGGGCCTTTCAAAGGCTGAAAGGCAGGGCTTGGATGGGAGGGCACGGGGCAGGTGTCCCCTCAGGTCCCAGGAGCCTCCTTCCCTCAGAAGATCCACCCGTGTCCATTGGCAACTGCAGGCACAGGGTATCCACTGCCTGAAATCCAGACTTCCCGATTTTGTTTCTCAGCCACAGTAAAACCAAAGTTTATTTTCATTCCCCCCGTCTCCATGTTAAAGGAAAGCAGAGCTTGGGCCCCAAATTCCATTCTAAATAAGGGATTGGAGGACTGTTCAATCTAATTAAGATGATTTGGCAGTTTCGAAAGAAGTATTTCACACGCGTGCGTTGCGCTCGCACACACACACATACACACACACACACCTCCAGGCAGACCTGTCGGCTCATCCCCAGCCATGAGCTCTGATGCCAGCCCAGAGCCACAGCAGCATCTGTCCACATCACAGCTCTACCCCAGGGTCCATGGACAGACGGCGTATCATTTCAGGAGCTGCGCGTTCAGCTGTGGTTGATGAGTAGCCCGAGCCCCTCTCCTTCTCCTTCTCCTTCCTGATGAGAAACTTTTTGGATTTCCTCTGCTCTCTGGCTCCTTCTACTTTCAAGACAGGAAGGCGATTGCTCCCTAGGAGCAACTATGATTCTGACAGTAGGTATGGAATAAGTGGGGGATGTGAACCACTTATAATAATTATTATATTAATAATGGTGATGATAAAACTATGACTGCCCACGCTGGCCTGAAAATCCTCACGACATCCCCCTCGAGTATTAGCCAATTGAGGAAGGTTGCCTTCTAAGACCCTCCTTCTCAAAGTGTGGTCTGTGGACCAGCATGTTGGGCATCACCTGGGAGCCCAATAGAAACACAGGTTCCACACTAATGCGGACATAGTAAAATTACTGAATCTCTGCTCTAAGATACTGAAAACCTTGAGACCTCCTCCACCTCCCCAAACCCTGGTCCAGGTAGCTTAGCTTTCAGGGCTGATTATCTGGCAAAATAAATAAACAAACAGTTCTGCAGGAAGATACATTTGAGAAATATGACAAGCCGTGTTCCTCTCTAGAGCACACAAAACATATCAGCACATTAGAGGTCCTGATAAGTCCTGTATTCAAGAAACACGTTTACTTTTTCATTTAACTGAATGGCTCCCAAACTTATCTGACCACAAACTATTCTTTTCATAAAACACCCAACGGTGGAATATATTTTGAGAAGCAGCACTCTTCCTTGTAAGAAAGGCAGCCATAATCCCTTACGTTATCTTTAGGAGAAGACAGCTGGGGTGTGCCTATGAGATGACATCTTTAATACTCAGTTCTAAGACCTCAGGATGTGTAAATTAGGAAGCTATTTTAAAGGTGACAGGAAAGCTTACATCACTTACCTTTAACTAGGGCCACACCCTCATTGCTTCTGGGTTCCAATCTGCATTCCCACGGTCCCTCAAACTCAAGGTCCCTAACCCAATTTCATTACACAGCAAACCTCTCCCCTAACAACCTCACTATTCTCCCAAGCTCTAGAAGTGTCTTCACTACCCCCTCCCTTATTACCCCTCATTCCCCTCCCACTCCCACTGCTATGTCTCTTCATCTAATCAAGTTCATCATACTTTATCTGTGTTACCTTTCAACTCTTCACACCCTGCTCCTTTCCACTCTATCCAGCCCCCTGCCTCCTAAGCCCCTCCCTGCCCTGATTTCTCCATAATTCATCCTACCTGCTACAACCAGAGGGATTTCTCAATGCACAGGTTTGCCTGCTCAAACAGTATCATCAGCAACATCATTGTGGGTGACATTTATTAAACACTTGCTTTGCTCCAAGACTTAAATTATTATTCCTATTCTGAAGATGTGGAAATTGAAGCACAGGGAAGCTAGGTGACTTGCCCAAGACCTTACATTTAGTAAATGATGGCAGGAGTAGATTTAAGGTTGGGCAATAGGCACCAGTAGCTGAGTGCTTCACCCTTGCACGGCCCCGCCTCCCTTCACAGACTCTGCCATGAAGGCTACCTTGACCTTCCACCAGCCCTGCTTGCACCTCTTGTCTCAGTCACTCCGGGCCCATCACTCAGGTGGAGGGTGGTACTCTGACGCATCTCCACCCGTTGACATCATCTTGAAATTTTTACTCAGACACATTTCCTCCATCCCCCAACCCCACATCCCCTTCCCCCACAGCTGCCCTTATTAGTGGAATCTTTTATCACCCCTATGAGATGGTCAACTTTCTGAGGCTGAGGACCAGACCTTGCCTGCGTCTGCCTTCACTGGGCCTCACACAGGGTCGGTGCCCTTCTCTGCCTCACGGCCACTCTCCCCTCGGCTTTAAAATATCTGGAGAGAGCTTTAAAACTTTTTATTATGGAAATTTTCTAACACACACCCAAAACATTTCTAATAAACAAAAGCAGAGAGAAGGGTTTGATGAAACTCCATCACCCGTCTTCAACAATTATCAAGATTTTGTCAGTCTTGTCCCATCTGTTTATCCCCTTTGTTTTTGCCAGAGATTGGAAAACATCTCAAACTTCATGGCCTGTCACCCACAATTTCTACAGTCCCTAGCCTTAACAGATAATAACTTAAAAAAACTGTAATTATAATATCGTTATCACTGACAAAATTAACACTGTCGTATAAAAGGTGTTGGCAGGGCTTCCCTGGTGGCGCAGTGGTTGAGAGTCCACCTGCCAATGCAGGGGACACGGGTTCGTGCCCCGGTCCGGGAAGATCCCACGTGCCGCAGAGCGTCTGGGCCCGTGAGCCATGGCCGCTGAGCCTGCGTGTCCGGAGCCTGTGCTCCACAATGGGAGAGGCCACAACAGGCCTCTGAGAGGCCCACGTACCGCAAAAAAAAAAAAAAAAAAAAAAAAAAAGGTGTTGGCAAACTTTGGACCTCGGGCCAAATCTGGCCCTCTGTCTGTTTCTGTAAAGAAAGTTTTATTGGAACACAGTGACACCCATTTGCTTTCCTATTGCCTAGGGCTGCTTTCAAGCTGCAACAGCAGAGTCGAGCAGTTGTGTCAGCAACCGTACAGTCCACAGAGCCTAAAATATTTACAGAGATATTTGCTGGCCTTACAGAAAGTTTGCTGGTCCCTGCTGCATAATATCTGGTCTGCTTTGAAATTCCCCAGATTGAAGAGAGATCTTTTTATTTCTTTATTTTTTTTATTGAAGTACAGTTGATGTACAATATATTATATAACTTACAGGTGTACACTGTGGTGATTCACAGTTTTTAAAGGTTATACTCCATTTATAGTTATTATAAAGTATTGGCTCTATTCCCCGTGTTGTACAGTATATCCTTGTAGCTTATTTTATACATAATAGTTTGTACCTCTTACTCCCTTACCCCTATATTTCTCCTCCCCCCTTCCCTCTCCCCACTGTAACCACTAATTTGTTCTCTTTATCTGTGAGTGAGAGATCTTTTTAAACCACAGATCTGATTGTGTCTCTCACTTCCTTAATTTCCACTGGCCTCCTGTGGCCCATGGGGTGGAAGCTCAGACACCTAGTGGAACTTTCCAGGATCTTACTGTCCACTGCTCCAGCCTAGCCCTACTTGTCCTTCAACCTCATGCTCTCTCTGTTCCAGCTTGTTGGTCCTTGTCCAGTTCCTCAACAATCCCTTCTCAGGGCCTTTGGCCGAGCTGTCCCCCTCGCCTGGAGTTATCTCCCCGTCCCCAACCACCATCTTTGCTCAGTTAACGCCAACTCTTCCCTCAGTTCTCAACTCAAACCCACCTCCTCCAAAGGGCCCTCTCTGAGCACCCAGACTTCCCTGAGCCCCCAGGATCCTCTGTGGTAGACACTGTTACTCTTTTGCTCCAGATCACGAGCACACTTGTAACCATGCATTTCCTCGCTGGTTGTTGGACCACTGTCTGTCTCTCCACTGGACACTAAGTCTGGGAGGGTGACCAGTGTCTTCTTTCTCGTCCCTGAACCCTTAGCATGGTGCCCAACACATAGTAGGAGCTCAGTAAATATTTGGCAAATAGATGAATCAATTAGTTTATATTTGTTGAGTTGAAGGGCCCCAGCATAAGGAGGCAGACTACTTGAGCATGCCAGGACAATCTTTCCATCCTCTCTATCAAGCACAAAGACAGTAGTGGGGAGACAGATTTTGAGGTCACACAGCAAGAAAATGATAGAGTAAAAATCCCATCCTGAGTCATTGGCTTCACTGGATATTTTTATGTTTTATTTTTAATTACAAAAGTAATATAAAAGTGAGACTTCCTGGTGGCACAGTGATTAAGAATCCGCCTGCCAATGCAGGGGACACAGGTTCAATCCCTGGTCCGGGAAGATCCCACATGCCGCGGAGCAGCTAAGCCTATGTGCCGCAACTACTGAAGCCCGCGTGCTGCAATGAGAAGCCCGCGCACTGCAACCAAGAGTAGCCCTTGCTCACCGCAACTGGAGAAAGCCGGTGCACAGCAATGAAGACCCAGTGCAGCCAAAAAAAAAAAGGAATACAAAAGTGTAAAAAACAACTAAAGAGCATAATGACAAAATGCCTCCCTTCCAATTCTGAAATCACTCTTGGTGTATTTTTCCAGACATTTTTTATTCACCTATAAATGTACATGTATATGCATGTATATATGGAGAGATACTATACACACTCATACATATACCCACCAACACTCACATATGTAGGGAGTTGTACAAATACAGGAGGATTCTCTGCACGTGCTTCTGAAGGTCCTCTCTATGCATTCAACAGTTCATCATTTCATTCTCTAGGCTGGCCAGTGTACCTTGCATTAGGGTCAGGACCAGGCAAGAGAGGCACCCTGCACTTTCACGACCCTGTGGGCATCTCCTTAAATTTTTCACCCTGGGCATCTCATTCTTCTCACTCTAGCCCCGGCCCTGGCCCTGCTTTGCAATACAACATCTTCTTATTTAATCCTCAGAGGAAGTCTATATTGTAGGTAGGTACTATTATTATTATTATTATTATTATTATTATTATTATTATTATTATTATTATTATCTCCATTTCACAGATGGGAAAACTGAGGTCAGAGAGGTAAAGTGATTTTCCCAGGTTGATTCCGGATTGAACCCCAGGCAGTCCAACTCCAAAGCCGTGCTCTAAACTATGGGGATGCTCTGAAGGTTGGAGAGCAGCACAAATGAAGTCCATACTTGGCAGACTGTTCTGCCATCCGCAAGAGGAGAGCTGGACCATGTACAGGGGCAAGGACACAGATGGAGGGAGGAGGAGCTCTTGGGGGAGGTGGCATTGAGATGAGACCTGAAGGACGGCCAGGATTTCAACAGGTGGCACTTTGCAGGAGGTTATGCCAGGAGGAGGGGTCAGGACGTAGAAGGTCTGGAGGCGGGAAAGGCAGGGGCTGTTCCAGGAAGGCATGGTCGGGTTTGGCTAGACCATGGTCACGTACACAGAAGGGAGAGGGTAGAGGCCACAGCGGTGGGGTGTGCCAACACAGGGGTGCCCCTGGCTGGGGTTGGGAGGGCTTTACCCAGCTGTGCCCAGGGGCAGTGTGACTTCTCTTGGAGTGGAGTGGGCACCAAGGCCCCACTGTGCCCGGAAGTTGCCTACATCTGTGGGCCTTAGTCTGGAGCAGGCCTTTGCCGCTTCTCCCTGGGGAAACAGGAGGAGACTCAGGCAAGGACTCTAGAAGGCTGCTTGGAGAAATCTCTGTTGTATTTTGGCACCAAAGCATTCAGCTGTAAAGCATGACCCAGAAAGTTCTAGTGATTCACGGGGCATGGGCGGAGTCTCAGAGGGCCACACGGGAGGTGGTATGGCAGGGGCTCAGGTGGTTTCTGGGCTCTCGGGGAGGCGAAGGCAAGGAGGCAGGTGTGAAGAGAGGGCTTGCCCTGCTGCCTGCATCATAGAAGATTCCTCCTCTTCCCCCTTCCTTCTCCATTCCATGGACAGACACCTTGATTTCCTCCATCCTAAAAAGCATGGAAACTTCTTCTAAGGATGACTGGAATGCCCAGGTTTGGGGAAAACAGGCTCTTTCTCAATGATTTGTGTCCAGATTGCTCTCTCTGTGGGTCATCTGTGGAAAATCGTTAATCCCTTAATGGGCCTCAGAGCCACCCAGCTCATTCCCCAGCTAACTGCCAGCACACACCTCCCAGAGCGTCTGCCCGGCCTCTCTTCTGAGACCTTCATCCTCAGCACAGAGGCGCATGTCAGGGCCAGAGGTCCACACAGGCCACTTCACCCCGACGCCTCACCTCTTGCCCATCAACTGCTTCATCGCCTTCCCCAGGCCAGCAGGGGACCCCTCAGAGCAGGCCTGTCATTTTGTGATGATCGTGGCCTCACCGCCTGGCACCTAGGAGGTGCTTAGTAAATTACCGGAAGTAATGAGTCTTTCAAATGGGGTCCATGTCAAGTCTCCTGAAACCTGAGTCCTTGGTCACCAAAGACCTCGCAGGCGACTCTCATGGGCCTATACAGCCACTGAGTTTTTCCTGTAACTTAACCGAACTGCCATGTCTTCTTTATTAGAGTAAATACATATAACATAAAATTTACCATTTTACCCTAAAGTACATAATTTAGGGAATTCCCTGGCGGTCCAGTGGTTAGGACTTGGTGCCTTCATTGCCGTGGCCCCGGGTTTAATCCCTGGTTGGGGAACTGAGATCCCACAAGCCACACGGTGTGGCCAAAACATTTTTTCAGTTAAAAACTAATTGTCACAATTCAATGACACCTAGTACATCCATAGTGTTGTACAACTATCATCACTACCTAGGTTCCAGAATATTTTCATCACCCAAAAGAAACCCTATAGCCATTAAGTCTTCTCCCCACAGCCGTAGGCAACCACTCATCTGCTTTCTGTCTCTGTGGATTTGCCTATTCTGGATACTCCACTTCAATGGAATCATACAATATATGACCTTTTGCATCTGGCTTCTTTCACTTAGCATAATGTTTTCAAGGTTCATCTATGTTGTAGCAGGGGTCAGCACTTCACTCTTTTTTATGGCCAAATAATATTCCATTGTATGGATATACCATATATCATTTATTCATCCCTTAGTGGACATTGGGTTGTTAAATAAACCTTTGGCTACTTCGAATAGCGTTGCTATGAATATTCAAGTACAAGTTTTTGTTTGAACACCTGTTTTCAATTATTTGGAGTATATAGTCAGGGGTGGACTTGCTGGATCACATGGTAATTCTATGTTTAACTTATTGAGGAACTGCCAAAGTCAGTCATCAGTTTTTCCCAAAAGGCATACATCTTTATCATAAGACATTCAGAAAATATGTGCAGAGAAAAGAAAAAGTTAAAATCACCCATAGTCTTGGCACTCAAAGATCAGCATCATCAACTTCTCTGAACGTTTCCCACCAGGATTTTTTAGAATTGCCTAAGCTGATCCATATTAGTACACCTTCTTAAAAATTTTATTTTATTGAAGTATAGTTGATTTACAATGTGTTAATTTCTGCTGTACAGCAACGTGATTCTGTTATACATATATATACATTCCTTTGCATGTTCTTTTCCATTATGGTTTATCAGAGGATAGTGAATATTGTTCCCTGTGCTGTACCGTAGGACCTTGTTGTTTATCCATTCTATTTATAATAGTTTTCATCTGCTCATGTTAGTACACTTTTCATTGAACAGTTTACACAAAAACAGAAATGCCATTTTATGCCACCTTCTGGGTGACAAGCCTATTTAAAATGGCAACTTTGGTCCTCCCTACCTTCTTCCCTGCTATACTTTATCCCCTAACACTTATCATCATCCACGAAACTCTCCTGTGCTTATTGGAAACTCTGTCAATGTTGGGATTGCCGACTGTTTGGTTCACTCCCCTGCCCACCGTAGAGATGCGATGAGTATCTATTGAATGAATTAATGTTTCTGAATGAATGAAACATGGCTGCCACTTTAAGATGCAAACTGGGTTTTAAATGCATTTGCTGGAACGCAGCAGAAACGGTTGTGCATTATTCCCCATTGGTTGCCAGCCAGGCTGGAGTCTCCCCAGCCCTTATTTTTGTTATGAAGTACAAAGAAGAATAAGAAGGCATGGAGGTAGTCCCTGGGAGTTCCATTGGCTAGAACCAAGTCCCTGCCCACCTTGAACTTTCTGCATACTATTTTGCAAGGAGGCCCCTCTCATTTTCATCCCAGGCTCCTGGAAGGGGTTGGAAAAGACGGACCTGAAAATCTCCTCAGAGCCCAGAGCTCATTTGGTCCTAATTTCAGGACAGGTTTCTTCCGAGCTCCAACCAAAGCCAACAGTCCCCAAGGGGAACTACGTCTCTGCCTCTACCTTCCTGCCATGTCAGAGCAATTCTCCCAGCCACCTTGTCACGAGCCTGCTGTGCTGCTGATATTAGTTACAGATGATGGCAATTAGAGGCTGAATCTCCCTGGCTCCTGGTAGAATATTGAGACAGAGAAACAGCTATTTTAAGATTTTAAGCAGATTTATACTTAGAGCTTCAAAGCAGGGCAGCCAGCAAGGAAAATATGGTAACTGTTGCTTTAAATTATAGCTATCATTACTTCAAAAGGAGATTCAATCAGAAACCACTGAAGACTAAAACTATTTACATCTCCTGACACTTAAAAGCAAGCGAGCAGTTTTAACCTGTCAGCCTCGAACATACTGGCTACAAAGAGAGAGGAACCTCACTGGCCTGCGAAGAAAAACATTTTCAAGGGAGCAGGACCTGAGAAGGGATCTTGGGGGTCCTCCCACTCAGATCTTGCCTCCCATCGCTCTATCGAGGGCCAGGAGGGATCTGCGGTCTCGGGTGAGCAGCTCTGCCCAGGTCTGCAGGCGGCGGTCTCCAAACCCCTGGGAAGCCTGGCTCGCCCCAGAGCAGGAGGACTGCCTTTTCTGTCTGGCCTCTGGCCTTCCAGTCCCTGCCCTGGGGAAATCCTGTCTCATCCCATTAATACAAGTCCCAGGACAGGACTGTCCCTTGCTTCCTCTGGGCTCAACTGCATGGAATGGACAGGAGGGCTGGGTTATGTATCGATCAACTCAGAGCCTTAGACAGTAATCAAAAGCATCCGCTTTGGAGACAGACTTCTCTGGGTTAGAGTTGGGGCTCTTGAATTTACTGGTTGTGTGACCTTGGAAAAGCCACTTAAGCTCTCTGAGACTGAGCTTCTTCCTCTGTAAAATTGGGGTGATTCAAGTCCCTATTTCAGAGGATTGTTGAGAAGCTTAAATGAGATGATGTATGTAATGCAGCCCGCCCCCCTCACACAAACACACACAAACACATACACATATGCCCATGCAAACCCACGCACACTTGGCATCTGAATCCTACAGCTCCTCCCCGAAGGTTTACCTTTTCTCCTCAAATAGACCTTTAGCTCCTTGAAAGCAGGAATAATACCTTAGAACTCTTCTGGATTTCTCTTTGCCCCAGCTTGGCCTGCCAAGCAGGGATGGAGGTGGGGGAACACCAGCTTCAGTGTCAGGAAGAGCTGACTTGCTCTGCAGACTCCAGCATCGCCAAGCTGTGCGGTCCAGGGCAAGTGCCTGAAGCTCTCAGAGCTTGTTTCCTCAGCTCTAACTGATCCATGGAGCTGTTCTGAGGACCAAAGGGGAAAACATAAATAAATTACCTAATGCACTAAAAGGGGCTATGGCTATTATCATAATTATTATTGACACACAAGCCTGAAGGCAAATACATGTTTTTTGAGTTGCAAAATGGCTTCTGTTCTTTTCCAGGGGATGGTGGTATCAAGGAAGGTTTTAACAAGAACCCCAAACTCGGGCTTCCCGGGTGGTGCAGTGGTTGAGAGTCCACCTGCCGATGCAGGAGACGTGGGTTCATGCCCCAGTCCGGGAAGATCCCACATGCCGCGGAGCAGCTGGGCCCGTGAGCCATGGCCGCTGAGCCTGCGCGTCCGGAGCCTGTGCTCCGCAACGGGAGAGGCCACAACAGTGAGAGGCCCACGTACCGCAAAAAATAAATAAATAAAATAAATAAAAATTAAAAGAAAAAAAGAAAAAAGAACCCCAAACTCATAGAACTATTGTTGAGGCCCTGCCACTCAGATTGTCCTGACAACTTCTCAGCACCTGCTCTGTGTCACGCACCCTCCCTCCCCAGGTGCTTCCAAATAAGTTTTCTGGAAGCCAGAAGGTCCAGGCAACAAATAAGTCCCTTTCAGTTCCTCCTCATTTTTTTCAGGAATGAGGAGTATGGCAGAGAGATCTCATCTTCTAAATGGGTGTGGTCTTCACCTATTTTTCTGATGGGACGCCTTCCTTGTGGCAGGGACATACCCTCAGGCTGTCAGCGTGGACCCTTAAACACAAGGAAGTCTGTGCTGTGTTCTGGGCACGAGAGCACCGTTAAGCTGTCATCAGATGTCCCGAAAGGCAGCCATCGGTCCCCAGAAGGAGCCAAGCTGAGGGTGAGACCCCATGTTGACCAGAGTGCTGGTCCTTGCCTACACAGACGAGAGTGACAGCTCAGGGCCCCGGGGGGACAAAAGAGGGCACAGAGCCATTGCAGGCAGGGAAGATGTTTCCCAAACAACAGGACTCACTGGTGCCGCCGGCCACCTGTGTGCCCCCCCCCCACCAAGCTGCTTTCCCCTCTCCTCTCCCTGCTCTGTGGCCCAGGGGGCTGATCCAACCGGTCAACATCAAAGAGGTCCAGTGTGCTTCCTGCTCGCCTCCCCACTGGGGAATTGACTCTGTGGCTCCCTCCCTGGGGCACCTGGGATGGGCTGTGGGGTTAGCAGATGCCTCAAGAAGGTCCTTTCTATAGCTTCTCTCTTCTCGATTCTGATAACTGCTCCCTCCCCTGTCCCTTTGGGCCAAGAGGTGGCAACAGCTCCACTGTCATCCCACAATGGGTTTCTCTGCATCCTGCCCACATCTTTGCAAAGACAGTGAGTCCCCTACATACGAACCTTCAAGTTGCGAACTTTCAAAGATGTGAACGTGCCTCTGGTTCCAGCAAGGAACCAGAACCTGTGCCATCAGTGTCAGGTGTGAGTGACACTGCAGCTTGCCCTCCGTCTCCCATTGCTGACGATTGATCTTTCAGCTCTACCATCTCCCACCTCCTCTCCCTCCTCCAGTCAATAACTCTTCTTGCCTGTTCACGCGATGCCAGCCCCTGGATGCCCACTGTCGTATTGTGCTATTGTACTTTTCAAGGTACTGGACTGTAAGGTTAAAAATGTTTTCTTTATTTTTTGTGTTTTTTTAGTTATGTATTCTTTGTGTGAAAAGTATTAGAAACCTATTACAGTACAGCACTATATAGCCGATTGAGTTAGTTGGGTACCTAGGCTGACTTGGTTGGACTAATGAACACATTGGACTTAACAAATGCGCTCTCGGAACGGAACTTGTTCATACGTAGGGGACTTACTGTAGTGCCTTTCAATGGCCTCCTGAATGACCCTGTTTCCTACTGAAGGCCTAACAGCCAACCTGGTACTGACGTCACCAGCCCTCTCCAGGCCCTGTTTTCCATCAGCCTGCATGATAGGGACACCCCTTCCAACCCCACCAGAGAGGTGGCTGTGAAATAGTCCCCGCTGCGGGGGGGCTTGAGAAGAGACAAGGAACCTCACCCCTGCCAGGCGGTCAGGGCCTGCAGGCAGCCCAGGAAAGCCCACTCTATAAGTAGCTGACAACCATAGATCATTCTAGGCGAGCTTCTGTGAGTGTCTCAGCCACAGTGAGGACAAGGGTGGAGCAGGGAGGGAGGGGCAGAGGGAGGGAGGGGTCAGAGAAGGACTGAAGGAGGCAGAGAGCCCTTACGTAATCTCCTTAGGACCCCAGGGAATTCGCTTTCTTTCTAAGCGATCATAAAATACCTAATTTAGGAGGAATCGGTGACAAAAGAAGTTGCTTCACCACGAGCACTTTGCACAAGACCGTCTCCATGATAAGTCATGGAGGATTTAAAAGGTTGCTGACATTTTCCGTTATGTATCTTTTCATTAGAGATAACTATCCCTTTAAGCAAATTGTTTCAGGGTCTGGAATGTGGCAATAAGTGATCTAATTAGTGTAGGTTGTAATTTAGGAAGGTTCATTATGTCACAGACATTATGACTCCTGGGTATTACTAAAGGACTCATTTGTAGCCCTTGAAATGATTTTCTCATGAACACACATAATGTCACTCATCAAACTACTGTGGAGCCTTAAGATGCCTGGACATGTATGAAACTCCAGCTTTCTTGGGAACTAGGTTTCCAGACAGTAATAAACAAGTGAACAGACAGTTAGAGGAAAACCCAGTTTTGACTAAAACAACACCGGACGCTTCAACTCTGTTACACAACATCAAACTAATCACTTAGGACAAATGTGGCATTCAGTGAAAACCAAGAAGCCTGTGACCTCTAACTATTTTCAGTCTCGTGGAGCCAGAAAGCCTGAGAAATGGCTGGCTTTGAGTTCTTGTTATTTTCTTTGGTACCTTTCTGTCCCCCCAGAGAAAGCATCCTTGTGATATTCAGAGTCACAGAAATAAAACATGCTGTCAACTGAACCACCAATTTGTAGTTGTGTCACTGGGGTGCGGGAGAGTCTAGCTGCTGTCCACCTACATTTTTCCCTTCCTCCTGGGCACCCAGCTAGACTACATTTCCCAGCCTCCCTTGCAGTTATGGTGGCCATGTGACTGGGTTCTGGCCCATGGGATGTGGGCTGATTTGCATCTGTGCCAGGTGTGGTCCATCAAACCTCAGCACCATACTCCATGCTTTCTCTTCTTCCTGCCTACTGTCAGTACGCAAAGATCCAGTGGCGGTTCGGCAGGCACAGGGCATGGCTGAGCCACCAGAAGGAAAGAACCTAGACTCTGAAGGACTGGGAGAAGAGAGTCTCCTCCTACCCACTGTCAGCAGGACAGGATATGGGTGAAAACGAAACTGCATGTGTTAAGTCATTAAGCATCATGTGCTTTTACAGCAATAGTTAGACCCTTGATTAATACATGCCTGTGGGGCTCCCCATTACATCAGTGTTTCTCAGCTCCACTAGCCAAGATCTTGAGGGTCTCTACTTTCCATAATTTGTGTTCTAAAAGCAGTGGGCTTCTTTTCCAGTATTTTCAATATTTTTTTAAAGAACTATAGAAACATACTAGCTTTCAAAACTTTCAACTACCAACATTCACAGACATGAACAAAGCTGAGTGCCAGAGTAAACCATGTTGGATCCGCTCCTCATGAACCATAGTTGTTGATATGGTGCCAGGGAATTGAGTAGCTTTGCTTCTGACTAGAACGGACCGATCACTGGAGCAAGAAGGATGTACTGCTCTGATTGGCCAGGCCTCGGTCACGTGGCCATCCCTAGTGCTAAGAGATATCTAGTTCCCCCAACCAAAGGGACTGAGAGTAGGGAAAAGATGGTTTCTCAAGGCAAATCAAGATGCTGTTATTAGAAGAGAGGGGAAATGGATGCTTGGCAGGTGAAAACCAGAGGCATCAATTGGACACACATTCAGACGAGGAAACTAAGAAAAAATTCTAGGCACTTGTCTTGGATTGGTTTAAGAAGATGTGATATATATATATAGATATATAGATATATATATAGATATATATACACACACAATGTAATATTACTCAGCTATAAAAAAAGAACGAAATATTGCCATTTGCAGAAACATGGATGGACCTAGAGATTATCATACTAAGTGAAGTAAGTCAAACAGAGAAAGACAAATATTGTATGATATCACTTATATGTGGAACCTAAAAAATAATGCAAATGAATGTATATAGAAAACAGAAACAGACTCACAGACATAGAAAACGAACTTATGGTTACCACAGGGGAAATAGACGGGGAGAGAGATAAATTAGGAGTTTGTGATTAACAGATACAAATTACTATACATAAAATAGGTAATCAACAAGGATTTACTGTATAGCAGAGGGAACACTATTCAATATCTTGTAATAACCTATAATGAATGGAAAATAATCTGAAAAAAATGTATATATAACTGAATCACTTTGCTGTATACCTGAAACTAACACAATATTGTAAATCAACTATACTTCAATTAAAAAAAAAGTGTACAATAAAAAAAAGAAAGAAAACAATCCTAGGGACTTTGCCAACATCAAACAGCTAAGAAGAGCAAGAGAACAAACCATCCTCTCCTATGTCAGCTTTTTCCCCATAGCCCCTGGTGTAGCACAGGAGAGCATGTTCACAGGGCAGCTGTTTTTGGCTCTGTGACCCTCAAACTGCCAGCAACTGTGGATAATTATAACCACAGAGCAACCATGTTCCCTAATGCATGGGCCATAAACCCATCGGCTATCCGGAGGCTGCAGAGGGATTTATAAAAGGCCATTCATCTAATTAATAATTGATCTGCTGCCAACTTAAGTGGTTTGGTGCTGTTAACCAAAGTATGTTTTTAATGTAAGGAAGTTACTCCCATTAGCTGTCTTCTCTTTTGAAAATATGACCAAGTAAGAGGCTGAGATTTCACAGGCTGAGAGAATCACCTGGCATTAGCTGATCTCTTAAGAGTTTACCTGTGCAGCCAAGTTTATTTTCAACATTAAGCCCCAAAGGACAAAACCCACCTTTCATGGAATAAATGTTGAGGGAGAATCCCAGGCAGTGCTGGTCCTTTGGCACTTAATTTTTTTCTGGTTCACAGCGTCAGGGGCCAGGCGTGGAATAAGGCCTGCTGGGTGACACTTCCTGGGTGACAGTGTTAACTACATTGGTGATTAGGACATTTATCACCTTTGTGCTTCTTAATGCAGAAGCATTTCTAGCAGACATAATTTGGGGGAGGCATTTGTGTCTTGGTTTGTTAAATGTTTTGATGAATACCTGTGTCTCCCCAAAATTCTTATGTGGAAGCCCTATCTCCCAATGTGATTGTATTTGGAGATGGGGCCTCTAGAGGTAATTAGTTCATGAGGGTGGAGTCCTCGTGATGGGAGTAGTGCCCTTATAAGAAAAGACACAAAAGAAAAAAGAGCTGTCTTTCGCTGTCATGCAAGAAGACCATGCCAGGAAGAAAGCTCCCACCAGGAACTGAATTGGCTGGAAACTTGAACTTAGCCTTCTCAGCTTCCAGAACTTTGAGAAATAAATCTCTGTTGTATAAGCCACCCAGTCTACAGTATTTTGTTATAGCAGCCCAAGCTGACTAACACACTTGGCTAGACCCCTTTCTGTCTGCCAGTCACCCCACTGAGCACTCTGCAGTTAGGAATAAAACAAATCCTTCTTTCCTTAAAGAGCAATGGCAATGATTTGCTTCCCCAGCCTTCTTCTTGGTGATACTTTCAAAATATCCTCAATAATGTTCTTCTGGGCCAGGCACAAAACATAATTCCTCCAGCTGATTGTGATTGAAAACTATGATTTATTGAAATGTTTAATTTGGTCCAAAGCTTGCCTCAGCTGCTTGATCTGATAGATTAAAACAAAAGAAAAAAATGTAAAATCCTCCTAGGACTTTTCCAGACTTTCTCTGCTTTTGCCAGGCTGTGATCTAACCCTAGAAACCTCTTAAGGACTGTTTGGACCTAGTTAGAGTTATTTAAGGCAGGCCGGCCGCTCACTCTGCAAGTGGCACTCAACACCTACCAATAGTCAGATGCCTGGGCCCTGGATGCTTATATTTAAATAGCAGCTGCACTTTATGATCTCAAGCCTGCTTAGTCCACCCTATAAACATTTGGAAGTTTCAGGAAAGTCCTTTGCATAGAGAGTATAGAGTCGATTGGGGGAGAATCAATTTGGATAAAGCTTTTCTGTAAATGGGAACCGGCTTTATAAAGATGCTAGGCGTGTTAGCCATTTTCTCTCAAACATCCAGCTGTTTCTTCTAACTGACTCCAGAGAACCCAGACAGAACCAGAAATGTTCCAAGAGGAAAGATTCCAGCATTGCTGAAAGACAAAACCAAATCCCCTCCTCCAGTCCCCACTGGAGGGGCTTCACGTTTTTTTGTTGAGACTTTGTTCGGGGGACCGGCTGTCACATTTGCACAGGTGTGCGGTCTGTTGAGGGGTACCTGCCTCTTCCTGAGGCAGACTTGCCCACCGGCCTATTCCGCCCACTCTTGCTTGGCTGAAGTCAGACCCAGTTGTAAAAGAGATTACAGTTTCCATATTTTTTTTTTTTTTTTTTTTTTTTTTTTTTTTTTTTTTTTTTTTTGCTGTATGCGGGCCTCTCACTGTTGTGGCCTCTCCCGCTGCGGAGCACAGGCTCCGGACGCGCAGGCCCAACGGCCATGGCTCACAGGCCCAACCGCTCCGCGGCACGTGGGATCCTCCCAGACCGGGGCACGAACCCGTGTCCCCCGCATCGGCAGGCGGACTCTCAACCACTGCGCCACCAGGGAAGCCCCCATATTTTTTTGAAAGAAAAATACACTCGCGTCTCCTCAACGTTCCCTGCAGTGAAACCAAGCCAGCTAAAGAGAACCCATGAGAGGGGGAGGGATGCATTGGGAGTCTGGGATTAGCAGATGCTACTATTATATATACAATGTATAAACAACAAGGCCCTACCTTATAACACAGTGAACCATATTCAATATCCTGTGAGAAACCATAATGGAAAAGAATATATATATATGTATAACTGAGTCACTTTGCTGTACAGCAGAAATTAACAAAACATGGTAAATCAACTATACTTCAATAAAATTTTAAAAAGAGAGAGAACCCGTGGGAGAATGTGACCAGAAGAGTTGGTGCCCAACAGCCCACTCCAGATGATGCCGGCTCTGCAGGTCTGGAAATATCTGGAGTGTGGAGATCAGGCTCGTCTCTCCTTCAGCTGGAAAAACACGCACAGCTAAGAGGCTGCCAGGGACCAAGGGGAAGGCTCCAGACTTCAGTTCACCCCAGCCTTCTGAGGTTAATATCCAAAGGTAAGGACTTCACTTGAACACCATGTTCTGTTGTAAGGCCTCACTTTGCTGAATCACTCACTTGATGCTTTTTAGCAAGGGTGCGGTTAAGGGCAGAAAAAGGCCTACAGACGGAAGATACTACACACAAAGCAGTGACTCTGCTCATTTGTGGCATCTCGTACATGGACATGTGCTTGCAAATCCCTTCTCTTAGATGATCCCTGCAATAAAGCTGCCCACAAAGGCAAGACAGGGACTGGCATCCTCATCTGATGGATGAGAAAACGGACACACAGAGTTTAAGGGGCCAAAAGAAAGACCTTTAGGAAAATCTCCCACGGGGGCCACCATGATACATCCATACTATTGGGCACAGGTAAAGTCACCCAAATCATTCTTGCTTGTTCTACCACTTCACAGCTGTGTGACTTTTGGTAAATGTCATCCTGTCACAGATTTCCATAACATGGGACTGTAATCACACCTGCCTCATAAGGTTGTTGCAAGTAAATTATAGAATTATGTAAAACTTCGAATAGTACCTGGCACATAATAAGTACTCGGTAAATGTTCACAATGATGATGATGTGTAATGCTGATTTTGAAATATATACTTATACATGTTCCTAGAAAAGATTAGGTGTAAATTTGTCCATCAGAATTCCAAATAAAAGAAGACTATGATTAGATGATACTATGGGTCTTTAATTTCTTCCCAATGTCAAATATTTAAAGAGGCGAGAACGTGACCTTCCCTCCTCCATTTTGGGACAGGGTCCTGTGGTCATATTTGAAACGTTCTGAATTCAGGTGTCAGAAAAACTCTTCTGCTATGTATAAAATAGATAACCAACAAGGTCCTACTGTATAGCACAGGGAACTATACTCAATATTTTGTAATAACCTATAAGGGAAAATAATCTGAAAATATATAGATATATATCACATGTGTATAACTGAATCACTTTGGTATACACCTGAAACTAACACAACATTGTAAATTGACTAGACTTTAATTTTTTTAAAAAAAAGGAAGAAAAAGAAAAACTCTTCTGCTATCTTCTCTGCTCTTCAAATGGCCAGTTGAAGAATCTCCCACTTTGGCAGCAGTCAGAAGTAATGCAGATAACACCTAACTTTCTACTTAGGGAATAAAGAAAATCTAGAAGCCTTTGACCAACCTCTTTCTCTCGGAACCTAACATTTTACTGTTTCTTTGGGATCAAAAACCATCCAGAGGCCCAGTGGCAGAGACAGCTGGCACCCCCAAAGTCCATGTTCTCCTTGTCATCCTAGCACACAGCCACCCTCACTGTTAGCTGTGGCCATAGCACTGACTTCTGGCTGATGGAATGTGAGCAGAAGTGATGTGCACCACTTCCAGGCCTCCCTTAGCTAACCTTCATTTCTCATGTACCAGCAGAATGGAAGCACTCCACAGACCAGAGGAGGGCTGAGATTCAAGATGGAAGGAACCTGGGTCCCTGAGTCACTACATGGAGGAAAGTTGTCCATCAATCAAGAACACCTATTTTCGCTCATGAATAAGAAATAAACTTACATTAAGCCACTGAAATTAGGAGTGATGGTTTAAAAAGTTAACCTGCCCCTGACTAACAAGGATCCAATTGTGACAAACTCTAAAGCAGTGACTTAGCCGAGGTCACGCACAGCTAATTGGAGATTTGGGTTCAGACTTCTTGTCCAAAGCTCTCACCATTAAAAGCCTATTAAAAGATGTCATCCACTAGTGCCTGAAGGCTCTCCAAAGCCAGATGGATGGATGGTTGGATGGATGGATGGATGGATGGATGGATGGGTGGAAGGATGGATGGATGGATGACTGGCTGGGTGGATAATGGACAGTTGCAGGGTTGGGGGAATGGCAAGGATTGGTGAATGGATGGATAGATGGATGGGGATGGTGGATGGATAGGTAGATGGGTAAGTGGACAATAACCCTATGGTCACTTTTTCTTCTTTTTTGCCGTGCCTCGTGGCTTGCAGGATCTTAGTTCCCCGACCAGGGATCAAACCCAGGTCCCTCTCAGTGGAACTGTGAAGTCCTAACCACTGGACTGCCAGGGAAATCCCAACCCTATGGTCACTTAACTGCTAAATTGTCTTCAGTTCACAGAGGAAGTGATCAGCCCAGAGCCCTCAGAGAGATGGGCAATCCTGTTTGGGGCTGTGAATCCTGAACAAGGGCAGTTGGAGACACATGAGAATCACGAGGAAAATTAACCATTTAGACTCACAGGGATCCCGATTCAGTCTTCCAGTGGCCACACAGCCACTCAAGACAAGATAGGTGACAGCTTTCTAGACTGGCCTTGGCCAAAGACTACAGTATATTTACCAAGAAATAGGGGGTGTATCAGCCTGCTGGGCCAGCCCCATCCCATTCATCAGTGCTTATCTCCCCCAGAGTACCCGTCTACTGTGCTGAGGTGCAGAATGCTCCGGCCTCCCCTCTGCCCAGGATCCTCCCTCTGCAGGACTGCAGGGGCTGAGTCCCCGTACTCAGCTCTCCATGGGGATGGCTGGGCTCCCCTCCTCCCAGGGATGCGCCAGGCTCTCTGGCTCTGGCAAGCAGGCCCTTTAAGCCTGTCTTTATGTCCTTATCAGGGCTCCACGGCAGGCCCAGGTGCCAGGCCTCATTCACTCAATTACCGTCTTCACAGGACACAATGCTCTCTTCTGAAAGCCTACACTGGGCGCAGATAGAGACACTTTCATGGCAAGGGTTCAGAGCTAAATCCTCTTTTGATACTGTCAGAACCTCCCTGCCAAGCTGACACTGTATGTTAGAGGGAAAAGAGCTCACCAGCGCAGAAAGCCGAAATTAAATTAAACAGGATATTAATACCTAGTAGTTAAGGAAATGATATTTCCTTTTTCTGATTCCTCTCTCTCTCTCTCTCAGTGCCAAAGCCAAAAAATGCATCCCAGCTTGGCTGAATCGGCCGGGCCCCGGGATTTTAAAAGCAAAACACCAACGTGATTCCTCTCAAAGAAGAATCTTCCACGGGGTTCCTTCCCCACCCCTGGCCAGCCCCCCAAAATCTAGTTTCTCTCTGTTCTATTGAAATGCAGTCTGTTTAATCCCTCTGGAGTAGAAGGAAATTGAAACTCAATGAAAGTGGTGAGATTATCGGTGGAGTTTTTTTCTTCTCTGTTTTCTAAATTTTAAAAATTAGGGTCACATTACTTTTACAGTAGAAATTGTGTTTACATTTAAAAAAGAAAAAAAGAACACTCCCTTTGCCCTCCCTTTGAATCTTCAGTCCTGTGAAATTTCTCTATCAAATGCTTGGCCCCCACCAGGGACTTCCCTGGTGGCCTAGTGGTTAGGATTCCAGGCTTTCACTGCCATGGCCTCGCTTCGATCCTTGGTCGGGGAACTGAGATCCCACGAGCCGTGCAGCGCATCCAAAAAATAAAATATGCTTGGCTACCGATCATCATTAATAATAATGACTCTATTGTTATTGAATCTTTATTGAATGGCGTTCTTTCGACATTTTTCATGTGCCAGGTCCCGTGCCAAGCAGTTTATGTGAATTGTTTCATTTCATCCTCACGACAGTTGTGTCAGGCAGGTAACTACTGCCATCCCCCTTCTAAAAATGATGTGTACGCCCATGTTCATAGTAGTTTTGTTCATAATAGCCAAAAGTGGAGACAATCCAAATGTCCATCGATGGATGAATAGATAACCAAAATGTGGTCTATTCCATACAGTGGAATATTAGTCAGCTTTATTTTAGTCAGCTTTTTTTTAGAAGGAAATTCTAAAACCTGCTACAACTTGGATGAACCCTGAGGACATTATGCTAAGTGAAATAAGCCAGACACAAAAGGACAAATACTGTATGATTCCACTTATATGAATTACCTAGAGTAATCAAATCTATAGAGACAGGAAGTAGAATGGAAGTTGGCAAGGGTTGGGGAGGAGAAAGGGGGGTTAGTGTTTAAGGAGTACAGAGGTTCAGTTTGGAATGATGGAGAAATTCTGGAAATGGATAGTGGTGATGGTCACAAGACAATGTGAATGTGCTTAATGCCACTGAAGTGTACACTTTAAAAAGGATAAGTTAAAAGGATACATTTTGTGCTGTGTATATTTCACCACAATAAAAATAAATAAATAACGAAAAAGGAATGAGATAATTGAGACTCACAAAGGTGAAATGACTTGTCCAAGGGCAACAGCCGCCAGTGGCAGAAGCAGACTCGTCTGTGCCAAAACCATGGGCTCACCCTGCCAGGAATTCTGCTTCTCTGTGATAAAGCACAGGTGCTGTCATGATAAGTCTCTCTTACACTCCAGACCCTCCAATGGATTCCTGTCACTGCTTAAAATACAATCCAAGTCGGAATACCATTTAGAAATAAAAAGGGATGAACTACAGATACGAGCCAGGACAAGGACAAATCTCAAAAAACACTATCCTCAGTGAAAGAAGCCAGACAGAAGAAATTCCATTTGTACGGAACATTCAGAAAAGGCAAAGCTAGAATGACAGGAGAAAGTAGATAGCGGTTGCCTGGGGCAGGGGTGGGAGGGGAGCAGGGATTAACGGTAAATGTGCATAAGAACTCATACTAGGCTGATGGAAAGGCTCTAAAACAGATTTAGAGTGATAGTGGCACCGCGTGGTAAATTCACTTTAAAAAGCATTGAGTCGTATACTTGAAAAGGGTGGATTATATGATATGCAGAATATGCCTCAATGAAGCTACTTTATTTAAATACAATCCAAGCTCTACAAGGCCTTACAGATGCTTCTCTGATGACTTTCTCCTATGTCTTTCCCCACTTCTCACTCCACTCAAGTCACACCGCCTCTCCCCTGTTCCTTGAACACATCAAAGTACACTTGCACCCCAGGGCCTTTGCACTGACTGCTCCCTGTTCCTGGAATTACGTTCCCTCAGATATCCACATGACTTCCTCACTCCATCCAGATCTCTACTCAAAGGTCACCAAATCTGAGGTCCCTTTCCTGATCCCCTGCCTAAATCAGCCCTCTTAACCTCTCTGTCCCTTTAACCTGCTTCATTTTTCTTTGTAGCATGTATCGCGGCAGCCTCCTGACCTATTATGTCTTCGTTTACTTTCACTCCACATAGAAACTTAAACTCCAGGAGAGCAGGGACTTTGTATTTGTTCACTGCAAGATCCCCAGAGCCCGGAACAATGCCTGGTCTGCAATGGGTCTTCAATATGAATATGTTGAATAATGGATGAGCCATCAATTAAGAAAGTAGAAACAACTGCCTCAGTAAATATCATCACCATTTTGGGAAAACAAGCTCGTTTTCCCATCTCCCTCCCTCCCTAGTCTTCTGGCCTCCACAGTGTGGGGTGGACATCTCCATCTTTAGTGAAGTCTCAGGGAAATCATGGACATTAGTGCCCCAGAGAAGGTTCCCCTCTAGGCTAGGGGGAGGGTGGCCTTTCTGATGAGCCAATCACATTTCTTGGCATTACTTCCTGGGCACTCAAAGTCATTATCATTATCCTGAACATAAACCCCTCTGTTCAGACCTTGAGCTGAGGGGTCCAAAGAGTCCCCCAGGCCCATCCCTGTCCTGAAGAAGCTTGCAAAGAGCACCAAGGGAAGGATGCCACTGTTTCTGCCAGGGGCTCTCCCAGTCCTGGAGAAGTCCCAGCTGCCCCTGACTTCCTGTCCTCTCAGGAGGCCCAGAAATGAGCTCAGCAAAACAGAGTTAACTGCTCCTGGGTCACCCTCATAAATCACATCCAGGTATAGAAAGACTTTAGAGAAACAGGCCTCCAAGGTCAGAGAGATCCCAGAAATGCTGATTCCATAAAGGCTCTGAGAAGTCCTGTAAGAGAACTTGGTTTGACTGTTTATCTCAACCTTTCCTTAATGAACTTGACCACAGAGCCCTTGCCTCCTCTTCTTTTGCCCGCTGAACTATAAAACATGGTAACATTCTTAGAATCTCAGGGCAAACCTTGAGAAATGCTGGTTCCAGTCCCAGCCTTCATTTCCCAGGAGAGGAACCTGAGTCCCAGAGAGGAGATGGGGAACCAGCCCAAGGTCACAGAGCTGGGACCAGAAAGCAGGTTTCCCAGCTCCCAATCCCATCCTTTCATTATTAACCTTCGTTTCTGGATGCCCCACAGATACAAGGCATGGTGCTAGACGCAGAAGAGAATAAATGTACCGTTTCCCAGAGTTCACCCTTGAGAATGGTAGAAATAGGGAAAGAGACATATATGACTCTTCCTGCAACGCTGTGACCCCTCTGTATCCACTAGCATTTATTGGGCACTTACTATACACAAGGCACTATGCCTACTGCTTCACACACATCAATTCTTTTCATGGGACACTAGCCCAGCAAGCAAGTGCCATTTTATAGATGGGGAAACTGAGCCTTGGCAAGGTGAACTGACTTGCCCAGGACTACATGGCTAAGAAGCTTGGAGCCTGAATTCGCACTCTAGCTGTGTGACATCAGAGCCCACGTTCTAGCACCCTTGGGACCGGCTGCCTCTCACCAGACCCACTGGAACCTTCCTGTACCCCTAAAGTTAAGAGCCTTGCGAATCTCCCTTAATAAATTCTACTCCCACCCCCCGCCAGGTCTGCAAATGAACAGATCCGGGGAACTGCAGCTTTTTTAACTTCACATCCTTTTATGTGTTCCAGGAGAGAAGGGGTGGGGGAGAAGACAGGTGATCTGGGCCAGGGTTAGGGCTTGTTCTCAAGATCCCACCTCCTCACGTGTGGCCGTGTGGCCATTAAATAGTAAAAGGTACAGGGTGGGGAGGAAAGAGCACTGTTCTCCGGGCTCCACATCTGCAAGGACACTCTCACTGTCTCACTGTTCGTTTTCTCTCTTCTAGTAAAATGAGCTTCTCTGACAAGCTCCTGGCACGGAACCCTGTAGAACGGAATCAGCAGAAAGATCGATCCCCCATAAATCAGTACAGTTCAGTCTAACAAGTAATTATGTGATTGCAACAAGCTCTCTCAGAGCGGGCAGACCGCGGCCCGCAGTACCTCTGTTTGCCTGACACACAGCCCTGGTCCCACGTGCTTTGTAGTTGCTGTTGCTGGTTTTTTTCAAACAAAAACAAATGACCAAAATTCATGAAAATAAAAGAAAATAGGGCTTTCCTGGTGGCACAGTGATTGAGAGTCCACCTGCCGATGCAGGGGACACGGGTTTGTGCCCCGGTCCGGGAAGATCCCACATGCCACGGAGCGGCTGGGCCCGTGAGCCATGGCCGCTGAGCCTGCGCATCCGGAGCCTGTGCTCCGCAACGGGAGAGGCCACAACAGTGAGAGGCCCGCGTACCACAAAATAAAAAATAAATAAATAAAAGAAAATATAGCCCCAACTGGATGTAAATTTTGTCTCACCTGCCTTCCCCCTAGTCTCAGCTGAATGAATGCATTTGTCACAAGCTGGCCGGCGTGCAGGGCTGCGCTCTTACCACGTGCTTTGCAGTGTTCTAAGTGCTGTACATCTTTCTGCTCGTGAATTTCCTGAAAACCCCATGAATAGGTACTATTAGGGTGAACCATATGAAGTTGCCATTAATTGATTGCTTCTGATCTACATGGATGGCAATTCCATGTGGTTTGGTCTCATAGCATTGTTTCCATTTCACTGATGAGTAAATTGAGGTACAGAGAAGAGAAATCACTTGCCCAAGGTCCCAAGGTGATGGAGTCAGCATTCCAAACTGGGCAGTCTGTGGTCCGAGGCCCTGCTCTGAATCAGCACCCCCCTCTCCAACTCCCCCTGCAGACCGTCTGGCTGTCGTACTAGTCCTGTCCCTGCTCAGGCACTGGTGGGCTTTGTTTTATAAGGGGGATGTGTGGTCTGATAGATCAAAGAAGAGCTACCCAGGAGCTTGTTCCAACTTAGGGCCAGCAGCCCAAGAAAGGAGCTTCCTAATGCCTCCTCCAGGCAGCCCGAAGGATTTGTGGCCTCAGCTGGCTTCTTGACTGAAGAAATGTGTAGTTTCCGGCCCCTGGAGCTGGGAGGTGATGGTGGAAGAGGACACACCCACGATTCATGATTAGTGGTGGATCACTCAGGGCAGGGGGATCTCGGGAAACAACAGATCATGTTTGCACTTGGAAGACAGTATCTTCTGTAAATGTCGTCCCAGCGTTTATGGGTGAAGGACACCCAAACAACGTTCCTAACTTGAAATTTCCACCTGGCCAAAATCCACCAGCCCCTTTCCTACCATCCCAGAGGTTTCTAGACAGTGGGTAACTCCAGACCAAGCAAAGGCCAAGCCCCCAAACCAGAGCCTTAGAGGACCTGGGCACCCACAGGGCCCAGATCCAAAGATGCACAGGGACCACTACACTGGTCACTTTCAAATGCCAACCCAAAGTTGAATGGTGAACCAAGGCACAAGACCAGCGTTCAAGCTATGGGAGCAAAGGGTTGAGAGCTGGATGCATTTTTTATGATGATGATTTTCAACTCTACCAACTTAGCAGTGACAATCAGCAATCAAGCAAGCCCTGTCTTTGGCCCCTGGGATGGACAAGAGCTCTGAGCAGCCACATTCCCATCCAGGCACAAGCTGGTGAGCACAGATGGTTCCAACCTTCCTTCCCCATCCCAAGGGACATCTGGGCCCAAGAACTCTCATCTGATGCCTGCAGCCTCCCACACCCACGCTCCACTCTTACTATTTCTGATTTAATAGTTAACACAGGGCCTCCGAATGCAGCCCCAGTGGGCAGAGTCCAAATGAAGGAAAACCGGAAATCTGCCATTCCCCTTCTTTCTTCATGTTCTCCCCAATTTTGGCAGGCAGACGACGTGAGCAGGACTTCGGGAGTTAATATTTGAGGCGCCTTCCCTGGTAGCACCAGCTCCCCACGTCTCTGTCTTTTGTGCAAGTTTAATAAAATAAATTTTGAATATCAATAAAGTAGGTCCTATTTTTCTTGGCATGTCCCGGCCCCGCTCCATCCTTCTATTGCAGAAGTCATGCTACAGACAGATCACTTTTCCACAGATCATTGATGTGGTGCCACGAGGACTGCAGATGATTTGCTAAAATGCTCCAAAGGTATTCAAATTTCTTTAAAGAAGAAATTCAATTTATGTGCATTTATATTACAATGTCTGTCAGGAAGAAAGGTTATAATCACCAGCATATTTTAGATTTACATTTTCTTCTGTACATGAGGTAATGGTATTAGAGGGAAAACTCTGAAGCCTAGAGTTGAATTGGACGCATGGTCCTATTTTCATTGCTGCTAAAAGCAGGTTTTTGAAGTTCTGGGGGAAAGCATATGTTAGCATATGTTAGGGAAATAGCAAGAACAGGAGGCCGGGTGGCTGAGAGTTTAAAACATTTGTCTTTCCTTCTGGCCTCTGCATGTGGGGCACAGATAGGCTATTTCTCTACCCCCTCGAAACCTCAGGAAGCCATCTGGGGTCTGAGCACCTGACACAGACTCAGGAATACAGAGTCCAGGCTAAACGGGCTTGTTCCAAGGGCACTGTTCTTCCTCACCCTGGGAGTGCCCTGAGAGCCAACGCGAGGCTCCAGTGAGGGCAGGAAGGGTGAACCACTAACCTCCCCAGGAAGCAATCCTTGGTCCTGGATATTTAAAAATTATTTCTAGTGCTTTCTTCTGGGAAAAATGCACCCATCAGAAGTGCCCAGGAAGCTTCCAGCTTCAACTCTTTGACCAACTGATGGACCAGTACACGCAACATGGCGGCTGATCCTGCTTCATGTAAACAAAAGGCTAGGGACTTCCCTGGTGGCACAGTGGTTAAGAATCCACCTGCCAATGCAGGGGACATGGGTTCGAGCCCTGGCCTGGGAAGATCCCACATGCCGCGGAGCAACTAAGCCCGTGCGCCACAACTATGGGGCCTGCGCTCTAGAGCCCAGGAGCCACAACTACTGAAGCCAGAATGCCTAGAGCCCGTGCTCCACAACAAGAGAAGCCACCGCAGTGAGAAGCCCGCGCACCTGCTAGCTGCAACTAGAGAAAGGCCATGCGCAGCAACGAAGACCCAAAGCAGCCAAAAATAAATAAATAAATTTATTTAAAAAAAAAAAAAAAAAAGGCTGAAGTCTCTGTTTCCTGTCTCAGATCGAAAGCTGGTGACAGTCAAAGCCAGGGTTTCAATCCAAGAGGTTTGTTTCCGTGAGCCACTGTGTTAGTCCAGTTGCCTTGGGCCATCTAGGTAGAGGCCACATTTAGGTTTCTTGAGCCATGCTCCCTAAATAAGGATCTGCAGGAAGCTGAGTAGACAGATGTCCCTTAGGGATACTGACCAGGTCCTCAGCATCTCACTCTTCTTCATGGCAGAGACGTGAACACCTGGCCTCACAACTTCCAAATCATGCATTAAAAAGATTCGGCGAGGGAAGGAGGACAATGTCTCCCCAACTTCTCTTCCATGATTAAATATATATTTTGTTTGATAGCTCTTTTTAACTAAATGTCACTTCTTTTATTGTGTTTCCTCCTAAAACAAAAGGAATAACCATTGAGTGTAGAATATTTGGGAACTATGTAAAATACATAGATAAGCTGGGGGGAAAAAATCCTAAAATCAATCTTAGTTTTATCTCCCAGAAGGAAGCATTGTTAACATTTTTGGTATATATCCTTCTGTATATTTTATACACATCTATATTATAGGTATAACATATTTTGTATAAATACATTTTTCAGAAAAGTAAAATCACACTCAATTGTTTTATTGATATATTGGTTCACAACAGATTTTGAATATCTTTTTATATCACTGAATAGCCTTCTACAACAGAACTTTAACAGCTGCATAGCATTCCCTTCTATGGCTATACCTTAAAGTATTTAACCAATGCCCTCTTACTGGACATGTAGGTTACTCCCTATTTTTCACACATACAATTGGTACCATGAGATACTTTTGTGTAACTAAATCTTTGCTCATAGCCACAGTTATTTACTTAGGACAAGTCCCTAAAAGTGAAATGCGGGTGTCATGGGATATGTATATTTTTAATTTGTTTCATCAAAATTGCCCCACTGTCTCCAGAAAGGTCATATCACTTACTCTGTCCATCCTCAGTGGGTAAGATTCCATGTTTCATGACCTAAACTCTAAATTAATTGTTTAAAAAAACCTCTGAAAAGTTATTCTTCCACCTGGAGAAATAATGGATTTCTTGGGAGTTTGGCTTCCTTCTGGGAGAACAGGAAAAACATCATCTTTAGTTAACGGAGGATTTGGGGAAGAGTTCATGGGAGAGAGAGTCCATGGCTTGTAAACAGGTGTTCATGGGACACCTATGAGCCTTTTGGGTGATACCGAGATCTAAGGTTCATATTTTATTTTTCTGATCCTCCAACAATCACTAAAACATGGTAGGATGGAAATTCCTAGCTGGGAAGTGACCATGAAAAGGAAGATCTTTTGTGTTTTAAAAGAAAAAAAAAAAAAAACAAATAGAAGGAGCTGGATGAAACAGCACCACATACATCTCCTCAAAATCCATGAAAAAACAAAGAAATGGGGAAGAGTGGGTAACTAAAAGGAAAAACACGCGGATTCACTTAGAACAACAGTATCATTATTACTCCTGGTTCTGTGGGTTGGCCGTGCAGTTCCTCCGTGCGTTCTGCCTGGCCTCAGTCATGTAGCTGAAGTCCGCTGGGGGGTCAACTGGGCTGGAAGGTCCCAGATGGCCTCACTCACACTGGCTGCCGGCTGGGGTGCCTCATGACCCTCCAAGTGTCCCCTCACGCTTTCAAAGGCTAGACTGGTGGTGGGGGTCTTTGGTCCTGGGGCCATGTTCCAAGAGGGCCAAGGCAGAAACTTCAAGGTCCCGTAAGACCTAGCCTCCTGGGTTTCCCTTGTGGCGCAGTGGTTGAGAGTCTGCCTGCTAATGCAGGGGACACGCGTTCGAGCCCTGGTCTGGGAAGATCCCACATGCCGCGGAGCAACTAGGCCCGTGAGCCATAACTACTGAGCCTGCGTGTCTGGAGCCTGTGCTCTGCAACAAGAGAGGCCGCGATAGTGAGAGGCCCGCACACCGCGATGAAGGGTGGCTCCCGCTTGCCACAACTAGAGAAAGCCCTCGCACAGAAACGAAGACCCAACACAGCCAAAACTAAATAAATAAACAAGCAAAAAAAGATACACATAACTGAATATAATACATTCTTTTAAAAAACAAAAGACCTAGCCTCCAAACTTGCCCACTCTCACTTTTTAAAATTTTATTTTTGTTGTGATAAAACACATATAAAAGTTACCATTTTCACAATTTTTAAGCGTACAACTCACCAACATGAAGTACATTCACATTGTTGAGTCATCATCACCACCATCCATCTCCAAGGACTCTTCTATCTTCCCAAACAGAAACTCTGTACCCATTAAACACTAACTCCCCGTTCTTCCCACCCCATAGCTCTTGGTAACCACCTTCCACCTCTGCCTTTATGAATTTGACTACTCTGGGAACCTACAGAAGTCGCATGATACAGTATTTGTCCTTTTGTGATGGGCTTATTTCATTCAGCATCATGTCTTCCAGGCTCATCCATGATGTAGTATGTGTCCGAATTTCCTTCCTTTTTAAAGCAGAATAATATTCCTTGCATGTATATATCACATTTTGTTCATCCATTCATCTGTCCATGGACACTTGGGTTGTTTCCACCTTTTGTCTGTTGCAAACAATGCAGCCTGACTTCTGCCACATTCTATAGGTTAAAGCAAACCCCAAGGCCAGCCCAGACTCAGGAGGGGGGCGTAATAGACCCCATCAATAGATAGGAGGGGTAGCAACATCGCATTGTGAGACCCATGGATGCAGGGAGACCAGATTCCTCGGGACCATTGTGTAATACCCACTTACTACAGAAGCAAGCGATAGCGTGGGCATCCAGAGAGATCTCGACCGAAGCACAGTGAAATGTAACAGGTTGTGAGTGCAAAGTCCAGAGCTGTTGGTTCAAAGAATAACTTGCACATGAACAGGAAGGGGAAAGTGGGCGTGTTTGTGGCACATAGATTCGGGGTGAGAGAACTCTGCTTCCTTCCAATTCAAAGACATAATGAGTTTAGTGCTGGGCTTACGAACTGAATAGAAACAAGCTCTGTATGATGAGCGGGCTGGTCTGTGCAGCAGATGAAACAAAACTATTAGAAAAAGGGACAGGAATAGGAGCAGAAGGCCTGGGTCCTAGTCTTCCCAACTCCTAAAGGAAGACTAGCCGTGCTACCGAGCACAAGTTAAACCCTACCTTCTCTGCACTTACGTTTTCTCAACAGTAAAATGGAAATCATGGTATCTAGCTTGCCATGAATAGATGAAATAATGTTTGTGAAAGTCATTAAAAAAAAAAAAGGAAAAACATTATTGTGTGTTGCTCCTTCCTTCTTCCCCTGGTGATTGCTTTCAAGTAGCCGCATGCTCTTTTCTGGTGTCTAGTTCTCCCTTTCTTCCCATCTGGGGTCACTGACAATGCTCTTGTCTTTGCTTTATCTGATTCCTCTCTGAAGTACAGCCAGGTGCCCCCAAAAGGCTAAAGAGCTAAGTTTACCGGGATGTTTCCTGGTACATTTTGATTTCAAAGTGCGCTGCGGGATCTGATGCATGTTAAATAGTAACATCGACCACAACAGACACGGCCCAGCTTCCCCAGCCTCCTTGCTATCCGCTGTCTATTTTCCTGTTCCCTGAGAGGGGTGCATGAACAGAAGTCCACAGAGGACCATTCAGAACAGAAGGAAGGCTGCCTGCCTGGTCAGTACCCCTCAATTAGAAGGCCCTGCGTTATATGGCAGGAGGAGAGGCAGTCTCTCTGAGACTCAGTTTCTTCATCTGTAAAATGGGGATGACGCTGGGCCAGGATTAAGGGTGAGGCGCGTGAGGCCGGGTCACACAAGTACAGGGTAGGATGCTACGTTATTTAAAACGTTCATAATGTGTTCATCAGGAATTTTTTGCATTGACTTTTTTTAAGCGACATGAAAATATCTTTTTGATTATTGAGTTTGGGGGCAGCCCCTTAAATTGGGGGCCTGCCATGAGTGCCGCGCTCGCCTCACCCTAGTCTCAGCTCTGCATAATAGTGCCGATCTCATGGGATTGTTGCAAGGATTAAATGAGGTGATGGTGATGGCCAGGAAACAGTGACAGGCGAGGAGCAAGCGCCAGACACAGGTGAGCTGTGGTTACAATCACTGCATTCATTTCGTCCGTCCCCTTGTCTGGACCAGGAAATCATGGCTGAGAGAGGTCACACAATCTACCCAAGCCACCCAGTGATTCAACATTGGCCTGCCCGACTGCAGAGAAGGCCTTCTAGTCCATTCCCCTCCACGCAGACAGTCACAGAGGCAAGCAATGTGGATTGGGAGGGCAGGAAAGAAACCACTTTTTTTCCAGGCCAGGCAATGTTTTTTATTTCATGTTGCTGTCCCCAGAAATGGGCTCTGTCCAGGGGGCTGGGGAGTCTCACCTACAGCCCCCAAATTTAAGTCAGGCATGACCGTCCCCCATCCCACCCCCACTATGGTGCCAGGTGCAGATGACAGCAGATGCCACCGTCACAGAGCTGCTTGTATGTACATCCTCCGTGTCCTCCGCCAGGCCAGGCCAGGGACTCCTCCCGTGCAGGCGCCTGGCCCATCTCTCTCATGCTCTGTCCCTGCGGCCCTGGGCAGAGCCTGGTGCAGAGCAGACCCTCCCAGAGCACTGACGGAATGAAAGAACCTTCACGTGAACGAAGGAGAGAACCGAGTTAACCGAGGGCCTTGCTTCAAATCCAGCTCCGTCTTTTGCATATCAGGTTTCTCCTCTGCAAACCGGGCTCAGTCACGACACCTGCATCATGGTCACTGTAAGGAGTAAATGGGTGACATGCCAAACCCAGTGTCTGGCACATAAAAAGTGCTCAATACATAGTCACTTGGACTGTTTTGTCTTTCGAATTCTAGAATCCTGAAGAAATAGCCTAGGGCCTTGCAACAGCAGCACTGCTGACATTGGAAGCAGGATAATTCTTTGTGTCAGGGCTGTCCTGTGCATGGAAAGACGTTTAGCAGCATCCCTGGCCTCCACCCACTAGATGCCAGTAGCAGTGTCCAGTGGGACCATCAAAAAAAGTTCTCCAGGCATTACCTAATGCCCCTTGGTTAAGAACACTGATGGAGCCCGTTGATCCAGATTGTTTTAAGAGAAAAAGGGATGATTCTTTTCTTTTTCTTTTTTTTTTAACATCTTTATTGGAGTATAACTGTTTTACAATGGTGTGTTAGTTTCTGCTTTATAACAAAGTGAATCAGCTATACATACACATATATCCCCATATCTCTTCCCTCTTGCGTCTCCCTCCCATCCTCCCTATCCCACCCCTCTAGGCGGTCACAAAGCACCGAGCTGATCTCCCTGTGATATGCGGCTGCTTCCCACTAGCTATCTATTTTACATTTGGTAGTGTATATATGTCACTGCCACTCTCTCACTTCGTCCCAGCTTACCCTTCCCTGCCCCCGCCGTGTCCTCAAGTCCATTCTCTACCTCTGCGTCTTTATTCCTGTCCTGTCCCTAGGTTCTTCAGAACCATTTTTTTCTTTAGATTCCATATATATGTGTTAGCATATGGTATTTGTTTTTCTCTTTCTGACTTACTTCACTCTGTATGACAGACTCTAGGTCCATCCACTTCACTACAAATAACTCAATTTCGTTTCTTTTTATGGCTGAGTAATATTCCATTGTATATATGTGCCACGTCTTCTTTTTCCATTCATCTGTTGATGGACATTTAGGTTGCTTCCATGTCTTGGTTATTGTAAATAGAGCTGCAGTGAACATTGTGGTACATGACTCTTTTTGAATTATGGTTTTCTCAGGGTATATGCCCAGTAGTGGGATTGCTGTGTCGTATGGTAATTCTATTTTTAGTTTTTTAAGGAACCTCTATACTGTTCTCCATAGTGGCTGCATCAGTATACATTCCCACCAACAGTGCAAGAAAGTTCCCTTTTCTCCACACCCTCTCCAGCATTTATTGTTTGTGGATTTTTTTTTCAGTGTCCATTAAGTTTTATTAGAACCCAGCTGCCACCGCCATTTACTTGAGTGATGTCTGTGGCTGTTATTTTATTTTATTTTTTATTTTATTTTATTTTATTTTATTTTATTTTTTTGAGGTATGCGGGCCTCTCACTGTTGTGGCCTCTCCCGTTGCGGAGCACAGGCTCCAGACGCGCAGGCTCAGCGGCCATGGCTCACGGGCCCAGCCGCTCCGCGGCATGTGGGATCTTCCCAGACCGGGGCACGAACCCGTGTCCCCTGCATCGGCAGGCGGACTCTCAACCACTGCGCCACCAGGGAAGCCCTATGGCTGTTATTTTGTTTGTTTGTTTGTTTGTTTAATTTTTAAATTTTATTTTATTTATTTTTTATACAGCAGGTTCTTATCAGTTATCTATTTTATACATATTAGTGTATACATGTCAATCCCAATCTCCCAATTCATGAGAAAGGGATGATTCTTATGATGGTCTCATTTTCTCAGGATTCAGCAACATAAATGAATTAAGATTGAGTGGGAAAATATTAAAATAATAAGAAATACAATAACAACAATGTTATGAGAATAGATGACGTTATCTGAGTGCTTCCTGGGCTTCCAACGTGTGCTTGATGCTGTACGTACATCACCTCTAATCTTGACAGCAGCCCTTCAGGGTAGCTGTTATGATTCCATTTTCCAGATGAGGAACCTGAGGTTCAGAGGAATCAGATGACTTGCCCAGAACCACACACCCGTGAGCGACACGTCTGGAATCTCCACACCAGGTGGGCCTGACTCCAGAAGATGCATCTTTCCCACAACTCCATTTTTGTGTCTTTCAAAACACCATTCCATCTCTGTTCCAGTTCCTAGTTGACTACTCTCCATCTGACGGTCTCTCTCTCCACCTCTCAGCTCCCATCCCCCTCCAGATGTTCAAAAATGAAAATATCTGACAAAATGAGCTGAATTTCTAAAAACTTACATCCAAATGTCTGGAAAGCTCTTGCATGGGTGATTAAATTAAGAGAAAGTATGCTTCAACAGAAAGTGCCCCTGCCAAATTGAATTCTTCTTCATCATGTTGTTTTTGGATAAAGAACAGTACCCTCCGTGCACGGTCAGAGCTGAGATGATTCTGCCCCCAAGAGCCCAAAAAGCAGCACACAAGCTCTCCAGGGCCCAGGGCCCAGGACCCTTCCTCTGCATTTAATTTCTGAAGCTCCCTTAGGAAAACGTCTCCGCTTGCACCATCCAGAGCCGTCTGGCCATCCCCCTGCAGCTTCCAGAACACACGATGAAGATGCAGAAGGGCTGCCGACACCGAGTCTTGTCACTGCTGCTCAGAGAGCAGTGCCTGGACTGGGGGCAGCGTCAGCAGCACCTGGGAGCTTGTGGAAATGCAGATTCTCAGGCCCCACCCCCCAGACCTATTGAATCAGAAACTCTGTGGGTAGGGCCCAGAAATCTTTTCTCGAGTCTTCCAGGGGATTCTGATGCCACACCGGCCTTCAGCACTTTCCGTTGCTGGACTTCACTTCTTGAAGGAAAGATTTCTTTCCAATCTTGGCCAAGATGAAGAATTTGGGATCCCAGAAGGAGAAAGAAGTTATCTGAACCTTGAATGCAAAGCACAGAGAGGAAGGGATGCAATGGGAAGAACAAGGAGCCAAAGCAGGCGGCCCAGTGAGGACCCGATGCCCCTGCAGGTGAGCAAAGGACAGATGTCAGAACTGAAAAAGACATCTCTTCATTTGGTCTCTTCTTTGGTCTCTGTGCCTTCAGTCCTGCCCACCGAGCTGTCCAAGAGATCTTTCTAAGTCACAAGTCGCTGGTCACTTCTTTCCAAGGCTCCCCATCCGCCTCAGGCTCCGGTCTGAAACTCCTTAGCACAGGCCCTCTGTAACCTGGCCCCTGCTACCTCGCCTGATGCTGAGCACACAAATGTACCCACCACTGTGGGAGCCCACACTCTGCCTGTGCTTTCATGGTCTTCAGAACCGGTATGCCTTTCCTTCTGCCTGAGCTTATTCATCTACTGGGGTGTCTCATGGGTATCTGCTCCCGAGAGGTCAACCCCATCAGTCATGGCATTCTGCACACCCCCCAACCTCCACCCAATTCTGGTACGAAAGATGTCCATCTGCTTTCAACTCTTCTTAACCTTGAGGTCAAAGGGTAAAGTTTCAGCAATGTCACACCATTCAGTGTCGGCCACCAGGAGCTATTCAGAAAAAAGTTGACACCATGTGGGACGCTCAGCTGGGAATGAGCAAATTTTGGGGGTCAGTTGCCTTGCACTGGGAGAAAAATCATGACCCTGCATTCCACCATTCCAAGCCCCTCTGATCCATGATGAGGGTGCACTTTGTTTACACATTTCAAAGAATCCTTCCATATTTCCAGGTTGACTTTCCTAATTATGGCCTATGTTGAGCTTCTGAGTAGCCTGACCATCTCTGCTAAGAAACTACTACCAACTTCTAGAAGAAAAATTCAGGGCTTTTACTTTGCCCCTTGCTCATGAATAAAGTTGTTTGGTAATTATTACCCAATTTGCTTTAATATTAACCAGCATCTTTGTCAGGGGAGCACTCATTTTCCATTGACTTTTACAATCTAACAAGATTTTGAGACTTCTTCTTCCAACTTTGCAAGCCACAGTGGACACGCGCCTTGCAGAGCCCACTCAAAGTAGCCGAAAGCAACAAGCTTTGCAACACTGGCAGACACCCCAAGGCAAGGAGTGCCCACCAGCTGCACAGGACACCTGGCAGTGGGTGGCTTCTGGAGAAATGGGGAGGAAATTAACAAGGAGGGCAAAATCAGGAGAAAGCCGACAGCAGAACCCAAACAGTTAAGTGGCAAGGGGGAAGCTGCGTCTTGTGCCAGCTTATGGTAAAGTGACACATGTTTCTGCTTTCCGTGATCAGTTTTTACTTTTAACATTGAAGATTAAAATTAAGTGCATTACCATAGATCAGTTTACAGGGATTCGGTACATCTGTTTTGGAAATGTAAAACAAAACTGAGTAACATCATTATGTGTATTACCAGAATTGGGGAAAGGTATCAGTAACAGCCTGGACCGTCTCCATGCCACCTCCTCATTTCAGCAATCCTCACCCTTGGAAGACGTTTGGCAGGGCTTGTGGAAGAGCTACCCTCCAAAAATGCAAAGAGGCAATGAGATGCAATCCAGCCCCCCTGGTGGCCAGAGCCCCAAAGCAGCCACCTCCTCAGCAGAGGCCCCAGCCAGGGCACGCCAACCCCATACCCTGCGCCTGGCCAGAAACCCCATGACGCCTCGTTTGCCAAGAGTTTGACGCTGACCCCTGAGCTCCCACCAGAAGGGAGGAGGCTGGCAAGTTCAATTATTGCTTCAATAATGAGCGAATCGTTTCTGGTTTGCTATTTACACTGCTCTCTGGGAGAGAAAACAAGTCTTCTAACCAAAGTCCTCCAATTTCTACTATTTATCCAAGATTACACATCTAATCCCATAATAAAACACCGTTCCTGCTCAGAAAGCAGAGTGATTGCCTACAGATGTGCCCAGACCAAAACATCTGCACCTCCAAAATGGCCACCGGCAGGATATCTTATCTACTGTGGGCTGGTGACCAAAAGGGCTAATTAACTTCTGAAACTTTACGGGTAGAAATCCACTCCATCTGAATTTTTATTCTGCTGACAAATGATGTGCGTCCCGGCCTTTATCTAGCTGCTTAGATTCAATATCTGAGTGCAGCAGAGATTTCTTAATTTGCTCATTTCTCTTGGTACCGTTTAGAATGAGAGCTCAGAATGAAAACGTATCATGAGGCAAAGAGAGATGTCTACCTGCTCATCGCAAACCCCTGGAAATTGCTGTGCCCCCTTAGATCTCACCGCAGAATCAGCTCAGCTCCACCTTGATTTGTCTCTCAATATACTGTTTAAAAATGTAACCCAATCACTAAGCCCAACAAGCAGTCTGTTTATTATTACTTTTGATAGAAAGGTTCATAACATCCTGTAATGTGTGTGCATTTTTTATTCCGTTTGGCTACTAGACACTGAAACCATTTGGGACATTTATTAAAATGCATTCAGCCACTCTTTAGGATGAGGTTAATGTGGGATTTATGCCTCTGTGGTGTGCGGTGCACAAAGCAGTAATAATGCTTGTTTAGTACTTAGTTCACGTACAAAATGGTCGGCTATAAAAATCGAAGGAATACAAAGATGGGCTGAAAAAGCATAGGAAGGGGAGGAATTTCTGCAAGCTGGGGGCTTCCATAGGGCACCAGACAAAGAGGAGAAATTTATTTCAATGGAAAATCGAATTATCTGGTTGCATGAAACAGGCTGGGGAGGTAGGGGCCCCAGAAGGAAGTCTGGTTTGATAGACTCAAGCCTGCCAACCTGTCCAGGGAGTCCTGTGCCACCTGGCGTGCACAAGAGATGCTTTCTGTGCAGCTCTGCTTCCTCCTCATGTGTCCCTAATTCCTTTCTACCCCAGAGGCCTTCAGATAGACCCAAGCCTGTGAGAGGGCCAGAGGGCCAGGGGTGGAGCCAGTCAGACATCAGGGCTCGAGCCCCTCCAGTATCCAAACCAGATGGACCCAGCAAGATGGGGATAAAAATTCCAAGCAACTTCCTAATGGTTGGCTGGGCGTCTGGGCAGAAGGCAGAGCACACATGTTTCCTACACGTGTTGGTGATGTGTTTGCTTCCAAGGGCGGAAGTGATCCAGGAAACCCCCTGGAAACCACCCAGTGCCACCCCAGGGCAGGTGATGGCCAGTGTCCTGCTTCCCAGCAGGACTGGAAGGGCTTTGGGGACCTATGCATGGGAGGGGTCTTCCCTTCAGCTGCATCTCAGCTCGCTTCCCTGAGACCAGGGGACTCACAGTGAGGAGGACCAAACCCATTCTCCAGCCGCTGCAGCTAGGTTTCAGAGGGATTGGACTGGAGGCTCTGCTCTCTGCTTCCCACCCCAAGTGAGGGCAGGCAGGCTGAACGTAGACGTCGACAGGGGCAGCTGGGTTGCTAGCATCTGCCCCGCAAGATGGCAGGAGCCCCCTCTCTGGTCTCCCTGCTTCCATTCTCGCCCTTCAGTCTGTCGTCCCAGAGCAGCCCCAGGGATTATCTGAGACTGAAAATCATACCAAGTCGCTCCCTCACCGGCACGAACCTTCCCAGGGCCTCCCACTGCACTCAGAGCATCCAAAGTCCTTCCCAGAGCCCATGAGGCCCTGTACGATCTGGTTCTTTCCTCTTTCTACCCTTTCACCTCCTTCTACTCTCCCCCTGGTTCACTCTGCATCAGCACCCTGGCCTCCTTTCTGTCCCTCCTCCTCTCCAGGCTCAGGACCTTTGCACATGCCGATCCCCTGCCCAGGATGCTGTTGTTCCAGAGACTGGCATGGCTGTCTCCTCATTATCACAACTTCCAACTGGGTGGAATGCCACCCAGTGGAATGTGGGCCCTTTCCCTCTCTTTCACAGCACCCTATTTTAATTATTAGCATAGCATTCAATGCCACCTCGTTGCCCTTGTTTGTTTATTGATGGATTGACTGATTGTTGTTCTTTATTCAGCCTCTCTGTTCCAGGATATAAGCTTTTGCAGGGCAAGGGCCATGCCTGCCTTGTTCACCCTTGTGTGTCAGCTCCTGTGTGAGTGGTGCCAGGCACGTAGTAGGGCTAAATAAGAGTTGTTGGATGGTTGACGGGCAGCGGTTATCATGCACCAGGCAGTGTAAGTACTTTACAAACACAACCTCATTCAATCCTTGTGACAGCCCTGTACTCTGGCTACTGGACTTTTATGATACCCATTTTACAGATAAGGACACAAACTCAACCAGAAAAAGCACTTACCCAAGGTCACACAACCTAGCAAGAGGAGGCGTCAAGGACTCATGCCCAGGGCTGTTTCTGATCCCAGAGCCTTTATTCTTGACCACTGGGCTCTACGACCTCAATTTGTGGACGACCCAGAAGGAGGATGCTGTGTCCCCCGGATAACCGAAGTGAAAGGCAAGTCAGACTGTTTTATAAGAGCCTCTGAACAACTGGTCCTGTAACCACCTGCCTGCTTTCCCCACCCTGAGACTAGTCTGGATTCCTGGTCTCAGCGGGTGCCGTGTATAAATTTAGCTTCAGGGATGTCCAGCAAAGCTAATGCAAGAGAACACATTCTCTTCCCTACACCTCCCTCTGGGAGCCCTGGACCCACCCCAAAGCATCTCCTAGACCAGCCCAGGGTCCCCTCGTCATGCCTTCCACCCTCATGCACATGCCTAGTCTCCTTCCCAAACTCTCGTCGGTCCCATCATCCTCTCCCCGCCCAAAGAGAATGACTTTAAATACACACAGTCTAAACCATAGCAGGTCATGAGAACGGGATGGAAAAAGGAGTAAACTTGACTGTCAATCAGATTTTTAAAAACGGGTTTTCTGGCTTCCGATAGCTTTCCCTACGTGCCTGTGGCTCATTTGAGGAATTATTCTCGGGTACCATTTGCTCTCCTGGCACCACATCTCCAGCCTGTGTATTACACACATCCCAGGGTGGGGTGTTTTGCTTGGTTACACTGGATGACGAATGTTTCCACAGCTGCAAACAAGACACTTTTGCTACGAAGTTTGGGCTGTCAGAGAAGCATGAGGACCTTATTATTGGTGTCTGAATGAAGAAAGGGAAGGAAGGCGGTGGGGATCCCCCTAGACAGCATCAGGGCAAATGGCAAGTCTAAGAAAGACAAATAAAGTAAGTCTCTGCTGATATCTTAACAGGCAAGGAATTTAACTGGAACTATACCGAATAATTCAATTAACAATCGGTAGAGCCATGCTGTGTGCTCCACTCTTAAAACAATGCTAAAAGCCAGCATGGATCGAGGGCTTGCTATATGCCAGGCATATATATTACTTCCCTCAATCCTCACCACAGCTCTAAGAATCGGATAGTCTGAGCGTTACAGATGAGGACACTGAGGCATGGAAAGATCAAGTAATTTGCCAGGGCTACGAATGGAACCAGAGAGCCAAGTGACATCTGTCAGACTCTCAGCTCCTGTGCCGAAAGCTTCCATCCTCTACCCCTTATGTTCAAATGAAGCAGTGTTTTCGAACCCAACTGCACAGAATCACCTGGGATGGGTGCTCTTTTAAAAAACACCCCTGCCTAGACCCCTGCTCAGACTAATTAAATCAGCATCACTGGCAGTGGGCCCCCAGACATGGGGATTTTTCAAAAGCTTTCAGAAGGTGATTTTAATGTGCAACCAGACTTGACATCTACTGCTCTAACTAGTGTAGTTCTTCTCAAAGTGGGTTTCCCTGGACCAGCAGCAGCAGCACTTAGGGACTTGTTAGAAGCGCAAACTACAGAACCCACCCTAGACCTGTTTGAATCAGAAGCTCTGCAGGTGGCAGGAGCCCAGAAACAGACATTTTAACACCCCTTCCAGGTAATTCTGGAACATGCGAAAGCCTAAAAACCACTGCTCTAGACATGGGTTAATATCTCTTTGAGATGCTGATTTCAGGGTTTTTTGGATATATACCCAGAAGTGTGACTGCTGGATCACATGGTAGTTTTATTTTTAATTGTGTGAGGAACCTCCATACTGTTTTCCATAGCAGCTGCACCATTTCGCATTCCCACCAACAGTGTTAAAGTGTTCCAATTCCTCCACATCTTCACCAGCACTTGCTGGCTTCTGGTTTTGCAGTTTGTGTTTTTGTTGTTTTTTGATAAAGCCATCCTGACGTGTGAGACGATGGTGATTTTCGTTTGCATTTCCCTGATGATTAGTGACAAAGTGCATTTTTTCATATACTTGTCGGCCGTTTGTATATGCCTGTGTTCATCGCAGCACTAGGCAAAATAGCTACGATGTGGAAACAACCTCAATGTTCATTGACAGATGAATGGATCAAGAAACCGTGGTGTAATGGAAGACTACGCAGCCTTCAAAAAGAAGGAACTCCTGCAGTATGCACCGACATGGATGAATATTGAAGAAATTATGCTAGTGAAATAAACCAGACACAGAAAGACAAGTACTGCATGATTCCACTTATATGAGGTATTTTTTAAAAGTCCAAATCATAAAATCACAGACTGGAATGGTGGTTACCAGGGGCAGGAGGGGTGAAGGGGAAATGGAGAATTATTCATCAACAGGTATAAAGTTTTAGTTAAGTAAGATGAGTGAGCTCTACAGACCTATACAGCATTGTACCCATAGTCAACAATAACATATGGCACAGTGAATAATTAAGGGAATAGACCTCACGTTGTGTTCTTATCACAATTAAGAAAAAAAAAACACTGCTCTTTCTAGAATATAAACTCCATGAAGGCAAGTTTTGTTCAGCCCTGGAATGCCAGCACCTAGCACCAAAATACTTATAAAACGAATGAATGAATGAATGATGGACTACTTGCTACACGATGTTGATCTTTCCATTACACTGAGAAAACTTGAACTGGTAAAAATTTAGATTCTACTTTGCAAAGTTAATTAAGGATTCACTTGGCTATCTATATTGGTAAGATTAAAATCTTTGCAGTCCAAAGCGCTTAGTTAGTTTCTTTGGTTTTTTCCAAACAGACTACAGAGATGATGAAATTAACACCCACCACAGTGGTAACTGCTGGTCTGGCCCGTTACTCTTAGTCCTGGTTAAACAGGTAGGTAGCTCACCTGCCAGGCTATTTTATTTTCTGCCATCACACCCCAAGCGGGTGGAAGGCCACCCATGACTGACAAAGACAGGGGAATTTTCCTAGCGGTTGAAAGAGTCAATCCTGCATTCTTCTGCACAGCCCAATACCCAGATTGAGCCGTAGCGTAATCAGAGAGAATTAACTAGCCTTCCAGCTCTCCTCATTAAACGATGGAAATGTGCTGTATCTTTCTGCAGTAGCCTGCTTCTCTCACAATTCCCTCGCCACAGCCTGACCACAATTTTACTGTGTGTGAAAAATGACTTGGAATTGCGACAGGACTGCCAGGGAGCAATGATTAAATTTGTCCCCAAAATTAATGTGGCTGTGATTGGCAGAGGGGTGGGGGGGGAGGGCTGGAGAAGGGGGTGTTATAGAGCAATCAACAATCAATGGTAGGAAGGTGACCTGACATCACCGTCTTCTGCAATTGTAATCAATATCACTCTGGCTTCAGCAAGGGCCTCTCAATCTATGCTGCTTCTCTGGATAGAGTTTATTCTTGTATAAATACCTTAAATAAATAGCTCGAGGAGAACACCCAGGGATACTTTAAATTGCATCCGTATCGTGCAAAGGCAAAAGCGAGTTCCACTGGGGAGGATCTGTCTCTCAGAACCAAACAAGCTTCTCCTTTAAAAACCTCATAATTGGTTATTTACACACTCCGCAACTTTGCATTTATGCCGCAGCCCGATTATCATAAGCATTTCCAATTTGACAGAACCCGACTACAGTGCATATGCGAGCTCTTCTAATTTCCGAAGCGGCTAACTGGAGGTGGTGAGGAACGATGATTTATCTGTTTGTGATTTGAATAGGATAATGCCTGTAGCATCTCGAAGCCAGGGCTATTTTCTGGGAACATGTGTTGTCGTGAAACCCTGGCTGACACTCTTCAGGAATCATAAAAATGACAGGGGCCAAGATTTTTGTTGTTGGTGGTTGCGCCCACAGCTTTCATCTGGGAAGGGGAGGGGAGGAGGATTTTGTTGAGCAATTGTGCTGTGGACAGCAATGCGGCCCCATGGATACGGTCTGGTTTGTGGATTGGCGAGAAGCAACATCAATTACATGCAGATCAATTTAATCACAAACACCAGAGCAGATGGAAAACAAAGGCACTTCCGGAGCTGCCGGGGATGCCAGGGAGGCAGCTACCCTTAGGAACCCTCTTGGAATTGCTCTTATTGATGACCGCCTCCCTACTGGGGTAGGATCCTGGATTACCATCCTCTCGCCTGCTAAAGTGTAGGGTGAATTTGCCCACTTCTCTCTATGTCCACTGCTGCCACCAAGCCTGTGTTACCTGGAATCCAGACTACTGGGTATCCTCCTGGGAGCATCCCAGCCCAGCCCTGCTTCTTGCCCGCCCCAATCCATCCCCCACAGGACAACCAAAGGGGTCTTTTAAAATTTATACATGAGGTCTCGGGGTTTCCCTGGTGGTACAGTGGTTGGGAGTCTGCCTGCCAGTGCAGGGGACACGGGTTCGAGCACTGGTCCGAGAAGGTCCCACGTGCCGTGGAACAAAAAAGCCCGTGTGCCACAACTACTGAGCCTGCGCTCTAGAGCCCGCGAGCCACAACTACTGAAACCCACGCGCCTAGAGCACGTGCTCCACAACAAGAGAAGCCACAGCAATGAGAAGCCCGCACGTGGCAACGAAGAGTAGCCCCCGCTCACCGCAACTAGAGAGAGCCCGCGTGCAGCAACGAAGACCCAACGCAGCCAAAAATAAAGAAAGAAAATAGATAAATTTATTTTTAAAAATTATGCATCAGGTATTGATGCTCCTGTGGTTAAAACCCTCCGTGTCTCCCCATTGCACTTGGAACGACAAGGCTCCTCAGGAAGTGGCCGCAGCCCCCACTCCAACCCCTCGCAGGCTACTCTCCCACGCAGTCAGCTGTGCCCTTGAACACACCAAGTTTATGTGTGTTCAGGGCTTTTGCCAAGGCCATGGCCCCGCCTGGACCACTCTTTGTGACTCCCCTGTGTCTTCACCGGGTGGGGTGTGACGTGATATGATATATTATTACATAATATACCATACATATGTATGTCTAAAGATATCATCTTATACCTGCTTCAACTCCAGTGTTACCTCCTCAGAGAAGCCTTCCCTGACTTCCTACCTAGCTCACCTCCCAGCGCTTCCCTCCATCCCTCTGTAGCCAGGGCTTGGCAAACAGTAGGTGCTCAGGAAATAGCTGGTGAATGAATGAATGAATGAATGAATGAGCTCCAAGAAGGAAGCTCAGTGGCTAGACAGCAATCTGCCCCAAGTCCTGGTTCCTCTCACCTGACTATCAGTTTCTCCACCTGCAAAATTATGACCCAGCTGCCGTGAAACTCCTTGAGCAGAGATGCTGGCTGTGTTGAGCACCCATTGCCAGGTCTTTGCTTCTGCTGTTTCCTCCTCCTGCCTCCTTCCATATCTCAAGCTCTGTGCTCTTTGGAGGCCCAACTGAAGACCCACAAGCCTCCTATATCACTTGCACCATCAAGGTATCCGGTCCATTTAAGAAGGTCTGGCCCCCAAGCTTCCAAAGCCCTACATAGAGTGGTCCATGGCCCCTTCCACCACCTCCACCCACTTCTGGCTCCTTCCATCCCCTTCCATCCATTTGAGAAGAGCCCTCATGAGGGAGGGGAACTCAGCTCCAGGGTTCCCAGAGTGGAGACTATTCTTCTCTCTTCTGGACCCAGCTTGCTGAAAGGAAAAAGAAGCAATATAGTCCCCAGAGCCCCATCTGCCCAAGCACTGACCCTGAAATCCAGGCATCCACAGGTCTCTAAAGCTCCCACACTGCTCACTGCCCACCCTTCACAAACCCAGGAGGTGACCTGTGGTTCTGGTCACCAGTTACAGGGAGAGCGAGTAGCCTCAGTGAGCTCAAGAGAGAGGAGAAAAGTCAACGGCCACCATGTACCGAAGATGAGGTCTCACGGATGAGGGGCTCAAAATGTGACCAGAGGCCTCTCTGCAACCTCTCTGCAGAAGAAAGCAAAGCAGGAAACCCACCCCAGATTTGGCCTACTGTGTAGAACTTGAGCTCCCATGGGTGCCTGCACCACCAGTGAGCCCCCACCTGGGCCTGTTCCCGCATCTACCACCCACAGGCTCAGGACCACCACCCCCTTGCCCCACAGTGAACACCCAACTCTGGCTAGGTTCCTTCTGTTCTCAGGGCCATTGGCCTAGTTACCTTTCCCCGATCTTTCCAAGGAGGTTACACCACTTCCACGTCCCTGATATTTCACCATTAGGGATTCATTCCTTTGCATTGACCAGATGCAGTATTAAAATACAGATTACTTAGGGGATGTCCATTCTGTCCCTGTGCGTGTGAACTCTTCCTGTGGAGAAAAGGGGAAAATACAAGTTTAATTCCTAGCAGGGCATCCCCTCCAAAGATAGGCAGCAGTGCAAATTATGGCAAGGAGGGCTTGCCTTGTGAGTTGCAGAGGAACTTTTACATCTCAAGAGATAAGTGTACCATCACCTCCCTGCCCAAAATGCCACTTCCACTTCTATATTTCACCATTAGGGATTCATTCCTTTGTGTTGACCAGATGCAGTATTAAAATACAGCTTACTTGGGGGAGGTCCATAAGTCATGCATTCATCTGCATGAAGGGAAAGAGGCCATGGACCAGTAGTTCTCGACCTTGGCTATATATTAGAATCACCTGGGCCATGCTTGAAACTAAGTCTCTTGGAGACAGGGCCCAGGCATCTGGAGTTAGGAAAAGCTCTCCAGGTTCTTCTGATGCAATATGAGTACTGAGAACTGCTTCCATGGGCAAATCTTCACCTACTGAAATGTACCAGGAGACACCCCACTGATCGCTCTTTGTGGATTGCCCACAGAGAAGCCAGCCACTGTTCAGTCTGGGGGCTGCCCTGGCTTCTCCCCTGGCTGAGCTCTCTCGGCTGGCAGAGTCCCTTGGCCAGGTGTGAGATGGATGCCCTAGGCTACCTGTGGTTTCTCAGTGCTCCTGGCATAGGGACTGAAGAAAGGACTCTGGATTATATGGGGGAAAAGAGAAGAATTAGCTGATGATAAGTGACAATGGATGTGTAGCCAGGACACCGAGCAGAAAAACCCCTGGCAGACGGGCAAGATGGTCTAACTCAGAAATCAGGAGCAAGTAACAGGCACACTCCAGTCCTCACTGCCTCAGCCCACCACCTGCCTCGAAGGATCCAGGGAAAATGAAAATTAATGGGGTGGGGAAGGTAATCAGCGGTGAGTCCCACTTTTGTTAATAACCACCCTCCATCACGGGTAGAATGAGACAGACCATTCATTCAAGGCCAGGGTCACCTTGAGAAAGGAGGATGGGAGACTTTGAAGGGTTTCTTTCCAGCCTGGTGCCTCCCCAGGTCATGGAAGATGGTCTCAGCAGTGGACTGTCCCTTTTGAGCTTTCGTGTCCTGAGGGTGCTTTTAAGATTGGCTCCCTGGACTGAACCAGAATGTCCATCAGGAGCCCCAGCACTGAGTGGTCAGCCCCACCCACTGCCCCAGCCCTCTGCCTTTGATCCCAGGAGTCTTACACTCTCGTGTCTTTAACCCCAGCACTTCTGGCCCCTACTGCCCCACCCCACTGCCAGAGCCGTCGGGAAAAGGGAGACCCTTTGGGCTTGAAGCTGCTGCAAGCAGGTGGGGAGGTCAACAGCCTCTGAGCCCCGATGCTACCTCCGCACCCAGCCTGATGATCACATCTCACTGCCAACTGCCCCGGCACTGCCGGCTACCTCAGCATCACAAGGCCCCGCAGACGAACACCTCTCCCGAGGTGGCTCTTTGTTTCTATAAAAACATTTTCATTTCGTATATGTGCTTACTCAGCCCCCCCACAGCACCGTGTTGCTTGGTGATGGGTGAGACGGGCAAACAGGAGCCTCCCACGGCGGGTCTTTGATGCGTGCTGTTGGAAGCTGGGAGCAGCGCAAGGCCTGCCGTGGAAACCCTGCCATGCAGCTCTCGCAGGCACGGGGCATGATGGCCAACCTTCCTGTGAGGAATTTCCGTCATTTCCCACATGCCAGGCACCCTGAGAAGCCATTTACATGTAGTATCGCATTTAGTCTGCACACCAAGCCTTGACTAAGTAGGTCAAAAAGTAACTAGGTAGTTTCGTGGTGAAAGCTTGGATTCTGGAGCCAAGCTGCCTGCCACTGACCAGCTGGGCAAGTGACTTAATCTCTCTGGGCTTCCAATACCTGTAACTGATCTATAAAATACCAATAACAGCACCTTGCATACATGGTTGCCGTGAAGTTTCCATGAGGTAATCATATAGAGAGAGAAAGAGTATTTAAAACAAAGCCAAGTGTATTAGTCTGCTCAGGCTGCCATAATAAAATACATAGACTGAGTACCTTAGACAACAGAAGTCTATTTCTCATAGTTCTGGAGGCTGGGAAGTGCAAGATCAAGACGCTGGCCAATTCAGTTCCTGGTGAGGCCCCTCTTCCTGGCCTGCAGACAACTGCCTTCTCACTGCGTCCTCACTTGGCCTCTGTGCTCAAAAGGAGAGAGAAATTCAGTGTCTCTTCCTTTTCTTGTAACCAACCCTGTTGGGTTAGGGCCCCACCCTTATGACCTCATTTAACCTTTACCACCTCCCCACAGGCCCGATATGGAAATAGAGTCACATTGGGGGTTAGAATTTCAACATGTAAATTGGGGTGGGGGGGATACAACTCAGTCCATAGCAGCAAGCACACAACATGTTCTACAAGTGTTACCCATCCTTATCATCATCACCCCAGTTCACATGAGAATGCTGAGGCCCAGAGAAGCTACAATACTTGCCCGGAAAAGTGGCAGAGTCCAGATCTGAACCCAGCCCTTGGCTGTAACCAGATGCTAAATGCTTGACTCTTCCCACCAGATCTCATGGGCTCTTGATCTCCTGCCAGGTACCCACTGAGTGCTCTTTGACCAATGGCCACTCCCATGGGCACTAGAGAAACGGTCACACCTCTTGGCCAGCAAGCCAAGATTGTCAGGTTGTGGGCACAGGATGGGTGCCAAGCCCAGGGGAGCCATGGCTCAGGGAGTTGGAGAAGGTCTCCCTCTTCTTTGTCCACCCACTGGAACCCTATATCTTCATACTGGTTCCTTCCCTGGCCCTATGTTAGCTGCTTGCAAGGTAAGGCTAGAAGTTGGTCAGGTAGGAAAAAGGAAAAGCCACAGCCACGGTTCCCCATCAGTGAGGCTCCATGTATCACCTCAAGAGCTGAACAAGGTTGACCTGAACGAAATTCTCTTCTTGCCTTAATTGTATAGGAAAGAGTCAGGCACCATCTCTGCCCCAAACTAGGCTCTGGCTGTGAGGCAAGTAGCAGACAGCTGCCTGCCCGGCACCCATCCCATTCTTCTGGAAACAGCATCTGGTATTGTTTTCGGGAACCATCCATCACACATTCTGTCCATGCAGTTTGAGTGGGGCCAGCTCTGAGCCGTTACATGACCTCAGCCTGACCAGTCTGAGCATCACATCTCCGATCCCATGTTAGCGTTAGTAAGTCGGCCACTAACGCTCAAAATAAGAATTGGCTGAAGGGTTGAAATATCATGCTTCGGTGTTTGGATGTGTGGAGTATTGGAATAAATGCCAGGATTAGGATTGAGAGCAGCAGGGCCAAGACTCCTCCTAGCTTGTTGGGGATTGACTCTAGATACTGGAGTTGACTCAGGGATGGGCATATGTCCAAATCTGGGCAAATCAGAGCAAACCAGAGTCAATTCCAGGATTATCATAAGCGAGAGCAGGGAAGAAACATTCTTTTCATTGGACTTGTGCCTGAGGGTACAGGAGATCAGCCTGGAGCAGCTAGCCACCATCTTGCTACCAGGAGAATGGAGCCAAAGAAAGGAAAGCAGAGCTGAGAGAGGCCAGAGGAAGACAGAGTCCCAGTGACATTGTCTTAACCCCTGGATATAGCTGTGCCTGAAGAAGTTTTCTAGGACATTATAGTTAATTAAGGCAAAATATTTCCTCTCTTGCTAGTTTGACTTGGGTTTGGGTAACTTGCAAAAAATGCCTTTAAAACAGAGGGAAGAGAGCTTCCCTGGTGGCGCAGTGGTTGAGAATCCGCCTGCCGATGCGGGGGACACAGGTTCGTGCCCCGGTCTGGGAAGATCCCACGTGCCGCAGAGCGGCTGGGTCTGTGAGCCATAGCCGCTGAGCCTGCGCGTCCGGAGCCTGTGCTCCGCAACGGGAGAGGCCACACCAGTGAGAGGCCCGCATACCGCAAAAAAAAAAAAAAAAAAAAAAAAACAGAGGGAAGAAAGGAATTAGAAATTCTGAATCGGGTCAGAGGGGTTCCGGAGCCAGCTTGCTCCCCGTGCTGGAGATGAGAGTCACGGCCTCTCCTTCAGCATCAGCCAGAGCTGTCTTCTAGAAACAGCAGAGTGCTCCCCAAAGAAGCAGGGGGAAATACTACTGGCTTGAGTCACTGTCCCACCCATTGGCAGAATACCTTGACTGATGGTCCTACCAAGAGCACCGCTGGTTGGAGAGGGGTCACAACCAGAAGTAAAACCAGTGGTCTTACCAGAAATGGAAGAGAAGGGGGCAGAAGGAATGGATGTGCCGACAACAAGGAAAACACCAACTGGCTACGGCAAGGGTCATCGGTGCTCCGGCTCAGGAAAGACTCTTTCCCTAAGAATCGCAATTAACTCTGTCTCTACTTATGCCTCATCAGGTGATTAGGAAGCATCCCTCAAAGCCCTGACAAAGTAGGGAAAAGGGTCAGTAGGAACAGCAGCCTCTGGAGCTACATTATGGAGCCGACACCCTGGGCTGGGCAGTGAACTAAGTGTTTTGCACTCATGATTTCACCTCACTTCCTCACAGCCACACCAGGCGATAGACTTTGCGGATGGAGAAACCTAGGCTCAGCTAAGGGACTCACCCGCACTCATGGCTCCCAGAGCCAGGATTGGATGGAGAGCTGTCAGACTCCCAAGCCCCGACAGTAATCCGCTGTGCCCCACAGATTTCTCAGGGGCAGAACAGGAGCACAGGCGGGGGGAAATTGGGGTGAGATGATAAGGAGGAAGAAGAAAGGCAAGAGAAAGAGAAGGGGAGAGGGGAAAACTCAAGGAACCAACACTCTGAAACAGGAAACCCAGGCTGGGGATCTTGACTCCCAAGCAGCAGGCTTGTCCGTCTCACCACCAGCGCCCACCTTCTTGCCACCAGCCTCCCTCCAACCCCCATCTCCTCCCACCATATGGCAGTAGGCACAGGTGCCATTTGGTGAGAGAATCACAGAGACCCAATGTCATTGGGGGCCATCTTGTCACTGGTGCATGTCCCTAACGTGTTTGGGAGGAAGGGGTTGGCAGATATGGACAGCTGCATATGTTCATAACCTCATGGAATTTTCTAACTACCTTCTACTCTTCCCCCACCCTCCACCAGGTACCTGAAAACACAAAGGCCAATATCGGGGAAAGCAGAATGGATTTCCCATTCACTGAGCACCTACTCAGGGCCAGGTGCTTTTCCAACATTAACCCCAAGCCTCAGGAGAACCTTGAGAGGCGGGCATGCTGTCTCCATTTTACAGATGAGGAGACTGAGGCTGAGAAAGATGTGCTGGGATTTGAGCTCACGTGTGGCTGATTCCAAAACCCCGAATGGAAAGCTTGCAGGTGAGAAGCAGATGTGGCTGCCAAGAAGCCCACCTTTCCCTCCTGCACTGGCACCAGGACCGGGGGCGCCGGGTAGCCTGGCCCCTGCTTTGTCTGCTGGGCACAGAGTCCATGACATCTGGAAACCTGCCCTTGCTAAGTTATGGCCTCACTTAACCAAGGTTTGTAAACGGGCACCCTCAGAGAAGAAACAGTCTTACCTCTCCAGAGCCCTGCTAAAATCCCAATAAGCCCATTGCGAGCTAGAGATTGAAGTGCGATTTTGGCATCTCTCCTCTGGCGTGGAAAGAGATTACACTGAGTCATATTTCAAAAAGGCACGCCTGACACAGTATAATCTCTGGTCTTAACTCCCCCTGACCTTGAGAAAGCGGCAATAAAGCAGCGGGGCTGGCTGCCGTGCTCGGGAACAGAGATTCAGACAATCATGAAGAAGCCGGGCGGGTGGGAGAATCCCAACAGGCCCTTGTGGGGCAGCGATGCTGCTGCGGGGACCCCTCATGAACCAGTTCAGAAGTGGAGGCTTTACAGAAGTGGTGGGTTTCCTCTCCCCCAGCCCCCATCTGGGACTGATGTGCAGCCTCATCTTCCTGGGGACCCCAGCTCTGCCCCTTCCCCAGCACCTCACTGATTCAAGCCCCGAAGGACCCACCATGACCGCCTCTCATCTGTCCACACATCTGCTTCCCCCCATCCCACCCCCAGCTTTTTCCAGTGACAATAATGAAGCTGAAAATGTCGCCAGAAAAGGCATCGACCTGTTTATCTATCACTTGCTAATCAAAAGTTTCCTGCCTCCTGTTAAAATACCGATGATTTCCTTTGCGGAATCAAACGGGTCTGTTCTCAGAGCCTGAGCGCGTCAGTGGGGACAGTTTAATTACCACCTTCGATGTTCCTTCCCCGAATACCAATCTTTCCTGAGTTACATGATGAACACACATTGGGGGAAGGATTAAATCAAAAGGCAAGGACTGACTCATTGCAGGGCATCTTACATGGAATCAGGCTTCCCTACTGTGACTTCCATCCTTTCCCGGGTCCCAGGCATTCCCAAGTATCCAGCCTGAGGAATTCCAGCACCGTCCAAGAGGGGGCCCACTGTTTTATGCTCTGAGTCCCTTTGACACATAATAAATGCTGTGGTTAAATCATGGGTTTTTGTGTCAAAGGCTGGTCTTACATTCCAGTCATAGCTCTGGCCACTTAATTTCTAGGAGCCTCAGTTTTCCTGCATGTAAAAATGGGAATATTAAATATCCATATAAAAGGCTGCTGTGAAAATTAAATCAAATGAAACATCAGGCAATGGATGGACTTAGAGGGTATTATGCTAAGTGAAATAAGTCAGACAGAGAAAGACAAATATAATATCACTCATATGTGGAATCTAAACAATACAACAAACTGGTGAATACAACAAAAAAGACACAGAGTCACACATATAGAGAACAAACTAGTGGTTACCAGTGGGGAGAGGGAAGGGGGGAGGGGAAATATAGGGGAAATTAAGGGATACAAATTATTATGTATAAAATGAGCTTCAAGGATATATTGTACAACACAGGGAATATAGCCCATCCTTTATAATAACTATAAATGGAGTGTAACCTTTAAAAATTGTGAATCACTATATTGTACACATGTAACATATAATATTGTACATCAACTATACTTCAATAAAAAAATTAAAATTTTAAAAATTATTGATAGTCCTAAAAAAATGAAACAGGCAACCTTGATCACAGTGAGAGGTCAATTAATGAGAGCTGTTATTATCTTTATTCCCATTAAATAGATCAACAAGCAGACGTTTATAATAGATTATATCATATTTTATTTAAAATACACCACTAAACATTGATAAATTTTTAAAATCTAGGATGTTATTATACAATGTAATAAACAGACTGTCTTCTTTATGCATCGTTTTATGTCCAGTGCCTAGAGCCATGCTGCTGCCCACAGGAGGGGTTCCATAACTTTGGAGAATGAATGATTATAACAGACACAGGGAATCACACATAGTAACACACATGAACGCTGCTCCTGCCTGCCTGACTCCGCCATGAAACGATGAAACAAACTTGGTCCCTTACAGAGATGCTCAAATCTCCCCTGCCCAGCCTTTAACTCCCAAGCTGTCCTGAAGAAGGAGGCTGAGAACATCCACGCCATCAACTGGCCTACTTAACAGGGATGACCAGAGTGGTGACCGTTTCTTCCCTCTCCCACTGCCAGATTCATCTGACAGAAACAAATGACTATTGTAAGATGCCATTTCTGGAAAAGAATACACACAGAAATAATGCTTAGATTTTAGATTTTCAAAGGAAAAATAATATTATTTATAAAAATAAAGAAAAATAATTCTCCTCCTCTGTCTGGAAAACAATAAGGTCCACGGCCCCCCTTTCCCTCCTGCATCCTCCCAGATCTTCATTTTTCTCCCTCTCTCCCTCTCTCTCTCTCTCCCTCTCTCTCACACGCACCCCCTTCTCTTCCTGCACCGCTAGTCTCCCCCCTTCCCATGTGGATGGAGACTGGGTTTCCCCTGCAATTCATCACCTGCCCCTGATGCCATGCTGGGCTCCTCAGTCAGAGAACCAGCTGGAAGCCATGTCCCCAGATCGCTGACTCTCCCCTTTTGTTGCCAGTGACATCAGGAAGCATGACATTGTTTGAAGGTTAAACATGCCAAGCCCAGGAGGGAGGCCTGGGTCAGCCTTGGGGGCGGGGGCCTTTCCGTGATGGTCCCGCTGACAGGCTTATCCCCGCGACAGATTCCTGTCCTTCAGTGAGTGTCAGTCAGTGATGTCAGCAGGACAAAAGAGGCTCTCCATCTATCCCTGGGAGTGCCCTGCCGGCACCCCGGGGCACAGGGGACCTCTCCTGTGGATGCTCTTCCAATCAAAATGCAGCCAGAGGGAGCCTGAAGCTCAGTGGGTTTATCCATTCCCACACCGAGCCTCTAACAAAAAACTAGATGTGCCATTCTTCAAGGTCTTTTCCCCAAAAGATCGCAAAGCCCCCGCATATGAGAATAAGGAGGAAGACACTTTTCTGGGGATTCTGCTAGAAGAGATTAAAATGGTGCCACCCAACTCAGTGCACTTAGGGTGAGGGCCGTCCCATATGGACGCACAGCCAGGACCATGGGCAGATGTGCAGTGGTGACCACCCTCCAAGCAAGGAGTCCCACGGGAGAGCAGACAACTCAGCAGGCAGTTACAACACAGCATGAGATGCCGGGGATCAGGAAGGCCGGGGATGGCATGACACAGAGGGAATTTTCAGGAATCAGGCAGGGTTTTGGGGGTAGGTTGGGGGTTGGCCAGGGAAATGCATCACGTCCAAGGACGGAGGGTAGGCAGGGCTAGGTCACCCTGGACCTGGTGAGTCGTATGGCAGAGCTCCTCCTGAGGTCAATGGCCAACTATCGAAGCACTTAGAACAGTGATGTGATCTTTGCCATTCACTTGGGTCACAGAGTGGGTATTTGAGAAACGACCCCAGGAGGAGGATGGTTTGGCTCCTGTGATGGGAGTGGCTCGCACTCTTCCCATGAGTGACATTGACCACGATCTAGTAAGACAGCTAGTGAGGGCTGCACTGGGTCACTTGCGGCTCTCTGCATCCCCCATCTGCCTGAGCCTCCACCTCTGGCCTCCACCCTTGTCTCTCTCCTTCAGGACCCCCTTCCCCTCGGTCTGTCTTTCCTCCCTCCCTCCCTCTGTCCCCTTTCTCCTCTGGTTCTGCCTCTCCCCCTCTCCCGCCACCCTCTTGCCCTGCTTCATTTCCTCCATTTCTCAGTTCTCAGCCTCCCTAGATTCCCCACCTTCTCCGAACCTCCAGAGGCCACAAACACAGGGAACTGGAGGTCATTTATTTTTGTGAGTTTCCCCCTGCCTCCCTTGGCACACAATTCCCACCCAGCTCATAATGTCAATACGACCTTTCTGATACTCATTATCAATTAAAGGAACAAATCCCCTTCTCCGAGAGAGCTCCGAGCTGCGTCAGAAGACCTTTCCAGCCAAAGAGCGCAAAAGGGCCTTTCACGCGGGCTGCTGGATCATCTATCTCCCACCCCTTGGAGGCTGCGTGGCTGGGTGGGGAAGCCGACGGAGATGGGGCGGACAAGCAGAAATAAATGTGGCTCGAAGCCCCTTGAAAGTCTTTGTGTCTGTGGATTGCACAATGCAGCAAACCCCTGGGCCAATCACGGCGAGTCAGAGGAAATGCAGGAGCCATCAGCTTTCTGTTCTGTCTTCCCTCTGTGGCCACCCCAGACACAAGCCAGGCTTCTCTTCAGGTCCCTGCCTGCGCAGCTCTGGCCACTAGGGCTCCAGCGGCCACCCCTTGGCCCATCCCAAGAGTTCCTTCCCTCTTCTGGTGATGGGCTAAGGACCCACTTTCAGCCAAAGATGGATCTCAGCCTACAGGAGGAGCAGCTCTGGGGTCCAAACACAAGCACCTTGCAAATTAAAAAAAAAAAAAAGAGTTTACACATTTTATTTTATTTTTTTGACAGCAGGGCGTCTGGCATGGAACTGTACATAGCTTTGCGAGGGACAGGACAACCTGCCAGGATGGAACACAAGCTTTCCAGAAGGTGGCCTCAGAGAAGCTATTTCCCATGGCTGCATCTCCAGAGCCTTTATCCCAGATTCTCTGACACCCCAGGCCCACGAATCACCCAGGACGAAACCCTCCAGACACCTCCCGACCTGCATTGCTATCACAGTCGTGGCTTCATGGCTGCTTAGGGAGGGGCGGCAGTCCCCCAAAGAGCCCATGACATGCTGGCTGACCACACCCGTCTGGGCGCGTCTGAGGCCATGCTGTGTGCATTAGAGGCCCCCATTCGTGCAAACGTCATTGGACACGGTGGTCACCCAGGTCTGGTTCCCATTCTTAGAGCAATGCGCCACTGGCATCCAGAGGAAGGGGGCGAGACCAGATTGCTGGGGTGAAGAGCACAGTCAGGGAGTGACACAGACAGATGGAGGTGGGGAGAGGGTGGGACAGAAAACTCAACACCCGCGAATTCTTAGAAACTGTGGCCTTGGCGTCTGAAATGTGGTGAGCCGCCGCCCAAGTTGGCCCGCGTTATTCACTCCTGGCAACCAGTGGATTCTCAAACCTCAATCCAGCGGAGAGGAGTTGACCCCCTCATGACCTTGAACCAGAACGTCATCCTGTGCTGTCCGAAGCCACAGCAGCATGGGGCTCTGGGGGCTCCTCCAGTGTCTTTCCTTTCCAAAGGATGGAAAGCCAGGTCCACAAAAGCCAGGCCTTCAAGAGCTGCTCTCTAGAAAGACCCACAGGGCCCTGTGCGTGTGCAGCTCCAGACCCCTGGGAAGCCAGCCTGCCTGACTCCAGGCCTCCCTTGCTCAGCATCCGGCCTCTTCGGGCCTTCCCTCCAGGAGGACGTGCACTCGGGTGACACTATAAGGCAGTGCAGGGACTCTGCAGAGGTCAAGGCTGAACCGGGCCAAGAGCAGGGGTCAACACTGGTTGGTACACAGTGCCTAAGGGACACACTCAAACACACACACACACATACACATACACACACACACATGCAGGAGCCATGGTGTATGGCTGACAACCTGGCCAAAGTAGCATGGGCCCCTCTTTCTGGCCACACCCCACTCCCTAAAGCCCTTCTTTGTTTAAAATGTGACACATATTTGGGATAAACAAGGGGAAAGAGACTCCAGAAAGACTCGCCTCCATTCCCCTGCCTGAGGGCAAGATTTTTGCCTCTCAGATTGTTACCTGCTCGCCCTCCCGTTACCACTCCTGTGTCTCCTGTCGTAATGGTATCTCCCCAAATTCAGAAAATTAAGAACTAGAGCATCCTATATAGATACACACTACCAGGAATTTACCTTATGGATATACCAGCCAACATTTTCCGAAATATATTCATGGCAGCGTTACTCACAATGGCAAAATAACTGGATACAACTTTATGGTCCATTACCAGGGCCTGGCTGAGCACAAGGTCATGTATCCAAGACATTCCAACAAAGCAAGGACTGGAGCAATAAAGGCAATGCATCTCAGCCCCACCTGTACAGAGCTCACAGGCCAGTGATGGGGTGGGTGGTAGCCAGGCAGGAAGGCTAAGTGAGCCTGGGAGGAATAGACCTGCAGTCCTGGAGTGGAAAGGAATTTCCTTGCTGTCTTTATTCCGTCTCTCCCCAGCTGTGTAAGGTATCTTTTCTTTTTTGACATCTCCATCAGTCCCTACACCCAGAAGGCATAGCCACCTCTATGTGGGGTAATTGGCAGCCAGGTATGAGCAACGGTGGGGAAGTCTCCAGGTTATGAAGAATACAGTAAGTCCCCTGCACAGGAACCTTCAAGTTGCGAACTTTCAAAGATGTGAACGTGCGTTCGCATGTCCAGTCATGTAAGTTAGTTCACGTGTCTGGCATACGTTGTCACGTGCGTGCATCCTCTACAAGTGGTTGTGCTTTTGTGTACTTTACTGTACAGTACTGTGTAGAGTACAGTGGGACAGTATCTTTATCTCTTACCTGTTCACTCGATGCCAGGCCCTGCATGCAGGCTGCTGTACTATACTACTGTACTTTTCAAGGTACTGTACTGTAAGATTAAAGATGTTTCTTGGGCTTCCCTGGTGGCACAGTGGTTGAGAGTCTGCCTGCCGATGCAGGGGACACAGGTTCGTGCCCCGGTCCGGGAAGATCCCACGTGCCGCGGAGCGGCTAGGCCCGTGAGCCATGGCTGCTGAGCCTGCGCGTCCGGAGCCTGTGCTCCGCAACGGGAGAGGCCACAACAGTGAGAGGCCCACGTACTGCAAAAAAAAAAAAAAAAAAAAAAAATGTTTTCTTTATCTTTTGTGTTTGTTTTTTAATGTATTATCTGTGTGAAAAGGATTATAAACCTATTACAGTACAGTACTATATAGCCGATTGTGTTAGTTGGGTACCTAGGCTAACTTTGTTGGACTTACAAACAAATTGGACTTGAGAATGCACTCTCGGAACAGAACTCGTTCATATGTAGCGGACTTAACTGTACAGTATCAGCATGTAACAGTTATTCTGTGATCCCCCTTTAATCCTTGCTGAAATGAAATATTCCTTCAGCTAAACTTTCAGCTACCAATAACCTATGCATGTTTCCCTTCTGAAGGAAACACTGCAGTCTAGGCAGGGGCTGGAAAGTGAGTCGTTTTTAGTTACTGCATTAACCATTTAGTGCATATATATTACATTAAAAAATTACCTTGGGGTGGGCTTCCCTGGTGGCGCAGTGGTTGAGAGTCCGCCTGCCGATGCAGGGGACACGGGTTCGTGCCCCGGTCCGGAAAGATCCCACATGCCGCAGAGCGGCTGGGCCCGTGAGCCATGGCCGCTGAGCCTGTGCATCCGGAGCCTGTGCTCCGCAACGGGAGAGGCCACAACAGTGAGAGGCCCGTGTACCGCAAAAAAAAAAAAAATCCCTTGGGGTAATGTTTAAGCCCTAAACTTAACAAAACAAGAAACATTTCTTATCTCACATAGTTTCTCCAGGTCAGGAATTTGAGGGCAGGTCCAGGGGGTCTTCCTGAGGTTGCAGTCGTCAGAAGGTGTGACTGGGGTTAGAGAACCCAGTTCCGAAGTGGCTCACTGGTATGGCTGTGGACAGGGGGCCTTAGTTCATCACCGCGTGGACTTCTCCACCAGGCTGCCTGAGCAGCCTAACAACATGGCAGCCAGCTGTCTCCAGAGCAAGGGATCCCAGTGAAAGTAGGATGAAAGCCAAGTGTCTTGTATGTCCTGGCCTTGGAAGTTGCACACCATAATTTGCATAATATCCTATTGGTTACACGGGTCATTTCTATTCAGTATGAGAGGGGATAACTCAAGGGCATGAATGCCAGGAGGCAGAGATCATCGGGGGCCACCTTGAAGATTAGCTACCACAGTAGTTAATATTCGTAATCAGTAACACTGAGCACCACCATCCCTGACACTACTCCACCCACCACTGGCCTCCAGTCCACTCACCTGCCCCGCAAAGATTTCCACTTGCTACCATCTCTCAAATTCTTTTTGGAACAGAAGAGAGTACAAGTTGATGTATTTGCTTATTAAAACAATGTCCACCTATCATCCTGTATTGAAGGTCCAAAGGGATCTGGCCCTGACACACTCTCCTGTCTTGTTTCTACCATTTCTCTTCCACCACCCCGTGTTTCCGCCAACCTGAAGATCCCTAAATGTGCATGGTCACCACCCATCTCCAAGCTGTGTATTTGTTAAACCTAGCTGTGTGAACTTTGACAGGTTTCTTAACCTCTCTGGCCTTCTTTTCACTTCTCTGTAAAATGGGGTTAATAAAGTACCTGCCTCTCTCAAGTGTTTTGAGGATAAAAGGAGATTTCATGTGTCAAGTGCTTAGAATGCACTGGCATGGAACAGGCACTACTAAGCTTCTCATTCATGTTACCCTATCAACACTGTATCCTTCTGGAACCCCCTCTCTCCAGCTCTGCTTATCAACATCCTACCCCTCCTTTCCATAGAGCACTCCTGGATCTCCTAGCCTCCCCAGGCAGGAGGGAGTCCCCACTTCCCTGCATTTCCAGAGCCCATTTCCACCTTCCTCAACCTGGTGACATTCTGCCTTACAACACATGGGTGACCCCATGTCTTCCTTCCCCGTCCTCCCCCACTCCCCACCCCACCCCCAGTTAAAATGGGAGCTCCTTGGCACTCTCTCAAGTCCCCGGCACACAGCAGGGGTGAGTGATTTGCCCCCATTAGAGGATCAGTGAGCGTGTGTCAAAAAAGTCATCAGGGAAGTGAGTTTCCCCAAATCCTCACAAGGTGAAACTTTTGTGCTACTTCCGTTTTCCTAGAGCCTGTATCCTCAGTTATGAAAAGAATAAGTAACTTTTTAAATTGTGGTAAAATATACATAAATTTTACCTTTTTAACCCGTTGTGAGTATATAATTCCACGCACTCAATTCACAATTATTGTGTGACCATCACCATCATCCTTCTCCATAAGCCTTTCATCTTCCCAAACTGATACTCCCTCCCCATTAAATAATAACTCCCCAACTTCCAACTCCCCCCAGCCTCTGGCAGCTACCATTCTACTTTCTTTCTCTATGATTTTGACTCTTCTAAGTACTTCATATAAGTGGAATCATACAGTATTTGCCCTTTTGTGTCGGGCTTATTTCACTTAGCATAATGTCTTCAAAACTGTAGCACGTATCAGATTCATTCTTCTTTAAGGCTGAATAATATCATCTTGAAGGTATAGACCATATTTTGTTATCCATTCATCAACTGATGGACATCTGGGTTGTTTCTACCTTTTGGCTATTGTGAATAATGCTGCTATGAACATGGGTATATAAATATCTCTTCCAGTCCCTGCTTTCAATTACTTGGGGTATATATACCCACAAGTGAAATTGCTGGATCATATGGTCATGCTATGTTTAGTTTTTTAAGGAACTGCCATACTGTTTCCACAGCATTTGTACCATATTGCGTTCCCACCAGCAGTGTACAAGGGTTCTAATTCCTTCACATCCTTGCCAAGACTTGTTTTCTGGTGTTTGGAGAATAGCCATCTCAATGGGTATGAAGTGCACAAGTCTTATCCTCTTATGGCTCTTTTGGCCAAAGAAGTACACACCGGTGCCTAGAAAACACTAGCCTCTCTATGAATGCCGGTAACTTTTATTATTTAAAGCTCCAGCCCAAACGACAATGTCACTGGGAGGAAAGGACACCGAAGGTCAGACATGGGCTCAAGAAGCAAAGACGCCACCTTGCACCAAAGGCAGATTCCAAAGTGTCAGCCAGCACCAGCTCAGTCATCTGTGCCTGTGTCTCCTTGTGACTCACAGACCCCACATCTGTCTCTATGTGTAGCCTTGGTCTCTTCTCTCCCCTGAGGACTCCTGGAGGAGAAGTAAGTGATCACCCCAAATGTAGAGACGGGAGTGACCTGAGGACCAAGGATTCCCAAGAAAGACAGCTGTGACAGGTTCCTGAACAGAGCTTGGAGCATAACTTTCACAAGAAAGCAGACTCTCTTCCCAAGACTGGTTTGGAAAGTGCAGTTGCAGAGGTTGGCAAGTCCAGGTCACAGTGACTCAGCTTTGCTTGGTGCCCTGAAGCGTGTCAGACAGCTCCAGAAGGTCTCTCCTTTTGCATTCTTCACTCCAGGTGAGCTGACCCTGCTGGGAGTGCTCACTCTCTCCTGGAAGCCCTCGAAAAACAAGAGGCCGTGTGATGCAGTGGGAACCCAAGTCTGGGTTCCCATCTCAGCTCTCTCCTTGACCAGCTGTGCCACCTGGAGGACCTATTTTACCTTTCCGAGTCTATTCGAAAGGGGAAGGGGAAGGCAATTCCATGACCCGAGTGTACCATATCACACCCTCCCTTCCTACCCACAGCAGCAAATATATATCACAGCCATTTTGCAAACAACCTATGTGTCCAACAAGAGGGGATGGAGTAAATACATTAAAGTATGTCCATAAGATGGGACATTGAGCAGCCATTAATTATGATGCTGACAATATTTGGAATTGAACATTAAAAGAGGGGGTTTACAGGGACTTACCTGGTGGTCCAGTGGTTAAGACTTCGCCTTCCAATGCCGGGGGTGCGGGTTCAATCCCTGGTCGGGGAGTTAAGATCCCACATGACTTGGGGCCAAAAAACCAAAACATAAAACAGAAGCAATATTGTAACAAATTCAATAAAGACTTTAAAAATGGTCCACATCAAAAAAGAATCTTAAAAAAAAGAGGGGTTTACAAGATGCCATATGCAATCTTCTTTTTGTAATATAGGTAGGTACATGTGTCTATACATAAAAGAGGATTTGGAAAATAGCCATGAAAGAAGTCAGAGTGGATTTTTTCTGGATGAGAGAGATTGAGTGTGTTCTCCCTTTTCTTTCTTTCTTTTTGCTTCTATTAAAAAATTATTGTTTTTGTAATAAGAGATAAATGTCTATTTTACAATTAGTCCCATACCTAGTAAATGTCAGAAGTGGGATTTGAACTTATATTGCTTTCCAGGACACCATGCTGCTTTCTGTCCCAGCACCAAATGTTTGCCCTGGAGTCTCTGTTCACTTAGAATGACCTCTTTCCCAGGGGACACCCCACCTACCACCATGCCTCACTGAATGACCCTGCTCATAATTTCAAGTACTTTCACAGGCCTAGGGAGGATTCTTAAGTTGATAAAACCTGAAGTTTCATCATTCGGTTGGTTTCCTATTCTAAATTATCTGCTAAGCCAGACTTTGCTTTTTTGCTCACAGACACTAAACCTTAACCACCAATTCACTTGTGAATTAAAAAGCCTCTCCCTAGGAGCACCACGCCTGCTCTATGCCCTCTCCAGACCTCTTCTACTAATCATGAGTGCAAGGGCCAAGAATGGGAATGAGCAAACAGAATATCTCAAATGAGATATTCTCATTTCTGAGTTTGTCAAGGTGTCTCAGCAGATCTCCTCTTTAATTTACATGATTTCAGCTGGCATCACTTCCCCTCAAGGGGCTTTTGTATATCAAACATAAACGGGAAAGACGAGTCAGTCCTCTCACCTTTGCCAAAGCCTAAATGAAATCAAATAAAAAAGGTAAGAGGTAAAGGGAATGATGGTCATCACCTCGCCACAGCTATTCCACAATAACAAGGTCCGACAGGTATTAGTTCACAACGCAGCCATATACACGCCCAGACTATATGAAACGATACTTACTTCCCAGTCCTTTGGACTAAGAATGTTTTCATCCCAAAGCATCTTCAGAATTCAAGTCTATGAAATTTTAACTGTGCAGTATCTGTAAGAATGAAATTTCACCAGGAAAGGGATTCAGATAGAAGTCAACTAATGGATGGTTCCACTTGGAATTTGCAGCTTTTAAGAATAAAACAAATCTTATCAAAAATCCAGGGATATTTTGCTACCAAGAGTAGAAAACAGAACCATTGGAGAGTCATGCACTCACAAAAGATGCTGAACCCCTGAAATCATTAACTTGGGGGATAACAAAGGAGTCCATTTTATGTTTGAGGGGCAGGTCCTTTTCTAGCATGAACTCTTTTGAATTTCAGGAGGACCCCAGAACATAAAGCAATGATGTCCTCAGTTAGAAACCTCACCCTGGGCTCAGCAGAGCAGGGAGGGTGAGCATCACTGGACCTAGGATTTCCCGGGAAATAGCTTATCCTATAGGAAATGAGAACCAAGCTGCAGACCTACGGTGCTAGAACAATGGGTCAGTGTGGAAGAGGAAGGCTGTCTGCTATTCAGATTGCCATCCAGTCCAGTTGGGGAACTGATGTCTGAATTCTAGGAATAAGAAGCCAAAAGAAAGAGTGAGTAAAATGAAAAGAGCTAAGAGGGAAATGACATTTGCTTCGATAGAAAGCTAATGAAAAAAGCTTCATAAGAGGGGCTTCCCTGGTGGCACAGTGGTTGAGAGTCCGCCTGCCGATGCAGGGGACACGGGTTCGTGCCGCGGAGCGGCTGGGCCCGTGAGCCATGGCCGCTGAGCCTGCGCATCCGGAGCCTGTGCTCCGCAACGGGAGAGGCCACAGCAGTGAGAGGCCCGTGTACCGCAAAAAAAAAAAAAAAGCTTCATAAGAGTTCCATAAAATATTGAAAGCATAGATTAGACCTCCTCTGTAAGTGAGGCACAGAGTATGGGGCAGGGGAGGAGCTAATATTAGAGGAATGAATGAACTGGGGAGGAGCTAATATTAGAGGAATGAATGAACTTGGGACATAGGACAGCCTGTGTACGCAGTGGGAAAATGGGACAAGACTTCACGTGGTGGCTTTAGCTGTGGCAGTAGCAGCAAAATAATTAAAAGTAGGGTGCAAGGAAAATGGTGGACTCCTGATGGTGGCTGAGAAGACTGGAGTGACCCCTCTGGCCTCTCCCAGAACGAGCTGGAATGAGTCTAAGGGGGTGGAGGGTCCATAGAACTGGTAGAAGCAGACTTAGAGCAAGGAGACTGTTGCTGAGACCCTCTGGTTAGTAACTTCCCCACCTGGGGTGCCTGGAAAACAAGGTCGTTGGCTGCACACACACCTGCCCTCACTACAAAATCAAAGACAATAGAAGAACCCAGAAGCCAAGGCAATCGGTTTTCATGAAGCACCTCCTAAGATGTGTTATGAGATTCTTTGGCTTTGATGCTGATTGAGAGCTCTCAGAATCACAGGTGGGAGGATGGAGGAGAGGAATGAGAGGGGCATTATGTGAAAGAGAATTTAATCACATCAGGACTCAAAACAGGCAGAATAATCCAGAACTCACCTCTTCCAGACACTTACCTCTTCTTTATCAGGTAAGGATCTGGCCTGTTGCCCTTTGGCAGGGCCAAGTATTGAAATGATTGGGACATAGGCAAGTTTTTCTTTCTTTGATACCTGCTTTCATCTCTCACCCTCCCCAAACTCACCCCAAGGAGTCTGAATACCTGAAATATCAACTGGAATTTGCAAATTTGTAGAAGATTCTAAATAGTATAAAAATTTTCCAGACTCAAAAGAATGGAATTTTTAATGGTAGGAACTCCATGGGGAACAGTGAGAACAAAGTGGTATGATGAGCACAAAAACTTTATGGAATATCTAATGCAAGACCAAAGGAACCAACAGTAGGTCCTGAGCCTCCAGGACCTTGAGCCCTAAGGATTAGAAACATGAGCTCCAAACATTTTGTTCTAGGTGTTGGTCTGCCCTACTTTAGAATGAAACAGATCTGAAACCAGTCAGACTGTTCTTCCTAGGTAGGTGGCTTTGAGCCTCAGTTTGCTTTCTGTAAAATGGGGACAATGAACTTCTGAGAGTTGTTGGGAGACAGGAGCTCAGTGCCTGGTCCACAACATTATTCTTCTTATTGCAACACAGTTACCCTCCCCATCCTTCCAACGTCCACCAGTCTCACTTTCCAATTCAAATTGTTTCCTAACAGAGGAGATGAAATGAAATCTCTCTCCTGGACTTGCCCCGTTAGTGATAACAGAATATGTCAAGATTCTTTTGATCACAAGTGACAGCTACCCAAGTCAAGCTGGCCTAAGCAAAGTAGGAACTGGTTTTATCTAACCAATTATTTTAGGGGTGGTATGGTTTTATGGCTTTCAGGCATGGCTGGATCCAGGAGCTTTCATGATATCATTAAGACTTAGTTCTTCTATCTCAACCTATTAACACTGTTTTTCTCTGCATTGACTTTATTGTCTACACAGTGGTTCTCCTGGCAGATCCTTAAGCTAGCAATCTCTGCATAAAAAGAAGGCTCTTTTTTTCCAAATAGTTACAGAAGTCCTGAAACCAGTAACTGTGGCCAGGGTGATGGGATGCTCTAGTTGACCTCTCCTAGAGACAGTGGACTAAACCACTGGGGAGGGGTAGCTCTTCCTGAGGAAACTGGAATTCTATTAACAGAAGAAGGGGGAAATGCTACCAAGACATAATCAACAGAGGTGCTCGATCAACCTCTTGAAAAGAATGAAACATCAAGAAATGAAGGAACTTCCAGATTTCCAGACAGAAGTTGAGGAATATGCCCCCACTCTCTCAAGTACTAGTCATGAGATATGAAATAGAAGCAACCAGAATCAAAGTCCTAAAAGAGTGTAATGTCCACCAACAAGAAGTACATTTTTATCCCTAGGAAACGAAGAGCTTGAACTAAGACTACTAGAAGGGAAAGTGCATCAGTCAAACCCATACCAAAAGAAGGCAAGAAAAAAAGAAGGAAAAAGGGGAAAAAAATCATCATTAGGCAGCTGGGGCATCAGGTTTGGGGTTACCGGCTTTTCCTTTTCTGGGGCCTATTAAAATGTTTGATTCCAAAATATATATACTACATTTATTGGCTGCAAAATACAAAAAGAAAACCATAAAATTGAAATGAATAGGTGTTTAATTAAAATGTCTGCAAAACTTAACATTATATCAACTTCATTAATGGCTAAATTTAGTATTCATAAAAATTCCGTTATATTGGACAACAGTTTGAAGGGTAGATATTTCTCTCTTTGCTGGAATTCCTAGGTGCATTCGATGATTGCCAGGAAATCTCAGCCACTGTAAATGAAATGAGGTACCCATGGCCAAAGCATTTCAAAGGCAAAATGATTTTTAAAAATCTTGTCAACAATCTTAGTGACAGTGAGAGAAGGTAGATGCATTTGAATACGTGTGGTGTGATGTGAGGCAGGTCTCCAAAGGTAGGGGTGCCCAGGTGTCAAAGTAGCGCAGCACATGGGACACCGCGGAGCTAGGGAAGCAGCAGCCAGGGGAATTCTGCTCGGCACCGTCCCCCAGTCCCCTTCAGGTGGCCCAAGCCCTGACTGGCTCCCAGCACCTCCCTGGCTGAGCCCCTATCTTCTCTTTTAAGCTTCTATCATAGCAACAGCCCCGGGGCCAGACCCCTAATTGCCAGCTTCTTCTAAGTGCTCGGAAAAAAACCCTCTCCAGCCCTCCGCCTCCTCCCCAGCACAAGCCCAGGGGGTCAGGCAGGTTCAAAAGGTGAAATAAATGAATCTTTACACATTATAAGGACCCAAGCAACATTCTCTGTGGCATTAGTGCCTGAAATGGCAGCAAGTAAAAGCAGGTGTGCTGGGCGCCCTGTCAGCTAACGACACTGATAAGCCTGCCATGCCCGGTTCTGCTTCATTTCAAACAGACTGCTGGAAAAAAAGGAGGGGAAAGCCAGAGCAGAAATAATTGCTGGAGCTTCCAGTGAGCTGAGAGAGCCTGCAGGCAGAGATCAACGCGCCTGAGTTCATCCTCTCCCTTTTATTTCTATAACCTTAAACGTTCTGCTATTATAAAAGTCATCATGTCAGCTTTCTCCCCAGCCACTCCGGCTGCCCATTTTCAAATTGTATCAATTGGTAAGGCTTTGGGGCTGTAGGATTTTCATCTTGATTTATGGTTCCTGTGCTTTAAAGATGAAGCAAACTCTACTGGCCCGATTCGAGCATGGAGCCACGCCGTCCTGGGCGTGCGTTCAGAAATCATATCCTCCCAAAATGGTGTAGAAACGAGGGAAGGCTTGGTGTCTGTCTCTTACTTTTCTTTCTTTATTTAAAAATGATAGATATTAAAGCAAATGGCAAGTGAATAGCATTGTCATGAATCTCCGGCTAAAGTAGGTGGAGGGGAGTTATTGATTCTTAGCAGTAATTTGGGTCTGGGTCAACAAGCTTTCAGTTCGTGAGGCTATTGATGACCATTGGCTTCAAAACTGGGGAAGTGAGCAATAAAAGGGTGTGCAGACAGGGCAGGGACCTCGCAGTGGGTTCCTTCTGAACTGCCGCTTTCTAGGGAAAGAAAGAAAGAGTCTGAGAAACAAGGGCTGTGCTGGCCTTTTCAACCAGAGGAGTGCATAAACGAGAAAGAATATGTAAATTAAAAAAATACAAGCTGGAACTGCCAATTTCAGTAAGTCCACAGGCTTGCAGGGAGAGCTCATGTGTTGCTTTCTAAAGTACACATGGCGGGGGTCACGGAGAGTGGGTTAATAAAATGTTGGGGTGTGAATCCTGGGAGGGCTACAAAGCAAACAGCAACTTCTGCAGCCCTCTTCCTGCACGGTGCATCAGGAACTCTGGAAAAAGCGACCTACTGAGTTGGTCATGCAGCAAATTGTGCCCAGGTCTCCCACCTGTCACCCACAGTCCCCACCAGGGCAGCAGGCAATAACTAAGAAGGGAGACAGGAGGAGAAAGAAGAGGTTACAACAGATGCAGAGCAAGAAGTTGACTTCTCCATTGGGCTCTCAGCCAGCGTCTTTGGAGTGGGTTTGGAGCTGGGGGGTGAGCTTAGTACAGTTCAGTAGAAGCAAGAGGACGACCACTGCGGAGGAATCTAGGACTCGTGGGTCAGACTCAGGGGCCGATGGCCCGGATGCAGCCAAACACGCGTATAAATTAATCAGACACCTGCACCACGAATTTATCAGTGGGACTCTTGGGATGGAGATGGCAAAGACGTATGAGGCCCCATCTACGAATTTCCCCAGGTACGATGATGGAGGTCCCCCCTAGTCCCTTCCCTAATTCTTTCCAATTAATCTCAGCATGCAGATTACAGGCCTATCGAGTTCCAGCATCACCTTTCAGAGCCTCCAAAATCACACTTTGCTGAGACTCAAGCCTCTTTCAAAGGCTGCTGACAAGAGAGGTGGCTCTCCAAAGCCCAGGTAAAGCTGTAGCAAGAAATAAACCTCAGTGTTGGGGGACCGAAGGGGAAGAGAAAGAAAGAAAAAGGGAATATTAATTGTGCCAGGGACGCGGACAGCTTTGACAGACGGTGTCTTCATTGAGAAATTGCGATCTGAAGTTCCGCCTTGTTCCTTCAGAAACCGGAGGAGAGAGGCATGGGGGAGCCTGACAGGAAGTGAGGATTCTCAGACTTCAAATACAAACATTAGAAAAAACAAGCAACATCTGCAAACAGTAAGTACTTATTTATATTTTATGGAGTGTGTGCTTGGGATTCTGACAGGTTTTTAAACAGAGACCATATTAGGCCCATTCAGAGGCGCGAATGTCCCTTTTAAAAATGCATTACCCCGCTGCTCGGGCGGGTCGGCCAGGCTCTGCTGGCCTCAGGTGAGCCCTGACCTCTCCCGACCTGGTCTAACAAAACACACATGCGGGTCTGCGATGGAACCGTTTAGGGCCCCTCTCTCAAGGTCAGCGCAGGCGGGCGCTGGAGGGTTAGTATTCAGCAGGCTTCTCCCTCAGCTGACAGAGCCGCTTTGAACTTTTCCCTTTTGAACAAATCGGAAGGGAAACCGCCAAGAAACAAGTGCTGGGAATCATAGAAAAGAGTGCGCGGCAACTAAATAAATAAGCCGCAAATAAATAAATAAGTGGCCAGCCGTGCATCCCCGGCAAATAAAAAGCATCCTTCTCAGATTTCCAGTGTTCCCATGCATGGGGTGCCTACGAGAAACTTTAAAATAAAAACAATAGGAGAAACCTGCTATCTTTTTTCTCCCTCCCCCTCCAAAGGATGAACCCCTTATTTTTGACAACAAATAAGAGGCAGTTGGCAGGTATGGTGTGCTGTGCACCATGAAATATTTAGTAAGGCAATAACGACTCCCCGGACAGCTTAAGAAAACCATGATTCTATTCAGAGAGAGAGCCACGAACAAACAGAGGGGGGGAAATACAAAGAAAGATAAAGGAAGGCCTTTCATCCGGACTTCCTGTCCAATAAGGCAGCCAGGCTTGATCCATATGTTTTGAGAAAAATCAAAGTGTCACAACTCTCCAAAATGTCAATAGCTCCGGTAAGGAATATTGTCTAACATTTTCTATCACAGCGTTCGAGAATTTGCCTCCCAGCTCAATTTGGAAGAAAAACTCTTTTATTTCGAAAACCCTCAAAGAAAAGGGGGATGGGGGGAGGGGAAAAAATCAGAACAAGGCGCGTTTCAGTGCGGTGTGTAACACAATAATGCTCTGGGCTCCCAGTCCATCCTGAAAGCTGATCCTTTGATGAAAGTGAGTTCTTCTCCACACCTCTCATATGTTCCATCCTTTCTTTACAGACACTCCTGCAAAGGCACTTCCTGGACAGTTGGATGTAACGGAGCAAGCTCCGTGCAGCAGGAAATCAGAGAAACCCAACTGTCAGCAGCCTTAATATTTGGATAATCCTGCATCATGATTTCAGGGTTGATTCTGGAAAGCTCTACCAGCTCCTGTACACGATAGGTGCCTGGACCGTTGGGTGACCCGCCTTAGAACGGGGAAAAGAGGACCCTGGCATGTAAGCAAACAACTGATGCCTGCCTTGGCAACGTGTAAACAAAATGCACGCACCTCGCCCTGGGGATCGGCCCGACAGTATCTAGTTTGACAGAACTTGCCATTCTCCTGGATTTACCTCCTTAACATGCTAGAAATCCTAGAGGGAAAAATCACGCCTGAGTGACTGCTGTCTGTGGCTTGTGGAATCTTAAATAGAATGAAGCAGGCCGCTGACAATCAATATTACTGACATATTAATCTCTGCAAATAAATTGTTGTTCGCTGCAAGGCTGTCCCAGTCCCCCAAATAATCATTTAAATGCAGTGGAGGCCTTTGTGCCAGTGTGTTGGTATTTTTTCCTGGTTATCTACCTGTGGGTAGCACTCAGATTATCCAGAGGCATTTAGTTTCCTAAAATAAAATTATGTAGCGGGCCTGACCTTGCTCCCTGAATTCCCTCTCTGCTAGGGCTTTCCCTCTGCTTCAGAACAAACATTTGCCAAATGCTGAGAAGATGCCCTTAACCTATCCTGAGGGAGGGAGAAGGCCAGAGGAGGGCAGGTGGTGGTTGTCTACATTTTTGCCCAAACTCAGAGTTTATCACAAATCGTTTGGTAGCACGAGGTAAGCCAGGCCTCCATGTCAAGGTTTCAAAATTCTAGCCTATTTTTTTCTTTTTTAAATTAATTCTTTCTTTATTTTATATTTGGCTGCGTTGGGTCTTCATTGCTGCGCGCAGGCTTTCTTTAGTTGCAGTGAGCGGGGGCCACTCTTCGTTGCGGTGCGTGGGCTTCTCATTGCGATGGCTTCTCCTGTTGCAGAGCACGGGCTCTAGGAGCTCAGGCTCCGTAGTTGTGGCGCACGGGCTTAGTTGCTCCGTGGCATGTGGGATCCCCCTGGACCAGGCTCGAATCCATATCCCCTGCATCGGCAGGCGGATTCTTAACCACTGCGCCACCAGGGAAGCCCTATTTTTTTCTTAAGGAATGGGAAGGGCACACAATACATCCAAGACTTCCCCAAGATTCCTAAATTTGTGTATGTGGAGGGGCTCATATCCAGGGCTAAAATTCACCCAGTGGGCACTGATATTAAATATCGGGATATTTTGCAACAGTTGATAAATAGCCATTTTCCCCCAAGCCCTCTGCTGTCCACTGCCCTGGCCTTTCCCTGGAGCCTCCTCCCTTCCCTTAATTCAGCAACTAAAGGGTTAACATCTGGCAAAGCAGAACGAGCTCCAGGACATCCCAGCCAAGTGCTAATGGGTGGAGGCCATTGCCTACCAGTATTAAATATTTCAGTATCACTCGAGCTCAGCTCTACCACATCCATCGCCCAGTCTGAGGTCATTTGGCCTGTCTTTAGTGGAGTTCCTGCAGTAGAACAAGAAAGACGGCAGAAAGGCGAGGCTTTTCTGAGCTCCCGCCTCCTTGGGACCAGGTTTCCGACTGCTCTCTATCTGAGCCATGGATGGAGGTGCCAGAACCCTCAGGAACGTCAGAGCAAACAGGCGAAACTCAACCGCCTCTTTCCCAAGTCACAGTCAGTAAACAGCAGCAGAAATCAAGAGCCGCAAGGGTATAACTGTCATTTAGTATGTAAATTTTAAAAGCTCAGTCAAAAATATCAATACCTCCCACTTAATTTATTACTATATAAAGATGGATGGTAGTGAAACGTGGCATTGATTTTTAGAGCCCTTTAAGAAAAAAAACAGCGAGGAAGAAAACAGTCAAAGACAACTTAACACAAAATGCTGTGTCTCAAAATTAACCAGTGTGCTTTTTAAAAAACACACACTCTTCCAAAAACACTGTACCAACAGCCTGTGTGGTTCAATCTTCTTTGATTGCCTTTTCTGAAAATAAAGAAACGGCACAGGCCATTTATGTAAAGAGCCCTCTCAGAATGGATTAGATATAAAGATGGGTAAGCATTTTTACTGTATCGACGGCAAACCATTAGGCAGCCACACTCCAGCCCAGCCACTGAGAGGAAATCGAAGAAAATAGTTCCCTGGCTGGGCTGGGCAGGGCAGCCTGTCAGCTCCTGCTCTCCGACCGGCTGGGCTGTCACCGCTCTTCCTCTCCCTGCCTGGTATAATTATGCCATCACCGTCATATTTACCAAAGTGTTAGTAGAAATAGTCATGACCACTAAATAAATAAGTGAATTCATCATCATCAGGTTTAAAACTGTTCTAGGGAGCCTGTAAATCCTGGGAAATGTGTTTGTGTCTGAAATGACGCAGAGCTCAGAACATCATCGGCCCCTGCGCGGTTAAAGGATGGGTCACGTCTCCACTTTTGACATTTGGAGGTGTTTGCATTTATCCAGAGGGAGAAGAGGGGTGGAGAGAAAAGATGGTGAGGGAGCAAAAAGGAAAAGAAAGCAATAAAGATGTAGAGATGTATTGATTGGGGAAGCGTCTGTACCGTCAAGCCACTCATTTTGTTTTGTTTTTTGGGAACCATGGCTCTGCATCTTGGAACAATCTCCTGATTAAAGCAAGTGAGCCTTTTTTTGGTAGCCTAGATAGGGGTTACATCTCTCCGCATCTCCTGGAGAGCTAAGATTTCCAAGAGAATAGGAATGCCCATGTTTTAAAGTAATAAGAATATTACCTGCCTCCTATTTCCTGAATTCCAGAGCGCGCTCTCTCTCTCTCTCTCCCCCCGCCCCCCAGCAAACCCTGTGAACTATGGATTATCATCTTGGGCTTTATTATGGCATCTGGGGAAACATTTTTTATAGAGATGTTCCACCAATAATCAGGCTACAAGCCAAGAGCAGTACCTCACATTCATCAGACTAGAAATATTCACCTTTTCCAGAAGCATTTTGTCAAGAGAACCCCAGTCTCCAATAAGGGCTGTTCAGCAGGGTCCGTGCTATCAGGCTGATATTTCTAATTTACTGGGAGGCTTCTACCGTCTTAAGCAGGAGCATCCTTCTCTTCCTCACTTTGCTTACAAAGTAGAACTGTGGTTCAAAATGGACATCCAGTTGCTAGCTGTCTTCTTGCTGTAATTGGATTTAATTCATTATCTTTCATTTCAATAAAATCACAGGAAAACACAAGGATGAAAATGTGTAGGCTAATTGCTTACGGAAATGTAAGTGCCGTCCTCGGTATAAATTTACCCCTTGCATGAGCAAGACACAGTTGTGTCATTATCCTGGAATTTTTACAACAAGACGCAATTATAGAGAGAGGCAGGTGTAATGAGCAAGTCTTTCCACAAAGCAGGTAGCATTCTTGGTTAAATATTTACAGCTGCGCAAACAGCGGGTAATAATGAGAGTTTTCTCAGCCACACGTTACAGAGCATTCAACAAATATTGTGAAAAGTGGCCATTATCAGCCGGCAAGCACTGCTTTGACTTCTTGCTGGTGAGAGATGCTTCTGCGCGGTTTGCAGGACGGGAATCCGGGCTGGGTCGGCAGTGCAGTTTCAACAGTGATGAAAACACGGAACTAACATCACCTCTTCCCTTGCTGCTGCCGAGAGGAGCAATTAAAGCTTCATGTTTACAGATGACATCAGCCAGGACTCCTGCGCACAGAGAGAGAATGAGTCGCGTTTTCTGCCTTCTTTCTTTCCTTGTTCCCTTTTCTGTCCAAAGGAAACCCACGGCAAACTGCAAAAGGTGCCGAAAGCTGCAGGCTCACAAATTCCAAACCGCTCACCAAGGGTCAGCCTGACCTGCAGCTGTCGCACAAAATAAAATCAGTGCAGCCCCCAGTTCTGTGCAAACACCCTCTGTGGCTCTTTATTACCAAATGATATGAACTTTGACCCAAACTGAACAAAATTTAATACTTTCTCCCAAATATTTAAAAAATTCATTCTGGAGCTCGAGAGGAGTCAGGGAGTCTGCGAGCCGTAATTTGACATCTGAATTATTCTGAGGCTAATACGGAGAGCTATTCACAAGCTTATTTGGAGATGTGTCAATCAAGATATCACTTGTGCCGGGAAGATGGACGGGGGCTTAGGATTGCAGATAGCTTGCCCGGAACCACAAAATAAAAGGAAGGCAAGCTCTGATGAGTATGTTACGTCTTCATTCTTGACGATGACATTTTTTTTTTCTTGATTGAGAGTACAACCTAGGAGATCAGTGTCCCAGGGATGTGCCTCTTTCCACACCTGTAAAAACATTTTAACGTTTATTAAAAATGATAACCATAAACCACAGACGGTGTCGAAACTCGCCTCTGTTAATTTCAATGCGCTGATTAAGATTTTAAGCAACGCTTCTAAATTAGACTGTCAGGCCGCCGTCCTCGACGCAGGGTTGAGGTTCTGATCTCCCGCGGGATTGTTTGAGCAAGCAGCCTTTCTGTGTGGATCGCAAGCCGGGCTAGCGACGTTCAATGTTCTTTTCATTCATTTTCGATGAGATGGGGGTGATTCAATTAGCCCTGACTGTCCGTGAGATGGGGCCCAAAATAAAACGGCTGGGCTCTGATATCCTCCGCCCGAGGTATTTCTCAGCCGACAAGAAACAATGTTAATTACCCATTGTTGTGATCCGAAAGACACTGGCATTTTAATTATGTAAATTCGGAGCCATTTTGTTCATATGAGCGAAAATTCAGCAGACAGTGTTTTCCATAGAGGGAACTATAATCCCTGTTTGGAATCTCGGCAAACTTAACTGCAGTGCCTGTGATGTGGCAGAGAAGAGTCAACTCCATCCCGGCCTGAGCCACCTGGGGATGACTTCTTTCTCAAGAGACAAAGACTAGGACATTGTCTCCGACATTCCATTCCTCCTGGCATCCTTCTTGGGAGGCTCTGACAGCCAGCTCGCTCGGCTATGTCTGCTGATGCAGAGGGTGTCTGTAATGGATGGCTTTGCAGTAGGCAAACAAACACCTCCAACCTCAGTACCTATGAGGGCTACACCATAGCCAAACAGAAATTACATCAAGCACCTCCAATAAGTGCCCCCAGAGAAGTTGGAAACACTTCCTGCTAACTACCGAAACTCCATTTAGGAAAATTCTGCAAGCTGGAAAAATAAAATCAAGTTCTCTTTGAAGCTGTGGAGAATTCAGGAATCTTCCCATTTCCCAGGAGAACTCTTTATTCCAGAATGAGGTTCTCCATGGCTCTGACTTCATCCGTAATCATTCCCCTACATCATTAGTATCTGTCAAATGTCCAAGAGGGAGATGGTATCCATGTGGGTGTTTATGGGAATCAAGTTGGACTTGATCTCAAGTTGGACTTGCTCCCCTGGGGTTATATAGTGGTATATCTCGGAGCCTTGGGAAAACTAATGGGTTGGGGAGGGATCAGGTAACTCAGCTAGAAAAGAATATAAAATTTTATTATTATATAAAATACACAGGGATATATTATGGGCTAGAATTTAAATTTATTGAGTTTTTAAGATGAAATAGGGGACTTGAAAAAAAATGTTGCCCTGGAGTTTATTACCTAACCCTTGCCTGCATCATACCCCAAACCCTGGGAGGGAGGCTGGGTGAAGGATGGTTCAAGTTTTTCTCCTTTGCTTCAAAAAGGTCTGGTATGCCTTGGTCCTCAAAGAGTTTACGATCTGGTGCCTTTTTTCCTGCTTCCTTGTCTGATAAAAATAGCCTCTATGCACCAGATGCCAGTAGCACCACCCCTAACGCCGTGATTGGGACAATCAAGAACGTACCCAGAAAAGCAGCAGCATAGCACAGGGAGATCAGCTCTGTGCTTTGTGACCACCTAGAGGGATGGGATAGGGAGGGTGGGAGGGAGACGCAAGAGGGAGGGGATATGGGGATATGTGTATACATATAGCTGATTCACTTTGTTATACAGCAGAAACTAACACACCATTTTAAAGCAATTATACTTCTATAAAGATGTTAAAAAAAAACAATTACGGATTACTAAAAGTAGTTGAATCTATGAAAGGTCCATAAATTCATAATGCTATTGAAACAAATAATTTAACATAAATATTCAAAATAATAATTAAATATTTGAGAATGATGCTTATGATAGGCTATTCTTATGCTGTCATTAATTTTAATAAATAGAATAGTGTTCATTGACAAAAAAGAATGTACCCAGACATTGCCAAAATGTCCCCTGGGCAGCGGGGGGCGACAGGGAGGGCAGAATCACCCTTGGTTGAGAACCACTGGTTTAGATACGCACACCTGGTTGAGCGTATCTAAATACGCTCTAGATGTATTTCTATGTCTTTAATTCCCGTTCCTATGTGTTTCATTACCAACCACACGTGTAGGTACGAACCATCTCTCAAATCTGCTTGTGCAGCCAGAACTCTCTCCCAAGCTTGGCCTTACTTATTGTCACGTAAAATCAGATCTTGGAGATCTCACAAGTGCCTCAAACTCAACACACTTGAAACTGAACCTATGACTTCCTGGACTCTCCCTCCCCCCGCAAAGCTGCCTCTCTTTCAGGTTCCCGATCTCAGAAGCAGCACCAGAAACCTGGGAGTCATCAACTCTCACCCCCACACTTTATTTCAAACCATACCTCTGCTCCCCCCACCTGCACACACCCCTCCAGTCCACTCTTAAGTCCTGTTGGTTCTAACTTCTGGCTTTCTCCTGCATTGTTCCACCGCTTCCCATTTTCAGTTCCCCCGCTCTCTTCCCATCCACGAGCTGTCCTCTTCAGCCTGCCCCGTCCCCCGCCCCCCCAAATCCACGTGTGCACCACAGCCACTCCAGTGATGTATTTGTAAGGATCTGGTCATGGTAACTTCCCTGCTTCTTTATGACCCTCTGGTGGTTTCCCACTTCTCTTAAAAGAAAGTCCAAACGTCCATCGTGGCTGGAGGCTGACCTGATCTGGTCCTGCCGGCCTTGCCGGACTCATCTCAAGCCATGCTCCCTGGGCTTAGGGCAGCTCACCAAGTGTGGCCACCAGCCCCTCATACATTGGTTCTGCCCATCAGGAACGCCCACCTCTCACTTAATGGACCCCCATTCATCCTTAAGGACACAAATTTTGCTTGAATTACGTCCCTGGGTGTCATGATCCTCCCCTCCACCCCCTCACCACCACTGTGAATTTCATTGTACTATTTTGTTTGCTCATTTAATTATGGGTTTTCTCTGCTGGGCTCTGAGCTCTGTGAGGATAGAGACCATGATCGTTTCGTACACCACTGTCTACACCTGTACCCCTGTCTACACCTGCATGCATTATTCAGTATAGTAGCCACCGATCATTTGAAATGAGGCAAGTGTGAATTGAGATGGGCTGGAAGAGTAAAAGAAACAGTGGATTTCAAAGATGAAGAACCAAAAAGACGTGAAAGGTATCGTGATATTTCAGATCCATTGCATTAAATAAAATAATAAGTCTATCGCCTGTTTCTGCTTACCTTTTTCAATGTGGCTGCTAGAAAATGTCAAATTACTGATGTGGCCCACATTATGTTTCTGTTGGACAGCACCAGTCTAGACCCAGCGTGATATAAGGTGTAGAGTAGGGGCTTGTTTTCAGCTGTCTTAATAAATAGAATGAGCAAACATCCTGCAGGCAGATGATCTAAAATGCCAATCAGACCTCATCGCTCTGCTACTTAAAAATCCTTTGGGAGCTTCAAGAAGGAATTCAAGCTCCTCATCACCACCTGCAAGGTCCTTCCATACCTGGTCCTGCCCAGGCTCCAGCCTCAAGTCTCACACCACACGGGACCCTCACATCTTTCTGTGCCTTCTGCCCGGGTTTACCCTTCCATCACCTCTGCCCGGCTCTCTCTGACTGCTCTGTAAGTTCATCTCCAGGAAGCCATCCTTGGGTCCCATGGGATGGGGAAGAAGCCCCATTGTATTACAACTCATTCATTCACTCATTCATTCATTCACTGTGTTAGCTCCTGGGGATCCAATAGTGAGCAGGAGAGATGCTTCCTGTCCTCTGGGAGCTTACAGACCAGCTCCCCCATCAAACTCTGGGGACCACGTCTTTCATCTCTAAAGCCCCATCCCTACCCCAGAGCCTGGTATAGAGCACAGGCTCCATAAATGTTTTCACAGATAACAAAATACTGTACACCCCAATGCTGTGGGTCTCACATGAAAGCATTCCCTGGCAGGTGTGCTCCATTCAAGCCCCAGCCTGGGGTGCTCACCTTCTTCCTTGCTGATGCCCCAGGGGAGAGGGGCCGGCTCAGCTAGGGAGTTACCGGTTAGGCCGGCATTTGCTCAGGGATTACCGGGCCCCTTCCAGAAGACGATTACCTTGTGTCCAAACCCATCAGGCGTGGGAACAGCCCTCCAAATATTTGCTGAGAGTTCCTGACCTTTACCTCCTCTCCCACAGCCCCACAGGGCGGGCACGTGAGCCATGCTTCAGGTGACCGGCAGCCCCAAGCTCGTCCCTCCCCCTTTCTCCCTGCCATCTCTTTGGTATTCAGACCAGGCCTGGCTGCAAGGGCAGTGTTTCTGCTTAGTCACTCTTCATATTAAATAGGGATGCCGGATGCTCCCCCTGTTGATCTGCTAAGGCCATTCTTGCCCTGGGTGGCATCACTTTAATTTGTGCTCTTGAAGCAAACTGCTGTCGTAGAGGCTCCGGCTGGGAAGATATTGCTTATATTAAAGATCAGGATGGAGGGGGCAGCCAGCTCTGACCTGCACCAGTGCAGCTCAGGAGCTCTGGGAAAGACGAGCCCATAATTGAACATCTGGAACCAGACACAGAACTTGGAGGGAGGGCCTGTGGCTTCTGAAAGTTCAAAATTCCCCCCCACTACCCCATATCAAAATGAGCCACTCCACCAGCCCAAAGACATTGTATGAAGTTCTCCACAATGGTGGGGGTCTCCCTGCAGGCAAAGCCAAGGGGACAAGACAACAAGGTCACTGCTGACCATGAGGCAAAAACAGAAGAGGAACAGGCTGGGCAGCGTCTCAGACCAACACCCCATCCTATCCGGGCAGCAGGTGAATGGAGGGATTGAGCTGAAGGAGGAGAGAGGCTTCCCTGGTGGGACGGAGACCTCCAGGAAGAAGACCCTGGAGCTCCTGCAGCCATGGGACCCATGGGTGCTGAGACAGAACTGCCCAGTAACATACAGGAAGCCCAGTTAAACGCGGATTTCAGAGAAACTACACACCATTTTTTAACAACTTTTTTGCGACACCTTCATATATAAAAACTGTATCTATCTCTAGCAGATACACACTACTATATATATAAAAAATAGATAAACAAGGTCCTACTCTATAGCACAGGGAACCATACTCAATACCTTGTAATAACCTATAATGGAAAAGAATACGAAAAGGAATATATATACATATATATGTGTAATTGAAGCACTTGGCTGTACACCAGAAACTAACACAACATTGTAAATCAACTATACTTCAATTTTAAAATTAAAAATAAATAAATAGCCAGGGGCTTACCTGGTGGCGCAGTGGTTGGGAGTCCGCCTGCCGATGCAGGGGACGCGGGTTCATGCCCCGGTCTGGGAGGATCCCGCATGCCACGGAGCGGCTGGGCCCGTGAGCCATGGCCGCTGAGCCTGCGTGTCCGGAGCCTGTGCTCCGCAACAGGAGAGGCCACAACAGTGAGAGGCCCGCGTACTGCAAAAAAAATAATAAAAATAAAAATAAATAAATAAATAAATAAATAGCCAAAAATTGTATATATCTAAGATGTACAATTTGATGTTTTGATACATGTAGGTATTGTGAAAATATCACCACGATCAAGCTAAACAATATATCTATCACCTCACGGAGTTACCATTTGTGTGTGTGTTGAGAGGATTTAAATTAAAATCTATCCTCTTGGCAAATTTCAACTATACAATACAGTACTGTTAACTATCATCACCACGCTGTATGTTAGATCCCCAGGACTCAGTCATCATGTCCTTTGGCCAAAAGAAAATGGTGGCCTAACCATACAGTGGAATATTATTCAGCCTTAAAAAAGAAAATTCTGCCATGTGTGACAACATAAATGAACCTAGAGGGCATTATGCTAAGTGAAGTGAACCAGACATAGAAAGACAAATGCTATGTGATCCCACTTACACGTGGAATTTTAAACAGTGAGACTCATAGAAGCAGAGGGTAGAATGGTGGTTGCCAGGAGTGTGGGTGGAGAGTGGAGAGGTAGAAATGAGGAGGCCTTGGTCAAAGGGCACATCATTTTTTCTTACTGTGGTAAAATATGCATAACACAAAATTTATCATTTTAACCATGTTAAAGTATAAAATTCAGTGACATTAAGTACATTCGCATTGCTGTACAACCATCACAGTTTCTAGTGTTGGGACTTTTTCAGCGCCCCAAACAGTAACCCATTAAGCAGTCATTCCCCGATGTCCCCTACCCTCACCCCAGGCCCTTGGTGACCACTCATCTGCCTACTGTCTCTATGGATTTACCTATTCTGGACCTTTTGTGTAAATGGAAACATACAATATGTGGTCTCTGCATCTGGCTTCTTTTCCTAGCATAATATTTTCAAGTGTCATCCATACTATAGGATATATCACTCTTTCATTCCTTGTTACAGTTAAGTAATATTCCATGGTATAGATAGACCACATTTTGTTTATCCATCATCCACTGATGGACATGGGAGGTGTTCCCACCTTCTGGCTACTGCACATAGAGCTGCTATGAACATTTCTGTATACATTTTTGACTGAACACCTGTCTTCAATATTTCTGAGTATATATCTCTGAGTGGAACTCTTAGGTCTTATGAAAACTGCATGTTTAACTTGTTCAGGAACTGCTCACAATTCCCACAAGGGCTGCACCATCTGACATTCCCACCAGCCATGTCCTGGGGCTCCAGTAATCCTGTGGGGGCGCAGCTGGATGGAGCAGGCTCTAAAGGGATGCATGTCAAACATACAGAGCAGGAGTGAGGTCAGTATGACCTGTAGCTGTGCTGACCACGGGGCATGAAGGAGAAAGCAGCGCCAAGGATGATGCCTGGCTTCTGGGTGGAGAGCGGTACCATTCACTGAGGTGCACGTGCTGAAAAGGACCATGATTTTTTTTAAAGAAGATGTTGGGGGTAGGAGTTTATTTATTTATTTATATTTATTTTTGGCTGTGTTGGGTCTCCATTTCTGTGTGAGGGCTTTCTCTAGTTGTGGCAAGCGGGCGCCACTCTTCATCGCAGTGCGCAGGCCTCTCACTATCACAGCCTCTCTTGTTGTGGAGCACAGGCCCCACACGCGCAGGCTCAGCAGTTGTGGCTCACGGGCCTAGTTGCTCCGCGGCATGTGGGATCCTCCCAGACCAGGGCTCGAACCCGTGTCCCCTGCATTAGCAGGCAGATTCTCAACCACTGTGCCACCAGGGAAGCCCTGAAAAGGACCATGTTTATGGGTCAACCATGAGTTCAGTTTAGGGCACATTAATATTTTCAGAGCGCTCACCCCATTCTAAGCACTGCTTCCCAGCGCTTACCTGGATTATTTTATTTAATCATCACCAAACCTTCCAAGTGAAGCTAAGAGAGGATCCATAACTGGCCCAGGGTCACACAGCTGGAGAAGTGGAGTGGGCAGGGTTTGAGGGCAGGCCCCCCGGACACAAGGTGTGTGACGCTGACCACAGCACCCTGCTGCCCTCTGAGCCACCTGCTTCATAGAAAACCCTGATTGTCTCCACCCCAGATGGTGTCACATGCAGTTCTCACTCTCAACCCTAAGAGAGATATCAACTTCCATCTGTGTTGTTTATACACTCATGAATTATTTCAAGATTTACCAAACCCCCCCCCAAAAAGTGTTTTATTTTTATACTTAGGGAAAGGATAGACATTTTTTTAAAGGAGGGAAAAATAAAACCAAACAGGCACAGATGTAGGGGAGGCCCAGGGGCCACAGGACTTCTGTTGGATGAAAGACCCTAAAGTAGGCAGCATCATTCTGGAAAGAGAAAGGCTGAGAACAGACGGGATCAAAGGATGAAACATCCAGAAGCACATATCTGGGTGAATACCAAGTAACCCTGCTCGCCGGGACCATAGGAGGGGCCCCCGAGGCTGGAAGAGGTTGTTTCGGGACAGATCAAAGCAAGCGTTGGGCTTCCCTGGTGGCGCAGTGGTTGAGAGTCCGCCTGCCAATGCAGGGGACACGGGTTCGTGCCCCAGTGCGGGAAGATCCCACATGCCGCGGAGCGGCTGGGCCCGTGAGCCATGGCCGCTGAGCCTGTGCGTCCGGAGCCTGTGCTCCGCAACGGGAGAGGCTACAACAGTGAGAGGCCCGCGTACAGCAAAAAAATAAAAAATAAAAAAAATAAGCAAGCGTTACCTACATAAGACAGTGCTGTGGAGCTTTTCCATGTCCTCCCCAAAACTGTTACGTGTCTCTGCCACACCGAAAAGGGGTTGATTGTAAATGGAGCCCTGGTTATGGGGAGAACTCCAGGCAGCCACTGGGGAATAAAAGATGGTGTGTCTTGGGAGTTCCCTGGTGGCCTAGTGGCTAGGACTCCGAGCTTTCACTGCTGTGGTCTGGGTTTGATCCCTGGCTGGGCAACTGAGATCCCGCAAGCCGCAGGTTGTGACCAAAAAAAAAAAAAGATGGTGTGTCTTGCTACCCTACTAGGCAGGCAGGCGGACCTCGCTCATGGATGGGGCCCAGACTCTGGTGGTGGCCCCAAAGCAGTGTGAAGAATCCTTTTGTAGGCTCCCCATCTCAGCAGCCTGCCCCCCTTTGGCATGCACGATTGACACTTCCTCGGGGTGGTATAAAATGCTGGCAGACACAGCTTCACTGGCCATCCTTTCCTTCCCTCAAACCCCCAGGCTGGCTTCCCTGAGCCTCTTATAGAGAAACAACCGCTATCACCCTCAGAAAACCAAAAAGCCTGTTGAGGGGAAAGCAACACAAGCCTCTCCCAGGAGGACAGACACCAAACTCTGAGCTCTCTGAGGAGGGCGTGGTACGTGAGGGAGAATTCGTCCACAGGAGAAATAAACACTCCTTCACAAGGTAGCAGACAAAGCTCCAGTGCTCCCCGGGTCCAGAGTGCTGTTGGCAGAAGGAAATGAACAGGCACAAGGAGGACATGGGCCTGATTCCAAATGACAGAGCCACGCCTCAGGTGAAGCTGGGCTGCCTCAGCCAGACCCCACGCCCTCGCCAGAGAGGCCTACATTCAGTGACTAGTAGTTGCGGGGGCCGGGGGTGGTATATAGGCCCAGCACCCTCATCCCAGCTCAGGACTAGTCTAGGAGCAGCTCCTGGGGGCTGTCTGAGGCCTCCACGCATGCAGCCCAGCTTCTCCCTCCGCCCAGGGCTGCCTCCTCCCTTCCCTCTGCAGGTGGCGACCCCAAGCACACTGCCTGTCTCAGAGCCACCCTGCTCTCGGGGAACCCCACCTGCCTCATGAATGCTGGTCCCTCTTCTTCCACCCTCCTACTCCCTGTCAGCTCCCTGTCATCTCTCAGCTCCACCGCCTCTTCCTCCAGGAAGTCCTCTGGGACTGCCCCTCTTCCCACCTACGGTCAGGGCCCTGCCATCACTGGCTTCCCCAGCACTCGGGTATGCCCTCCTTGGGACTCTATCTCAGTTTGTGATGACTTTATTTGGTGACTGTCTGAATCTTGCATTCACATTCACAGGCCCCACGGAGACAGGAACAGTATCTGGTTTTGTCCACTCCATATCCTCAGAGCCATCCCATGCCTGGATGTATTTGTTTGATGAACAAGGTCCCTGATAGTGACAAGGGTCAAGGCTCCGATCCAGGTGGTGTTTCTGGCCTAATGAAGACCCAGTCCAGACTATGCCATGAGGCCAAATCCCCTCTCCTGCAAAGACCTTTCTTCAAAGGTGGGATTTCTCTTCTCATTGATGAATAGCCCTTCAACCAACCCACCTCCCCACCCACAAACGAGGGGGAGACGATCACCTTTCCCCTGGGGCCAGAAGCAGGTGTCTCCTTCCAGGTATGCTGGTCCCCTTTGTCTGGCCCTCACGTCCCCATGATGCCCAGCCCTGGGCTTGGCCCCAACATGGGTACCTTGTTTTTCTTCCTTCGTACACAGGTTACGGGAGGGTAGGAAGCTGGAGGGCCCGCCAGGGCTGAGGGCTCGGCACCTTTCATAATGGGAGGTCAAACGAAATGAAAACCCACCTCCCTTGCCCCATCATCTGAATTCCTACATTGGCTATGACATGGCTAAGGGGAAAATATTGGATTTATTTTTATGAGTTAGTCATCACCCTAAGGCCCTTAAGAGGAACCGTGTGAAGTGAATCCATTCAGAAGGTCAGAAGGTCATTGCTAACTTGTAAAAATAAATCCAATATTTTTCACTCTGTCTTATTAGATTTATATGATGCAGACATCCGAGGGAGGTTTGTTTTTAAAAAAAAAAATGGTCATTTTCCAGTGCTACTTAGAGTATTTCTTCCTAGCCTCAACCAAATATCCATTCCATCTCCAGGCTTCCACTGATCATTTGGCTGTCTGGCACTTTCTTGATTTAAAAAAAACTTACTTTGAAATGAGTACCTGAGAGTCTTCACATCTCTCCCTTCCATCATTCCACCTCTACAGATACCAGCACCACTGTTTTCTGAGCCTAGAGTAGTCAAACATGGAGGTTGGAAATAAATGAAAATATTTGATGGGTGGTGCCCCCCATAGGTTCAAAAATTCACTTTTTATCTGAAAAAAAGGCAGTCGTGTAGGATGGATGGACTCACTGCCATCACCCAGGAAACCAGCTGTGCTACCCACATGTTTCTCTCTCAAGTTCCCAGGTTGCTTCCGTCTACGCCAGCATCTCCCAGATGAGAATGAGGGGTTATCGGTCGCCCGAGCGTTTGTGGGGAAAGTCTGTCGCCCCTCCTGGATATTTGCTCAAGCTGACTCCCCTTCTCTCTCCTTACTCACTGTCCGCACATTTACTTTCTCTAGCAAGAGTCTGACATTTAATTATAACTGTGTTCCACACCCAAAGCCAGTTTCCCCTCTGTTTGCTAGGGCTGCCTTAACAGAGTACCACAGGCTGGGTGGCTTACACGAGGCCAATCTATTTTCTTCCAGTTCTGGAGGCTGCAAGTCCAAGGTCCAGGTGTCGGCAGGTTTAGTTTCCTCTGAGGCTTCTCTCCTTGGCTTGCAGGTGGCCGCCTTTTTGCTGTGTCCTCACGTGGTCTTGTTCTCTATGTGTGCATGTGTCTGACATCTAAACTTCCTCTTTATAAGGATGACAGTCAGACTGGATCAGGGTCCGCCTTAAAGACCTCATGTCAATTTAATCACCTCTTTAAAGGCCCTACCTCCAAATGCCGTCACATTCTAAGGTACTGGGCTTAGGGCTTCGATATATAAATGGTGGGGCAGCGGGAGGGGAGGCGGACAAAATTCAGCTCATAACACCTTCTCAGGAGAGACACTAAGCTTTTTACCAACAAGGAGTCTCAGTCTTCAAACAGCTTTCAGGGCCCTCATTGCACTCACTCCATATGCTGAAGGGGCTTCGCAAAGACTTGAGTCAAACCTTGGCTATAAGAGAGCAATGATGCGTGAATTATATTTAAGGGACATGACTGTCCTGTAACCATCAGTCCTGTTATTTCATAGCCACGCTTCACATTTTATCTGTGTGCCCATGCCCACATACATTACCTTCTCATGGATTACCTTTCTCTAACTGCAAAGCCACTTTGGACAGAAAAAGCAGGAACGGGATCGACAGTGATTTTAATCTGCCGATTACGAACGGTGGGAACCGCCATAGCCCTATGGTTTGTTATGCTTCAACTTCTTTCTTAAAGCTGAAATTTCAAATTATTGTGTGTTCTCAAGAGAAAAGCCATCCTTCTCTGCTCTGCCTTTCCAAGGCCACTTTGCTGTCCGTGATAAATACCCAAAGCCAGCCAGATTGATCCCGCTGTGCTGGACGGGTCTCAGCTCCCCTGGAGAGTGTGAGTGATAACGTGGTCACCAACTATCTGGCCTGCCAGCCCAGGCTCTAGTCTCCCACCCCTTCTGAAGGATTCAGTGGAGAGGCGGGAGAACTCTGGTTGGGCCAGAGGGCTTGGAGGAAAGTAAGTTCTGGAATTCTCCAATATGTGTCAACCAGCACTTTAAATACTTATCATGGCAAGCTTCATTCACTCTCAGGAATAGGTCTTTTTTTAATCAATATATTTTTGTTATTGAAGTATAGTTGATTTACAATGTAGTGTTGATTTCTGCTGTATAGCGAAGTGATTCACTTATACATATATATATATATATATATATATATATATACACATTCTTTTTAAAATATTCTTTTCCATTATGGTTTATTACAGGATATTGAATATAGTTCTCTGTGCTATACTATAGGACCTTGCTGTTTATCCATCTTACGTATAATAGCTTACATCTGCTAATCCCACTCCATCCCTCCCCCAACCCCCTCCCCCTTGGCAACCACCAGTCTGTTCTCTATGTCCATGAGTCTGTTTCTGTTTCACAGATAGGTTCATTTGTGTCATATTTTAGAATTCCACATATAACATAAGTGATATCATATGGTATTTGTCTTTCTCTTTCCGACTTACTTCACTTAGTATAATAATCTCTGGGTCCATCCACGTTGCTGCAAATGGCATTATTTCCTTCTTTTTATAGCTGATTACTATTCCACTGTATATATGTACCACATCTTCTTTATCCATTCATCTGTTGATGGACATTTAGGTTGTTTCCATGTCTTGGCTATTGTGAATTGTGCTGCTGTGAACATAAGGGTGCATGTATATTTTTGAATTAGAGCTCTGTCTGGATATATGCCCAGGAGTGGGATTGCTGGATCATACGGTAACTCTATTTTTAGTTTTTTGAGGAACCTCCATACTGTTTTCCACAGTGCCTGCACCAACTTACAAGGAGTAGGTCTTTATACAAGAAAAGTAAGCTGCTCTCTAATGGGTGTGATTTTAAGGGTCTTCCTGCCCCAGAATATTCACCGTGTTTCAAAATTCCACCATTAAAAGCCACTCCCTTGATTTAAGGGAAGCATTATGCTCCATGGAACATTGGATTCATATAAATGACTATCTTGGGTTGTGCAGGGGAGGTAAGGAAGAGTTCTTTAAGGGGAGGGAGAGAGACTACCTCTTCTTTTACACATTGTCTTCCTAGATCCTAGCATGAGGCCTGCCACATAGGCCATTCAATCAATCTCTCTAGAATGATTGTTTAAATGGCCAGATAAGTTTGGGAAACACCAGATGAAAGCCAACATGAAGTGCATTTTCTTACTCTGGACCTTCACAGAGTTGTGTGAGTGGAGGTGCCTTAGGAAAGGCCAAGAGAGGGAGCTCCTTTGGAAACATATTTATCTGGGTCTAATATCCCAAATGCAGATAACCGCCAGATTGAGATGCTCTTGTTCTCCGGTGGTGTAGTTTTTATAGATGAAAAACGTCCTGTGCAGTGCAGAGGAAGAACACTAAGAAGCAAGGGAAGGGGCTTGAATCTGATAAAAATGGCCTTTGGGGGGCCTGAGAAGGAGTTGTGTAGACGGAGGCCTATGGAAAACCTGGAAACTTGCGGGGCCTCAAAGCCCATTTGAGGGAAATGCTGATGGAGGGCGCTGTCTCTAGTAGGCACCTGATTGAATGGATTTCGGTTACATCAGGGGTGGGGAGAGAACAGAGGGTTTCAGAGGAAGTTGATTTGACTTAAATGTCCATCAACAGATGAATGGATAAAGAAGAGGTGGTACATATATACAATGGAATATTACTCGGCCATAAAAAAGAATGAAATGATGCCATTTGCAGCAACATGGGTACAACTAGAGATTATCATACTAAGTGAAGTAAGTCAGAAAGAGAAAGACAAATACCCTATGATATCACTTATATGTGGCATCTAAAATATGACACAGATGAACCTATCTATGAAAGAGAAACAGAATCATGGACAAAGAAAACAGACTGGTGGTTGCTGAGGGGGAGGAGCTTGGGGGAGGGATGGAGTGGGAGGTTGGGGTCAGCAGATGTAAGCTACTATATATGGAATGGATAAACAGCAAGGTCCTACTGTATAGCACAGAGAACTATATTCAGTATCCTATAATAAACCATAATGGAAAAGAATATTTTAAAAAAAGAATGTATATATATATGTATCATTGAATCACTTTGCTGTACAGCAGAAATTACCACAACATTGTAAATCAACTATATACTTCAATTTAAAAATAATCCGAGGAAGTTGATTTGCATGGATTTCTCACCAGGTCCCCCGCAGATGTCTAGGGCAGGTCAATCTTCCTGGGACCCGGGAATGAGCAGGAAGTGGGGAAAGGTGAGGAGGGAGGAGAGTCAGTAGAGCAGGGAACTTGGGGCTGGCGGAGCCACAGAGGCAGGTAGGGCTGGGGAGTCGGGGCCCCAAGGAACCCTGAAGATGAGGGTCACAGTCACGCCCAAGCCTGACCCTGCTCCCCGGTGCCGTGAAATAAACACAGCCTCAGCATCAGGAAACTAAGTCCGTTCTTCTCATTCTGGAACAAGACAGAGAGACAGGGAGAAAGAGAGGCAGAGAGACAGAACAGCTCCCGTCTCTCAGAGCTTCAATTTAGCCCTCTCCCTTTGATGAGGGGCTGGCATGATGCGCACAAAAAACAAGGGCAATTTAAAACTCAGGAAAATCGGCTTTCAATAATTCCCCGCTAGGTTTCCGGCCGCAGAAGAGTAAATAACACAACGACTACAAACGCTGGGAGCGAAATCGCCAATAACAGCTCCATGCTTATGATAACTTTCCCAATTTTCTGCAATCTCTGCCACTTCTCTCTTGACTCGGGTCTGTATCAGATTTTTTTTCCCCCTTTATTGAACATCTGCCTTGGGAGCCACTGTCACAAAAAGTAATAAACACATCAATCCAAAAGAAAAAGAGAGGAGTGTGCAATCCAAACTACTCAACCAATCAAATGGGCAGCTGGTGGAATGAAATGGGAGGGTGAGAGCTAAGAGACCCACTTCCCAAGAGAAGGTTTCTAATGATGGTACCCACCCGCGGCGGAAGATGTACCCAAACGGCACCAGGGCTGCCAAATAAGTTAATTGCAGTTTCTAACACTAATTACAGATTTCAACCTTTGTTGAGATTTCAAGCCCTGGGATTAATTTGTAAGTCTTTCATTTCAGCCAGAATTTGACAGCTCTCGTTTCCTCTCTGCCTCCTCCCAAATATAAGGGAACAAGGGGAGGATTTGTCTTGGTATAAAGACTTCCTTTCCTTACAAAATAAACCCAAATAACTATATCACCCCTTTCCTTCTTACCGGTGGATTCTGCAGACATGTACTGGAGAGGGCAATTACGATGTTCACTGTCCCTGAAGGTCTCCCTCCCCACCCAAATAACAACAAAAAGGGAAACAAAAGCATCTTATGTTTTCCAGTTATCGGCCTAGAAATAGTCAAAGATTACTTGCATACAGAACAGACGAAATCAAATCTTTCACTACTGCTTAAAAAAAAAATCTTATTACAAATTACATTTAACTCAGGTGTGTATAGTTTGCTAGTCCTTATCCAATTGTAAATTAGACCAGGGCTGCCTGTTGGGAGGGAAAAGTGGCTTTTGAAACATGTCTTATTGACTGGGTATAAATTACCTGGAGCAGATTTGTGAAGCAAATTTGAAGCAGGAGATGCCTCCAGGCAACATTGTATTGACTGTAGATTGATATTCAGCTGATTTTAAGGTGAAAAATAAATATTGCTTTAGCAGCAATTTAATTAACAAATCATTGCACAAATGGTAAGAATATTGTGTTGTCTAATACAGGGATTTAAGACTTTTTTTTTAAACAATTATCTGATAAGTGCTTAGTTTCCCATGTAGATTAATTGCCTTTAGTTAGCACTCCAAGTCTGTGAATCTGCATAAAGTAAAATAATGGTTATGGGCACTCCACTCATTTTTCTTTAGACTCTAAAAGTGAGATTTTCCCTGCTCCTGCATGAAATGAAAACGCTTCTCTTCAGCCCTGGCAAAACCTGAGTTGTGCCATTTTTAGCAGAGCCCTTGTGGGTATTTGGAAGCTGGAGGGATTCGGGAGGCCCCAGCTGTCAAGCCAGCTCTGTCCTCAAGTTGTCATGTGACCTTGGGCAGATCACTTCACTTCCCTCAGCCCCAGTTCCTTTGTGGATTAGTTCATCCCTAAAGTAATGGAGTTCTGACAAATAACTGGCTCTTGGAGGGGGAAGGCCCCTGATTGGTAGGGTTTGCCCATTCCCATGGTGTCAGTACTCCCACTGTTGCTGATGTCAAGCTACCGGTTTGACGTTACTGAACACATAGTTGGGATGAGATGCCTCAAGCCATCTCAAACCAGCTCCAGCTGACCACTGCCCCTAAGATCCCTTCTAGTTCAAGAATTCCATCACTTTACGAATGTAACATACATAGATGGCTCACCAGCTTTCGGAAAAGGAATAAAAACAAACTTTAAATGCACATACAACAAGAAGAGAATTATATCAATACCTTTTCTGATAACTCAGAAATTATTTCAGAACCCTCCAGTATAACAGGGTTATAATAATGGATATCATTATGATTTCTCATTAATAGGATGTCCAGAATATCCAGCTTTTCTCATTTTGTTCTGTTAGAGGGGGAAAAAGCAAGACAATAGCAAAATCATCTAATACAGAGATAATGTTTATAAGGGTTCCCAGAAATCCTCCAATGAACTGATTTTTAAAAAAATATCTTCTTTCCCTTAATACCAAAGTATTATATGTGCAACAAAGAGAATACAGGTGAATTCAGGAAAGCAGAAACAAACAAAAAAAAGTTTAAATCTCTGTAGTTACCTCACCCAGAGATTAACGTATCGGTATATTATTATTCAGTTATTTCTTTCTCCTCTCTCTGTCTTACACACACACACACACACACACACACACACACACACACTTATTTATACTACTTTTACAAAAATGGGATCAAACAATGTTTTGTGACTTTTTACTTGCTAAACAATGAAAATATTCCCATGTCATAAAATACTCCTGTTTTATTTTTAAGGACTGCATCACCAAGCTTTAATCAATCAATCAATCCTTTATTTTTGGACCTTTAGGCTGCTTCCAGTTGTATGGTAGTGTAAGATCACTGTGTATTTGGTATAATGGACTGAATCTTTGTACAAAGTCATAATGATTGCTGATGAATGAATTTCAAGAACAGGAGATGCTGCATCTACTAATGTACTTGTAAAAAAAAGATCAAACTTGTCACTGAAAGAAACCTGTTAGCGTTAAGTCTGTATGAGATCAGAGAATACCCATGGTCTAGAGACAGGCCCAAATTGATTGAGTGATGTTGCATGGTTTTATTTTGTTTCTCCCACAAGGCAATGAAGAATCAGTACCTTGGTTGGTGTCATCTTGTCAGTCATATATCACTGCTCTTCATAAGGATGACCACAGACATGGGGGAAGGGTCCAGGAGGCCAGTTCTCCATCCCTCTTCCCATTTCAGAGCAGCTGCCTCAGAAGTAAGTGGAGGAAACCCTACTTCTGTGGACAGTCCACAGAACTGTCCTTGCCTGGAGGAGAGATGGCAGGGAGAGCCAGCCTCCTGCTAATGGGCAGAGAGGGCTCTGGACACTGAAGCTCCTGCAGGCCTGAGAAAAAGGCCACCTGAAGGGCATTAAAAACCCCTCTCTCGCCATATAGACTTACTGCAAGAAATAGACAGCTTTAGGAAATTTCCGATTTCCTTTTGCAATAATATTCAAAGGACAATGAATCCAGAAACTAGAGCAAGCGGGATGAGAAAGAAACAATCTGAGGTAAGGGAAGAGTGAATGGAGAAAAAACACAATTGATTAATTAAAAACCATCATCTGAACAGCAGGTTGGATACTGCAGAAAATCAATTTAATGAGGTAAAAGACAAATTCAAGACATTTTCTTTTATACACATGGGAAAGTTTGAGAGATACCGATTTATAGTGACAGAGAAAAATGATCAAAGATGTATTTGAAAAACTTAAAGATTGCCACTAACAGAACAAAAATGGGGTCTGTCCTAAATTTTTTTAATTAAAGGAAGAAATTAAACATTATATGTTTTTTTAAAGGAAGAAGAGGAAAGCAAATAAGCCTAAAAAACAAAACAAAATACTAGAAAACCAAATGTTAGTCATAATAAGTAAATAGATTAACTATTAAATACAAAACCAGCTAAATGAATTAACTCTATTAAATTCAGAGACTCTCAGAGTAAAAAAAAAAGCTATTTAATTAGATAATCCTAAAACAAAAGAACGCAAGAGTATTAAATAAGGATATAAAAATTTGAATAATATAATAAGGTTGATTTAATATATACATATCAAATTTTATTCCCTACAAAGGAACACCATAGTCTTTTAAATTTTCCATAGAACATTTGCAATAATTATCTTTTAGCTTCCAATATTAACCTTAATCAATTCAACAAAATGTATACAGCTCCTGACAGGTGGTTTTAAGACTGAGACTCAAACCCAACAATGATCTCCTCCTCATTCCCAAGATCCCAAAAGACTGTTTTGAAGAAATCTAAGAATAAGAAAAAAAATCTGTAGCTGTCCTAGAAAACAGAAGAATGCAATTCAGTGGACTCAAGTTTTAAAGAACTTCTGGAAGCTGCAGAAATAGAGTGAAAAATACTACATCTGGTGACAAAGAGCCTGCCTTGAATGGCAGGCACGGAGGAACCCTGAGAAGAATCTAGACACTCAAGGAGTCCAGGAGAACCCCTAACACCAGAAGGGCCGGGCTCAGGATGAGGATGACCTGAAGTGGGCAATTGGGCACTTGAACATAGTCCTCTTTAAGATTCTGATGACAATTGAGCCACTACCAGTGATGGGAAGTGTCACCGGGATGAAATCGATGTGCCCTTCCTGATCTCTGGGGCTCCCTGTGGCCCCTGGGCTCTGGCCCCTTGCCCTGTAGACAAAGTGTTACATGATAAAGACCCACAGAAAAGTCATCAGCGTGTCATACTTTTTCAAAGCATGAATTTCTCACAGTCCCCATATGAAAAATTCAGCATCTTCATTCTCAGATTCCAAAATGCTGAGTTTAGAGATTAAAAAAAAAAAAAATTGGAGGCAGGGGGTGGGAACGGGAAGCCAAGCCATATCTCCATTTTGAAAGTGAAGCCAACCCAGTTTCCTCATTTCCTTTTTGTTGTATTTTTGTTTGTTTGTTTTTCCAGAAAAAAAAAATCTAGGAATGATTTTTGAGTTCTTTTCCAAATTCATACTGAATAAAAATCATATAGTCTCATGTTTCACAAAGTGCTTTAAGACATACATAATTTCATTCACCCCTCACACTAAGCCTTTTAATTAGGTAGCCCAGATATTATTATGCCCATTTAACAGATGACCAATGGGAAAACTGAGGCCCAGAGAAGTTACGTGGCTTGCCCAGAGTGGTAGAGCTTACTCTTGAACCCAGAACTTCTAACTCGAAGACCAGTGTTCTTGTTCCTTCACCAATGACCATAATACCTTGACCTGACTCATAACCTTTATGAAGCAAGAGCCTTGGCCACATTCATGGGAGCTGAGATGGTTCTAAAAGAGTGGCCAGAACTAACAGGAGCAGCTAACACGTGAGCTTTTCTGTTGAGAGCTCGCCCTGGTCTTTGACTCATTCTTTCCTAATTAAATGGGAGAGTGGAGGGAGTGGCCACCGCTCCTACCCTGTCCCTTCCCAGGGAGCCTGTCTCCTGGTCCACACTCATGGGAGCTGCAGAAGATGCAACGGGCAGCCCATCACTCCAGCAGAGGCAGCCCAAGTGACTTCACTGCGAAGGGGCCTGGAAATGGGTAGTCAGGGGCCCCGGGGAGGGAGGGTGTCTGCCCTCTTAATGCAGATGAGGTCTCCAAACCTCTCCCACGAGACTTGCCCGTGGCCGAGGACAAGGCTCTCTGAACTCTGGAGCTGGCTTTTTAGTTCAAGGCTTGGCACAAAGATTTATGTTCCTGGGCCGACCGTACTCACCATCCATCACGATTAGTTACAAGAAAATCTCTCTTTGTGTTTTTAAAAGCCCTTCGAGTTACATTCCATTATGCAGTTAACATATCGCAGATGGTAGGGCCATTGTTCAACCAGGGAACCATTTTTTGATCTCTGAAAAGGAGGGCAGGGAACGAGCACTTGACCTCCCCAGAGGCCCTGGAAACCCGGAGCCCAGAGTAGAGGAGAGAGAACAAAGAAGGGGGGACCCCAGCTCACTCCCGAGCACTCGGTGGTAGGGCTGAAATGAGTGGCTGAATAAAGCAGAAGGGCTTGGGTTACCGGCCTTTTTCTTGAGGGAACTTAACCTGGGTGCCCTCTGGTCTCTAGAATATCCAGTCTGTCTTCTCCTCTAAGGCAGGCACTCTCCCAGGCTGGTTCATATCCGACTCATTCAATTCATGTGGGTCCCTGCTGGGACCTCAGATGATGAGAAGTGAAGGGACAGTTATATGTTGTCCCCCCACACTGCTCCCTACCTCCTCCCATCACTGCTCTCAATAAATGGCACGAACTCCTAGCCCAGGGCTTGCGGCAGATTTTGTTCTGCTCCCAGATAGTCTACTCCCCTCCTGCAGGAGGGTTCTGGGGTCCCGTTCCCCAGCTGAGACTTGCAGTGTGCCCTGTGGGAGGAGTATACAACCTGCCCTTGACACTGACTTGGCCACGTGACTTGCTTTAGCCAATGGCACGTGAGAGGACGTGAGGTAGGCAGAAGTTTTCCAAGCCACGTGTGTTTCTGCTTGTTTTCTTCCTTTTTTTCTAATCTATCCAGAAGACAGGCTGCTCCTTCTGGCTGGATCCTGCAATGAAATAGATGTGTTTGAAGCAGATTCAGCAACCCACAGTGACCTTCAGTTGACATGGGACCTAAGTGAGAAATAAAACTGTTTTTAAGCTACTGAGATTCTGGGGCTCTGTTACCGCAGCATAACTTAGCAAAATTGGAAGAACTCAGGCCCCAAATTGATTACCTTCTTTCACTCAGCCTCCACATCCATCTGCACCAAGTCCTACCATCTCTACCATCAACTCTGTCTCAAAACTACCCATTTTTCTCCATCCCTACGGCCACTATCTCCATCCTTTGCTTACTGGACCACTCAGCACTCTGCTCCCAGCTTGCATTCTTGCTCTCTTCCCATCCTTTCTCCACTCAGCAGCTGGTCTGTTTTTCAAGCAGTGAAAATCAAATGATGCCTCTCCCAAGGTTAAACCCCCTTCCAAGATTTCTCATAGTTTTTACAAGAAAAGTCTAACTCCTTGTCCTGCCCACAGGTTCCATGGCCCAAGCTCTTCACGTCTCTCCACTGCAGCTCAGACTTTTCGGCTCTCTCTTCCTCAAACATGCCCATTCTTTTGCCATCCCCAGATCTCTGCCTGGAATGTTCTTCCCCAAATCTGGCTACTTCTCCAGGGATCAGTACAAATGTCATCTGCTCTGAGAGGTCTTCCCTGACCAACTTCCCCTCCCACCCCCAGCTCTATTTCAGTACAAAGGTGGCTCTCATCCATTTATAATTATCTTGTTTGCTGGTTTATTTACTTTCTGTCTGCCCCCTACACTCCAGAATAGAATGTAAACCCCATGAGAGAAGGGACAATTATCTTCTCTGATGCATCCCCAGTGCCTGGCACATGGGTGCTTGACAAATATTTGTTGAATAATGACTAAATAAATGGAATGACTTCAGTCAGCCTTCTCACTGTATGGTTGAAGGAACCAGGAACCGATTCCCAGGGAGTTTGTGTCTGGCGAGGACCCCCACTGTCCCCTAGTTAGCTAATGGCATCAGCTGTAGAAGAACCCAGATCTCACGACACCATCCAATCCCAACTCCATCCAACCAACGCTTTACTCTCTATGTCACCCCTCTTCTCCTCCTTCTGAAGCTCTTTAGTCTCCTTCCGTTCCTTATCCTTGTGTGTAACCTTCACTGAGATCAGAAACTTCTTCCCTATGTTTAATATATAGCCCTCAAGCAGCAGCTTATATCCTGATGAACTCAACCACTGACCTATTAAGAATCTGGCAAAGGAAATGGCCATGCCTTCCTAGCCTGTAAAAAGATGGTACAAATAACAGCTAACTTCCTTGAGCACTTGCAGGTATTAACTCATTTAATCTTCTCAGCAACCTAAAGGTAGAGGCTATTATGATCTTCGTGTTTTGGTGAAGACTCAGAAGCACAGAATGGTTACCTAACTTACCCAAGGTCACACAGCTAGTGAGTGGTGGGCCTGGGATTTGAGCAGCCTGGCTCTAGAGCCTGGGCACGTACCTACTGTGCCATCCTGGCTAGGTCAGTGGCCTGTGGGGCTCTCCCAAGTCACATTCAACCAGAAATAACACCATCAGTCAGTACACCTTCGAAGAAAATATACACATTTTCAAAATCCAACTACACTTCTTCCTTCCCATCTCAAGGTTCCTGTGATATTAGGAAAAAAAAAAAACATGGACTCTGAAGGCAGACAAGCTGGGTCAGCTGTCATTTATTGAGTACTGACTATGTTCCAGGCACAGAGCTATGGACTTAGCGTGTGTTATTTCATTTGACAGATGAGGAAACTGAGGCTTAGGAAGGCTGAGTACGTTGTATAAACTCACAGGCAGAGAGAGAACATTCCAGCTCAGGCAATCTGACTAAATGACTGTGGTCAAGACACTCAATCCCTCTGAGCCTCCTGGAACTCCAACTACACAGTGATCCAAACGGATAACACACACTCACAAGACACCCACAACACTGAGTGGCACCTAGCAGACCGTCAGACGGTAGCTGAAACATAGCGAGGAGGCTGGCCCGCCACTGGGCACAGTTGTTTATTAGAAATAACTGCCTCGGCTCAACTAGCAAGCAGCCAGGGATTTCAGAGACTCCTGAGAGAAGTATTGATCCACTAACGACCCACCTAAATCGCTAGAAAGCCATCTGCAAACAAAACGCACTTGAGAAATCAGTTGTCACCAGCTCCGTTAACCTTCATGGCCGGTGGGGTCAGATGGTGAACTTCATTCCCTAATGTTCTGGTTTCCACCCCACGCCCGCCCCTTCCTGAGCCTCTGAGCTCGCTGGTGAACAGCTCTGGGAACAGGCAGCTAACCTTTTCAGACCCTCCACCTCCCAGCTAAAAAGAAATCGAGCCCAAGGTGACCCCAGAGAGCCCCAAATCAGATTCATTTTCTCTAAGTCCTAATAAATGAGAAGGAGGCAGAGTGTTTCATCTCCCGCTTATCAATTGTATGATCCATCCTGGGGATGCGGCCATGAGGCTGGGGGCATGACAGATCCATCTCATTAGGCGGCAAATTCATCTTACTTTCCATGTCCATTCGAAGTGACTTCTCAGCCCACCCCTGCCTTGTCTCCCTGTCACTACGATCTACTCAAGGGCACATCCGCTGGCCAAGCCACAAGGAGGTGGACTTAAAGGGCCCCACTTGAAAAACACCAGGGGTCCCTCCTTGAAGGCCTTACTTTATTTATTCTCAGTACAGATCTGGAGCTCTGGCTGTGCCCAGGCTGCTGGTTGGAAGCTGGCAGAGGAACCTTAGACCCCACATGGCGGATGTCAGATGAGAAGAGCAAGATGGCCTCCCTGAGTAGACCATGGGCATCTCCCAAATTCCAGAGTGCCGCCGTCTTCCCAGGACTCCTGTTGGGTCCTTCTTGCTCTGGGACAGGCTGGGTTTCTGAAGGACCCGCTGAGGACTCCAAGTGGCTCTATGAATGAATTCCATCAGAGCCCAGAGGCAGGCTTTGTCAGAATCAGCAGCCTTTCGGAGGGCAAAAGCCATAACTGGTCATTCAAAGAGACAGGACTGCTGTGACTCAGACCATCTGCCCTGCAGATTGTAGGACAGAGGGGATGCCCCTGAGGCATCAAGGTTAGCAGAACCTACCGTAGAGCTGGATTCAAGGTCAAATTGGGAGGGCTCTCTGCCATCCAAACCTGATCTTCATGGAGGAGAAAATTGTCACTCAGTCTAACCTTGACCAAAAGGCAAGAGGCCAAGGGAAGATTTGTAAAAGCCCACAGAGGAGAATTTAACATCTGTCTCTATCTATTGTTTATTTATTTGTTTATAAAATATTTTATTTATTTATTTGTTTAGGCTGCGCCAGGTCTTAGTCGCGGCATGCATGTGGGTTCTTAGTTGCAGCATGCATGTGGGATCTAGTTCCCCGATCAGGGATCGGACCTGGGCCCCCTGCACTGGGAGCTCGGAGTCTTACCCACTGGACCACCAGGGAAGTCCCTGTCTCTATCTATTGTTTAAGGAGTTTGAAAGCAAATAGGAACTAGTTGCTCCTCTCAAGTGAGGTGAAAGAGAGCTCTAATTGGCTATCACCCTGGCCCACAATTTATTCCCTGAACATCTTCCCTCCCTACCTTGGGAGCAGTTTCGCAGCTGCGTCTGCAGTGCAAGCCCTCCATATCCCCCCTCAAGAGCATTTTTTGAGAGCCCTGGTCAGCTCAAACAGGAAAAGATCCTTCCTTAAAATAGAGATGTGCAGTTACCATCTGAATGTTGCTCAGTCTTGTCTTGGACAGGAAATTAAAGGGGCTCTTAAAAGTCTTTGGACAGATAGGACACCAAAATCACAGGCAACCAAAGGAAAGAAATAGATAAATTGGGCTTCATCAAAATTAAAAATGTTTGTGCTTCAAAGGGCAGACTCGAGAAGGTGAAAGATAACCCACAGAACGAGAGAATATCTGTAAGTCAATATCTGATAAAGGACTAGTATCCAGAATATGTAAAGAACACATAACTCAACAATAAAACTGGAAATAACTCAATTAAAAGGTGAGCAAGGGACTTCCCTCGTGGCCCAGCGGTTAAGAACCTGCCGTCCAGTGCAGAGGACTTGGGTTCGATCCCTGGTCGGGGAACTAAGATCCCACATGCTGCAGAGCAACTAAGCCCACGTGCTGCAACTACTGAACCCATGTGCTCTGGAGCCCGCACAGCACAACTAGAGAGAAGCTCTCGTGCTGCAACTAAGACCTGATGCAGCCAAATAAATAAATAAATATTTTTAAAAAAAACTGTGAGCAAAGAGTTTGAGTAGTCATTTTTCCGAAGATAATATGCAAATGGAGAATAAGTACATGAAAACATGCTCAACACCATTAGCTGTTAGGGAAAAGTAAATCAAAACCACAAGGAGATACCATTTCATATCTGTTAGGACAGCTATCATCAAAAAGACAGATAATGGGCTTCCCTGGTGGCGCAGTGGTTGAGAGTCCGCCTGCCGATGCAGGAGACACGGGTTCATGCCCCGGTCTGGGAAGATCCCACATGCCGCGGAGCGGCTGGGCCCGTGAGCCATGGCCGCTGAGCCTGCGCATCTGCAGCCTGTGCTCCACAACGGGAGAGGCCACAGCAGTGAGAGGCCCGCGTACCACAAAAAAAAAAAAAATACGGATGATGATAAGGGTTGGTGAAGATGTGGAGAAATTGGAATCCTCATAAACTTCTGATGGGAATATAAAATGGTGTAGTTGCTTTGGAAAACAGTTTGGCAGTTCCTCAAAAAGTTAAACATAGAGTTAATACAAGAACAGCAATTCCACTCCCGGGTATATATGCAGGACAATTTGAAACACATCCACACAAAAACTTGCACACAGATGTTCATAGCATCATTATTCATAAGAGCCCCAAAGTGGAAGCAACTAAAATATCCATGAATTAATGAATAAATAAACAAAACGTGGTCTATCTCTACAATGCAATATTATTCAACCGTAAAAAGAATGAAGTACTGGGGCTTCCCTGGTGGCTCAGTGGTTGAGAATCTGCCTGCCAATGCAGGGGACACGGGTTCAAGCCCTGGTCTGGGAAGATCCCACATGCTGCGGAGCAACTGGGCCCGTGAGCCACAACTCCTGAGCCTGCGCGTCTGGAGCCTGTGGTCCACAATGAGAGGCCGCGATAGTGAGAGGCCCGCGCACCGCGATGAAGAGTGGCCCCCGCTCGCCACAACTAGAGAAAGCCCTCACACAGAAACGGAGAACCAACACAGCCAAAAATAAGTTAAATAAATAAATTAAAAAAAAAAAGAATGAAGTACTGATACATGCTACAACATGAATGAACCTTGAAAACATTATGCTAAGTGAAAGACGCCCAGAAAAGTCCACATACTTTATAATTCCACTTATATGAAATGGTCAGTAGAGGTAAATCCATAGAGACAAAAAATTGATTTGTGGTTGCCAGGGGCTGGGGACAGGGGAGAGTGGGCATGACTTCTACAGGGTATGGGGTTTCTTTTTGGACTGATGAAAATGTTCTGTTATATAGTGGTGATAGTTGCATGACTTTGAGAGTGCACTAAAAATCACCGAATGGTACACTTTAAGAGGGTGACTTTTATGGTATGTGAATTATATCTCAATTAAAGGAAAACTCTTTGGCAGTGATTACAAGGATCAAAGTCGGACTTAACCTAGAGAAGGGTGCAGCTGCTAACTTTAGCAGATCCCAAGAAGGCGATGGAAGTTACTGTAAGAGCATGAGCAGAGGCAAGGCACTGGCCAGAGCTGAGTGTGGGGAAGTCTGCTGGCAGATGGAAGGGAAGGGATGGAGTGAAAGGGTCAGCCAAGCTGCCGCTGTCTTCCCAGGCTAGTGGTCCAGTCATAAACGAAACAGAATTGAGTCTTTAAAGACAAAGTAAGCTCCTTCTGCTTCCACTTAATGTAAACCCCAGTGAGCTTAAGGAAGATCAACAAAGCTTCTGTGTCCTTTAAAGCCTCAGGCACTGAGGATCCCCTGAGCATCAGTTTCGTCCATGACCCACACGAAAGTCTGGAAATTAAGAATCGTGGTGATCGGCCCAGTTTTGACTTTACTGGCTGTATGACCTGGGGCAAGTCATACAACTGTTTTGGATCTCAACCTCCTTCCTTGAAAGTGAAGAAATTGGGACAGTTGATTTCCAGGGTCCTTCTAGCTCTAGAATGCCAGGATTCTGTAACAGAATTCCCAGAGCAAATGACACTTTTCCTGTTTCCTGACGTCTCGTTTTCTGAATTGGTCTTTGATCATGAATCATATTGTGTGATTTCCATCCTATTCCTTTTTCCTACTCAAACTGGGCTGGAGGTTTGTGTAGGCCAGAGTCTTGAATCCCGCACAGGACCTGGCAGGAAGTGAAATTTTCGGTAGTTTTTCAATGAATGCCTATTGGCATTGAGTTGAACTGTTCTTCAGGATTCAGTCTAATGACCTGGTTCATATCTCCGTGCAGTTGTGGAGAACCTGGCCACTATAGGTTGAGAATTAGGAAGTATTATCAGGGGGGTCTGAGACTGGACCCCAATATTTCTGAACTCTTGGTAGTTCCAAGAGTGGACGCTGGGACTGTCCTTTGGGGTAACCCCCATTTTTGGAGGGACCGCTTGGTGGGTGAGTTTATTCATGTAGAGATTAGGAAAGACCCTCCTGTGCTGTGGGAATGGAGTCACCCAGAGACACATGCTTCAGAAGAAATGCTAAGACATCTGCTTCTTCGTATCAAAGGCTGGCTTCATGAAGGACAGGGCTTACTTCTGCAGATAATTATGGTATCAACCAATTCAAACAAAATCCTTTCCCTTAAAAGGGGTCAGCAGTGAGGCCTTGGGGCTGGAGATGGGGCAAGAGAGAACCATTAGAAAGGAGCTCCTTGCCTGGGAAGAAAATCTAGCACCTACAATATGGTGGCAAAGTGGGGAGGGATAAAGGGGAGAGGTGGCAAGTACACCCCCCTGGTGAATTTGAGAGACTGCTGGCTTCTGGGTGCAGAGAATCTGTGTTTCAGCGTCAGGTTTTCCTTCTTGGTGTTGGTCCCCGTAGTTATCATCAACCTTGACGCAACCCTTGTTCATCATTGCTATGCAATCTCTGCTTTCTTATGAGGATCTATAGGATGGATACTTGTCTTCCTTTGTGGGCAGGAAGCTAAAAGAAAGTGCATTTCCCCAGGAAGGGTCTTCTTGTGGCAGGAGAAGATGCAGCCCTGGGACCTCAGGAGGTGCCCAGGAGCAAAGCAAGAGGCATCGCAAGTGGAGTGGAGGTGGGGCAGACGAAGCAGGGGTCTACACTTAGCAGGGCTCTTACCCACAGATACTCTAGAGGAGAAGGGGTGGTGAGAAGACTGCCTATCCTGGTAGCTGTTGGTGCCACAGAAGGCAGCTCACCCTGTCCCACTCCTTAGACCCACAGGTCTGGCGAGGCCACCTCCTGTAACTGGCCTTCAAGCAAAGGCAAAAGCAACCAGAGCTACTTAGGAGCAAATAGGTGACCAGAGCTGGGGAATCCAACCCTTCTGCAACCCCAGTTTCATTGGCCACAGCTCCAAGCCTGGCCCTCTCACAGGCGGCAGGAAGCAGAATCCCCAGTGTCTGGGTCCCAAGGCACCCTGCTAAGGAGCCACAGTGCCCCTCTGGTTGTCACTCGGGAGCACTGCCAAAGCCAATGATGTCACAGTTGAAGATGGAATCCGACAGGCCTGGCTGACCAGACACCCTGAGCCTGAGTCTCCATGGTGGAGCCTTAGCCCCACTCTAAGTGCCCACATCAGTCCTCCAAGATTCTGCACACACCCATCAGTTGTCAGAGTCTTAAGAACTTCTCAGAATGTTAGGAGCCCAGTTAAAGGCTTAGTTCCAATAAAGATGCTGAGTTTTATAGCTGAGCTTTATGTGGTCACAGGGAAACTTCTGGATAAAGTCATATAATCGTGCTGTCACTTAAAAAGCATGGAAAAGAATACAAAAGATATATATATATATATACACACACACACATATATATATGCACACATACCTATATATATCACTCAGCTGTATAGCAGAAAATAACACAGCATTGTAAATCAACTATATTTCAACTTAAAAAAAGGGAAAAAAAGGATTGGGAATTGGGATTGACTACTGATGGGGTTTTTTTTTGGGGGGGGTGATGGAATCAGATAGTGGTTCTAGAATAAGATAGTGATGATGGTTGCACAACATTGTAAATATACTCAAAACTACTGAATTATACATTTTAAAATGGTTTATAAGGTGACTTTTATGCTATGTGACTTTTATTTCAATTAAAAAAAAAAGATTAAAAAACTCAATTCTAAAAAAAACACAAACCAAACCCCAAATAAAGAGCACATCCAAGAGAGCCTAACTGCAAATACAGTAAACGAAACAGCAGCACAATGACTGGATGGAGTGATGACTCAGGATGTGGTTTGTGGGAATGAGGCATCCTTTTTATTTATTTATTTATTTATCTTTGCGGTACGCGGGCCTCTCACTGTTGCGGCCTCTCCCGTTGCGGAGCACAGGCTCCAGACACGCAGACCCAGTAGCCACGGCTCACGGGCCCAGCCGCTCCGTGGCATGTGGGATCTTCCCGGACTGGGGCACGAACCCGTGTCCCCTGCATCGGCAGGCAGACTCTCAACCACTGCGCCACCAGGGAAGCCCCTAAGGCATCCTTTTTGTGAGACATTCTTGTCTGTGTGATTTCAGGGGTGCCTCAAACATCTCCCTCACTGAATTTTGTACTTGTGCCTTCAGCAATGTATTTCTCTGGGTGAACCCCTCGCTGTGTTTAAACAACAAATACTCCCGGGAGGTCTCATTCTCACTCTCTTCTTAGTATGGAATGAGTACTTTGGTGGGGAAGAGGGATTGTCAAAAGGGGCATTTGGAAAGAGGCAAGACACACAGGAAGAATAGGGATAAAAGACTGAATTCAGCCATATCAGAGTTTTGCTAAGGGCTGCTCTCATATCTAGAGCCAAGCTGAATGCATTTTTTCCCATTTGTAGGGACAACAACTATGGCTTCATTCTCCTGTGGCAAGGAATGAATCAAAAAGAAATTGGGACCAGAGTGAGATACCACTTCGTACCCATTAGGATGGCTAATATAAAAAACAAAAACAAAAAAATAGAAAACAATGTGTCGGCATGGATGTGGAAGAATTGGCATCCTGTTTGTTGCTGGTGGGAGTGTAAAATTGTGCAGCTGCTATGCAAAACAGTATGGCGATTCTTCAAAGAGTTAGAAACAGAACTACAATATGATCCAGCAATTCCACTTAAGGATATATACTCAAAATGATTGAAAGCAGGGACTGGAACAGATACGTCCATCAACAGATGAGTGGATAAACAAACTATTATTCAGCCTTAGAAAGGAAGGAAATTCTGACCCCTGTTACAACATGGATGAAACTTGAGGACATTATACTAAGTGAAATAAGCCAGGCACAAAAAGGCAAATACTATATGATTCCGCTCATATGAGATACTTAGAATACTTGAATTCATAGAGACAGAAAGTAGAACAGTGGTTATCAAAGCCTAGGGGATGGGGGAGGATAGGGAGTTATTGCTTGACGGGTACAAAGTTTCAGTATAAGAAGATTAAAAAATTCTGAAGATGGACAGTAGTGATGGTTGTACATCAATGTGAATGTACTTAATGCTACAGAACTGTACACTTAAAAATAGTTAAACTGGTAAATTTTATGTTATGTATGTTTTGCTACAAAAATTTTTTTCTAAAAAGGAAAGAAAAGGAATCCAGTAACTGAAAAGTAAGCTTCCCTTCCCTTTCCTCTAGGAATAGAGTCATGATCAGAATTCAGATGAGAGCAGAAGGTGTGTCAGTTGGGATAGGCTAGATTATGCTAGGTAACAAACACACCCTAAATTTCTCATTCATGCTACACATCCATCATGGGTTATCAGGGGGACTCTGCTCATCCTAATTCAGGGACTCCAGCTGACACAGCAGCACATGCCAGAGGGAAAAGGATGTCTGAAGGGCCTTGTTTCATATGTGTGAACATACTTGAGATGATTCACCTTTAAAAATTAGAATTTAGAATTTTAAAAAAGATGAATTTTCAGATCAGTTTAGGAATCACTGATTGTCCATTGACTGGTTACTAAGGCAAGTGGACACACTGGCAGGGAGGGGACAAAGAGCCAGACTTTTTCTCACATCATTCACCAAAAAGATGTTAGATGAATTAAAGATTTGAAGATAAAAACATAAAACAAAGCACCAGCAGAAAACAAAGAGTAATTTGTGATAGGGAGAACTTATAGGACAGAAACAAAAAAGAATAAAGGAAAATATGAACAGATTTGACTATATTAAAAATCCAAATGTTCATATATGATAAAATACATCATATACAATAAAAGATACCATAAACAACATTAAAAGACACATGATAGACCAGAAGACAATATTTGTGACACACACAAGAGAGGGGTAATATCCAAAATATACGAAAAAATCTATTAAAAAGGACTGATTTTTTTTAAATGGCAAAGGATAGGAAAAGGCAATTCTCAGAAGAAGAAATTGAAATGACTGGTTTGCATCTAACGCATGCTAAAGACACCCTTCCTTAACCCTCTCTTTTCTTCTTTTCTAATACAGATTATTTGAAACAGAAAAATGGTCTACCCACAGTGTCCACTGTGTCTTCACTCTTAAATCCACTGCAATCAATCTCCACTGAAACCTCTCTGGCAAATGTACCAGTGGGATCTGTTTGGTTCCCTGAAGGACCAGGTGTATTTGGGAAACAGGAAGCACCATTCCTTTGGAACCAGAGGCTTCGCGGGACTCGGGGAGGAGACGAGTTGGGTGCAGAGATGGGAGATGAGACTCGAAGGGTGTTTTGGTACCCGATAGGCCTGGGTCACAAGTGTTTATTCTTTTAGAGGAAGCTGGTTCTGGCCACTGCTGTGGATAACAGACTAAAAGGGCCCAAACTGGAAGAGAGACCCCTGGGAAAGCTGCTGCCATTGTCCCAGGGGAAAGAGCAAGGAGCAGAAATAAGGCTTCAGCAAATAGAGAAAGAGCAGACTGTCTTGTCTGAGGCTGTCGTGAGGCTGAGGACTCATCAAATGGAGGGTGTGCAGTGTGGACCAAGAAAGAGCTGAGGACAAGCCCCGAGGAGTGCTTCAGAGCAGCGTGGCCAAGTCACAGAGAGAGAGAGAGAGAGAGAGAGAGAGAGACTCCAGGCCCGAGGGCACCTTTCAGAGACACTTATTCATTCACAAGGCCTTCCTATTAACCTCTGGATTGTTTTTAGGTTTTAAGAAAGACCAAGAAAAGCAAAGCATTAATCACTAAGAAGTAGTATGGTTTTTCCAAAGGGTCTGTCTGCCCATATGCTGCAATAAATGAAAATCTAGACACCCTAAAAAGCATTATTTGGGAAGATGTCCGACCAAAAAAGAAATCCAAATTAACTATCTGATGTCCTATATAATAAGTCTTTAAATATTTTATAGGATCCCTCTTCCTTCAAACATAATCTTTATAAGCCAGCCGTCTACTCCGCTCCTATCCTCTGTAGGAAGCAGTTGATCAGAGATCACAGCCTGTCTTTTCTGTAGCCTGAGTCCGGTTAATTGTGGATTTGATTCAAATGATAGAAGTGTTGGCAGAATGAGTCCATCTTCACCGCATTGATCCCCTCCCTCCACCCCCTTACCAGCTGGGAGCCCTCCTGAAAGAACAATGGATTTATAATATGAGCAAAACAAAGGAGTCGGGAATGAACAGCTCTTGGAAATAAGTAGGTCAAGACACAATCAATTTCCAAATCTAAAATTATGTTTGAAAAATGTACCTTTAATACTGGAGTCGGCTTCGGCCCTGTGGGGCAAAGCATGTAAAGTTTAAAGTTCCTGAGTGGCTGCTTTATCAGGTAGCCTGAAGTTTACCCTGGAGGTTAAGCAATAAAATGGAAACAAAAATAATTTAACAGTTTTGCAGTTAGTTTAACCCAGCAACGGCTTCTGAAATGGCATTCACCTTCCTGGAGCTTGCCCTGCTCATAAAGCCACAAGATGCATTTCAAAGCTATGAATTTGCTAAATAGAACTTCATTTCCTCTTCTTATTAGAGGTAATTAAATTTATTAGACATCAGTAAAAGCCTTGTAAACAGAAAATATGAATGCTTATAAAAGTCTGCCCTCTCTCTGCAGCCTAATAATTAAGATGCAGTGAGAAAGCAGCTAATAACAGCTCATAATTTATGACGTGTCATTCACCCCTGAATTTGAGACATATTGTGGAGGTATTACAGACTGAAATGAAAATAATACCCACCGAAACACATTATTTATTAAATACATAACCACTTAGAGAAATAAACACATCACGCACAGAACTTGATATTTCTGATGGAAACAGTATATACATCATCTCCTGCTTTGGATATATTACCCATCAAGTCAAATCCTTAAATCAAAGTCACAACTTGTTTAAATGCAAACGGCCCGTGGCAGCCCAGCAAGCCCCAAATTTCCACTAGACTTTCACCTTGATGTCAGTTTTCAAAGACTAAGTCACTGTGAAGGTTTTTCATTATGACTGTTTTTAACGTTCTCAAAAGAAAAGAAATCCCCCGGCAAGCGTTAGAGGGAGAGAGAAACAGGAGGAAAGACCAGGAAAAGATTCTAAACAGAAGAGCAGGACTCATAAATTAACAAAAACATTATCCACCCTCCAGCACAGATGAACTTAGAAGCAACTGCGGAATCGATGCCTCCACCCCAATGATGCTAACCCCAAATGGAATCTCTTTTTATTGCAATTTAATAATGTACTTTACATCTTTATCAGCAGTCTGGCTGAAGCTCGCACTTTGAGCCCTTTGGAATAAATGGTGATGGAAATTTTAGATGCCACTTTTCATCAATGCAAAGAGGCCCTTGGTTATAAGCTACACTGTTATTTTATGTATCGCTACGAAAGAAAAAATAAAATGCTGCTAATTAAACTATGACATGCCATCATGAGATGCACTCTGATGTCAGAGACGTTAAAACTGAAAAAAAAAGCATTTTAGAATTCACTCAATACAATCCATAAAACTAGATGAGGTAAAGATTAACATCAATCTTAAAATAGTTATCTTGGTTACAGTATGTGAATCATAGCTCAATAAAGCTGTTATTTTTGACCCAATGCTGAAAATCCAAATATTCAATCGTATAGAAGGTGGTCAAGAAAGACCTCATGTTGAAGGTGACAGTCAAAGAAGAAGGACCTAAAAAAAGTGGGGGAGCTGTGTGGGTATCTGGAAGAAGAGGGTACCGGCAGAGCCAAGAGCAAGTGTAAAGTCCCTGGGGTGGATGAGAACTTGTGCAGGGAAGCCAGAGTGAATGATGCAGAGAGAGGTAACCAGGGCAGGAGTGCAGGCGGAGAGGGTCATAGGAGATGAGATGAATGAGGTGACAGAAAAAATAAACGCTTCACACCTAAATTTCTCCAAAGAAGACATACAGATGGCCAAAAAACACATGGAAAGATGATCAACGTCACTAATTATTAGAGAAAGGCAAATCAAAACTATGGTGAGGTACCACCTCAAACTAGTCAGAATGGCCATCATCAAAAAATCTACAAACAATAAACGGTGGAGAGGGTGTGGAGAAAAGAGAACCCTCCTACACTGTTGGCGGGAATGTAAAGTGGTGCAGCCACTATGGAGAATGGTATGGAGGTTCCTTAAAAAACTAAAAACAGAACTACCATATGATACAGCAATCCCACTACTGGGCATATACCCTGAGAAAACCATAATTCAAAAAGAGTCATGTACCACAATGTTCACTGTAGCTCTGTTTACAAGAGCAAGGACATGGAAGCAACCTAAATGTCCATTAGCAGAGGAATGGATAAAGAAAATGTGGTACATATATACAATGGAATATTACTCAGTCATAAAAAAGAACAAAATAATGCCATTTGCAGCGACATGGAGGGAACTAGAGATTGTCATACTGAGTGAAGTAAGTCAGACACAGAAAGACAAATATCAGATGATATCGCTTATATGTGGAATCTAAAAAAAGGGTACAAATGAACTTAGTTACCAAACAGAAGTAGAGTCACAGATGTAGAAAACAAACTGATGGTTACCAGGGGTTGGGGGCTAGGAAGGGATAAATTGGGAGATTGGGATTGACATATACACACCACTATATATAAAATAGATAACTAATAAGAACCTGTATAGCACAGGGAACTCTACTCAATACTCTGCAATGGCCTATATGGGAAAAGAATCTAAAAAAAAGAGTGGATATATGTATACGTATAACTGAATCACTTTGCTGTACACCTGAAACTAACACAGCATTGTAAATCAACTACACTCCAATAAAAATTAAATTTAAAAAAAGTTTCCTCCAGGGGAAAAAGGTTTCCTCGTTTTCTATGAAGTTGAACAAAAACTTTAAAAGAATATTAAGAATATTCTTTAAAAAATTTTGGGGGGGTGTGGGTTACTTATCAATTTCACACCTAAACCCTACCTTAGTAGCTTCTTGAATGGTTTATGAATCAGTTGACCTTAGCATCCCTGCCATCTTTTTTTTTTTTTCGGTAAGCAGGCCTCTCACTGTTGTGGCCTCTCCCGTTGCGGAGCACAGGCTCCGGACGCACAGGCCCAGCGGCCGCGGCTCACGGGTCCAGCCGCTCCGCGGCACATGGGATCTTCCCGGACCCGGGCACGAACCCGCATCCCCCGCATCGGCAGGCAGACTCTCAACCACTGCGCCACCAGGGAAGTTCCATCCCTGCCATCTTTACAAGTGGTCCCATCCAAAGCAGTTGACAACTTTGTTCAGAGGGGACATGGCCGTTAGGCCACACTACGAAGCGCTTGGACTGCTTTCAAAGTGCTGGACCCTTGAGATAGTACCTTTGTTTTTCCATCAGGGATCAGAAATTGCTCTTTTTTACAATAATGCTCATGGAAAACCTGATCCCCTTCCCTAGTTACTCCCCAGCACTAAAGAGCAAAGTTTCTGCCTTGAAAATCTGGGTTTCTCTTTTTTGAGCAATTACTCTGAGTCTTGTGCTGTGCTAAGAGCTTTGTGCACTCTCTCTCTTTTGTTTAACTCTCAAACAATCCTATGTCACAGGTGCTGTTAGTAGTCCTATTTAACAGAAGGGAAGCTGGGGCACAGAGAGGTTAAGCAACTTGCCCGTGGTCACACAGCTCTATGTGTGCATGTGTGTGTGTGTGTGTGTGTGTGTGTAGTGGAGGTCTGCTGGGACTAGAATCTGGGTATGATTTCCTCCACAGCCCAGGTATCTAACCACTCTGCTATAAAGCATTGCTCTTATGTGGCAGTGGCTGGAAGTAACTCTGGCTCCTGCCTTTACCAGGTCTGGTATCTTCTATGTTTGGTGGAACAAATAACTTGGATGGAATTGAGAATGGTGCCAAGGTCAACCTGGGAAAGAGAGGTTATGTGCTCAGGCTCTGGAGCTAGACTCCCTGGGTTGGAATCCTGTCTTTGCCAGCTACAACCTGTGTGATCTGGGGCAAGTTATTTAGCCTCTCTGTGCCTGAATTTCCTCACCTGGAAAAATGGAATTAAATAATAGTAACTACCAGATGGGGTTGCTGTGAACATTTTGTGAGACAGTCACGTGAAGTGCTTAGAACAGTGCCTGGTCCATATGGTAGTACTGTTTCTGGCCACGGGTTTCAAAGGACACTTAAGAGCACAGTCTAGGCCCGTGTATCCCAAATATGTTTGGTTAAAAGGTTATTTCAGATTATTAGATGTGCCTGTGACCTTGTCTGAAAGTTTCATCCAATGAATGGGGAGAGGGGTCTCCTTCCAGAAGGATTCCTGAGGACATGGCAGCAATGCCCAAGGGAAGCCAGACCTCGAGGGATGGGTGTTGTTCTAAGGTACAAGCATGAGCGACCTATGAGTTTCAAGAGCGCAGTCGCATCTTACGTACAAGAAATCATTTACAGTGACAGTTACTCTGGAGAGTCCCCTAGGGAGGTGGCACATTGGAAATGGGCACACTACCTTTTATTTTGTCCAGCCTGGCCAGTGTTTAAAATCTTTTTATTTGGGAATAATTATAGATTCACAAGAAGTTACCCCCCAAATATACAGGGGGTCCTCTGTGCTCTCTAGTCAGTTTCCCGGGATTGTAACACCTCTGATAACTGTAATACAATATCAAATTGTCCTATAATATCAAAACCAGGAAACTGATATTGCTACAGTCCACAGAGTTGATTCAGATTTCAATAGTTGTGTGTGCACGTGTGTAAACAGTTCTACACAATTTTATCCTGTGTGTAGACGCACGTGACCGCCCCCCACCAACAATCAAGATACAGAACAGTCCCATCACCACAAGTCTCCCTGTGCTGCTTTTCGATAGCCACTTCACATCCCTGACCTCTGGCAACCACCAATCTGCCTTCCTCCTCTATACTTCTGTGCATTTAAGAAGGTGATATAAGGAGTGGAATCATTTATCTACATACATTTACAGCATATAACCATTTGAGATCGGATTTTTTTTTTTTTTTGGCTCAGCATAATTCCCTGGAGATCCGTCCAAGCTGTGTGTGTATCAATAGTTTATTCCTTTTTTACTGCTTAGAAGTATTCCATGGCATGGTTGTACCCAAGTTACACCCTTTGTAGTTCGTTTACAGTTTGGGGCTATTATGAAAAAAGCTGCTATGAACAGTCATATGCATTTTTATTTTTCAGGGATAAATGATCAAGAGTATGATTGCTGGGTCATGTAGTAATTGTATGTTTCATTTTACAAGAAACTGCCCAACTGATTTTCAGAGTGGCTGTACCATTTCACGTTCCCACCAGCAGCGGATGGTGCTGCAGCTTCTCCACATCCTTGCCAACACGTGGAGTTATCACTACTTTTAAAATTATAGCCGTTCCTGTAGGTGTGCAGTGGTTTAAATGTGCATTTCCCTAATAGATAATGGTGTTGACCGTCTTTCCATGGGCTTATTTGCCACCCATACGTCCTCTCTGGTGAAGTGTCTGGACAGTTTTTCCTACCATTGCTGGAACAGATCGTGATTCTTTTCAGTTGGCTTGTTTCTAGAAGCCATGAGGTACCTTCGCAAAAGAGGAAACAGGATTCTGGTCCCCCATCTCCCCACACTCCGGGCTACTCACTTACTGAGTGCCATTTGGGGATGGAATCATTATGCTGTTTGCCCCTTGGTTTGTGTGTGTTTGCAATGCATGGAGAATTGAATTCTTGAGTAAATGTTCAGGACGTGACACCACTGTAGAGTAGCCTTACGCCCCCAGGCCAATGGGATCTGAAGTTAATCCTACCAACCCAAGTTCAGTGCCCCAAGTCCATGTCCACTGAGCTCTTCCAGTCGTCCCTCAACCTCCATTGGCCAAGGCAGTCTGTCTTTTGTGATCTCGCTCTCGCAGCTGCCCTGGGCCTGGATCCCTGTACTGAAGGCTGTGCAGCTGGGCCGGGCCCTGACCCCACATGGAGGGCTTGTCTGCTCCTTCCTGGGGGTGCTTCTTCTGCCCCCTTTAACCCGAGGCAGAAACGAGGCCCCCTATAATCCCTGCTGCCACGTCCCAGCCACCAGCTCAGATGCTTGGCTATCGTGGCAGCACCTGCTTGATCAAATGCCCCTTTGGGACACTCACTTTGCTGACCAAATTCTCCCCAGCTCCTCCCCTTCTCAGCTTTATCCTCTTGCCTGCAGTGAAGTCCCACCACGCTCAAGGCCAGCTCACCTAGACACAGGGCCAGAGCCATGGGAGAATTCAGGACGTGGTACAAAAACAGGTGTGGCTGGAACAAGGTGAGAAGTAAGATTTGGGAGAGGAAGTTGGAAAGGGAGGTTGGGGGTAAATTTCAAATAGCCTTGTAAGCTGTGGCCAGAAGATCTTAGGGGAAGGGAGTCTGGGGGGATTTTAAAGCAGGGGATGATAAGGATAGATTTTTTTTTGCTCTAGCAAACAGCCAGCCAGCAGGTGTTTATCGAGTACCTATTATGTGTCAGATAAAAGTTAGCTGGATTGATAGCTAATAAATATTAAATGCTTTGGGACATATGAAGTGTTATTCTGAGTAGTACAGAATATAATAAAATGGAAGCAAACATTGGCTCTTGTGAGCTCTGCCTTCTGGTATCTTACAGTTCAATATGGAAACCGAATCTGACAGGTGAAATAGTATTTATAAACACTCTGGTGACAGAACAAATGAAAATGATCCACAAATGGAAGTGGAGTGACTTACAAGTGACTCAGGGATTTAGGTGGCAAGAGAGGCAGTGTGACAGTAAAGACCCAGGGCATTCCTGGAGAGTTTGGACGGCAGGGGCAAAACGCAAAAGCTTTAAGGAAGTGAAAAGCACAGACAGCAGTGGGATGGGGGAGAAATCAATGGACAGCCAGGCTCACCTCGCAACTTCATTACAATTACAACGGCTGAACAAAAATGAGCGTTTGTGAATTCCTTCATAGAAACTCTAAGAGCCAGAGCCTTCTGGGCGATAAGTCAACCACAGAATAAGCAGTAGTTGTGTTTCGCTGACCCTTTATAATGACACATTAGTCAGCCCTGTAAGTTAGAAAGCATAGACCACCCCGCTGCTTCCTGCTACCCACCTTCAAAAAAAAAAAAAATCGTACACCAGATCACCACCTCTCCTAATGAGGCATTAGAATAATCTTAGCACTTTTACAGGAGCAGGAGTACTCGGGAGTGCTCAGAAAGATTCTTTACCGTCTGTTCAGGGAAGACCAGGATGCAGCTCGCTCCCCTGAAGACCTGCCCCCTTTTGAGAGAAGTTGCCTGACCCTGAAAGGCAGGCGGCAGCTCCATCCTCTCGTGATGGCTTCCCCTGGTCCCCTCCCTGCATCACTCGGGCTCCTTTAATTCAGGAAGAGCCATGGGTTTCGCTCCTATCCTATTTTGTCCCTTAACGGTGTTGCCCTTGACTGCTTTTTTCCACGTTGCTGTATAGAGAGTGGTCTTGGCATGAGTGTTGTGGTTGGGACACTATAATAAGATTTATCATCATCTTTCGTATGTGTTGAGTAATTACTAAGTACCAGACGTGTTGTGAATCACTTATGAAGGGTCATAGGCGACAGAGCAGTCCTCTGAACTAGGCTAAGGGTCAGCAAATCTTCTCTGTATAGGACCAGATAGTAAATATTTTAGCCTTTGTGTCTCTGCTACAAATACTCAGCTCCGCCCTGGGAGTGCAAAAGCAGCCATTGATAGATAATATGTAAACAAACAAGTGTAGCTGTGCTCCAGTAAAACTTTATTTATAAAAACAGGTGGTGGGCCAGATTTGGCAGTGGGCCATAATTTGCTGACTCCTGCTCTAGAATTTACTGTTGTGACTTTTGCTTGACCTGCCAGGGTTTGATAAAACTTGGCCTCTGATTTTAGTATCCTGCACCATAAATTCTAATGGCTTATTTGGGTAGTTAATATCACCAAAATTTTGTGGACCTTTGTGGCCCAAGAGAAAAAGAATTAATGGCACATAAACTGTTTTCTAGACTCACAAAATTTCTCCTTTCTGGGCTGCAACTAGAAGGGTAGACCATTGTTGTACTTGTAAAGAAGGTGGAACCACTTTCTTCTTCCACATACTTTAGGTTTATTTGGGAGGTGGGTTTAAGAATGTTCATATTCTTCCCAAACCTCAAGATACACCAGAAACCTGAAAACCCATTTCTGTAATTCTTAACTTAATTTCTCTCATCTGGGCTTTAATTGCCCCATCTGTAAAATGGGTGCAAAGCACAAAAACTTCTCTTTGGGCTACATGTCTTTGCAAATATGGTAACTCTTGCTTCTTTGACTAAAATACTCTTTTATTCTCAGGCTCTGTATTAAAATAAACAAGGGGACTGAGACCAGAAATTCTGGTTAAGAATGGGACTTTGAGGACAGAACCTCGTGCTCCTAGCACAGAGTCTGGTATTTAGGAAGGAATCACTGAGTGTTTGTTAGAAGAATCCATTTTGGCTAAGGCACAGAAGGGTCGGCCTACCAAGAGATGGCAATATGGCAGCCAAAGGCGGGCTCTTCCACCTTCCACTCAACAAACTACGCCCCAGCCGGGATGCCCTGACACAGTCACACTTCTGTTGCTTTGTGCTGGACACAGACTTTTGCCGGCCCAAGGCTGTCAAATTCACTTCGATTTTGGCTTCAACTGGGGCTTCATGCTTTCAGGAAAATTTCCCACACCGCCTTTCACTTGAGATCCTTGGCAGGGATGCCTCTCCCATTCTGCACGCACAGCTCACTTAGGGGGCACAAAGAAATGGGAGAAAGCTTGGGGAGAAAAAAAGAAAAAAACCCAACCCAACCCAGTCTAAACCTTGGGAAATCTACCGGGGTCTGCATCTCTTTAAAAAACTATACACAGACATTTCTGGTCGAAGTGAAACCATGCTTTTTGCAGAGGACTGGAGACAGTAAATGAAGCCTTAGTCATACACAGTTAGTTTCAAACTTATGTTGCCGCTCACAGGGAGAAATCAATGTACAGTATATTAAAAACAATCACCGCGGCCTTTAAATGATCCAATAGCTTAGCTTTGAATGCATTCAAGCTAATGGGGGCTTTAATGGCTTCTGACAGATCATTCCATTGATCAAGAGGCATGTATGAAATACGCTGCCTACTAAACTCTGTTTTGATTTCGAGAAAAGAAAACTAAACGTCCATGGTAAACAGGGCTTGATTGTTCAGTGTTCACTGAGGGCCCTCTCAGCCTGACCCTGGCCGGGAGCAGAGGGAAGGACAATGGGAATCCTATATACCTGGCTTGCTTCTTTCCCGACTCTAATCAAGGCGTAATCAACTGGAAATCTCTGTCTGAAGAGCTGGGGGCAGGGGCGGGAGGGTGACCAGAGGTACTGTTTTCTGTGTTGGATGAGTTACGAGCAGGAGTTTGAGCTGCCCTGAGAAATTGACTCAGCCCTTTCAGGGCTCCGGGGTTGGTAGGTTAACTGCGCTTGCTCCAAAGTGAAAAACTGAATTCCCTGTTTGAAAGGATAAAAAGCGTTTTCAGTTGGGGACGACAGATTTGCAAGGAAAAAATGAAAGTCCGCTCCCTGTATCCGTGCGTCCCCAGGCCCCAAGATGACTTTAGCAAGGGCTGAACATTCCTTGACTCGGGAAAGGTGTTTTCGCGGGGCGCGTGGTGTCTGAAAAAAATTTTAGAAGAGGCCTTAACGATATTCTTTGAGACTATTCTTGTGCAAGGGCAGCCACGCTCTGGCTGTTTGTTGTGGCCTCAGAAGGGAGCCATAGGTCACTAAGTGTCAGACTGGCCTTGCCAGATCAGAAGTGATAAACGGACGCAAACTCTTCCATTACGCACCCAAATGAAACTGGTCTCACAAAATAAATAATAATAATCCTCCTTCCTTGGATTTGCCTAGGGCTTTGGTGTTTACAAAGTACTTCCTAATGTGGTCCCTGGCCGGAGAGGTGCTGGCTTCACAGCGCTTGTATTTCCTGTCAGTTTCATGCAGCTTGCAGACCCTCTCTCTCTCCTGTCTTGGACGCTGGGAAGGGCAAGCAAGGGTACCTTTGAAACTGGCATCACTAAAGGCTAGCTCATCTGTGGTCTCTATTTAATCTTTAATATGAGTGCGGAGCAGCTTCCTGTGGCAGTCACTAACCTAGTGGGTTGGGATTATTCTGAGCACACAGGGTCCGGAACCACTGGGCTTTTCCTAAACTTCCCGTAGAATGGCCTTGACCTTTTGGTCCCCATCTGTGGGGCACAGCGCTGTCCTAGGCCAGCACTTCCCATCTCTCAGCAGGAAGCCTCAGCACTTTACCAGATTAAAAACAACGGGAAAACCCTCATGCTAGAAGCGCTTATTTGTACTGGTGCCATGTTTAGTCAGTAGCTTTTGTAAAATTGATGAATTTTGTCTAAAGGCAAGTGCAGACAGGCCAACAGATCTGTATCTGCTGTTATCCATTTAGCTTGACACACATGTACGGGGGAACTATTTTACCTCGATTCTTTCAGGACTGATGAAAAGAAAATGCAAGCAAAGTCACAAACTGCATCATTGGAAAAGAATCACTGAATCGGATGCTGGGAGTTAATTAATGCTTCCCTCCCCTGCAAATAGACTGACCCTGGTACTTAGACATTCAGAGTCAATAAACAATTGTTGAACACAGATCATCCATTAAAAGGTGACAGCAAGAATTTTTAAAGCAAATCTAAAATTGCAAAGGGTGACCTAATCCCGTTGTAGTAATGGGGAGTACGAAGGAATCATTTTTCAGAGTATCTCATTTATAAAAAGGTCCATGCCATCTGCCGAGAGAAAAATGGAAGCTGTGAGAAGCAAATGGGATAGAATGGGATGGTAACATATTGTTCTGGTACTAAGTAGGAGACACAATGTGAATCATCGCAGTGACAGAACAGTCCAACGAGCTAGGCGTTACAGAAACAAAGACTGAATCACAGAGAGGTCAAGTGATTTGCCCGAGTAATGAAGCTACAACAGTTACCACAGGAAACTGGGATAATAATCATTAGAGCTGGTATTTCACTGAAGACCGGTGTATGCCAGGCACAGCTGGAGGCATTTTAGGCACACATCAACTATTTAATCTTCATGACAACCTTAGGTGGTAGACGCACCACTATTATCCCCATTTTGCAGACAAGAAAACAAAGGCTTGAAAGGGAGGCTAGCCTTAGGGTCACATACAGAACCAGGACTCTGCAACCAAAAGCCTCTCCTGCCACCCAGGAATCAGAAGATTCTGAAAACCTGATCAATGGTGATAGGAAAGATAGAGCAGGGGTGCCGAGGGGACTAGTTTTCAATTGTGGGAGGAGGATTTGGGCCTGATACCTGGAACATCAATCGATCGATCGTGCTGCCTTGACAGGGTACTGGGAGAAAGGAAGGGGTGCTGTCCCGTGAGAACAGGGGCTGATGGGATGAAGGATGGTGGGGCAGCCCTGTTCGGGAGCCAGGCTGGGGTGAGGTCTGGTCCTTCCAGGCTGCAGCACGGGGTCTGGGGGCGCTCACCCTTTCTTTGTTAATAAGGGAGAGACGAGAAACAGACCCTTTGGACCTTTCCTGGAGTTCCCCGGCAGACTGGGAATCTACTGGGGTCTCTTGGGTAAGCGAGAGAGCCAGGTGTATCCCTTTTCCTGACAATCCCTGCAATCGGCTCCCCAGAAGCAGCAGCAGCCATGGACACCCTGGCCATCATGCAGGAGATCATCCCTGGCTGCCTCTCTGGCCTCTCCCCGTCCCTGGCCCAGCCTCTCAAAGCTGCCCGGCTCTCCCTGCAGCCACAATCACTACAACACTCTTGGGCCTTCCCTCCCCCTTTATGGTTGTCAAATTGATTTCAACACCGAGATACCTATGGCTCCCAATGAAACTTAATTAAAAATACCATTTAATCACAAAGTAACAAAGGCAAACTGGATAAACGGCATTACCACTTCAGTGCATTTTAATCCGCACCGCTCCTCTCCTTCTCAATCTGTTTGGATGAGAATTGCCTTTTCAAATAAGAATCCCCCTGTCTTCCATGGGCTTGCCTCTGACAGATGTCCAAAATAAACAGTATTTAGCGTGGCATGGATCCAAATGTATGCAATTTGCCCAGTGGTAAAATCAGCCTTAACTAGAGCAGGGAAAAAAAAAAAAAGTTGCATTCAAAAATACCTTCCCTCGAAACACACACAAAAAACCTACTGAATGTGGAGTGTCCATTCAATAGGGTCGATGCAATATCATTTCTAGCATCCCTCGATTCGTTTAGTGACGGATTTGGAAGCTTATTACTAAAATTGTGTCACGAGCGATGCCATGACCCCGCCCTCTCTTCTGTCTAGTGAACTCCCCTGGGCTGAGGCTGCCCGTGAAAGCAGGTGGGGTGGGTGCAGAGCTGTGGGTGCTGCTTGGAGTGAAGCAAAAGGAGGATGGGGTACCACCTCATGCACTCGGAGGGGCTGGCAGGACATCTTCCCCATCTCAAGATCTGGCCCGAGGATGTGGGAAATTCCCAGTTAGAAAGCACTGCCTTTGGACTGAGACCCTTTGGAATCCAGACAGCAGCCAGAGCGATCATGTAAAAGCAAAAGAATCTCACGTCAAGTTATTCCCACCCCTCCCCCATAGAGCCCTCGGTGTTTCTCGGGGCGCTTGACATCAAACCCAAAGGCTGGTCCTCCTCCTCTCCAGCTGCATCTCCCTCACTCTCCCCTGTTTCTCTACTTCGGCCATAGTGGTCCTTTTTGTTTCTTGAACATCCCGCTCTAAGCACCTTCCAGCCTCGGGCCTTCGTCCCCCGCTGTTCCCTTTCCTGGGAAGCTCTTCCCCCCTTACCCTCATTCCCTGACCTCCTAATCCAAGCCACCCTTCCTCAGTCCCCAGCTACACTCCGTCCCCTCACCCACTGGATTCTCTTTCTGGCACTTAAAATGATCTGAAACCATCTTCTTATTTATTTGGTGATTTACTGCCTGTCTCCCCACTACAGAGTTAAATATCTTTCAGGTCACTACATTCCCCAGCACTGGCATGGGGGCAGGTACACGGGAGCCCTTGGAAGGCAGGCACCTGTCCTTGGATGCCCAGGGCTCACCACGCTGCTTGCTGACCTGCGGTAGGCGGTCAAGAAAGGTTTGTGGGGGCTTCCCTGGTGGCGCAGTGGTTGAGAGTCCGCCTGCCGATGCAGGGGACATGGGTTCGTGCCCCGGTCCGGGAAGATCCCACATGCCGCGGAGCGGCTGGGCCCGTGAGCCATGGCCGCTGAGCCTGCGCGTCCGGAGCCTGTGCTCCGCAACGGGAGAGGCCACAACAGTGAGAGGCCCGCGTACCACAAAAAAAAAAAAAAAAAGAAAGAAAAAAAGAAAGGTTTGTGGGAGGGGAAGTCAGTAGCATCTTAGTGCAAAGGGATCTAACTCCTCAGATTACTTCTCTGAAGATAGCTGGGACTGAGGACCGCTGACTCAAGGTGGTCCCAGGGGCAAAGCTTCCCTCTCCTCCACCATACACATGGCCCGTGTCCCAGGGAAAGTTCTTTACTAGTTCACAGGGGAGGAGCAGGATCCGAGCTGTCAGCGTCCCCAGCAGCCCCCCACCCCCTTTTTTTTTTTTTTGCGGTACGCGGGCCTCTCACTGTTATGGCCTCTCCCGTTGCGGAGCACAGGCTCCGGACGCGCAGGCTCAGCGGCCATGGCTCACGGGCCCAGCCGCTCCGCGGCATGTGGGATCTTCCCGGACCGGGGCACGAACCCATGTCCCCTGCATCGGCAGGCGGACTCTCAACCACTGCGCCACCAGGGAAGCCCCCCCTTTTTTAAAATCATCTCTTGCCCTTCCTCCTTCTACCCACCTGAAACTTCCTCAGAGAGTGTATGTAACCCTTAAACACAATGAGCTCATGCTTAGTGAAAGCCACCAGTTCTTCGGAGCAAACGTGATCTCACCTTTCGGATTCACTCCTGGAAGTGGTTTCTCCAACCCCTGGAGCCTCCCCCACCTGCAGGACTCCGAGGACTCTCTCCACCTGGGCGCCCCCCAGGCCAAGGAAGCAGGCCCACCCACTGGTGTGCAAGGAGAAAATAGCAGGACCTCTCTTGGTTTCTTATCTCATCCTTTCAGTATTTTTATTGTTTATGCATGTTTTATGATGTACATGACCTATTAGTACAAGCAGTCCACAAATATAGCTCGATAGTAATACACATATATTGGGGTAAGCACTCAACGTTATTATTCATTTCTACTCTAGGGATGCAAGCAAGCAGTTTTGGAGGGTGCTGACACAAAGGCGTCACGCCAGTCAGGTTCACAATAAATGGTAATTGGGAGCAACGGGGGCCACAGAGGTTCACGCCCTGCCTGAGCGGGCGCTACCTAGCTCTTTGCCGTGCCAGGGTGGAGGCCTAGGGCTGCCGGATGTTCTGAATTCTGAAGAGGATGCACACATTTTTATTTTACATGAAGTCTCCCAATTTTTAAATATTGGCACCTAGTGAACTATGACAAGGAACAGACACTGGGGGGTGTGTGTGAAATAAAACACTAGGCTAGATGGTCCCGAGGCTGCCCGGCCAGTGACTTCTGCGTGCCCTGCACTCCTTACCTACGTGATTTCATTTAGTCTCTCCCACAACCCTGAGAGGCAGCGCTTCATCGTTTACTGACGGGGAGACTGAGGCTTAAAGACACCAGGGAATTCATCCAATGTCTACGAAGAGTCTCAAGATGAGGAAACCCCGCCTGCTTTGTGTGACGTGAACTCCCTGGGGTTGACTCCATGTGAACTAGCGAGATTCTGCTGGCGGGAGAGAGCCTGGTTCTCGGCGCACCTCTCAAGGGGCAAAAAAGCTCCTCAGCTTTCCAACCACTGCAAACAACTACAAAGAAGGTGACAGGCTGGGCAGAGGGGCTAACTATTCTCATGATTTCCAGGGTCACCAAAGGTCGGGAGCCAGGCACAAAAGGGAGAAGTGGGTTCAGGGCATCACAAGACAAAACTGGCACCAAGATTGAGGAAGGGAGGGGAAAATGCCTACAGCAGGTCACTTACTGACATATAATAGTACTAATATTTACTGGGTATTTAACTATGTGTCAGAAATTGTTCTAAGTCTGCAGCTAAGTTATTTCATTTCATCTTCACCTTATGAGTTGGTGCCTATAGTATCCCCATTATACAGATGAGAAAACCAAGGCACAGTAACACACCAAAAGTCACAAGCTACTGGGCATTTAGATCCAGGCACTCGAAAACCAAAGCCCAAGTCTTAACCTCTTCATCGTCTCTCTGGTGCCCCAACATCATCAGGATGGGCACCAGGGTTCTTCTTCAAGCCTCAATTCTACCCATCATTATGTGCGAATGGGGGAATTATAAAACAACATGTAGTATGCTGGCTAAAATCAGGAAGCCACGTAAATAGGACTTTGTCTCTTTCATTAGATCAGGGAAACTTCCTAAAGACAGGATGTCAACTTTATTTTAATCTTCAGCACTGCTCCATTCTTATGTGCAGAGTACAGGGCTCATAACCCAGGCTGTCCTAGAGAAGGAAAAGAGGCTACTCTTCAACGAGGCATTTCTCTTTTAATTTATTTCGCCTGTGGGGAGAGCAGCTACAGAGAACGGGAAAACAGAATCTCCTGCTCTCAAACTTTTGATAGAAGTGCTGTCTGGGAGGGCTTTCTACAATGATGAAAATGTTCTGTGTCCAATACAGCAGTCACTAGCCACACACGGCTACTAAGCGCTTGAAATGTGGCTCGTGCAACTGAGGAACTGAATTTTTAATTACAATTAAAATGGAATTTAAATTTAAGGAGCTCCATCTACCTAGTGGCTACCATACCGAACAGCATAGCCTCTAAAGGGTGTGGTGAGAAAATGGGCTAAATGTCTCTAAATTCGGTCTTCCCCTAGATGACCTGAGAGTCATCCCCTGCAGAGTCTCTCAAAGGTTTGGGAAGGAGGAAAGTAGGTTAGGTTTTGCCACAGGCCAGGCTCACCTTGGTCGCTTCCCAGGCCTTGGGAGTGGAATGGCTCACATTAAAAATCCAAGCGGGGAATAGCTTTGGGGGTTGGAGGTTCTTGTTTAATACCAAATCACTATAACACTGTGTCACTTTTAAACATTTTAATATTCATGGGCTCCATTCCCCTAGCTGTTTCCAACTGGGACCCAGGGTCTACAATCCCAAGGCCCAGTCTACCCATAATCCCCTTGCCTAAGCCCATGACAAGGTTGGAGGAGAGAAGTCAAAAACAGCCTTTGCTCCTCCACCTAAGACTTGGGCTCTTTCTCTAGGGTTTGGCTTCCAGAAGCAGACCCCTGAGTTCGGAAATGATATCTGTGAGATCAAACGGCAGAGGCATTGAAGGATCATCCTTTTCCCAATACGGCCGGCATTCTGGCTTCTGATCCGCGGGTAGAGTTCGGGCAATTCGGGACTGGCACCTGAAAGAGTAAGAATAGGCAGTTTATCCCTGGGAGGAAATGCCTGGAAGACCCAAACTCATGGGCAACTTGGGGCAACTTTGCCAAATGCCCCAGTGACGATCCGCTATGACGGTGGTGATGATAACCAAGGGTGAGTTTGGGCAGCAGAAAGCAGGTGTGTTTATAAGAAGGGAGAATTGTTCTTTATGGCGCTGGAACTTCTTGTTTTTCCAATGCCCAGATCTGTATTACCTCTAATGGCTTTGTAGAAGCCAATCATCGGGGAAATTCAGTTACTCTGCCTTTAAAATGGTGAATTATTTTTTCATTATCTCGACTGTTATTTAAAGTGTGTGATTAAGCCATTATCAGATTTAAATGTTTGTGGGATTTCCATGTATTACTAGATTACTGGGAAAGATTAAATTGAATTTACTGCATTAAAACGTCCAAGAATAGATTAAACAATATTACAGACGGGGATTGACTTTGGAGATCCCAGAGATTTACAAGTGTCCCAGCCTGCTGTGCTCAGAAAAAGGCACTCCAAGGAGAGACCGATTTATAAGGATATATGCAAATAGAGGTTAATAATCATTTCCACTGATGAATAGGTGGAGAAAACTTCCACAAAATTAAATTAAGAGGCTAGCAAGAGTGACTCCCTAAGGAAAACACTTAAATCACGGTTTTTATTAAATGGATTATTCATCAATAGTAGAGAAATTAATTATCATACGCAACTAAATTATAGCCTCGTAGGAAAAAAGTTGGGGCGACATCATCGCACCCTGGCAGGCATCTACCTTGCCGAAAGACCACAGCTTATTGGAAATTGGTCTGGGAAAACTCAGTGGCTTTGGCTTTGTGTATCTGAAAAGTGAGGATCAGACAGAAGAAAACACATATTGCAGTAAGAAACGAACAATTTCTCTACTCTCTTGGAGCACGTGGCGGTGACCGTTGCATGCAACAAAGAGAAATACTCTTGAGTATTTCTGAGATGTACTCAGAAATACTCTGAGTACATCTGGGAGAGTTGCATGGTCCTTCCCCACCCCACCTGACCTTCTTGGCACTGTTCTCTAAATCAATTTAAAAGGGGTCCTACCCATCCTCTGTCTTCCATGTAGGGCTAACTAAGATGAAGAGATCAAAGAATGGACCATCCTGGACCTATTTCCAAGCCTGATGGTCGAGCAGGCTCCTAACTAAAGGACATCTTCTCCTCTGGGGAATTATTAATGGTGAGGGGATCCCCACGGGAAAACATACTTCAACTTTACACCTATTTTCTCGGGTGGTTAATTGCTATACCGGCATCCTGTGCACTCAATCCGTCGTACATTACACATAACATTCCAATATATCTTCAGCTCTCCGCATCGGGCCCTGATAATAGCGTCTGTTAACATGCACTAAGTACTATTATGTAGCACATCACTTCATAAATAATAAGATTAGCTGACCTCAGGGCCCCAAGAAGAGTAATGTGTTTAAATGTTCTCATTATTTATTTAAAACAAGAATTAAAGCAACAGAAGCTGCTTTTGACAATCCTCTTAGCATAAATATTAAACTGTTTGCACTGATAAGCCCACACTGAACTGAAGGACAGAGGCACGTTCTGCAGACTACTTAATAATAATAGGTGTTCGAGAAGTTGCCGCTCGCTGCAGTGGGTGCATCTCTGCAGTTCTAGAGACAGTCTCTAAATCACATGAAAGGGCTGGGGGAAATTCATATTCAAGGGAAGCTGCGACTAATTACAAAGGAACTCTGCAAAGCTTTTTAAATTGTTCTTTCTCTCTGCCTCAGAATCAGAGGGTAAGGCTCAATTTACCAGGTAGGGAGAGTTATTCCAAATTGAGCATTTCCATCTCACGGAGGGTAAATGATCTGTGCACACACTACCCTGGTTGGCAGATTAAAGGGCTGTGATAAGTGTTGATCCACCTCGAATAGCATAAGGTTTGTCAAAAGTCAACAGAGATGCTTTTTCACCTGGCAGTGGGTTTTGCCCCCTCATTTTGAGAAAGTATTAAAAATGTTAACACCTGCTGCAGAAGTTCACTCACACTTGTATTGCACAAGCTTCCCAAGCCCACCCAGTTTTCTTTTGGGTGAAGTGCTCTGATTTTCTACTGTTCTTCCCACGGAAGGACCAGCTGGTGTGGGTACTACCTCCTTCTCATGCCGGCCCTGAGAGGCTAGGAGCTGTGCGTACCCACTGCTTCCCTCTGGGCTAGAGCTAGAACCCCTTGTTTGGTCTCTTCAGGGCCTTAATTCAGATCTTTCAAGATCACTTTAAAACACTTCCTTTAATGCCCAGTGCTCCTTGCCAGTTTCTCAATGGTCACGACTGCGCCCCACAGAGGGCTTGCTGTTGAGGTAACGTATTCACCTGCGAGGAAGCACAGTCGCCCCCAACTCAAAGCACATTGTCCAATTCAACATCATGCTGGATGATGGGACTGAAAAAGAAAAGGCTTGAGAATGACTTGAAGGCGTATCTCCCTTTGGGTTTCAATTTCTCCTGCTCAATTCACTCATTCTGCCTCTCTTCCATCTTTTTTTTTTTTTTTTTAAGAAGATGTTGGGGGTAGGAGTTTATTACTTAATTTATTTTTATTTTTGCTGTGTTGGGTCTTCGTTTCTGTGCGAGGGCTTTCTCCAGTTGCGGCGAGCAGGGGCCACTCTTCATCGCGGTGCACGAACCTCTCACTATCGCGGCCTCTCTTGTTGCGGAGCACAGGCTCCAGATGCGCAGGCTCAGTAGTTGTGGCGCACGGGCTTAGTTGCTCCGAGGCATGTGGGGTCCTCCCAGACCGGGGCTCGAACCCACGTCCCCGCATTAGCAGGCAGATTCTCAACCACTGCACCACCAGGGAAGCCCATCTTAATTTCCTAAGATGGGGAAGCACAGTGGTAAAGACGTTCTCTGGACACCAGGAGCTGCTGCTTCCCTGGGGCATGACATCTTGGGCAAGCTTCTTAACCTCACCAAGCCTCAGTTTCTTACTTGTCACGTGGGAATACTGATGATGGTGATGATGGTGATAGTACATTACTTATGGGCTTGTTGTGGAGGTTAAATGGATTAACACATGTGAAATACTTAGCACAGTGCCTGGCACATGGTAAGCCCTCAATAATTCTTAAATACTATTGTTGCTATCATTACTTCTACTACGAGTACCAGTGACAATGGGAGATACCAACAAGAGGGCTGCCTATTGTACCTGTCACTGTCCCCTCCCTTCAGCTAACTGATTGGGTGGCCTCTGGACTGGGGGAAGCTCTGGAGATCCAGAAGCAGCTCTTTCTGGCTTGAATCAGATTGAGCCTGTGGCTGAATCCTATCACAATGTGACCTTCCAGGACGCTGAGGCTTACGTATTCAAGCTGCTACAGCTCTCCAGTGACAGGCTAAGATGCTCAGATCTAGAAAGACTTAGCAGTTGTTCCTAAGACCCAGAATTCATAAAAGGTGCTGTCGTTGGACTGTCTGAGTGGCAGTTGTTTCAGATTGACTTGGCATTTCTCGGAAGTAAAGTTGGATTGTTTCTCAGCACGCCTACTCTGTAGTTCTCACAAAATCAAGGGGCCCTGAGTTCTCCTAGGAAATGTTTTAGGAGTCCTGACGGTGGTGGACACTGGCTGTCTTGTGTCTTTTCCCAAGTTTCCCACAAAGAAGACTCTAAGTTTCCTGTGGGGAATCCGTCCCATCCCTGTGCTTGGCCACGTGGTTTGAGTGAGATTGGCTGCACCTCTACAGCCAGGGGAGAGCCTTGACTAGTTTAATCTAATCAGCACAACCTATTCTCCCAGCCACAGGGAGTAGGTTAGGGGAGGCACGTGACCCACTCCAGGGCAAGATTGAGAGAGTAAATCAAAGGACTGGTCTGGGCACTAAGGGAAAAGACTTTCTTATCTCCTGGCCTGGGAACTATTAGGATGCGTAATCTGGAACCACCATAGTCATTTTGCTACCACGCAGCAAGGGGCTGGGTCCTGGGTGATATGGTTTGAGTAGCTGGATTGAGTCTCACCTGAAGCTAGGTATGCTTACACTTTTTCAGTGGCATGAGCTTGTTATTGTTTGAGTTAGGTTCTTCTGTCACTTGCAACCCAAAGAGTCCTGGCTGATATGCTGGCCATGCATCCCACCCCTCAGTGACCTCCTGCCTTCTACAGCATCCATTGCCATGGCCCTGCCTGCCAAGTGCACGTTGATAGTCCTCTCTGCAAACTGAGATGCTGCTGATACAGTACAGTGTGTGCAGAGATCATTTGAGTTGAAAGCATGAAATCCCTGGCTTTTGTTTTTGATTCCAATAATATTTCCACTGGGGACAAATTTCTACCCAGAAGACAAGAGCGCGCTGGTGTCATCCACACTGGCCTTTGCGCAAAAATAAGCCAGTTTTAATGACCAGAGCTGGATGACCTTTCTAAAGAAAGTGAAAAAAATTTCCCTAAAAATTTCCTTATCAAGGATAGCAGATCATTCTGAACCCAGACAAACAGTAAGAAACTTAGCTAAACAGTAAGAAAGTTACAGTTTCCCCTTTCAACCTTGTGCTCTCTACTCTCATCCTAAAGGGTGAACAAATAAACTCAGATCTACTCAGAAAACCCGGTTCCTTTTATGCAGCATTGCAAGGGGAGCAATGGAAAATAATATATGCTTCATCTCCCTCCCTCCCAAATTCACATTATTTCAACTCAAAGGACTCTATAGCTACCCTCAAAACCCTTGCTACTTGGGAATGGTTCTCCCTGAATGACCTAGTGACGTAACAGGAAGCAGCCGAAAGGTGTCACGTTGGCTGGCCTGTCAGCCGACTGTCCAGAGGTTCCCCTCCTCTCCTCTCTCAGGTGTAACTCACGCGGGGCCCCACTGCCTGCTGATTCCCCCAGGGCTACACTTACATTTGGAGGATGAGGACCGCAGCTACATTAGTGAACACTGGTCGCCATGCTGAAATTAACCACTTTAGCTAAAGTGTGTGTTAATTATGGGTATGCAAGTAGTCAATAAAAGGTTAATGCAAGAGCCAGAGAATAAATTTCTTCCCTTATTGCATCACTTCACAGACTAAATGACTAACATTATACTTTGTGTTTTTAATCAATAGGTTTTACAGTAATGTGCTGGCCATTGATTTTAAGAAAACATGTACGGTCTTCCTCCTCGTCCCTAAATTTTGCAACAAATAAAGAAGGACAGGTAACATTTCCATTACTCTTGACGAAATGATAAAGATTTGGGGAGAAATGGTTCCTGCTAAAAGATTCACTGGGATAAACAAGCGTTAAAAAAAAAAAAAAGTACAAAAAACTAGAACTTGATGGAGAAATGTTACCAAGCACAGGCCATTGAGGAGACCAAAAAAAAAAAAAAAACCGAACTCCTAAGAGAGAATTCTTTAATGTGAAAGAAGAGAGTAACTCCTGATTAAAATTAGCACATTCTGTACATTGTTTAAGCGTCCCGAAGAATCTTAATATGCAGCACTGATTTATTCAATTTTCACAATAACCTGAGAGAGATGGGGAGGTAGGTATCTGAACCACATATGACGTGAGGGCTGCCTTACCCCAGGTTAATCCAATGGCAGGTGGGAGAGTGGGGCTGCGCAGACCCTGGACGACTGGCTGGCTGCCCCTTCCCCCACATTCCATCTTTCTCATGGATTCCCATTTGGACCACAATGGGTGCTATCCCCTGATTACTTAGCTATTCTTGCCCCACGTAGATATTCAGGAGGTTACAAACCATTTCCGGGGAAAGAAAGGAGCAAAATGCTTTTTTTTTTTTCATGTTCCTGTGACAATAATTACAGCAAATGACTGACAAAACTTCCTCTTCATTCTAATGACTCTGAGGTTCTCATAGCATAAGCATCTATCATCTATAGAAGTAAAAGATACATCTTCATCTTTTAAGAGCATAAACTACTTCTAATTATACAGTCATCCCCCAGTATTTTCATGGGACTCATTCCAGGACCCCCTGCTTGCATACCAAGATCCATGGATGCTCAAATCCCTTCCAGTTGGCCCTCCGTATCCTTGGGTTCTGCATCCACAGATACAGAGGGCTGACTATATTTATTGAAAAAAAAAACCCATGTATAAGGGGACCTTCTTAGTTCAAATTTACTCAAGGGTCAACTGTATTCCTGGAGTGACCCTGAGAAAAATCTCCCAACCTCTTAGTTTCCTCAACTGTTACACGAAGTTCATGTTTCCCTGCTTCACTGGACTTTGTGAAGATAAAAATTAAACAGTGTATATAAAAGCCCTTTAAAATATGTAGACTACTGCACAAATGTAGCCCTTTCCTATGTGACACAAGTTCTATTTTTCAAACACAGCAGATTAGGCAACGTTGGACGGGGGCTTGTAATGCTTAAAAATAAGTGTGAAAAAAAAGAATAAACTATGTGCATCCAGATAATGAAATATCACATAGCCCTTAAAAAGAATACATTAAAAAAAAATAAGTGTGAAAGACATCACACTTTCTTTTTAAGATTTTTTTTTTCATGTGGACCATTTTACAAGTCTTTATTGAATTTCTTACAATATTGCTTCTGTTTTTTATGTTTTGGTTTTTTGGCCACGAGGCATGTGGGATCTTAGTTCCCTGACCAGGGATCGAACCCACACTCCCTGCACTGGAAGGCGAAGTCTTAACCACTGGACCGCCAGGAAAGTCCCAAAAGACTAGAGCAATTTAGACTCACAGCTTCATCAGAAAATATCCAGTCTTCTCCAAGTCAGAGTTTTTTTCCTGGAATTTTCACTTACGGTGAGGAGTTGACTGTCATCCTGGTTCATGTCAAACAGAAGGCTGTTTCAGGGTATCAGCCACATCACAGTGTAAACCAGCACCAAGGCTTAAGAGGCTTCACTCAAGTAGACAACCCTGATGTGATATCACATCAAATCTACATTTAACCTGGAAAACGCAACTGCCAGGACCAGCATGAAAGAAGGGGGAAATAAGGATGTAAAGGGGCAACAAACTCAACGGCCTTCTGTGCTTTGGAGGGAGCTCGAGACCAATGTGGGACCTGCACGTTCTCCGTTCTTAGTTTCTCTGGGCCCAGTAGAATCGCAGCATCTTGCCACACAGAGTTATTCCAGTGTTTAAAAGAGAAGTATTGGGGCTTCCCTGGTGGCACAGTGGTTAAGAATCTGCCTGCCAATGCGGGCGACACGAGTTCAAGCCCTGGTCCGGGAAAATCCCACATGCCACGGAGCAACTAAGCCTGTGCGCCACAACTACTGAGCCCATGTGCTGCAACTACTGAAGCCCGCACGCCTAGAGCCTGTGCTCCGCAACAAGAAGCCCATGCACCACAACGAAGAGTAGCTCCCGCTCGCCACAACTAGAGAAAACCCGCATGCAGCAATGAAGACACAATGCAGCCAAAAATAAATAAATTTATTAAAAAAAGAGAGAAGTATTTTTTCATATAACACGGGATCTAACTCCCTAATAGTACTTTATGTACCATTTAAGGGATTCCATGAATAATTCTGACTCTCCATGATGTCTACATTAAACACCACATTTCAAATCTCACTCTGAGTAAGAGGCTACTCCATTGTACTGTTTTTCATGGTCTCACCAGGCTTTGTTCCAAATAATCTGTCTTAGAGGTGAGGCGAGCATGCAGACCTGTTTATAATCATCTACCCCTGAGACTCTAAATGCTTTGAAAAGAGAAGAGTGAGTGAATGCATTTATAATTTGTCTTCTTGGACTTTGTGTTACTGCCATCATGGCTCTGTGGACAACTTGACAAAGAAAGAGCTGCCCTGTCATACGAATCACGATGGTCTACTTTGACTAAGGTGGTTGTATGAAATCAGCTTGTTTGATTTGTATAACTCAGTTTACCTACTGCAGAACCACTAAGCAAAACCAACTCCTGAGTGAGTTCCAGCAAAGGACACTCTCACTTTCTCTTTCAAAGGCTTTTAACCTCCTGCCTCTGACTCACATGTTAATGTTCTCAGATCAGTAAAGTCAACACACATCAGAGCGAGGAAAAGCTACACTTTGGCCCATGGGTCAGCTTTTTTTTGGGGGGGATGGGGTGGGTCAATATACCTTTTTAGCAGGTAGTATTTTTTTCAGCCATGACCCCTTGAGAAGCTTGACTCGACTTAACTTCTGGTTATTTAAAAATCTACTTTTGGCTTCACATTTCAGGGAAGAAGGGAGAAGCCTGATAGAAGAGCTTGCTTAGATGCTCTAAAAGCCAAATATCCCCCAAATGCTTTTGAATACCAGGATAATACCATTCAGCCATCTGGATAACCAGCCATTTTGCGAGAAATCATTGTGCTGTTCAGTATGGATAAACCCTGCTGTCTAGGTCTCAGTCAATCAAACAGCATGCTTATGGAGTACCTACTGTGAACCTATACTCTTCCCTCATTGGGAGGAGGAGGGAGTAGCACAGAGAACAGCCCAGGCCAAGCCCAGCTGCTGCAAATAACTGTCCTCTCCACATGTTTGGATCTCACCCTTTTCCATGTAAATAATGGTTCTCATCGCTCCTAATTCTTCTCCTCAACACCAATATTACCTATAATTTCTCTGAAATATAATATCAATATATTATATAGCCCAGTAGCCATGAATAGCAGGGTGTCTGGTCTTGTTTAAGGAAAATGAACATTTAGAGTTCCTACTTGGGATCCAAGAAGAAATTTCCTTTGACCAGGGTTCCCTGTCCTCCTAACATATGGAACCAGGGCTTTGTCCCACTCCAGATCACTGCTAAGAGCTCCTCTGACCTGTGGCAAAGACTCCACCAGAGAAGAGAGGCCCCTGGGGTGAGGGGTAAGGTGCTCAGATAGTACCTCCCAGGGGTCAAGAGATGAAGAGACAAGGTCACAAGACCTCTAACTGGTCTAAAAATCAGGGATACTTTTTGGTAACAGAATGGCTTATAGGCAACTCTGTTCTTTCTTTCAGGGTCCAGGGGGATGCCATGTCCTTTTCCCTTCTACTGTACTATCTGCTGCCTTCTTTAGGGTTTCTTCCCAACCTGCGTAATTATACTGTGTAATCCTCACATCTCCTTACCGTTCTGCCCTTTTAAGTTTTTCAGAGGTTTTTGTTGCTATGGGAGATACTATAAAGAAATTCTATCTCATGCCAGTGCTTCCCTGATGACATCTCCTCTCAGACCAAAGGAATAGTAATAATGCTGATAGAAACATTAAAAATAGCCCATCATATCTACTAAGTGTTGGGCACTGTATAAGTCTTCTAATGAAACGTATGTCCTCAAATGGAAAATGGAGGTCCAGAAGATTAAATAGCTTGTCCAAGATTTCACAGCTAAAGAAAGGATAGGGCTTCCCTGGTGGCGCAGTGGTTGAGAGTCCGCCTGCCGATGCAGGGGACACGGGTTCGTGCCCCTATCCCGGAAGATCCCACATGCCGCGGAGCGGCTGGGCCCGCGAGCCATGGCCGCGGAGCCTGTGTGTCCGGAGCCTGTGCTCCGCAACGGGAGAGGCCACAGCAGTGAGAGGCCCGCGTACAGCAAAAAAAAAAAAAAAAAAAAAAAAAAAAAAAAAAGAAAGGATAGAGTCAGGATTTGGCAAAACTGTCTGATTCCTCATCTCAAGCTCTTTGTACTGTTCCAAAATATAGACATCAAGAGAATCAGTTTGGGTCCTGGTTATAAACAGTTTTCCAAAGGCACCTAGCCCCAAGCTAGACTCCCGGGAGGAGGGTCCTGTCCATGTGAATTTTCACACGTGACTCTTCAGACTGAGCCAGTTTGCGAAAACATTCACCATCTTCACCTACCACAAAGGACCACAAAGATGCTGAAGGTGGTATGTGGGTGGGTGGGTGGGGGACACGTGGGTGTCTTTGGGTCCACAGAGGACTCACATTAAACTCACCTCCATTTCAGAGGACACCAGGCTCAGGGTCAGTTCTTGTAGACCCGCAACTTGGCTCCGTAAGTAGGTAACTGGTGACTTCACAAGGTCTGGCACAGAGAACAGTACTCCTGGAGCCCCTCCCCCTACTTCAGGGACTCCAGCAGGCCCGTGGAACCACTTAACATTGGAGACTGCTTGGCCCAACACGGGGGTGTAAATCCAGGAGGTAAGGAGTTGAGAACAATTTTATCCCCAGGTTCATTTGTCAGCTTGTCAGTTACATAATGAGAGTGATGAATGGGCTACCTTGACAGCTGAACATTTAGGAGCTGCTGACCTTTGATCTCTGGTCACATGATAGGGTCATCTGAAACTTGCATGACTTCTACCTGGCCAAGGGTAACAATATAAAGGTCAAATCGGCTGGACGATTATATGAATCAAGTCTGAGGCAGCTTGGTTGGGAGTTTTAAGAGAGGCCGGGTTGGGTTCCCCAGCACACAAAGCTATGGAACCACTGCAGAAAGGTGCTCAACAAAAGATATACAATTTCAAAGCAGTCTAGAGTAACTTTCCTTGCAAGGGAATAGAATGAACTCATTATTTTTAAAGGGCAACAATGAAAACAAACACTTTGGAAGAAAATATATTCTGCCAGTGCCTCTGCCATTGGGAGGGAAGCATACAGGCATATGACTTAATGAGTAATATTAATGCTATACCTGCAACATGGCAGAAGGTCCAATTTGATGCAATTATTGGAACAAAATCCCCACTGGGTAGTATCAAGCCCTCCTTTCAGCCATAGAATACGGTCTCTCCTCCATCCTCTGTCAGCACAGTACCCCACAAAGGACCATGATTGACAAAAGATAACCCTTTCCAAATTTCATGACTTCCCTGTTGCTTGAAACTTAAGCAAAGTTTGCACGGGACAGTCTCAAACTTCAGAAAGATTCCAGAATAACTTACAATCAGAAATTCAAGGCAGCTGTGATTTTCAGATGCACTATAACATTTAAAAAAGTGTTTCTTCTTGCAAACCTGAAGAGTTTTGCTTTTTGATTACTTGGTTAAATTCCATTTACTCAGAATCAGATAACAGTAGTCACAGAGGTAATGAATACAGTTATGAAAATGAAAGCTAAGAGGCCAACGCCATCGATTTCCAGAATCCAGAAACTTCATAACCCATGAAAGAAGCAGACATTACAGAGAAATCTGATTTACATCAAGAGCTTGTTTTCTACAAAGGATTTTCCCCTGCAAAGTCAAAGACCGATGGACAAACCTCCATTGGAGCACAATCCATTCCTACTCTTGAGAGGTGAGCAAAGCAAAGGACAGTGGCTTACAGAATAAAAGGCCAGCTGTTCTGACTTTGGAATGCTCATTTGAGTTGTAAGCTGCGAAATAAATTTGAGTTGATGGTCCTCCCATCTGCTCACCTGTCAGTCTATTTCCACTGTGCTGCTGTTTTTAGAAATACTTCCAAGTAACCTGCTTAATTGGTTTTGGGATGCCGAGAAGCATCTCCCAAGTTTAGTTTAACCTTATACAGAACATGGAGCTACTGGGCCTTTGTTTCTTTTCTCTCCTTTACGAACATTTACTAATAGGTCAAGAGCACTTACGTAGAAAACTTGGTGGAGCCGCGAACCAACGGGGTGGGGGGCAGTCCAAATGAGGAATTAGAGAGAAAATGGTGGGTCAAAACAGAATGTCAACTGATCAAGGGCATCCCAGTCTTCTGAAGAATTTCTGCTTTGTACCCGTTTAAAAGCCGAGTCCAAGTCAAAATTCTTACAATAGTCCACAAGTCGCTTCATGACCTACGGCTTCCCCCCTCACTGGTCACCCCCCCCATCCTCTGGCCTCTCCTTCCACTTGTCCCATTACTCACTTTGCTCTAGTCGTATTGGCTGATGTGCTCTTCCTTGAACAGGCAAAGAATACTCTCAGGTATTCCAGAGCGCTCGAATGCCTGCTGTTTCTTCAGCCTTGAACACTCTTCCCCTAAGATATCCATGTGGCTCGCTCCCCTATGACTTCAGGTCACCACTTAAACATAATCTAATCAGTAAGGTCTTCCTTGACTATCCTACCTAAGACAGCAGCATCACCCCTTCCTACCTACCCAAGGTAGCACTCCCTACTCCCCATCTTCTTTTCCTGCCCCATTTTTCTCCACAACACTTGATACCATCAAGGGTGTGTGTGTGTGTGTGTGTGTGTGTGTGTGTGTGTGTAAGATAAGCTCCCTGAAGGCAGGGATTTCTGATGTACTCACTGCTATATCCTCCAAGCCTAGAGTCTGCCCCATTGAAGCCATAGTAAATACGGTGCGATGCACAGATGACTAAAAGCAACTTGCATCTGAACTTCCAACTGTACTTCCTTAAGGCAGGACTAAGCCATCTGCAGTATCACCAATTTTATGATAACGACAGTAAATGCACAAGGCACAACCAAAGGAGACATAATAACATTATCTCATCCACGGACAAAGAGGATGATATGGTAGGAAGAAAATTGGTCTGGGAATTCAAGACCCAGCTCCACCACTACCCTATCCTGTGACCTTGGGCAAAATCTTGACTTTCTGGCCATCAGTACTCAGGTCTGTAAAATGAAAGGTTGGGTTAGACAACCCCTGAGGTTCTTCCCATCTTTAAAAAACTGGGATTTTACATATAAATATTATGGTTTACCTTCACATACCTTATCTCATATGACCCTCACTACTAGGGTAGGAAATAAAGGTGCTGTCCCAGTTGGGGAGATTAGGATGTGGAGGCCTTGCTCCAGGTCACATGGCTGCTAAGACACGTAGCTGGGACTAAAACTTAGGTCATTTGCTAGTTCAGCATTTTTCTACAAAACTGCACTTCCTCTATTGGTAGAATTGGAAGTACTACCAGTCACTGTTACTCTGATCCGAAAAGTATTTTTGCAGGCAAGTTCTTATCCCCTTAAGATAACATATGTGTATCATGGACCCCTCTGGGCACTATTCCACCCTAGCCCAAGAATCCTTGGATTCTCTAAGCTGCCATTTCAAGATTCGAGATATAATAAATGGCTCCATCTGCCTATGGATGTTTTATGATATGAATAAAACTATATTTTAGTGTAGCTCTTCGGTAGAAGGGCAAGAAGTCAAAGCAACTGTAGCATCAGGATTGCTATGCTAACAAGGTCGCTGAACTCCAAAGATGTCAGAAACTTCCTCGTCTTAAAGCCAAAGCAAATCTGCACTTTATACCCCTAGGAACTGAATGATGCTGTTTCTGCAGCTAACATTTAGAAATTAAAATTGCTTTTACCCACATAAATATCTATGCTGCTGGGTTCAGTGATCAAGAAGGAGGAAAACTCAATAAACTATAATGGAAAAGAATTTTAAAAATATATAGGGACTTCCCTGGTGGTGCAGTGGTTAAGAATCCACCTGCCAATGCAGGGGACACGGGTTCGAGCCCTGGTCCGGGAAGATCCCACATGCTGTGGAGCAACTAAGCCCGTGTACCACGACTACTGAGCTGGCGCTCTAGAGCCCGCAAGCCACAACTATTGAGCCCATGCACTGCAACTACTGAAGCCCATGCACCTAGAGCCTGTGCTCTGCAACAGGAGAAGCCACTGCAGTGAGAAGCCTGCGCAACGCAAGGAGGAGTAGCCTCCGCTCGCTCCAACTAGAGAAAGCCGGTGTGCAGCAACGAAGACCCAACACAGCCAAAAAAAAAAAAAAAAAAAAAAAGATATATACATATATATGTGTATAACCGAATCACTTTGCTGTACACCTGAAACATCCAGGACCCAGGCTGCTGCATCTATTTTTTTGTTTTGCCATCCTTAGCTCACGGCTGCCATCCTTGAGGTCACCTTATGGTCCAGGTGTTCTAGCCACCATATCTGGTTTCCCAGGCAGGAGCGGGAGAAAGGAGAGAGGGGTAAAACATGCCCTTACCTCCTCTTTCTAAGGAAGACAGCCAACCAACCTCCACCTCCGTGTCACTGACTAGAACTCAGTCCCTGGGCTGCAAAAGAGGCTGCGAAGTGTAGGGGTTTTTTTTTTTTTTTACAGTTTTGTTTATTTTTGGCTGCACAGCATGTGGGATCTTAGTTCTCCGACCAGGGGTTGAACCCATGCCCCCTGCGGTGGAAGTGCAAAGTCTTAACCACTGGACTGCCAGGGAAGTAAGTCCCTGTAGGTTTTTAACTGGATGTGCTACCCTTTTCTCTCCTCCATTAAAACTGGGATTCTATACTCAGGAAGAAGGAAAGGATGAGGGCCGGATGAGAAACTAGTGTTCTCTGCCACACAATGTAAGCAAATAGACATTAAGGTAATGTCTTCTAGGGATCAATGTTCTGGAGCAAATCAAACAGGAAATGAGTAAGTGAGCGAATGGGGGCGGGGAGGAAGGGCTGTGGCTGGAGTGGAAGCAGTAGGCATCTATCGGGGGAAGAGGATTTTAGGTGCCAATGAGTCAGGCTTGATCAAGGGACAGCAAGAAGGCCACTGTAGCTGAAGCAGGGCGACCAAGGGAGGAAGGAGGTGGGGTCAGAGAGGACCAGGGTCTTGGAAGCCACTGTACAGACTGATTTTATTCTCAGCGAGATGGGAAAGCACTGGAGGCTTTAAACAGGGAGGTGACAGGATCGAGTCCCATAGTTCGCAGAAAACCTCTCCCAGTTCCTTTAGGAACTGGGTCATTTCACGAGAGTAAACGTCTACGCTCTACCTACTCGTGGTGTGCTGTGGATGAAGCAAAATACCCTCCTTAAGACTCCTCCCTGGCCTGAGCACCCCCACCCCCGACCCAAAGCTGGCTGAGAGGGAGGGGGCAGCGCTGAGCCTGACCATCCCCACAGCTTGGACGCTTTGTTCCCCTTTGTGCTGCAAGAGAAAAGAAGCAGTACCGCCCAAGCCTCCCCTAACTCCTAAGTTCACCTGATGTGTATCTTCAGAACGCAACTCACATCCAATCTGGGCTGTTCATTTACTTCTGGGGGCCGTGGATTGAGGCTGAGGAGGAAGGGGTAATCCTAGATGCTGAGAGCCACGGAAGACTGAGCAGACCTCTGAGTCAGCGCAGGGGTTGCTTCTAAAATGACTGGATTTGAAAGGACTTTTTAAAAAATTGCACTTCAATGGAAAGCGGACCAAATTCTGAAATCCTCCAACTGAAGTTTCTGCTGGGCTGCCGGCGTCGCCAGCAGCAGACCAAAGCCCATTGGCGCCTTGGAGAGGAAGGATGAGTAGCCCAGAGACTGCCTTAGGGCTGCACGTGGCTTCCAAACTGCAGGTTAACTGGGTGGGTTGATTCATTAATCATCACAGCCACCACGTTCCCAGCCAGGCATCTCCGAGGAGCAAGCAAGGCAGAGAGACCGGCCATCGTCTATTTATTACTTTACAGTCTTGTATGCTCTGGTCTTCCACGGGCTGGTGCAGTCTCCCACTCCAGGGCTCTGACAGCTTGGGCCTGTAGCTCCCTCACTGTCTGGGGTGAGCGCATTCTCCCAGCACCAGTGATTGCTTGTGGGGTGACCTTGGCAAGGGCACTTAGGCAGCATTTTCTCATCTGTCAAGGCGAGGCAGCCACAGACCCCCGGAGTCACCTCTGGTAAATACTCATGTGTGGACCAGTGCCGGCCACCTCATCCCAAAGCCCCCTGGCTCTGGGAAGAAGGCTTTTTCCAACAGGGAAAATGAGTGAGGCCAAGTCCTTGGCTCGTGCCCGTGAGAGATGGGGGAGGCGGTGGGGGTGGAAGAGGAAAGTGTCTCTTTGCAGGAAAGACACCCTTAGGCCCTCACCGCGGATCCCAGGCACCTTCTCATTTGCCAAAACCCAGAAGGTCAGAGGGAATCAAAGAATGACTCTGCTTGTGCAGAATGTCATTATAGAGGAGGCTGGGAACGGGAGGCCCGTTACGAGTCACCTTTCCGGCTCCTGCGAACAGGCTGATTAATGGAGAAGTTGAGCTTCTTGCTGAGCATGACAGGAGTGGGGTCAGCTAGGAACAGGCCAGGGCTCGGCGGTGAGTCAGGACGGCACAGCAAGGACCTGATTAGCGGCTGTCACCTCCTGTCCCCATGCCTGGCCTGCTAGGGAGCCAGGCTTCGCAGCCGACTGCTAAGTTAGAATTTACACTTTCTGCAAGAACGGTCTTGCAGTCAAGACCACCTGGGAGTTGGCACAGACTGAGGGGCCATTATGCTTTCTCCGCAGCCCTAGCTGATAGGGGAGCTCCAGTGAGATGGGAAGGAACTTGCTGTTCCTAATTTAAATTGCTCTTTCTAGCTGGAGATGGACTTGCCCAGGTCCTAGTGCCCAAAGGCACCCACCTGTAAGTTACAGGGCCAGGGTCGTGTGTGGAAGTGCCATCATCGGCAGGTGACCTGCCCACGTGGTACGAGGGACAGGTTCCAGGATAGCCTTCCCTCCGAAAACAATTCTTGCTCTGGCCTCCAGCCCATGCCAGAAAGTGTACCATTCATTCATTTCTTTTTTCCCCCCCAATTGTATGGGGAAAAGAAGGAAAGGCATTTTAAAATGCAACTGCTTGGGCTTCCCTGGTGGCGCAGTGGTTGAGAGTCCGCCTGCCGATGCAGGGGACGCGGGTTCGTGCCCCGGTCCGGGAAGATCCCACAGGCCGCGGAGCGGCTGGGCCCGTGAGCCATGGCCGCTGAGCCTGCGCGTCCGGAGCCTGTGCTCCGCAACGGGAGAGGCCACAACAGTGAGAGGGCCGCGTACCGCAAAAAATAAATAAATAAATAAATAAAATAAAATGCAACTGCTTCTAAGGAGGAGACTATTTTAAGTCACCTCTCAGAGAGATCATGCTGCTTCCTGATAGGGCAGAGAAACACATGAGCTCTGACTTCCCTGGGGTGAGAGGAAGGGGGGGTGTTCCTCGGGAGCCCGATTTTACCTTCTTTACAGTCTCACCCAGGGCTGACCACAGGACCAGCCTTCTGGGAGAGATTCGTTCAGGAGGACAGCAAATACAGACCAGCAGCGATTTAATTAGTTCCAAGTTAATGTCCTTTTCCACTTGGTCTCATGTAAGCACCTGGGAGTTATGGCCACTAACTTAAAATGATTTATAAAGTTCTTTCCCAGGAGAAGGTCCTTGGACAGGCAGCGAGTAAGGCTGTGAATTATGCCTCCATAGTGGGTATAGTATGAGGATAAAGGAACAGGTTCAGCTGTAAAGAATCTGAAGCTCTCTCCTAAAAGGGAGGGGAGTCTCATTTTTCAGCGAGGTAATTTTTTTTTTTTTTTTTTTTTTTTTTTTTGCGGTACACGGGCCTCTCACTGTTGTGGCTTCTCCCGTTGCGGAGCACAGGCTCCGGACGCGCAGGCTCAGCGGCCATGGCTCACAGGCCCAGCCGCTCCGCAGCATGTGGGATCCTCCCGGACCGGGGCATGAACCCGCATCCCCCGCATCGTCAGGTGGACTCTCAACCACTGCAGCGAGGTAATTTTTGACAGTCATGGCTAGCTCTTCTAGACTTCAGCTTTGACAGAACTTCTGTTCTTAGGAGCTCATCTTAGCTTATACCCTCTCAGTTTTAAGGTGAGGTCAACAGACTTGCTCAACTCATTTGTGGCAGAGTTAGGAGACTAGAATCTCGGGATGCCTACTTCAACTGTGGGTTTGCTTGTTTTTTTCTTTTTTAATGTTATAATTGTTAACAGCTAACATTATTTGAGGATCTACATTTTGCTAGATGGCATTCTAAGTGCTTTATCCTCATAACCCTATGAGGTTATGATTTTTATCCCCATCTCACAGATGGGAACAGTGAGGAACTGAGTGGTAATACAATTTGCCCAAGGCCACAGAGATTGTGAGTGATGTGGCCAAGATATGAGCCCAGGCGGTCTGGTCCCAGAGTCATACTCTCAACCACTACCCTACCATGTTATTGAAACAGTGCACACTCACAGTCTTAAACCTAATGATACAGAAGGGTTTATACAGTGAAAAAGTAAGAGTCCCCCACTCTAGTTCATCCCACCCCTGGATTTGTTTCCAATGGTGGTTACCTTCTGTTGTCTCTCACTAATAGGCACACACTCCTATTCCTTGATTTTCCAACTTCAGGTATTATCCATTGGCTTCCTGCAGTGTGACATGAAGACTGGACTCTCCTTATTCTGTGCACGTGTGAATGGTGTTTGTCGTAACTAGCCTCCAAACATGGCCCCAACGGACCACGCCTCCAGGATTCACCCATATACTGAGGCTCAGCTGGCCCTCCCTGTCCTCTGACTTAAACAATAGATTGCAGCACGGGTGACATTAGAACAGTTCCTTTAAAAAGCCTGGCAGCTTCTGCTTTTGTGCTCTTGGGAATCTTGAGCCTCACTGCAAGAAGTCTGGGCATCCTGCAGGAGAGACCACACGGAAAGGCCACGTCAAGAGATGGAGGCCCAGAGATCCCAGAGTCCCCAGCTGAGCCCGGCCTTTCTGCTCCAGCTGCTGTCTGACTGCAGTCCCAGGTAAGACCCTCAGTGACGCCAGCAGAAGAACCTTCTATCCAGATGAGTCAACCCACAGAAGAACAGAGACTTATATGAGAAATAATAACTGTGGTTGATTTAAGCTGCTATGTTTTGGGGTGATCTGTTATGTAGCAAATAGTGTTTTTCTGTATTTTTAGTTCCTTAATTGGATACCTTTGGAACATTAGATGATATGCTTAAATTCTATACCTGGTTCCATTCACTTTTTTTATTGTGGTAAAAACTATATAATGTAAAATTTGCCTTTTTACCCATTTTTAAGTGTACAATTCAGTGGTATTCATTGCATTCACAATGTTGTATAAACATCACGTATATACATTTCTAAAATTTTCTCATCACCTCAAACAGAAATTCATTCTGCAACTTCCCATCCCCCCCTTTCCACGGCACCAGTAACCTCTAATCTACGTTCTGTCTATTTTAGACCATTCATATAAGTGGAATCATACAATATTTGTCCTTCTGTGTCTGGCTTATTTCACTTGGCATGATGTTTTCGAGGTTCATCTAGATTGTAGCATATATTAGAATTTCATTCCTTTTTATGGCTGAATAATATTCCATTGCATGTATATTACACATTTAGTTTATCCATTCATCTGTTGATGGACGCTTGGATTGTTTCCACCTTTTGGCTATTGTGAATAATGCTGTGATGAATACTGGTACACAAACATCTGTTTGAGTCCCTGTTTTCAATTCTTTTGGGTTTATACCTAGAAGTGGACTTGCTGGGTCCTATGGTAACCTTACGTTTAACTTTTTGAGGAACCACCAAATTGTTTTTCAAAGGCACTGCATGATTTTACATTTCCACCAGCAATATGCAAAGGTTCTAATTTCTCCACATCCTTGTCAACACTTGTTATTTTGTTATTGTTAAAAATTATTATAGCCACTCTAGTAGGTATGAAGTAGTCTCTCATTGTGGTTTTGATTCACGTTTCCCTAATGACTAATGACGCTAAGCGTCTTTTCATGAACTTATTTACCATTTGTATATCTTCTCTGGAGAAGTGTCTAATCAAGTCCTTTGCCCATTTTTTAAAATTGGGTTGTTTGTCTTTTAGTTCTTGAGTTTTAGGAGTTCTTTACATATTCTGGATATTAAACCTTTATCAGATACATGATTTGCAAGATTTTCTCATATTCTGTAGGGTTTTTTTTCACGTTCTTGACAATGTTCTTTGATGCACAAAAGTTTTTAATTTTTGATGAATTTATCTCTCTTTTTCTTAGGTTCTACTAACCTTTGACAGAATCTCTCAACTCCCCCTTTTATAAGACAAGGATAAGAGTGCCCAGTATAGAATGAGAGACTGAGCCAGTTAACACCCTGAAAACGGAGTTGCAGGAATAAGAGATACCCAATGTTTTATGAACTCCTGAAGGATCTTTTCCATCTGTGTGACATTCTTAAGTCAGTTGTTGGTTTTCACCAAAGTAAAACCTCTACCTGACAACACTGTTAACCCAACTTTGAGTTATTCCCTAAACCTAACAGTAATTAATGTGAACTATTTAAAAAATAATTTAGAATCTTTACACTCACTCAGATTGGAAGTTTCCATTCTGCACTTCTACAAATGTATACAATCTGACTGTGTACGTGCCTTATTTCTTCCATTAACCCAGAGGGAACTGGTGGGCATCTCAGCATCTATCCAATTCCAGTCGAGAAGAATGACAGTCTCTGAGATTCCTAGTAAATATTTTCATGGGACGTACCCCTCAAACCCTCTGGCAAAAGATTTTGGTCCTTTAAAAGAACTTCCTGCCATCTTCTATTGGATTTGTAAGAGACTTAGGAATGGCTATTAAGGCCATGCATGTATGCATATCCTAATTGGCAAGCCATCCTTATCACACTCATGGACACCTCTTTATATCATGAGTATTGGCGCACAAGGCAAACGGAGAACGCAGTACCGTGGAGGAGAATTTCCCAGGATGCAGCTGCAGCTCAGGGGACATCATCTGACCTTCAGTATAACTCAATCTGTATAACAGGAAACTCACCATGATGATAGTCTCCTTGTATAACAAGCTTTCCTTGGGCATTTCTGAGAGCTGATTATCACTTTTTCCCCTGTTGAAAACATTTAGTTCACTGCTGTCTGGAATGTCTATTTATTTGTGGGGTACTCATGATACCAGATGTCTCATAATTGTTTGGGTCTTTCCCATCAGAAAGGAAACTTGGCTTGGTAGAAAACATTCAAAAAGTATCTTGAGCTATCGGGTCACTATAAACATTCTCAAAACTGTATTTGCAAAAGCCAGCATGCTGTTAAAACAATTACATGCTCTATCTCAGTTCCAAACAGCCAATGGTGTTGTGCAGAATTGCTTATAATTTGAGAAACTGGAAACAACCTAAATGTCCGTTATCGTGGGAACGATACTAAACTATGGTATATCCAACCTATGGACGTCTCTGCAACAATTAAACAGAACAGATTTATATTACATGTTCTAACATAGGAGGATTTCCAGATCTAGATATATTATTGAGGAACAAAAGCAAGTTGGGTAGCAATGATTTATAGAGGCAATGGTTATTTGTAATGACCATTTATATAAAACAAGGAAAACATACTTTCCTATAGTACATCTGTGTGTCTATAAATGCACAGAAAAATATGTGAAAGGGCAAGAGGTCTGAGATTGGGGGTAGTGGTCAAAGAGTACTTTATAAAGTTTTACTTTGTTTTTATAAAGTACGTGTATTTGTGTATTCCTTGTGTAATTTAAAATACAGATGCTAACTGGTGGTGAAGAAAATCAGATACCTTAGAGTTAGGGATGTGAATCAGCTGTTAAAGAATATAACTGCCTTCAGGTCTAACTTCCTTTCTACCAATCAGAATTCTGGGAACTCAGCAAGAAGCAAATTCTTGGCTTAGTCAATATAGGAAGTTGAAGTCAACCAGGTAAAACAACTAATTTGCATCTTAAGGGAGAATTTACCTACAACATTCTTAGCTGTTTTAGTAAAGGTAGGGTCCTCTGAGGACTGGAGTAGAAAAGGGATTTCTCTAGACGATCTCATCTTCCCCAAATTGCTGCCATCTCATGGAAACTGAAGCCTTTCAAGGGGGAGAGGAAAAATAAAGGACCAGTGGCTAGACTTATTTTAAACACCTAAGCTTTATAAAACTTCTTTCATCCACATGCCTCTTAAGAAAACTGTCAAAGCAACAAAGAAGCAAAGTGGAAACAGATGTTTTTCTACCAAACATGCTCTCAGGAATGGTTTCAGATATTCATGTGTGTTTTCTAATTAACTGTACCAACCAACTTTTCTTGTCCACCATGACAGCCCCTGACATGTTTCTCGGGCCCCTCTGGGCACACATGCTCAGACAGAGCCTGGTCCCGGCCGCCTAGGTTCCCAGCAAGCCCTGTGTACAGAGGAAGGCATGGGGCTCCTGGTCAATTCAGCCTGAGAGCATCCTGAACTACAAGCCCAAGAGTGCGTGCTCAGCAGGCCAAGCGAGGGCAATGGCATTTTATTCTCCGGCTGATTTCGTTTTCCCTTTGGGGGAAGGGTAGCCCCCTGGAACTCCTCTGGGATGTGAAGGGTCTCGGGAACACAAGCTCTCCCCCTCCAGTTCACGACCCCTCCCCCAAATCTCTAATTTTAGGCACCTTAGTTGTTAAAGGCATTTAACTTTAACTCCATTTGACTTCAATTGTGTCCAAATTACTGTAGAAAGTAAGAAGACAACAAGCTGTAAATATGAAGAGAGACAGAAAATCATTGAGAATCCCGCCTTTATGAATATTTGATGAAGAAAGGTTAGATCCATAGCGGGTAAATTATAAGAAATTATGTCCATCATGTGACTCTGTCAGCAAAGGTTAATACAAATGGGTTGGGACTTAGTTGGGATGACAACGCAGATTAAAAAAGATCTGTCCTGTCCTCGCTGCAATTCGTTTTTCTCGTATTATTAGTGTAATAGAGTTGATCATTAGGATTATGGCAACAGAACCACTGCTCGGTTGAAATCATTTTGTTTTGCAGACCAGCGCTACATTTTCACAATAAATTTTTCATCTCTGTTAATCTTGCCCTTAATTGTGTGTGTGGTAGCTGTGGGCAGGATCCAATTATTAACTCTTTTGATCCTACAATGTCCTTGCCATCAAGTACGCTGATTACATGCAGACTGAACGGGCGATCCTACATTTTTCTGAAGCTGGATACGTGGCTCTCGTGGCTCATTTAGTGCGAGCAGAAAAATGGTTATTTTTGCTCAAATAACAGCCCCAGTCAAGTGTGAAATTGTATATAATTGTGCTGTAGGATCTTGCCCAGGTTAAAGGTCTTCTTGGGGCTTCCATTAGGAACCTCATTTCTCAGGTATTTATGATTCGTTTTCCACTTTTACAAAATCTGAATGAGGCTTAATGTTCTCTGCTCAGAGGTCTTGTTGTTGTTGTTGTTGTTATTTTGCAAAGGGGATGAAAGTAGTCATCCTGCATTCTTTGTACCGAGGTGGAGAATGCAATTGATGGGAAGCACAGTAAAGCTGGAAGGTAGAACCAACAGCACCGTGGACCCCGACAGCTGAAGGCGGAATTTATCCAAGTGGTGGCTTGGATTTCCAAGGGTACCATCATGCCCTTTCAACAAGGTTGAAGAGCTTGGAGACAGAAGCAAAAGAGAGGCTGGGGTGAATAACAAGTAAAGAAAGACAAATCAGAGGGTGGTAACGTTTCTAGCTATTCCAGACCAGGCTCTAAAGAAACAACTTCTAAACAAATTGCAACGATGTGGTGCTAGCTTATTTACCATCACTCTGCTCCTTATAGAAAAGTCCACCGCCTTTACCAAAGACTTTCTTTGGATACCTACACACCACGCACCATATCCCTTTCATCAAGTTGCTATGCACTTTTTAAACGAGGGATATGGCTGATGGAATGTTTGAAGATCAATACAGGATGAGGAGAAAGGCAAAGATGATTTTTGCCACAGAGGGTGTGTCAAGGAGGGGAAGATGAAGAGAATAGAGTGCACTCACAACAGAAAAGAAAACTGAAAAATAAAAACCTAAACACATAGATGTAATAAACACTAAAAAAAAAATCAAGAGACCCTAGAGGCCCAATGAGACGGCAAAGTGTTGTTCCAAATCTAAAGTAAAGCTGGAAACTGTGGATAACTAGGGAAAAATGGTCTCGGGAAGGGTTAAGTGTGACAGCCAAAAGAATAATCGGAACTGTCACGCCTGTAGCAAGCTCACTGTAGAAGCGGTGTCTAAGCAAGGTCCACTGAGAGTTCCCCCCAACTGAAGCATACGCTCTGCCCGCACTTACCGTCATCCCAAAGTAGGAAATTTAACACATCAGGGAGCTTGCCGGATTATCAGATCAACTAATCAATGGCATTGACAATACTTCTGCCTAAAAGCATGGGGGAGCAGTAAGCAAGGCACCAAAGCAGACAGGATCTTTGCCAATACATTACCTTGGGCCTTTGACTTCTGCCAAGGGCCCCAGAGGCACAGGACTTTTCTTCCCAAGACCTGGGATTTTCTGCCTAAGTGACTTTGACCTGCTTGAGTCGAGTCAATTGCATCCTTCATCAGGAACAGGTACGGGGGACATACGCAAGTGGCGCAGACCCAGTCTCCCAGGCATCAGAAGCAGCATGCTGGGTCATGCCATTACCCGCTCTCGGCAGCCCTCCCTCCCAGCCTCTGTAAATCCCAGTTGTGTATGTGTAACGTTGTTGGACTCAGTGGAATACAAATGGCTTCTCTGTGTACCTGTATGGCTCCTGAGACTTGAGCCACCTGAAGAGTTCTCTTCCCTCTGTGTGACCTACACCTGGCGGCTCTGAAAAGACATTCTGGCCTCTCTCAACTCACTGAATTTAATGCTCCAGAAAGTAACCAGATTTCTTCACAGAGGATGAAGGCTAACTCAGAGAGACAAAGAAAATACACTCTTCACGTGCCCACGTCTACAAAAGAGCATTCGGGGCAAGGCAGAACCCAACTCACTGAATCCACACCAAACATGCTCTGTGGCGTTTGACCATCTGCCCCAAGCTGCTGCTGTAGCAACGTGGATGCCAGCTCTCAAATAACAGGATGAATCCCAAATCGAGAAACACATTTGTAGCTGATTAAAGACTAGAATAGGACAGTTCTGAACATTTAAGTCTCTGCTATGGATAAGTTACTTGATTTAACTTTCTTAACTCTGCATAATCATTGAAAGTTTATTGATGAGGAAATTGAGACTTAGAGAAAGAGGCTAAATAACTTATCCAAGGACATGGAGCTCCTCCAAGGAAAGACTGGGATTCAAACCCAGGCTTGCCAGGCTCCAAACCACTACACCCCAAACTCTGTGTACCACCCAATGTTGCCTCATTTCTACCAGCGGAACAAAAGACAGCTCACCAAATGCAGTAAAGGCAAACAGACGAAACGTCAGCCCCCCAGACTCCCAGAGAATAAGATGGCACACTTTGGAAGGAACAGTGCTGTGGGTGTTTGCTCTGTTCTCCAACAGGACATAGAACGGGGGTGTACAAATGGGACTTAAAGAGGTAAAACGCGGAACTTATGTGAACACGGAGCCCTCGTAGTCCACATCTGCACCAGTCACTGGGCTCTCTTAACCATGACAAAGCCAAGGTTTTCTAAAATGGGCATATTATTGTAGTCTGCCTGGCTGTGCTGTAACTATTTCAAGGACTATTAAATTAAACCCTGGAGACAGTTTCCCTTAAGATAAAGAGCATGCTTTTTATTGTGCCATCAAAGGAGACCAGAAAACCTGAAGCTTTCAGCTTTAAAGACAACATAATGAGATCAGAGATTTTGCTTGCAAAGAAATTAACTTTCGGTTAATTAATGAAAGTAACCTTAAACAGCGGGCGTGTTGCCAACAACCAGGACACTATAATAAAAAGGAGGCGGGAAGATAATGGGCTGCTTTCAAGGGGCCAGGGCTCAGCAGCCCAGAAAAGAAATTTGATGAGGATGCTGCGTGTAAATTTGATCTCAAATTCTTAAGATGAACAAATAATAGTCTTATCTGTAATAAAGTCTGCTACAAATGCTTTCTTTTCGCCCCTAATTTTCTGTTCAATTTAGATAGAAGATTTAATTAGATGTTGGTGAAACACCAGTTATTTAATAAAACCCTTAATAAAAATCTAATCTATGTTACACAGAAACCACTGGAACGTAATCACAATTTGAAAAAATACGTTTTAGAGTATTTACTTTTTACAATTAAGAAAATACGTGGACGTGACATGTTCTGTATTCTGTTCAAGGTAAGAGCTAAGAAGGCAAACCCAATTTAAAAAAAGAGAAAAAAGCCCCCAAACTGCAACCCTTTCTCCCTTCTCATAAAGTTTGTTTTTAAAGGTTTTCTTTTGTCTTTTGCAACCAACAGGGGTCCTTGAACCTGAAAGAAGAATGATCCCTCCCACCTCATAAACTTTTTAAACTAAAATTTGCTGATCATGAGAAACTGACTTTTAAGGATTCCTAAAATTGTCTGAGAAACAACATGGGCCCTTAAGTCTGTTCAATCCAATTGTAATTTTACCATTATAGACTATGGGAATCCTGAAATTCAAAAAAAAAAAAAAAAAAGAGTATGATAAATTAATGGATCAAGAGTGACACAGCACATATGAAGGTGATGTTAAGGACGTTTTGAGTATATGCCTAAGCTTCTAAGTACTTTAACCAGATGCAGAATTCTGAACTGGACGTCCCGAGCCCCCCAGATTTCACTCAATATGGGGATCCTCTGAGGTCACGTTTCCTACATAAAACTTTTATATTGGTGGGAATGTTGGTTTCCATGTGAAGTTGCTTGTGTAAGTTCCCAGCCTCTGGAGCAAGAATTAAGTGGCACTGGAGCCAAACTTTTTGAAACATCGGTGATCTACTTTCTACACGTTCAGTGAAAGCAGTTGGATACCTTAGAGGCAGTGACACCACCCGGGACTCAACAGTTCAATTTCCTATATGCCATGTCTCTTTCCTTGACATTGCAGAGCTCTGATTGAAATAATTTCTCAAATACACAGAGCGGGGGTGGAATTTAACTGAAGTAGAAGCATTAATTCCCCCGCTCTGAAGGGGGCACGTAAATGCAGGTGGAAATCAGTCTATTTTCTGCTGTGGCTCTAACTGACCCAGCACCAAAACTCACATGCCTAGGAAATGAACCCTGTGTCCTTGGCCATGGCCATGTGGCATCTCTGCTCAAGTCTGATTTGAGACGGTTGCTGTTTAATGCATCTGGATGTTGCGATCATCCAGATTTAATCATCAGGATGGGGTTCCGCTGTATATAAATTTAAATAATGGCTCCTCCTCTCTCGAAGGAAGGAAAGTCCATAGAATTTGCCCATCTGTTCCGCAGGGCTGTTCATTTTGAGTTTCTGATTAGATGCCTCCTACTATCCTGGGCATGCCATAAGCTCCAAACAATGCCTCAGTGTTTGGGGGCATCTGATGATTTATAGTGCTTGTTATTTTTGGTTCCAATCTGATTCCTCTTTGGCTCCTGACACCAGGGCAGGGCGTGGTATGGACTGAACATGGCCAGCGCTTATTTCAATACATTGTGCACAAGAGGCAGCCCGTGGAGGGGGGTGGTTGTTATCGGGCACTTTGGGGCCACACAGCCACTCAAGAATGCGTCCTGGTTGGGGGGCAGGTTGGATTTCACTTCTGTGTCTGCCACGCTGATACCTGCATGGCTGGCTTGGCCACTCACACAAGCTCAACCCCAGACTGGGCTGGAGGACAAGAGAAATTACGGACCTGCCACAGGGTTCCTGGAAAATGGAATGAGGACACAGTAAGAAAACCATCTGAAATACGATCTCATTGCCTCCTGTGGGAGGGGGGGCATGAGACAGCCCCGCGAGCCCCTGTGCCTGTATCTCTTTCCAAGGGGCACTAACTTCCCTCAGTCACCTCCCCTCCCTCCCCTCTACAAACTGGCTTCTCCTTCTCTGCAGCCTTGCCATGCCCAGGGACAAGAGACACATTCTTTTGTTGAAAAAAAAAACCATTGATGTGCTTCCAGGTCTGAAAAGCCACAGGGGGGAAAAATCCCAACCCATTTTTTGGTAGAAAGCACAGAGGCCATCTCTGAAGCTTTCTTAAATATTAACATTATAAGGAGGAGACATGGGATTCTGCTCCACTTGTGGGTTTTACACAACAACGTGCCTCAACAGGATCTTTTGGAGCCTGTGCCGCCTCTGAGCACGAGCTGTTCTTCCAGAGGGATGTTGACGTTTGTGGTCTATTAAGCAAGCAATGCGTAAGTAAAAGCATATTCTTGCAGGAGAACATTGACGCAAGCGCTCCAGCCCAAAGTGCACCTAAGTCGGTCCCTTCTCCCGTTGGTTTTGTTCAAGAGAAGTTTCCATAACGGGACAAGGGTAATGGCCAGCTCTGGTGTTCAAACAATTATTGACCAGGTGACAAGCTTTGTGTTGCCAGGGAAGCTCCTGGGTGATTGGCGCTTCAAACTGATATTCAAGGCAACCCGGCTCTGACGTCTTGGCGTAGCTACGAGTCCCCTCACTGTTGACAGCTTAGCCTCAGTGGTTGAGACCCTGAGCTTTGAAGTCCAAGAGAGGCGTGGGGTGGAGTCCTGACTGCGTGACTGAACTTGGGAAAATGACAAAACCTTGCTAAGTGTCCTTACCAGTAAGTAGGGATACAAATACCTATTTCATGCAGCTGCCGTGAGGACTCAGTGAGGTCCCGGGTGTGAAGGGTGTAAGAGCACAGTGCCTGGCACAGAGGCACTAGCTCAACCAATGGCAGCTATTATTCTTAGTGTGTTATCTTCCCTGGCGCTTGGTGGCTGCACGCTGTGACACTTTTTTGCAACAGTCATTCAATCATTAGTCAAAAGTGCCTCTACTCGGGCTTCCCTGGTGGCGCAGTGGTTGGGAGTCCGCCTGCCAATGCAGGGGACATGGGTTCGTGCCCCGGTCCGGGAAGATCCCACGTGCCACGGAGTGGCTGGGCCCGTGAGCCATGGCCGCTGAGCCTGCGCGTCCGGAGCCTGTGCTCCGCAACGGGAGAAAGCCACAACAGTGAGAGGCCCGCGTACAGCAAAAAAAAAAAAAAAAAAAAAAGTGCCTCTACTTTTCTCTTAAACATGATTCTTAGCCCTCTCTATTATTCCAAAGCATGGAGGTCAGCCTTTGGTTGGTAGTGAGAGCCACCTGAAATGATTTAAGGCTCCAGTGCAGAGGGGAGAAAATGTTGGCTCAAGGGTGACATTTTGCTCCCAGACATTTATTTTGGTCCCGACAGTCTTGGTTTTGTACTTAAAAAAAAAAAAAGTGAATTAGTTATTTAAAAAGAAAAGAAAAGAAAAAGAAACCTAGAGATTTCGCTCAACAATCCTGATGTTTGGCTTTGCTTGAAAAACTGAAAGATCTGCTTACCTGGGTCAATATTCCCCCAGGGTGGCAACAGGCGGGAGCTGAGTAGCGGCTGCCCCCTTTAGACTGGACACACGTGCTCCAGTGTGAGTCAAATCCCACCTCTCCATGCTTGGCCTGCTTCATTCATCTCTATTACCAGGTCCTACTCCAGTCACTGGGCTGTAAAAGAGCCAGCCCGTTTCTGTGGCCATTAGCCATCCATTGGTTGTCTGGTATCTTGCACGATGCTGCCATTTTGCTTTCTGAATTTTCAGTTCAGAAGGGCCTTGGTTCAGAAGAGCTTCAGTACTGTCTCATGAGTGGCCCCACTCCACAGGAGTTCCTTGGTAGATTCTACATGCTTCTCCCAGAGTGACCATCAACAACAATCAGCCTGTCTGTCCATCATTTGTTTACGGTCTCTAACTCTAGGCAAATTGATGGATGTATTTCCTTCCGTGGTATCAGCCCTGGCTCCACTTGGAGGTCAGTTCAGACCCAGAGAATATCAGGAGATATCAGATCACAAAGCCCAGAATCAAGTTCATTCTTGGTTTGGTCATCCTGTGCCTATGTTTCCTTATTATCATTGATTATGTCAGCAGGCAATGAATTCACTAGGTACTCATAAACACTATCCCATCTCCAGGGACACGCTTAGCATATCTGACAGCTGAAGTAGACCATTTTTCACACCCCTTGCCTCTATATCATAAAATTTTCTCAATAACTATCATATAATAATCAGTAATAATAACTTCCTTTAGTCTTCAATTTAAAATAATCAATGAACAATTAAAGAATACACTGTAACTTAAAAATATGATTCAAATTCAGTCAAATATTTTACTTAGGGACCTGAAATTTTCATTTACCAAATAAAAACTATCACACAGAGTGGTTTGCAAACGGTTTCACTGTTTTAAGTTTTAAACAAAAATAAAAACTTCAAGTGGTCACATGGTATGGCAGAGTTTAAGTACCCCAACTGTTGTTTCTTTCTCTTGTCTATTACTGCTTATTTCCCATCTACTGTTTAGATGCAGAAATACGTGGCACCATAGTGGCTGGAGACATACACCACACCTGAAGCGAGGTTCAATCAATTCTAAATGGTAATCAACTCACTCTTTTAAAAAAATTTTATTTATTTATCTATCTATTTATTTATTTATTATTTATTTATTTTGGTTGCGCTGGGTCTTAGTTGCAGCACGCGGGGTCTAGTTCCCCAACCAGGGATCAACCCAGGCCCCCTGCATTGGGAGCAGAGTCTTACCCACTGGACCACCAGGGAAGTCCCCAGTAATGAATTTAGTCTTGAGGTGAGCAGGTGCAGTTGAGCCCATGTGTGTCAGTTGCTGACTGCATAAATGAGAATTCTCTGAATGAATGTCTATGTAGAATACAATATTCATTAAACAATATGTTCCTAAAATGTGCTAATTTAAAGCTTATATATACATGAGTAAACTTCAGGAGTAATTCAGAAATTGTATGGATGTTAGACCAACACAAGCTTTTTTTAGAGAGGAGTGAGTATTCTAACGTGGCTGTTGTTTAGAAGTGGCAGAGAATGGTGCTATAGAAAAGCTGACAGACTCCTCCCACTGCCCCATCCTTGGTACGTCACTGCCCAGCTCTTAACTTGATTTCGGCTTTTCGTGGTTAAGACATTCTGGTCCAGTTTCCAGACCCCTTTTGGCCTAGAACTTTAGTTGGAGTCTTTTTTTTTTTTTTTTTTTGCGGTACGCGGGCCTCTCCCGTTGCGGAGCACAGGCTCCGGACGCACAGGCTCAGAGGCCATGGTTCACAGGCCCAGCCGCTCCGCGGCATGTGGGATCTTCCTGGACCGGGGCGCGAACCCGTGTCCCCTGCATCGGCAGGCGGACTCTCAACCACTGCGCCACCAGGGAAGCCCTAGTTGAAGTCTTTGATCTTCTCTTCCCAAATCCACTAAATCTGGATTCTTGGTCCAACTGCCTGCCATTCTGGCCTCCAGAGCTTTTGCTTGACTCTTCCTTCGGACTCAGCTCACCATACCAAACCCTTCAGCTACCTGTGCCCTTGCTGTCTGCTTTTTTCATCTCACCATCCTTTGCCTTTCACGAGTTCTCTGGACATGAACACTTGCCTGACTGAGGGGACTTGATAAGCTTTCTTTCCTGTTTAGCTGGACTCTTGGCACAAACTCCTTAGCATCCCACTGCTGCCTAAATCTCCAAGCGGCAACCACAGGATAAGCATCATTTTGATATGAGTAGCTGTGGGGTGAGGTGGAGAGGGGGCAGCTAGGGATGCATACTTGGCCTTGAGTATGACTCACCGGGGATGCTAGCGACCAACTGCTTGTGGAAATGGATGGGTTACAAATGGTGGCCAAGCTTACCCATATCAAGGTTAAAAGAGGTGACAACGCTGCAGGTGTTGGGCTGGGTCTGGGATTTAATGCTTTATCTGACTCCACACTGTGTCTGCTGGGCTCCCAAAGGCGACTTTGGCATTCATGATGTCTATTTCTTAGGACAGTATATTGCCCGATAGCAGAATTTATGGTCTTTAGTTCTGAGATGTCAATAAAATCACCTAGCCATGTGAGGGCTTTCTCCAGAACAGTCTAATATAGAATGCTTATCTTTTTCAGGCACAACATCAGCTTTTAATATCCCACTAAATCTGCAAATCAATCCACGATTTTTAAGATTTTTTCAGAGGAGTCTTAGGCAGCCTGCAGTTTCCAGTATATATGCTGCTGATGATGCTCATTAATTTTATCTGAGAATCACACATGTCAATAATCACACAGGCCAGTTACCTGAAATTGTTTTCCTCTGCTTTTAAAATTTTGACCTATAAATATTATCAGAAACAAGAGCTTTCAAAAAGGGTAGTGGTTGTGCCTCATCTTTCTGGAAAACCAAGACAGAGGTTCAATACTTAATTCTAAATCCTCAGCATCCATTATTTTCACATGTGCCTTTACTCATTTGCAACAAGGGATAATAACCCCAGCCTTTCATCCCATTTCAAATGAAATACTACAAAGGGAACATTTTAAGATGCAGCTATGATAGGCTAAATGATGACTGTATCCTATTTAGTTAGCCCCTAAAATCTAACAAAATATCCATATCCAACCAAACATGCTGCCTAATAACTCCACGAGATAATCTGTATGTATATAACATATATGTAGCACACATATATACATACATGTGTTGTATATATTCATAAATGTAAACATACATGTGTATATGAAATGCGTAGGACATAGTTTCAATGGGGGGTTTATAACAGTGTGTTTGAAGAACAGTATTCAAATGACTTTTTTATATTCTTTACCATACATACTTGCTTTGTGCAATTCAAATGTTGCCCAGTTTTGTATGGCTGTTATATGTTTCTAGGATGCTGCTTTGAAAAATCTGGGCCACCTTCAAAGATTTTATAAAGTGACTCCTTTATTCTCATAAAGAGGAGAAAGGGAGGTTAATCATCTATTGACTCCTCAGTCTCTTTACTGGCATAGAGCTTGGGTGTTAGTAAATTTCCGCTTTTTAGTTACCCAACAAACATACATCAGCAGGAGGTGCAGATAAAGATCGAAAGATTAAGCTTTGTCACTCAAATGATAATTAAAAAGAGTATTTTAAACACACTGTAAATATACACAAGCCATCATAAAATCATCAAAACCCTGACAGAGCTCACCACCTCCAGAGCATATAGACTACCTGGGAGAGGGATATTGATGTTAAGTCCTGCTTGTCTTGGAAGATTGTCTTTAACTGTCCCAAGCCTGCACTCAGCCAGCCACCTGAGCTAGGGCAAGACGGGGAATCGGGCTTCACACATTCTAGTGGCAGATTAGTGGGATTTGGGACAAGCGGTTTAATATGCATTTAATTGTGATCCTTTTTTATTCCATTCCAAGATGCCTTAAAATATATTATTCCAAGCACTTAAACAAAAACGACAGAAATCAAGATTCTGTTGTCCTGCTTTTAAAAAATAATTTCATATATAGGAAAGATTTGGGGAAAGCAGATTAATTTCTACTAAACATTTCATTTATAACATGTCATAAAAAGACACACGAGCCCATGTATATTAGAAGCATGCAGTAACATCACCTTTCATAAAAAGAAAAGCTTGTCATCACAATCTTATTAGGGTGTCATGCATTGTTAACCTGGTAAAATATTTCTGTATATTCCAATTAGTGCGACCATTTACTGGCACAGACATTACAGGGAAAACTATCTTCTTTCAAAAAAAGTCCTTTCCACTGGGAACGAATCCTTTGTTTGACAATTCAGAGAATGTTATTTAGAGATTTTAATTGCTCAGTTGAAGTGTGGCTGGATCTCAATAATCAAAACAATAAAATTGTTGGGTTTTTTTTTTTTTTTGACAACTGTAATAAAATGTTGGTAGTGTCCTGGGATAGTTAACTCGAGCTGGATTGACACTGTCAGGCTCTTTCCCATGTATCTTTTTTATCAGAGGCAAACAGTCATTTTTTTAAAAGTAAAAAGTACATTAATAACATGGCCATTATCAAGATATTCCAAATACAACTTAATGTCTACATGAACAATCCGACTGGATTATCTATAACGATCTCATCGGATTATCTATGAAAAGGAGTTACAGATTTTAATGAAAAAGAAAATAATTCTTCAAATCAGTTAGAAAAAGCCAAACACTTCAATAAAAATGGGTAAAAGACATGGACAAATATTTCACAAAAGAAGAAATGTAAATAGCCATTTAAAGAGAAGAAAACACTGCTACTTCATTAGTAATCAAAAGAATGTAAATGAAATCAAGGAGACTCTGTTTTCCTAATCTATCAAATTGAAACAATTTACACACAACACACACAGACACTTACACAATTACCAGGGCTGTTGTAAAGGCCCAGGAAAACAGGCTTGCTCATAGACTACTGGTGGACGCTATATAATTGGTTCAACCTTTTGGAAGAATATTTTAGTAATATGTGTCAGAAGCCTTTAAAATGTGCATATTGTTTGACTCAGGAATTCAATTCTTAGGAATTTATCTTAAGGTGATAAAAATTCATACAAAATTTTTATACAAGGATACTCATCCCAGTGCTTTATATGATAAGGAAAAAATAGGAAACAACCTAAGTGTTCAACAACAGGAGAAAAATTAAATAAATATGGCATATCTATACAAGGGAATCCTAGTTTCTATTAACAATCATGTTCCCAGGGAATATTTAAAGATATGAAAAAATGTTTATGATATAGTAAGTGAAAAAAATCCTAATTTTGCTTTAAAAAGTATATACATAACAACAAGGACCTACTGTATAGCACAGGGAACTATATTCAATATCTTGTAATAACCTGTGATGGAAAAGAATCTGAAAAAGAATATATATACGTGTATATATATATATATATATATATATAACTGAATTACTTTACTGTGCACCTGAAACTAAGACAACATTGTAAAGCAACTATACTTCAATTTTTAAAAAAGTATATACATATGTATGTATGAATGCATTAAAAAAAGATTGGGAGACAATACACTAAAAAAATATGCACAGTTGTTACCTCAAGGTGGTGGGATTATAGGAGATGTCTCTTTTCTGTTTTATACATCTTTAAATTTAAAAAAATGATTTTGATGAATGCAGATTACATGCTAATTTAAAACATGCTCACTGAAAAAGCAAACTCAGAAATATTGTTTATTTTAAAATGTTTCCTACCTTATTTTCAAAATAACTTCCCTTATTGAACATACACTTTTATCTAAATATGTTTCTTCTTTGAAGAAGAAGAAGAAGAGTCTGGGGTATCTACACAATGGTAAATTTTACAGATAACGTGGAAATAAGGCATTTTTCAAAGTTGACAGGGGTGGAACTGGCCATTAGGATGGTCAGGCCCCAGGTCTGAGAAAATAGTTTGTTCATTTTACAATGTTAATGCACTGGATGGAATGCAGGACACCCGAAACATGACTTTGGTGCCAAGGGAAACTGAGCATTTGGTCTGGCACAAACAACTGGCTGTCCTAACAGTCGACAGGAGAAACACAAATCAGCAAGGGATTTGTGCTTAATTTTGATTTAAAAATTCTATCAATGGGGAAATTCTTATTTTAAATACTCATATTCAGAAGAAGAGTTCCTCCCAGCCATCGTCAGCTTTCCCACACCCACCTTCTCAACCCCAAAACACACACACAGGGACTTTCTGACTTCTTTTTTTCAGGCCTACAAAGCCCTGGCGTGAACTTGGGGACCACACACATTAACTGAAATCCCAGGCCAAGCTTGACCGTGAAGATGAAGACCATTATGACCTTGCTTAGATGAGATGTTTCGAAGTCTTCGGATTTTTCACTCTGAGAGTGAAAATTCATTAAGTTGCTGACTAAAGAGTCAGAGCACAGAGACATCCTATTATCTTCTCTAACTTAGTCTGCCTCCTGTCCAGCAACTTCTATATTTTTTCTTTTCTGCTGGATTCCATTCGGGAAGAAAGGCATCCTGACTCTTGAGAAGGCCATCTATTATGGTCTATTTGAAGATGAGGAATGGAATAGGACACGTATGAGAGGAAGAAAAATGAATTTTGGGCAGGTCAACAGGTACTGGTTTATTGACTGAGCACCTACTATGTGCTGAATGCTTTACCACGTTGTGTATTATCTCATTTATCTCACATATCACAGAATACCAAACCCCAGCCTGGTAAAGTCCTCTCTCCTCCAACTCTAGCCAGGATAATTCATTATGACCATCAATATTAAGGCAACTTTCAAAACGCAAAGTTTGAGAACTAGCTCAGCTGCAGGTTTCTTCATTCTTAATACCGGGGGATGGTTCAGACTCACGTCTAGGCAGAAGGGAAAAGTGGCCAGCTCTTCTTTCTGAACTAAGGAGATGGGGAGCTCTTCTAAAACAGGAAACCCATTGTGGCACCTGTAGCCAGTCTGGCAAGGAGGCTGATTAACAAGGGGGAGGGGGCACAGGGGTGTAGTCTGGGCAAAGGAAGATGAACAGTCCGTCTCTGAGCCATGCCTCACTCACACCAAGATCTCTGAGTTTGCTTTTGTTTCAGAGCTCAAATTTCCAAATTCAGATGCAGAGCAGAATCCATCTTTCCCTTCCCCACTCAAGCCTGTTACTCCCCCCTCCCCCCAGCTCGCTAAGCGGCTGCATTTATAAATGACTAGAAGGAATACTTTATGCCTGGCCAGCCCTCCAGCAGGAGACAACTGGCTTTCTTCGTGGTGTTCAGCGAGCCCCACCAAGCCACTGCCGGTGCCTCATTAAAACGCAAGACACTCCCGCCAGCCCTGGGCACTGTATGCTAGCCGCCTGTGGTCTGCATCTGTCGTCATGACAGCCGGCCCAGACTGTTGCCTTCCACTGAAGACCAAGTACATGATCCACTGCAGTTAATCAATAGGATAATGGAATGAATCAATAGGAAAGATTTTTAGAAGGTCTTAATTAAAGAAACGCTTGCAGATACAAATGATGTCTTCAATCTATTGATGGTGCCAAGGTGAAGGGTTAAACACAAACAAAACCATCAACTTTATTTTGCCGGCATGCCTTCCACAAGAGAACAACCCAGCAGCCTCCTGGCCCCAGGGTCGGCCCATTAATCAGTCCCTTGTCAATTCCATGGCCACACTGTATGGGAAAATTAGGCTATGATCAAAAATTTTAATTACTAAACAGCGGCTCAAAACAACAATGAAAAATAGATACGCACACCCTGTCTGGCCTTCCTTGGCCCCTAAAGTAGGAGCAGCATTCCCCATAAAAACCATATCTAAAAACAAACTCAGGGGATGCACCAAATTAGAATAATTAAAGAAAGCCTAAATTGATGGATCCCATTTGGACAGGGGAATTCTCCAGTGGGCCTTCCGCTCAAACATGTTACATCAATATTTTTGACTCCCTAGACGGTCCTGCAGTAGGTACTGGTTTAAAGAGACATCAATCTGTGATGTCAGCATTTATCTAATGAACCTTCAAAAATCAATGTCCAGGATGGTCTGTTACATGCCGGCACCCAATTTGTCCACTCTCCTAGCCTTACCGGCTAAACCTAAAGCCATAATAACAGTAAACGTGGACTCAAGTGGTCAGGTGGGATGGTTATACCAGAAGAGGCTGGGATCATACAATCAGTTTCAACCCTGAGAACTCAAAGGACACAGCAACAAAACAAGGAAGCCCAGAGACCCTTCTAAACTTTCCAAGGGCCTCCTGACTCCAGACAGGCACATCCTAAAACGATCTGCTTCTTCAGATCATTCCCTCCTCCAAATGCACCTTCCCCTCATGTAGTTTCCGTTCCCTTGACTGTTGCCTGACAGGATTTTGGGCCCATTCCTGACAGCTATGGTAATTTTCTGCTTTTTGGGTAACTCGACTGGGATTCCATTTAGCTCCAGTCAACAGGAGGCCCGTGCTTAGTTCTTCTCTTGTTAGTGTTTATGCTCAACTCATCCTCACCCTTCTGTTAAGAGGACTCCTTGACACTGATATCTTGACACCCTAACAGGCAGAAGAGAGGGCCTAAGTTTGTTTCACTTCTTTTTACCTCTTTAAAATAAATTGGCCTGTATGGGCTGCCACGAGGCTGAGCTATTTCAAGTGCATAACTCAGGGTGACAGGTATGCCATTCACCAGGCCAGGATTTGGCCTGCCTTATCATCTCTGCCTTTATTCGCCGCAGTTCTCTCTCTCTTGACCACAAGAGTCAGTCCTGAGAGCCGTGTGGAGCTCAGACGGTTGTAAGATGCATGGTGCGGGCTCAATTCGTTGGTGCACGATTCCTGTCTATCTCCTGGAATACAGCTTTCAGCAGCCCCTTGTGCCAAGTTTGAGTCCAATTAAACTACAATGAGAGGTACCATGATTTCATTTGCTTGGATTGTCACATTTCAGAAGTTCAGTAGCCTGCAAAATGTTCACTGTCTCTCACTAAGCTGGTTCCAGCAACTGTGTAAAGTCTCTAATTTAGCTGCTTTTTCTATTCTGCTTTCAGCCCTGAAGATGGCTGCCTGCAGGGAAGAATCCTATGCCATCCGTGGTGTTAGGAAGTGTTTCTGACCATACAAACAGAATAGCAAAACTGACCCTATGATAAAAATGAGATGACAGTCTAAGGGTTCCATTTACGTTTGTCTAGTGTTTCTCTGGAAGAATCCTTGCTTCGGAGAGGAGGCATGTACGTTTGTTTGGGGGAGGGGTACATTCTATGCTAAAGAACTCTCAGTACGGTAATCATATTTTCAGAACCACAAATAAAGACCTGTAAGTTTTTATTTCCTGATACGAATGTTTATTTATTTAAAAATCTTAACGAAAACATAAAAACAAAATTTCTTTTAGATATACAATTAAAAAATGCATTGCCTTTAATCAAAGAGTGGAAATCAGAGTTGTCCTGGAAATCTGATATGTATTAGACACTGGGTAGACCTCATCTGAGTCCTGGTTGGGCTTAAGGGGGAAAAAAATATCACCATTCTGTGGACTGTGAGCATGCTAATTTCCGTTACAGCTCTGGTCTGATAAGGAAATTGCTATACAGATGCCATTCATGATGATTACGGTTTATTGACTGAGTACTAGATGCCAGGCATTATGTTAAGAGCTTACACACAGAATCTCATTGCATCCTCTCAATAACCCATTTTCCAGATGAGGAGAGTGAGGTGCAGAGAAAGTTAACTTGCTCAAAGTCATAACTGGCAAGAGAAAGAACCAGGAATCAAACCCAGGTCTGTCTGACTCCAAAGCCCTTCTTCCTAACCATTTTGCCCTTACACTTCAGTGGCAAAGGCTGGCTCGATCCCTGTTGGGTTCACAAAATACAAACTGGCAGGTGCACGGTGATAGGAGTCATGTCCATCGTGCTTCCCTTGGAGCAGAGATTAGCATGGCCACTGAGTCAATTTCAACCTCGGCTAATGTATTCACTTTGGTAGACAGGAATCTTCTGGAGTTCCAATCCTTCTAGTAACCTTTCCATTTTGAAAAATAATACTTCTGAGTAGGGTTCCTTTCCTAACTCCAAAAGAAAATTTAGAAAATGTAGAAATGCCCAATGCCTGAAGAAGAAAACTTAAATAATGTATAATTCCACCGCCCAGATATAATCACTCTTGGTGCAAATTCTCTATTGCCTTATTATTATTATTTATTTTTGTCTATAAAATTTATGATTTCCAGTATTATTTGCTTGGTGTTTGGTGTTCTTCTCAATGAATATACAAACCCACCCAGATTACATGTCATGTCCTTCCTATGGATGTTTATAATCACCAGATTAAGTTGGCCGCTCCCTGAATGTGAAACCCTGGTGTTTTTTTTTTTTTTTTTTTTTTTGCGGTACGCGGGCCTCTCACTGTTGTGGCCTCTCCCGCTGCGGAGCACAGGCTCCGGATGCGCAGGCTCAGAGGCCATGGCTCACGGGCCCAGCCAGTCCGCGGCATGTGGGATCTTCCCGGACCGGGGCACGAACCCGTGTCCCCTGCATCGGCAGGCGGACTCTCAACCACTGCACCACCAGGGAAGCCCAAAACCCTGGTTCTTTTAAATGCGCTGCCACCTCAATTGACTCCATAGAGGTGAAACCTGGAACTATTTTTTTTTAGGCCCAGGTGCTGAGAACAGCCCCAGCTGGCTGAAAACTGAAGGTAAAGCGGCCCTGGGTCTGGCTGAATGTGCCAAACTCTGAATCCCAGAAGCTTAAAATATAATCAGAGTTCCTTCTACCAGCTCAGGGATCCTTGGATCTTTTAGTATTCGTTAAAAAAAAAAAAGACAGAAAGAGCTCAGCATAAAACTGAAGAGATCAGTTTAATTATGTATGTGCAAAAAAATAATCAAGATCAAAAAATGCTTTCATTTTCTTGGGTAATATTTTTTTGAAACATATATGGTTGATATTCTTGCTTAGAAGATGGAAACGATACTTCAGCCTACAGCAGTCAAGGGTTTACAGAACGGAGGCTGAGGCTCTTTGCCTGGCCCTGGGAAGGGTGTGATGAACACAGTCTGAAATCAATATCAGGCAACAGTTACTGCATTCAATATTATTTGCCGAGATGGGCTGCTGGAAGAGGATGGGGGGAAGAGAGAGGTATGTCGATAGCTTTAACGAAGCACTCCACAGCTATGCACAAAGGGAGGTCAAATAACTATCAGCAGACCAGTCCCCATTGTAAGTAGTAAAAATGATAAAATCAATATTATTAAATAAAAAGTTAGCACTGCTATTGAACCCTCTCACTATCTTGGCAGCCCCTGGCTGAAAATGAAGGAGGCTATTTTCCAATCTCTTCAGGGGCAAATGTTTAGGATCAGAAACATCTGCAGCATGTGGGGGACAGAGAGGTATTTTTCACATATAAACTGAGCCACGGGAACATGTGAACAATAGGGCCAGGTAACTGTCACCAGGGAAGACAACGATCCTTCCCACCCAGGTGGACATATACTCTGAGGGCCACTAAAGGCTACATCATTTAGATGTGGACTTTGCTCCTCCGTCCTTCAGGGTGGCAGAGGTTGGTCTGGCTTGGAGCTTTCCAGGAAAAGAGAAAGGTCCTACTTGTTGTCCTTTCAAATCCTGAGATTTGGAAATGTACCAGAAAAAATCATTGAGGAGAAAAAGGGGGAAAAAAAATAAAAAAGGAAAAAAAAGAAGAAAGCAAAAAGAAAAAGAGGAAGAAAACAAGGGCATTCAGTAGCCGAGAATTGACCTGTTCTTGTCAGCCCAGAGGACTGTGGGGAAGCTTCTCGAAGCCAAGGAGGCATTCGTTGCTGCTGGCTTTGGGTGGTTACTTCTGTAAACTGAAGGCAGCCTATAGCAGGTATTGAAAAAGATAAATTTAGACTAAAGATAGTCCAGCCAAAAATTCCTATGAAAGTAGTAAGCTCCAGTTATATCTGAAGGAGGAAGGAAAAAGAAGTAGAAGAAGAAGTAGAAGAAGAAGAAGAATGGGTAAAACTGAGTGACAGCCTGTCGGCAAGACTGCGTTTGCTGCTCTGACCTGCATTTAAACACAGAGATGCTTAGCCTTTTGAAAACCTAAAGTTGGCTCCCTTGTTTGCATTTCATAGAAACTACTATAGAAAGTAAACAAGAACCTTTGGTGAATTATTTAGCATACAAATAAACCAGCAACAAAGGCTAAGTAGGCCTATATGAACTAACTGGATTGAAATATTCATCTGTAAATAACCCTCCAATCTGGTGCTTTCACGTTCAAATACTACATGGAACATTAGACACAACTAGCTTCTAGGGATATTTAGGCTCACTAGAGAGCAATTTTTATGTCTACTGGCATCTGTGGGTAGTGATATGGACTGACTGTTAATATAACCTACATAAAATTTATGTGAACACTCACGGAAATAGGAACACACTGTCAAGACAGCTGGTGTCTGATGTGAAGCACATGCGGATTTTATACGCACTGCGTAAACTAACCTTTGCAATAAAGATTTAGCAGGTTTATTAGTTTAGGAAATCGCTATAATTAAGGATAATTCATAATGGCCGCTTATCCACTCTCCAGCAATAGCTAGCTTAATTTAGGCTCCATTTCTTTGAGCCATAAATAAGTGAGCTGCTATCTTCTGCACAGATGTGGCATTCAACCTGTTCATGTTGGCTGGTTTTTGCTTGTGTTTTAATCAAAGGCATTAGTAGATAAGACTATAAAAAGCACAGCCTTTGAAATAAATTAGCAAGAAATGCATAGGTGAAGTTTCTTTTTTTAACTGCTCAAAAAAAAAAAAAAAAAAAGAAGGTAACCTCTCCCTCCAGAGGTAAAACAATTAACAATAAATAATCCTTTTAAATGTACTTAAAGGAACTTTCATTTACAAACTCAAGGAAAGAGAAAGTGACAGAGCAAGAACATGAATGAAGGCCGAAGAAATATGAGTGTGACCTCTCTGCAGTACTTCCATTTAACTGTGCATGTAATTAAAGCCTGACCTTTGCAAATGCAGCACACTCTGCCTTGCTGCAGCTTCCCCTGCGATATAAGACCCCAGCAAGGACTTTAGGGATGGAAGGTTTCCCCAGCTAGCTCTCTCTCGTGCCTTCAGTGTCCGCTCTGAGAGACGGCTGTGTTTGCGACATGTCCGCACTGACGCGGACATCTTTCCTGCCAGTCGTTAGCAACACCTGACACTCTTCTTGCATTCATCCATGCCATCTTTGCATTACAGCCCATGCACTCTGCAAATGCTCAGGGCATGAGTCAGCGAAAGGCAAGTAGTGCCAGAACGTGGGTCCAGATCCTCAGCATCTCCAATGCCAATGAGTTGGTGAGTGTCCCCTAGGTGTGGGGCACGCTGCTAAGCCCTCCCCGGTTTGGTCTGAACAGCCAGCCCAAGGAGACTTTCTTCTCGCGAGATCTCCCCCAGGGAACTGCAGCTTGATTGACATGGGAATTTGGAATCATATGAAGGGTGAAGCTCTACAAAGACTTAAGAGTAGTTTTGTGCTTGAGATTTTCTTGTTTGTGGAGTTAATCACGGTGTAACAGAAAGGGTGTTGGTCTAAGAGTTGGAAGGTCTGGGATATGTTTCCCAGCTGTGTCACTTGTCATCTGCTGTGTTCCCAAGAGAGCTAGTCAGCCTCCCTACGCTTCAGCCTCCCCACTTGCAAAGTGGGTCATCATCACCTGCCCCACCTACTGCATGGACTGCTATAAAGACTCTGGGAAACACTGCCCACAGAAATAATGTGTGCAAAGGTGGTTAGTCAACCCTGAAGAGCACTGCTGTGCAAGTTATTTGAACCAGGTCTCGTCCTGAGAGAGTCTCCAAAGATGCTCCTGGTCCATGGGTTCCAAATACACTAAGGTCCCTCATGGTCACTCAGACCAGATGGGGATGGTGAAGAGGATTTGAGGAGGCTGAGGTAATGCAAAGTGCTGATGGGCGCGATACAAACACGGGCTGGGCACTTCAGTTTTAAAAAATTCTATCTTCAGGGCTTCCCTGGTGGCGCAATGGTTGAGAGTCCGCCTGCTGATGCAGGGGACACAGGTTCGTGCCCCGGTCCGGGAAGATCCCACATGCCGTGGAGCGGTTGGGCCCGTGAGCCATGGCCGCTGAGCCTCTATGTCCGGAGCCTGTGCTCCACAACGGGAGAGGCCACAACAGCGAGAGGACCGCGTACCGCAAAAAAAAAAAAAAAAAAAATTCTATCTTCATACCAAATGAACTTTTCAATTCCTGGGAAGGTAGTAAAGGTGGCTGAATTATCTCTGTTAGTAGTCTGACCAGCTGAACAGTCAGTGATAGGGTAAGTTAAACTCTCCGGAAGAAACTTCTCTCCCAAAGCACTCTCATTAAGAAGTTGGGTATGGAACTAAAACTGAGGAAATTAGCATCATTTGATACATTTTTATTGACAAATTCTGGTAGTCAGCTTCCTGACCATCAAGTTGGCATATAGACAGAAGAGCAGCAGATAGAACGAGAACAGAGAGTGTAACTGTGACAAGCATTAGCACAACTCAGCTGTCCCTGGCCTCAGGGTCCCACTGACAGTGGCCACTGTGGTCATCCAATGAGAATAGGGGGGTAGGAGCTGGACAACTTCCAGGAGAATCTGTGCAAATCCAGAGCGAGGAGATCTGTAGCCAGGGAAAGGCCCCCCCCCGCCCGCCCCGCTCGCATTTCATCGCCAAGGCCCTGAGAAGCGGTGTGGCCTTGGCTCCCAAGTGAACAAAAAGAGCTAAGAGTTTCCTTCAGTCTCCTGAGCTCTGGGTATCTGGCAGGCTCACCTGTAGCCCCGTGATGGTAAGTGGCCTACCCTCTTTTTAATTCACGTACAGGCCTGTTTAATCAGGTGCGCACTGGGAGATTTATATCCCATTACAAAAGTGATCTTGGCAAAACAAAAATCTAATGCCGGGGGTTGTAAAATAGCACTGAATCACAAAATGAGGGAGCAAGTGGGGTCAGGGAATGGGCTGGCCCTTCCCCATTCCAGCATTCAGACTGAAAGTATTAGCCTAAAATGAGGAACATATTTATCAGGAAAATCTTTTATTCTTTTAAAATAGAGTTTCCTTTAGGAGTCAAAGTTCACAGGAACATTTACCATTCTGGGGCACAAATTGACATCTTTAATAAGGCTTCTGGAAATTCAGAATTTAAATCACGGTTAGAATGATAGGGTCAGAACATGTCAAACTGAGAACCTGGGGTCAAAAAAAAAAAAAGTTTTCATTATAGCCGAATGGCTTAAAAACATCCTTAGCCTCCCAAAATTATAAACTAAAATAAAGAATCTTAAAACCAACAAATAGGCCCCAGGGTTTTCTAAGGAAAAATCTGGTTGCAAGAGTCTGCCTGGACAGGGGAATAAATGTTTAAATATATACAATACAGCTCAAACAGAAGTAGTAGCAATCAGAGTAGTAGCAGCAGCATTAGTAGTAGTAATAGTTTAAGCTACATGTAACCATTTTTTTTTTTGCGGTACGTGGGCCTCTCACTGTTGTGGCCTCTCCCGCCGCGGAGCACAGGCTCCGGACGCGCAGGCTCAGCGGCCATGGCTCACGGGCCCAGCCTCTCCGCGGCATGTGGGATCTTCCCGGACCAGGGCACGAACCCGTGTCCCCTGCATCGGCAGGCGGACTCTCAACCTCTGCGCCACCAGGGAAGCCCTACATGTAACCATTTTTGAGGAAACGAGAGTTCCAGAAATAGAAGGAGCTCTATATTAAGCTCCTAGAAGTAAAATTAACAGGGTAGGTAGGTATAGGTGAGATAAATCAAGCACACTTCCACCTATGACAGAGGTAGGTGGCAAAAATGACAGCAAAGGAATAGGGTAAGAGGATTCATTTGGGGGAAAAAAAGAGCATATTATGGTAATTCCTTTCTTTCAAAAATGATTACATTAAAACAGTCAGAACAAGGATTTGCTAGATGAGTCTCTATACCCTGTAGCCAACTATCTTATCAACACCAGCAATCTTGATCACTGTTACAGAAAACAGATGCTTGATCCTCGGTTTGCTTTCCTTCACATCTCCTGCCGACCTGCACATAAGACACAGAACCCACCCTGTCCGAAACCCTTGGATTCCCAGTATGGTTACGCTCGTCCCTGGGATCAAAATCGTCCTTCTAGGTAAAAGAAAGACAAGAGCTCTAAATGGCTTTTGTTCCAACCCCTGATGGTGACCCAAGGAGGTTTTTACTCTTATCATGTATGCTTATGTGTCACTTCAAATCTCTTTCATAACTATCCAGGAAGATGATAGGGCAAAGCCAGGCATTCATGACCTCAAGAATAATTAAAACAAGGATGGCATAGCCTGCACGGTAACAACGGATTTCAGCACTGGACCACACAGTGCTGTTTGCATCTCCAGCCCAACTGGGAAATAGCAGTTCCAGCATAAAGCCTGTTTTTTTTTTTTTTTTTTTTTTTTTTTGGCCAGCGATTCCCTCCGAATTTCTTTCAGTGAGGACAAGCAGATTCTTAGCCAGAACTAACAAACCTCTCCAGCATAAAAGATAAATCTGAGCCCCCCTGCCCCCGGCTTCCTCATGCCCTTTGCCTGGCGCCCCTCACACCGACAGCTTAGCGGTCATATTTTGCTAACTATCAAAACTTGGATTCATTCGATTTGCAGATGGGGACCCCTATTGGTATGAAAAAAAAATCCCAGGGAAAATGGAAACTAGACACAGCCTTCTTCACCAAATATGCCTGAACTCACCAATAAAAAGACACAATACGCACAATTCCATTTCACCAAGAAAATACGGATGGAGCGTTGAAATCCTCTCCCCCTGCAACCGCACCAACAGACACCCCTCTGGGAGAAGCCTCCCCCCTTTCCCAGCGAGGCTCTGAAGGCAACCTCCTGGCACCCCCTGCAGGGACATGTATGTGCACACGCGCGCGTCACTCCAGCCGCCGGTGTCACCGGGGCTGCCGTCCATCTCTTTGCTGACAGATCTCTGTGTTGGGCAGGATTTCCAATCCTTCATGACTATCTATTTGTCACTGCAGGTGAGTGCTGGCACTCAGACTGATCCCCAGCCACTTTCACAGTTACTTATCTATCTTTATGGATTCATCCTGTGTGTCAAGCCAGCGCATAACAGCATTACTGTCAGGGTGACAAAACTGTCCCCAGAGTGCCACAAATGATTCTCTCACCTTATGGCTGCTAGCAGGGGAAGCGCGGTGACACCACCTCGCCTTGCTCATCCTTCTCCAGCCCGAGCCTGGTTCCACCACCTCCTCCTGCAGGGAGAGCTCGCTAATGATGGGCTCAGGGGAGATGCGTGATCTCTCAAAATTATAGAGAAAAAAAGGGGGCAGGGCTAGTGTTCACCCCTTCCCACCAGGCACCCATGCTCTTGTCACCTGAGCGGAGGTGGGGCACCCAAGTGTTGAACATCTATCACTGCGGAGGCCCGAGAGGGGATCCCTTCCCCCTCCTCCCTAGGTCTGTCACTTGGCCACCCTCCCCAGCACACATACAACACACAGTGAGGGAACCACAAGGCTGTTCCCTGCCAAGCCTGTAAATCTGCACAGCCATGGCAAGCTGAGATCTGAATGTTGTCATTTTTAGAGCAGAAATATTAACTGGAACTAATAATAAATAAGAACTTCGAGGGCAGGTTGGATTTGCCAAATGATTTGTAATCATTTTCGGGAGCTGACTGCTTCAAAAATAACATCTCATTTCTTTTCTGTCTTGAAATGGAGCCCCGGTTCCATTTTCCTCCACACGCTTCCTTCGGAATGTAATTTTGACAGCAACATGGTGCCTGTGGCCATGTAAGTCGGAAGGAAGGTTTCTGCTTTTCCTTTATTTTAATCCCACAACAGCACGCCGAAATTAACACAGGAAGGGGAACACAGAGTTTTTATTGCCACTGGGAACTTGCTCGAGGATTCCACATTAAGCCATGCTGGTCCTAAACCAGGCCCACAATCCTGTCACTGGCCTGCCCAGTGACCTTCTAATGCCACCCAACAGTTACAGAGATCCATCCAAAATCAAGGTCAGTGGAGCCTAGCTCTGCTCACCAGGGCGGTCACACTATTATTTGGGGGCTTCGATAGTTGCTAAAAAAATAAAAAATAGATAGTCAACAAGACACTCTACTCACCAGGTGGGGTCGGGGATGAAGTCTAGTTGGAAGGCTTTGCTTTCCTACCGAAAGGTCAACTGGAATATAAGTGCACGGCAGGGGCACACGCACACACACAAACACGCGCCAGTTCAGACGTGCCTTGTGCTCCGCTTTGTTCTTACCCTGATGAGCGCTCACTGTCTTGAGTTTTTTAAAATAAGTTCAATCTGATTTCTGACACTGGAAAAACAAACCTAAAAGCAATTTAGAAAACACCTGCCCGTGAAGTCAGATGGCAAAATATCTAAAGCTTCTCTCGAAATCTGTGACCTCAGAGGCTGACATGGTTTGATGGGAAATTTAATGTAATAGGCTGCGAAAGCCAAGAGGCCTGTTGTCAGCAATGAAGTCTGAAAGTTAGCAGAATTAATAACACTGTACAATGGAAGAGCCCTCAAGGGACAGGGCTGCAGAACCCGGGCAGTGGGGAAAAATGACTTTTGAAGTCATTTCACTATGACATTCTGTCATCACTGCTAAACGGAAATAAAAAAATCATCCAAATCGCCACATGTTTCTTTGTGTGTCCTTCCCTTATCTAATATAAAGTAATAACACCCCACCCAGGCTGGGAATGGACCCTCGAGGGATTCCGAGCGCTCCATTTTGAATCGCTAAATGCAATAAGAATAAATGCAAGTGGGAGTCTGTTTAGCAGAGAGTGATGCCTGGTCTGTTGCCCATCGAAAGCCAATAAATCTCAATGCTTCAACAAGAGATGAAAATAGTTATCTCATCATTGCAGTGCCAGGGCGAAATTTTCTCTGAGCCGGAGTATTTTTATAGATGATTTATGTCCGGGAAGGATAGTTATTTAGCAAAATGGCAGATAATGATGAATAGAAAGTAAATATGAATAGCAGCAAGGGAGTGGTGCTTTGCCGCCGCAGCAGACCAAACAAAATACCTCCATAAAGTACATGCCACAGATAATTGCCATTACACTGAAACTAGCATCCCTGGATGACTGGGAGTGAAATACAAATGAGCCCATCTGATTTAGTAAGTGATGGCTTTTTGTTGTTCTAGAATACACGCCCCAGGAGTGTGCTAATTTTTCGTGAAAGCATACTTTATGTCTTTAGAGGACAGGCTCCGAGCTACGTTGATTGGATTCAAATCTCAGCGCAGCTTCCTACTTGGGAAACCTTGGGTAAGTTGCTTAATTCTTCTCAACCTTAGCTTCCCCATCTCTAAGATGGAGATAACAGTAGTGATCTCACAGCTTTGTTGCAAGGATGAATCTAGGGGAGCTGTACCATGATTCTTGGCCATGGAATTAATACTACATAAACACTGGCTGTGAGTTAGGATCCAGACACCCAGAGACCTATCTATTGCTCTTTGACTTTTATCCAGTCTTCGCCAGTCACTGAATCCTTCAGTTGAATCCAGGGTAAGATTTGAGAAGAGGAGCGCTATGAGGCGAAAATTTGCAGCCTACTGATTGGGTGGAGGTCAACATTTTCCCAGTATGCCTTTTGATCATTCCACCATCACTAGCCTTAATCCTCAAGGCATATGAAATGGTCATATGAAAGAGAAGTAAGGAATAAGAGAAATTATGCATGGAGTTACAATGGAAAGGAAGTCTATTTGAAAAATAAACAGAACTGAATTTTTGGAGCCTTTGAATAAAAGATAAGTTGACTGCACACAGAATGTCAAAATGGAACGGAAGATATTTTTTTAAACACTTTTTTTTTCTGTACTGAAGCACTACACAAGGAAAAAATAAACAACTAATTATAGTTTTAAACGTCCAAAACGCCATGTCCACCAAAAGCCCGGTGCTCATTAGTACTAGTAATTAACTTTACAACTGTCAACACAAACAGCACACAGGCTGACAGATAGAGAGGAGCTCTGAGGGTGCTAATAAATCCGGAAATAACAACTTGACACACAGATGCACAAAAGGATGCAGGTGATAAAGAAATGTTGACATCAAATCTAATTATCTTCGAAACGGCCAACTACAGCACGAGCCACAGTAATGCACTGTTATTGCCGCTGATGAGCCCCACTGGAACAGGGCTTAACCACTGCCTACAACCCAGCTTTTACAGCCCTTGTCAGAGCCAGTGAGGACAATATCAGACAGGAAATTATGAGTGTCATGACCCCTCCAAGTCAAAAATCCAGTGATGAATATGGACTCAGCAAGGCATAGCAGATTACCCCCTCACGAGTTCTAAAGCTGGGATGATATATGACATTTTTATCAGGCACTTTCTCAGGAATGTCACCAAGAGGGAAAATAAAGGCCCTGCAAAGAGGCAACTAGGTGAATTATGCAACTGTAATTGCCGATCATAACCTGATATGAGTTGAAATTGCTCTGTTTTCATATTGAGATAGCATAAAATTGTCGGGAAATGCAATGGTTCCTTAATGTGGGCTAGATGAGTCTAATATTCTGATCATTTTTCACTCGGCTGCAAGGTAAATCGAGCTTCCTTAACACAGTCACTGTGGCCCAGGGCAATCGAGGGGCCCAATTTTACACTTGAATTGAGCAAATATGTGTAAACTACGATTTTTCATATTTTCTGCATGCATAAGAAGATGAAACATCTTTATCATCTGTATTGTCTGGCTGAGCTTATACAAAATATTAGTTTATCTCTCCTACTTTGGTTCATTCCATAAGCGAGACACATAGATCTGAAGGACAGGCAATATCCCATATATAAAACAAGTCCATCTTTCATGCAGTCTCATTTCACAAGTTCTCCTATTTAAAACAACAAACCACCACAACAAAAACAGACACTGCCGCAGCATACAAAGGAAGCTTTTTTTTTTTTTTAAAGGGGAGGAAAAAATACAAATAAAGGCCCTGAATACCACCAATTGTTCCTTCATCCTCCTGCTTGTGCAGAGGAGGTGGGAAAAGCCCAAATAATCTTTGCTGTCTCTCCTAGACTGCCTCCCTTTTCCCCCTCAGATCAGTTATACCTGCAAGAGGATGGTATCAGCATCTTATTGCTTTCCCGCTGCGGCCTGCGGCAAATGGATAAAGAATATGTCGGCTTTCTTCCTCCTTGGAGTCATCTCTAAACCTGGGAGCATCTTGATAGTATTATTGGGGTTCTCTGCCTGTTACTTCTCATTCCTGAGCCCCAGCCCCTAGAGGGTAGAGGGCCCAGGCCTGGCAGAGCTGCTTCTTTATTGCAAAGTGAATTTTCCCCTCTACCTCTGTCACTCATCCTCAGGCCCTAGGTCAGCCATACAACACCATCCATGCACAGGGCAAGCTCTGCTTAGCCTAGAGCATGAGGTCCTGGAAATGGGTCTACTAATGAATCAGCCATTCTAAGGGCCATTATAGCAGGGTCCCTGTGGACACGTGTTCCTCCCACTGTGATTTAGTACTGACCGTCGATATATCAGGGCTATACTGGCTGATGTCTTTATCCTCTCGTCATTTTCTACAAGTATTCCATTGGTGAGCCCAGGCGTGACCCTTCCTCCTGCCATGTTCAGCCATCAGGCACAGTGAAACCTGCACTTATACATCCAGCAAACACACAAAGCATTCAAATAATCTCATGTTTTTTTGTCCTTTTAAAAATAATCAAACCATTTGTTTCTAATCAAAAGACCCCCTGGATAATAGAGTGTTAGTGACAGAGAAATCAAGGAGGGATAAATAAAACTGACAGACTGGGAAGAACCATTCAAAATCAGTCAAATTCAGCATGGGACAGTCACACCCCAAAGCTGAAATCTTCCGACGCTTCTTCTGCAGTGTCCAACCTGCTCTATAATGACTCAGTGCTATATAGATCAATGCTGAACAAAGTTTGCAAAAACTGTCTAAAGCTGGGCTAAGCTAAGGTACAGTTGGGAAAAAGTGTTTCCTATGGTGTACTTGGTGGGTCTAAGAGACCACTGTGTCAGTCTTAGGTACCCTCCCACCCTACCCTGCTCGAGCTTTCTCCTTTGTATGCCCACTGCATCTAAATGGACAGCACTTCAGTGCTCTCAAAGGCAGGGATCTTGCCTTATTTGTCTTGTTATTCCCAGCATCCAGCACAGTCCCTGGCAGAGTTGGCATTCAACAACTGTGTAATCCCTGAATGAACAAGTGAATGAAGTGACACCTGTGGCAACTGGCTAGTATATTCAGTATCTAATGCTGTGTAACAAATCACCCCCCAAATTAGGGGTCTAAAACAATAAGCATGATTATCTCAGTTTCTATGGATCAGGAATTTGGTTCAGGGTCTCTCACAAGGATGCAGTCAATGTATCAGAGGGTGCTGCAGTCATCTGAGGCTTGATGTGGGCTAGAAGATACACTTCTAAGCTCACTGCCATGGCTGTTGGCTGGAGACCTCAGTTCCTTACCATGAGGGCTTCTCCATAATGCTGCTCACAGCATGGCAGCTGGCTTCCCCCAGAGTGAGTGGTCCAGACAGAAAGAGATTGAGATGAACAGTGCCTTTTATGACCTAGTTTTCTCCCTTATTATGTTTGTCAGAAGCAAGTCACCACGTCTAGCCCACACTGAAAGGGAGAGGATTACATAAGGCTGTGAATTCCAGGAGCTGGGGATCACTGGGGGCCATCTTGGAGGTTGGCTACCAGTGCTAGATTCTAAGATAACAATGAACTCAACCAACATTTATTGAGTTCCCTCTATGTAACAGACCCTGTGCTGGGTGCTAGGGATACAATGGTCAGTGGAAAGCAAGGTACATGGCTCCTGCCCTCATGGAGTTTACAATCCAGTAGGGAAGCTGGGTGTTAAAAAGCTAGAATATGAGTATTACGTAGAGTGGCGGGAATATAGGAGCACAGGGCACTCTTAGCTTAAGATATATAAACTGGAACCATAGGCCGTTAGACAGATTGTCTTTTTATACGTGCTATTATTATGCCCTAGCCAACATTTTGGATTCTTCCCAAATAATTATACATTGTCCTGAAAATAGAGTGCTGGATTGTAAGTGAGGGTGAGCCCTTAATAGGTAGCAGGCAAGAATCAGAGATGGTTATCAGCTTCCTCTCTCCAGCGAGGAACTTCAGGCCAGGAGGGCAGACTTGCTCGATTGCAAAATAATAACTTTATATCAAAACACCTTCATTTTTCAGAGAGAAAACAAGTCATAGGTGGAGATAGAAAATCTGCTTTCTGAGCCCTGAAGATGCTCTTCTAATCACTAGATAATGGGGGACTGCATTGTACCCCTAAATGATCTGAACCCAACTAAGCCAAAACAAAACCTTCCTGGGTCATTTATTTACTATTTAAAATTTTCTTCATTTTTATTTTTCAAATAGTAGAAAGACAGTGAGTGTTAAGTTTTGGGGGGATTCTGTTTTTCTTGTTTTGTGTTGTTTTTTTAATCCAAGGATCGACTTCTTTCTTCCTAGGGAATCTTTATTGAATTGCAACTCATTCGATATTATTAAGAATTCTGATCAGAGGTAAACATGCAAAACACTCTGCTGAGGGGATTAAGACTCTTTGTTACTGTTTACATTATCTGTTTTTAATTCCTATATATCCTTTCTTTATCTCAGTGTTTCAACACTAGTTGCAAAACAGCCCTCACTAGCAGTAATGAGTCCCGGACCTTTGCAGACCTCCAGACATAGCTCCTTGTGTAGATAAGGCAGCCCCTTAACAAGGCTCCGTATCTGGATCAAGGTCTTTTACTGCTTTTCCACTTTCCTTGGCTCATCTGGCCTTCCAGAGGCTAAACCAGCTCACTAAATCAGGGACTTCAGGGTGATGGCTTAGTCGGCTGAATCTCTGAACTCAGCTGAGTCTAATGAAATGGATATGCTGTTCTTGGCTTCCTGAGTACCAATCCCCCCCACCCCCCCACCCCATACCGCAGCAGGCCTGAATCAAAACTGGGCCCTGTCCCCCAGTTAATCCCAGTTCACTGGTATGAACTAATGCTAAATTAAGCTTGTCCTAAAGATTTCAAGAATCAGGCACAACTCAAGTCTCCATCTCTCCCTTCCATGAATTTTCATGCTGCATTTGGGGTAAAGAATGCTCCCTGAGTTCTGCTTGCATTGGAATCACAGTAAAGTGTCGAAGAAAGAGGAGGAGCTTTTAAAATAATGGGGTTGGTTCGACTGCCACTTATTCTTATTTTATTTAGCAAGAGAGGAACTAGGTTCCGTCTTTTCTCTCCTGGAGCCCCAGTTTTCCTCTCAGCCGTTTCTATGATTACAAATACCTTCTACTCTTTTTTCATTACCAACTCACCTACACATCGAAATGGTACCTATTTCATCTTCCTGTCTTGTCTCTTCCTGTATGCCCCTTCCAGAGACTTAATTCAGACACCGTTGCTAAGCAACTATACATCATAGCAGCCAGTCACCAATTACTAATTGTCCTCAGCACTTTAGCCTTACAAATCTGGACCGCCTGCGACAATGGCAAGTAGTTTCGATGGCCAAAAACACACCAAAAGGTTTCTTAGCTCAGTGAAGGCAGAAGCACTAAAAATAAGGTACCACCATCATGGCAGTAACGAAGACTTCCGGTCTCTTATACCCACCAAAGCGCGCAGTTATAAAGCCACCAGCTTGGCACTGTTCCCTGGTCCTGCTCAGGAGGTAAATTGGAGGTATGGTATGGAAATATCTGAGCACACGCACTGACGGAAAAGTGGACACCGGCGTTTCACACTCACTCACCTTTCTCCCCAGTGGCACCACCCATTTCTACAGTCGCTAGTTGAATTGAGGGTCTATCAGTAATCAAATTTCAGCCTCAATTTTATGGTGAGTATAATGGAGTTAATTTCTCTAATGCTAGCAGTTTATGGAAGGGGTCTCTTGTGGCCGCACAGACCTGGGATTCGCAGCAGCTGTCAGAGATGCCGCTAAGGAATTCCTTATTAGCTAAGATGCAACCAGGCAGAAAACTCATTACACAGTGCTAAATATACTGAATCACATCTATTAGAGAAAAATGAACTTGATAATTACAACAAATAACTGCAGAAAGTGCTCAAGGAAAACAACAACCCACACCAGGATCTAAGTATACATGGAGTGTGAGCCGCACAAGACTAAAGGGAAACTAGGAATGTGCAGCCTTGTGCTGAAGGAGAAACCAGTCTCAAGGTAGGTGGGGCTGATTTAAGTTGCCTACGAAAATGACAAATTTACATTTCAAACGTGCCCTTGTTTACTGGGTATATGGAAAATTTTAATTAGAAAGAAATGCTCAGAGGGTAAACGCTTTGTTTGTAGACAGGTTCCTGGCGCAGCGGGGCTGGGAGGGCTGTAAGGGAGCCCACAGTAAACACTCCGTTTGACAAATAGAGATCTCTAATAGCTCAGTGGCACACACGATTTTCCCCGGAGCCTCACCAATGTTGAGAGTCAAGCTTGTCTTTTTCTCTAACACAAAATCGAAGTCTCTGAGTTGGAGGACCTTTGCCATCCCCGGCTGAGGAGTCTACAGGAGGAGACCCACTGCAAATATCGCCTACCCATTTTCTGAGCGCCTGACCTCACTCAGGCAAAGAGTCGCTACTATCACAGGTGGTTCAGGGCACTTCTGCTTCTCATGGCAAGGCCACGGAACCCAGTTAAGTTTGAGCTGAGACCCAGCAGGAGATGATCTTTGAAAACCCGGAGGAGGAGAAGAGGCTGGGTAGAGAGAGGAACGAGGAGAATAAAGACAAAAGAGGTGCCTTCCTATCCTAGAGGTCAAGGAGAGCCCCAAGAAAGTGTGACGAGCAAGGGTCAAAGCTGGCCAAAGCCCAGAGAAGTCCCTGACTCTGGCAACTTCCTCTCCACAGAGGGGCCAGATGGACACGTTTTTTCAGCACAGACAGGGCAGGATGGTTTCATCTCCCTCACGTCTGCTGAACAAAAATACAACTTTGGCCACTGCTGGCAGCAGCAGAAGAGACCTACCCACTCCGAACCCTGGGAAAATTAAGAGTCAAGCCTGTACATCCACACGAATAACTGAGCAGCCCTTTCCTCTTATTATTAATATTTTAAAGGGAATGGAAACAGAAGCAGTGAATGTGATTTCTCTATGACACTCAAGTGTGCTGATCAAAGAGGTCTACTTCCCTGCCTTACCGTTTTGGTGGAATGGCCTTTGGCACAAGTGAGGGATACTCTTGTTTTTGTCACCAACTCAATCTGTGACCTTTTTTTCCTAGTGGCCCTCCAGGAAAGCTTTCCTGGGGCTCTCAGCCCCAGGGCTTCTAGTGCAGTCACCCTTAGCCCTGGCATCACCCCGCTCCCCTAGCTTCCATCAAGGCAAATGAACACATGTTCTGGGAACTCCATGGGATATGAACTCGGAAGGACAGAGCCTCAAGAGCTGCTGGCTGCCACGGTGGGACCAAGACCACAGGGGCGGCAGCACATGGAGGACGAGAACACAGATCACGGCCACTCATTTGAACCCAAGGTCATACTGAACTCAAGTCAGATATTCTTGACCTTTTCAAACACATGAGCCAATAAATCATCTTTGCCGCTACCTCCCCACACTTCCCAGCCAGGCTTCCCCACCCCCACCCAGTTTTCAAGTGAAAGAATCCTGATAGAACATCACCTGCCCACTGTTAACCACAATGCTTCCCATGGACTCAGCCTGCCCTTGAAGGAAAGGACAGGGGAGAACCATATGACTTAAGAGGAAAGACCTAACCAGGTGACTGCTGACTCTGTTTAGTGGCTGCATTCTGTGGTCCAGACGCCCTGGGAATGGGCATTTCAGAACCCCGGGCACAGCATGGCGGGTCGCTGGGCACCGGCCCTTATTGCTGGTAGAAAGATCAGAAGACATGGGAGTTTCTGTCCCAACCAGTCAGCCAGCTGCACTGTGTTTCATCACGTATCAGTTTTTACTGAAAAGAAAACCATACAAATTTAATCAGCTCTTCATATGGAAATATTTAACTTTTTTTTCCCCTGGAGTTGTTTGATATTATTGTTTTAAGAGTCAGGATTACAAAAAGTATCAAGATGTGTGATAGTGGTGGACACAGAAAAGCATCCATTTCTGGCAAGGATGCAAGTCTCATTTCCAGTAGACTCAAGTCTTAAATGCACTGGCGTCTCTGTCAATTGCCTGGCTCAATGAAGAACATATTACATGCCCATAACCATGAAGTCTAAGACAAGAATGATCCATCTTGCACAGCCCTCACCCATTGTCAAGGCAGAACGCTATTATCGGTGAGAATAATATGATCTCAGAAAAGCTCCTGTTGCCCACAAGTTTAAGGAGTGTTCTGTTTCGGCAACCAAACCTCTGAGGTTTCTGTTTGCTCCTTTGCTCTTCAAAGATGTTATCAATCGGCCTTGTTCCAGAACTTTTAATCTCTGAAAACCTGTAATGTGGAACCATTACCTATATGCCTATTAAAGAACTATACTCTCTCTCCATAGTCATAAAATGTAAAACACCTCTTAAGAGACTTCCTTTGTTTCCCAGCCAAGGGCACATGAGATGAAAGAGGCTGCCTTTTAAATATAATTTTAAAACATTCTGTGAAATAAAATGAAGTACTGATATATAGAGTGATTTTAAAATGAGGACTGCTTTTGAGATCACGGGGCAGTCTGAAGTGCAAAAGTGATGTAAGTTAGAGGCCAACGCCTCTAACTTTCCATCTCAGAAATGGGTCATCAGAAACTTAGGGGCGAGGAAACTATAGCGCATTGGGAAGACATGTGCACTTGAAGACCACACATCACTTGTGTCAGTTCATAAAGAGGGCGGGTCAGCTAACTGCAAAGCCTAGCCCAAGCCCAGCTGGGACAAATGTTGACACCGTCCTGAACCGTACCCAACCACAGTCTCAAATCCTTCGAAACTCCTAATCCTGAGATACGTGCAAAGCGATAACGTGTGCAAGAGATGCAGCTATTATTATTAGATCACTGATCCAGATTCATTTTCTCAGTGCTATTTCGCTTGATGGTGGAGGAATCTATTTACTAAATGCCATGATATCTGCCAGGTGAGCAGAGTTAATCTCCCAGGCTCCTGTGAAGATTTCTTCTGGCCTTTATCATGTGGGTGACCCTGACCTCTGCCCTTGAAGGAGAAGTGGTGAAAACTGTTAGCAATGGAGAAGAGAGAAGCCTGTTCTTTTTTTTTTTTAATTTTTTTTTTTTTTTTTTTTTTTTTGCGGTACGCGGGCCTCTCCCGTCGCGGAGCACAGGCTCCAGACATGCAGGCTCAGCGGCCATGGCTCACGGGCCCAGCCGCTCCGCGGCATGTGGGATCTTCCCGGACCGGGGCGCGAACCCGTGTCCCCTGCATCGGCAGGTGGACTCTCAACCACTGCGCCACCAGGGAAGCCCAAGAAGCCTGTTCTTGAGGAGGAGTTTGGGGAACACAAAGCACAGAAAACTTCTATGTCAACGTTATGCATCATGCTTTTTTTAGAGGAAGAAGAAATCCCATTGCTCTTATGTAATCAGGAAATTGACAATGTCTATCTCCAGATAACCCACTGCTTGTGGTGTGATTTCAGTTGGAATCTTGCACTTAGAATGGTTTCCTACTGCCTGTTCTGGTGTTTCTGTCACTTTACATTGTTTTTTTGTTTGTTTGTTTTGTTTTGTTCTCTAGCAAATAAATCAGAAAGTTAATAGTTCTGTTGATTTGTTGAAGTTTTTTTCCTCCCCTTTTAAAAAATAAAGAAAAGAAAAGAATAGCTTTAAAGGGGGGAAAAAACGGATCCCAGCATGCTGACCACCCCAACGCAGTTTCAGGCTGTGGTCATGCCAACTGTCTAGTAAAGAGAGAAATTCCACTGTAGCAGAAGTAATAAAATCTTCTTTTAAAGCACAAATACCATGCAGGGAGGTAACGTAAACCCTTGCATTGGGACGGGGAAGGTGGGGTCGTACGGAGTAAAATATGGACTGGAGTGCTGGAGATTTGTGGTCACCACACTGCTCTGGAGAATCTTTCACCAAAAGCAGCTGTTTCCATGACCCAGAACCTTCTCTTCCTCTTAATCCATCACCCAGAGGATTTTAGAAAGATGTCAGCTATTATCTGAAGCTAGCTTCATTGTTATTCATATGACGAAATATTTATCACCCACTCTGCTTTTTCAAAGAGGCTGATCTCAGAGACAGATAGCTGGGAGATTCTCATCAGCATAGCAGCAGGCTTAGGGCAAAGCCAAATGTGACTGCCCTGGGAGACAGACAGGTGGATACAGGGAGGAAGCTCCTGCTTCAGAGTCAACAGACCACTGTTATCTTATCCGCCCCCAAACCACAGAGCCGAGCATTTCACAAGAGTCTCCTATCTGGATTTCTAGATCTCATAATTGACAAATAATTGACTTGCCTTAAAATAGGGGTCAGAGCTCCCCCAGTTACCACCCTTGGTGATGAACACACTGGGCCAACTGTTCCCCAGGCAGCCGGGAGGCATCCTGTCCCCGCCACAGGTCCCCCACCCCCACCCCCACCCCCGCCCCCGCTCAGTTTCTCCAACAAAAGGCAACAGTTGAATGCAGAGGAAAAGTCAAGTGAAAAGAGCTCCCGGATCCCGTGACACGAGGTATTCAGCGGCCAGATTGCTTTCACACAATCATTCAATATCTCTGATGATGGCCAGACTTAGACAGGGGATCCACTTGCCAGGTACCGCTTTGGACACTGCGAGCCGGCAAGCTGGGGACAGACTGCAAAGCCAAATTCCTGTTTCCGAATTCAGGCTCTTCACGCAAACATCCATGTCCTTGATGCGCTGCAGAATCCTGGGAAAAGAGCCGGCAGAGCAAGAGGGCAGGGCCCCAAGGAGGGACCTCTTACAGTCTCTACCCCCTGACGGGCCTTCCCGCTTCCCTTTCCCGAAAACTCTGCTTGAGGGGAAGGAGGGGGCGGCGTTCCTGGGGAAGTGAGACGCAGTAACAGCAGCGCAGCCCCAGTCATCCCCTTAATGCCCCAATGAATTAAACGCCCGGATACAAAGACCTGTATTTCACGTCACCTGGTATTCCCTCCCGCCCTCCCACCACCCGGGCGGTATGTAAACATTACAATTTCCCCCCCTCATCACTTTGGATTTAATTGTATTCCTAATTGAAAATGAAAATTAATTTGCTTTTGATCTATTCCAGGTGGCAGATCAGCCTGCAGTGGTAGCCGAGCGTTTCTTTTCCCCTCACTCTCCGAGTGACCACACACACACACGTGCCCATAAACACCAGCCTGCGTCACGGGCGTGAACAGGCAGCAGCCTCTTTCTGCACAAGATCTTCTAGTGTCTCTTATCCCTGGGCTGATTGGCACCGTTCAATTTTTTCATAGAAGATTTAGCAAAGTGACGATACTTGTGGAAATCAACTGCTGACAGACTTGCTGAGTTAAGTACATAATTAAGGCTGTGGAAATACAGATGTTGAACAATGGCGGCTTACATCAAGATGTATGCGGGGATCACAAATAACCGGGCATCTGGTTTCTTTATCTAAGTACCTTTCTTACGGTTTGGATCTTAATTTTTTACAGTTGACAGCAGTGTTATTTGAGCCAGTCAGTGGCATCTGGCTGCTGGAGGAAAGAAAAAAAAAAAAAAAAAAAAAGGAAAAAGAAAGAAAGCAAGAAAGAGGGGGGGGAAATCTCCATGCACTTTAATTAATTGTGGAGAAATAACATGGTCCTTCAACCGTGTAGTTTGTCATCAGTACACATTACAGATTTATATTAGATGTTTCTCCACAGTGTCAGGAATAATTAAAAGGGGGTAGGAAATGATGCCAACCAGCAATGCTTTACATCGGTGGTGAAAGTTTTATATTTATTACAGCCAAACAATTTTAGAAGAAGATGTCAACTCAGAGGCTTGACTGTGCGTGGAATACATATCAAGCTGGAGGGGAAGCCAAGGCTGCTGGAATAATGAGAAAGCGCTCATGTTTAATCTAACAGGCCGACCAGAATTGGTGTGGCGTGCCAGAGTTATTAAGGATGCGGCATCCCCTTTTTTCTCCTAAAAGCATTCACCCCAAACAATAAGTAACATACGCTTTTTTTTCCCCCTGAAATGATCTTCACCCAATTGCCCTTTCTGATCCTAATAAGAACAGAAAAAACAACTGTATGCAAATCACTTCTTTTGCTCAATTAATTTGTGCCACACTTTTGGCTTGGGCAGCACTGGTGGAATTACTTAGTAAAAAGATAGCAAAACGACACTTGCCTTCGTTTAGTACATGATTACAGCATCCCTGCCAGGGCCTTCCAGCCTGTAATGCAAATCTTTTGTTTGTTTGTTTGTTTGTTTAGGCCGCGCTGTGCAGCATGTGGGATCTTAGTTCCCCAACCAGGGATCGAACCCATGCCCCGTGCATTGGGAGCTCGGAGTCTTAACCTGGACTGCCAGGGAAGTCCCCTGTAATGCAAATCTTAGTTTCCTTATTCCTGGTACCACTGAACAAACCTGGAACATATTCCTTTATCTTTTTTAGAGATCACAGGCAAGGACTACATTTAGAAACCAAAGGTCACAAAAAAGCTCTTAGAAACATCCCACGTCAAAGGGCACGGTACATCAATCTTCTCGTTAGTTCTTTCGAAAGAGCAGATTTCCTTTTGTATCAGGAGTTCATCAGGCAGCACATTACTGGAGATGATTGGACGCCCTCAACCTTCATCGTGGGTCTTGCAGGAGAGTCAAATAATCCCCTAGTATGCGATGCCTGTCACTTCTTATTTATTAGCTTCTTGCCCTGGATATTTTCATAATTTCCATTTAGCTCGTGTGGCCCCAGAAGTGGAGACAACCTGGGAATCACAGCCTCAGGACGGCTTCACCTTTGCTCCCACAGACTCAGACAAGAGCAGTGCGCCAAACCAGGATTCTCTCCTCAGCGTCTGTGGGTCTAAATGGTGGGAATCCTCCTCCCTGAAACCCTCACGAGGTATGGAAAACAGCACCGGAGTCCTCAGAGCAACATAGGCCTCAGGGAATTGCCAGGTGGGTCTAACAGGGACAATTTGCTTCTACCATAAAGTAATAATACCCTCAATTATGTTAAACAATTTAATAACAATATCCTTAAATTTAGAGTGCTTTAAAAATTTCAAAGCACTTTTGTAAATATGATTTGATTTTACTGTATTTGTGTAGCTCAATGTGGAGGTACAAAAAGGGGAGAAACCACAGCGCTTTCTTCTTCCGTCCTAAATAAAACACACACCTCACTCATTCTCCCTTTGCTGGTGGCTTAGAAAAGTCTGTGTCTCGCTTTCGAAAGTACTCTCTGGACTCCCAATATAATAGAAACTTCTTCTTGTGGCCCTGCATCCTTTCTGACTATTCCTATCTCCTATCACTCCGCCATGAACATTGCTTCCACACTCTTCTTTCTCTAAGACATCAAGGCCAGGCCTACCTCAGAAACTTCGATTTACTGTCCCTCTGACTGGAACACTAACTCCAGGTTTTTCAGATCTCAGCTTAAATGTCACCTCTCAGAGAAGCTTTCTCTGACCTCTCTAATATTACCCACCCTTCTACCCCCATTTCCTAAGTCACTATCTGAAATGACCTTATTTACCTATCTGTTTAACATGGCTCTCTCCCACTGACACGTAAGCACCAAGAGAGCTTGGAAATACACAACTTCGGGGAAGATTTCTCTGCGTGCTTCAGTAATTAGTCTCAAATAATCTATGTGTCAAATTTTTCTTTAATTCAGTAGAAAGTCTTTAATCTGGTTAGTGTAACTGAAATTTCGACCATGTAAATGATTATTCTTCATCCCACTTGGGTTTCAAAGCCATGGATGGAACCTCTCCTTTGGAGTGATCCTAATGGAATTAACCAAATTTAAAGACATGTTGACCTGAAACCATTATTACTGGAAAGAAAAGAATCTGAATAGAAGGTCAAGCCACTGCATCTTGTGTCCCTAAAAGGATTGATTATTTAAGTCAACTTTTTTCACCGTAAGTAATAAAGCGGTTCACTCACCAGTCAGGAGGTTTGAACTCTGATTTGAATTGACGTTTGCCGAGGCTCAACCCAAAACCCCTGTGAAATGCAGCTTCGGGGAGGAGCCTCTAAGCGCAACTGTGGCCAAGGTGAGAACTGTTGGTTCGTGCCTTGAACAGCAGGTACCAATGGCAACCCTGTACACTGAGGGCTGGCCAGGACCAGAAGAAAAAAAGTTTAAATTAGAGCAGGCGGATTGGAACTCAACTAAGAAAACAAATTCCTACAGGAAGTGAGAGGCCTAATAAGTGACCAAGCGACTAAAAATCTCTGGAGAGATTATGATTAGGATCCATCCCTGACACCTGTACTTCTTGAGGACTGTGCCTGGTTCATGTCTGTAGCTCTGTATGGTTACCTAATATACTAAGCATTCAAGATATATGTAGTGGAGTGAGCTTGGAGGACAGGTCTTCCTGTAAGCTCCACGAGGCCAAGGTCTCTCCAGTACACGGCACAGTGGGAGACGTAAAAGTTGGTTGAAAGAAAAACATAAATCAATGAATAAATCAGTCAATGAATGAATGGGCCAGATCATTCCTGTAGGGCTAAGATGCTTGATAATTCTGTAGAGGTGTTAATGTTTCTCTCTCGAACTCGACATAGTTTCTTTCCAGAAGGCAAAGTATCTTTCCTTCTCCTCCATCCCTCTGTATCAACTCTGAAACAAAGGTTCTCCTACTTTTGGAGACGCAGAGGTGCCTCTGACAACCTGTCCTCCTCATCAAATTCATTAACAATACCTTCATTAAGCCTCAACCATGCAGCGCAGTTACATGCTGTAGAAAAAGCTAGAAGGAGCAGGTTCCCGGAGTCTGGGAGCTAATGGCTTAAAGGCCCCTGACAGGTGTGACGCGTGTAGTGTCAGCTCGGCTCTTGATCCCTTCCCTTCACTTCTCATCCTCCTTGACAATCCAGTTTGCCCTTTTCAAGCAGAAGAAAAGGAGCGTGTAAGCAAAAGGCCCCCCTTTCCGAGGTGCGCCCTCCAGCCCTCCCAAGCCCTGCCGGCTGCTCTAGTTGTCCTGTCTTGCTTTTACACGTGGACAGACATGAGGGCAGATGAAAAATCTCATGGTGTCGAAGGGACTGGATTTTCTCCCCCAGTTTTGTAGTCAGCGAGGTTTGCGGGGTGAGGGCATCCAAGAGAGTGGGGAAGGCCCTTCCCAAGTGGAGCACAATCTTGTCGCATCTGGTATCATAGCAGAAAGTGCTTCACCAAGAGGCCACTGCACTGAGAGCCCTCTACATGGATTTTAACCAAACTTGTGCCTCTACAGACCTGAAGTGTTCCATGCTTCTATCACTGGTTCCGAAGCCCACAGGGGTCAAGTTACATGACGTGAGGTTCTTCCCGACTCCTAGACTCTGATTCTATTCGTGCTTGAAAATATCCTCTGATTGTCTCTGGTGGGTCATCTTTCTGGGGATAAGCCTCTGCTTAGACCCTAATTTAATGCAGCTGTAGCCACCGCGAGGAGGATTTCATTTTTGATGTGTTCACTACTGGAATAAAGGTTCCAGTGGTGCCAAAAAATATAGGCCTTATATCAGGGCGAGTTCACTTCCGCGAGCAAGAATATCAGGTATACAGGTTCAGGAAGCTCTAAGATGAGAAGTAGAGTAGGGTGTATTCTTATTAAATGTGCTTCCTAAAATTCCAAAAATAACGACCGCTTTGAGGATAATTTAAAGTTATACATAATACCACCACTCTAATAAGCCTCGATGACATTCACATGCATATTTTTACATATTTTTGAACATAAAGACTAAATAATCATTAATTGGCTGTTTTCATTTCATAGCACATCATAAGCATTTCCCCATGCTTCCATGTTGTCTTCATAAACATTACCTATGTTTTTTCTAGAGAAGAGTCTATAAAAACTTAAACCATCTATTAAATAAGGGACTATAAATATAAATCCCTTGTAATCCAAAAACTTCTAAGCAATAGGGAAAAATAACATCTGAAATATGTGCAGCTGTGATACAGCAGAAGAAAACTGAATAAAGGATATATTAGATGATTTTGCCTAAAAGCAGGAGCACTGGACCCTATACCCTAGCTTTAGGACCTCTGGGAAATTAATCACTTTCCCTTTGCCTTAGTATTTTTTCCTCAATGAGACACAGAGGGTAGAGTTGGGTGAACTTGAAAATCCTTTCCTGCTCTAAAATTTTATGTTCATGCCTTAAAGCAACTTAATTCTAAGGAATACAAGGAATTAGGTACACTTTAACATACTCCTTACAGGAGTGGTACAGTGGAAACACACTGGGTTATGTCATTCCCCCCTTATGGGAATTGACCTCTCCAACACACATGGCTTCAGCAGCAGGATCCTAGCAGTCATGTTTGTTCAGGGTGGCCTCACCATCCCCCTGCTTCCTAAGCCAGAGTGGATTATTCCAGAAGTGGTAGCCCTCTTTCAGCCGTGTGGACAGAGATAGAGCAAAAGTTGGTGTGCTGAAAGAAGGGAGCAAGCAGACATGCAGGGAAATGCAGAAACCAAAGACAGAAACCTCCACCCACATCTATTCCTAAGATCAGGTTTCATGAGATATTCTGTATCCCTGACAAAATTCTACCAAAACAGTCACGCCCCTTATTTCACTTGTATATCTCACCTAGCAAAAAGCACTCAGAGTTAAGTCTCCAGGAAGTGTCCTCAGTATTACTGCACATCTACATACCTCTTGGTAATTTAAAAGGAAAGAAACAAAGCAGTATTATTTGCTCCATGTGTAGGAGAGGAACAGAGGCAATGAGCTTGTAAAAACCCAAACAACATGGAAATGTCCTGGCTGAGCTACAGCTCAATCCACACACTCTTGCTTAGCACAAAGACTACCTGTGAATTATTTCTGACCCTATAGCTTAACTTCTGTACGACAGAGTGGGAAACCACGAGAAGGAGCTAGAACGCTCAAAACTTCAGTGTTTTCAGAAACGAACGAGTTTCTGAATGAGCTTGGAGTTCTGGGCAAAAAGAGGCTCCAGTTTTTGGGTTTGACCCTTGGATCTATCTTTATGACCCAGGGATCCTCTCAGTTCCTTCTGCCTTCAATGCTAGGGACTCAGATTCCTGGCCCCAAGAAATGGGATCTGGTCTTCTGGTTGTTTTCCCTCAGTCCAGCCCTAATGACTGCCCTCTTATGCATGCAGAGATGTTAAGACAGATAGGCAACACGGAAGCTTGGAACTGAGTCCAGCCAGAATGCTGAAAACATTAAAGAGCTAAATATTAGATTAGGACTAATGTGCTAAATTCAGAATACTGAGAGGCAATTGGAACCTTAAAATAGGATAGACAGCTGAAAACATGAGCTTTTTTTGGGCTTTGCCTTCATCTACCCACCTATCTGCAGGTCTAATCTATCAGGTATTTAACCATATAGCAGAGATATTTCCTTCACTCCTCGGGGGAAGAAAGCCAGGAGGAATTGGTTCCATATGAAACAATGTGATCTCTATTACGTTTCTAAATTATAACTTTGCAGCCCCTGGATGTGATAACTGTGTTTGTTCATTACACTATCTCTACCATCACCACCACCACCACAAATCCCAACCTCAAAAACGAAGAAACTGGAAAGGGAAAGAAATGTATTCGATATATATCCCACACCCAGGGATCAATGTACAACTGCCCTTTGATTTAAAGAGGGAGGAAGTGAGGGAAAGATACAAAGATGTCTGACAATTCCAGTTATTTCAGCACAAATGTAAAGAATGGTCTTGGATTTGTCCGCATCAAAACCTTCCCAAGGTTTCCCATAAGTAGCAGGAAGCTGCTTTGTTAAAGACCCTTGTAACACACTGGGACAATGATCTACAATTAACTGTTCTCCAGTGGGCCTCAGCATGACAAACCCTAGTGGCTCCAAAGGAGCCCTTAAAACCTACCATGTCAATGAGCTCCCCCAAGCATGGGGATTTAGAGTTATGGATTAGACCTCTTAACTGTTCTCCTCCCCTCAAAATACCTTAAAGACCCTTGGCTCCCAGGGGAGGAGCTGTTAGAACTAGTGTCCGGTTAAGAGGTCTTTGGGAAGTCACGTGTCGACATAGTGCCAGGACATCCAATGACGACAATGCATTCAGCTGAATGCCCCCCCCCACTTCATGTTACCAAAAGCCCGATTGAAGGGCCAGAACCCCAGTGACTGCCCCCCACCAAAATGAAGAAGAGGCCTCATAGGGGGTCTCATTTCATTTCTGGCTGTGGTCTGGATAGCTATGTGGTCTTGGAAACAACACCTATTTTCTTGGTGCTTTAATTGTTATACCAATCCAGTACTGACGTGGCAAGTTATCTTGCAAGTTTACATTCAGGAATACCTTAAAATAAAAGTAGATGGAAAAAAAAAAAAAAGTAGACGATTTGGGGCTTCCCTGGTGGCGCAGTGGTTGAGAGTCTGCCTGCCGATGCAGGGGACACGGGTTCATGCCCCGGTCCGGGAAGATCCCACATGCCGCGGAGCGGCTGGGCCCGTGAGCCATGGCCGCTGAGCCTGCGCGTCCAGAGCCTGTGCTCCGCAACGGGAGAGGCCACAACAGTGAGAGACCTGTGTACCGCGGGAAAAAAAAAAAAAAAAAGTAGACGATTTGACTAAAGAGAACATGTTTTACGGCCAAAATAACAAAATGGACAAATCAGATCACGTCCGTCAATAAGGCCCTTCCTGCTGACCATCAGTCGCTTTGAGTGGTGTGTGAATTCTTTCGGAGCACAAGGAAAAACTCGGAACCAACTCTGCATTTTCTGACCTCAGTGGTTACAGTAACATACAAAAATGATATCAAATGGATGATCCCAAACTCTGTTTAGAACGGTGACCATGTCCTATTACTGTGAAAGGGATTTATTCCAATTGTTTTGCTGGTGACTCAATGTGCTTCATTTCCTAAGCACACACTGCCAATGAGGGGTGAGTGCCTAATACACATGGCTACAGACACCAGCTTATCACTGGAAATTATTTCAAGCCAATTTCTGTGAAAACGTAAACTATGATTGTAAAAAAGTAAAGCTCCAGAAGAATTAGAGAAACTTTAGTGGCCTGAAAGCATTAATGACCTTTTTCAAGATCCTAAAACTTCTAAAGAGCTCTGTTACCAGGTCTTATGTTCACACCATCCTACTGGTCTCGAGAGCTCAGTTCATTCCCCACCTGTGGCTAAACAGGTTCCAGGGTATAGTATTATACACAGCAGAGCATTTGGGAAACTTTTGGGATAATGACTGTAGCAGAACTGGAAATGATTATTTCCAAATAAAAGCTTTGTCCCCCCAATGTGTTCATGCCAACAGGCTGCGCTGAGATGGCAAAGTGAGGCACATTTTTTTGTTTTGTTTTTTGGCTCAATTTTTCCATCACTCTTTCTTTTTCTTATATAGCTAGGGAATTCTTTTCATTTTTGAATCATAAAGCTCTTAAACTCTGGTTTTAAGATGGAAAAGCAACGGGATCTTTTATTAGAAAAGTGCTGTTGAGAGCGGCTTTGTTTCCTTGTTACACAAACATCTGCCTTCCCAGAGAGAGGAAAGCCAATGTTTAATGTAAAGTCTATTTAGAAAGGTGATTTCACATATACCATTCAGTAATAAGGGAAATAACCAGCTTTAATTTTTTATTTTCAGATTCTTAAATGGTTTCAGAATTTGGCCTGTACTGCTATGTCCCCTCAAAATGCCAGGGGGCCCGTGCAAGACACCTTTGACCTTCGCCACTCAGAAGTGATGCTGAGATGGCTAAAATGTGGACGAGGCAATACAACACTGAATGCATCATAAGTTAGACACTTGGAAAGCTGTAAGGACTTTAAAGGCCATCACCTATTAAAAAGTCACACTGTTCGGGGCTCACAGGACTCAGATGTTTCTGACCAATGTAGAGCTTTTCCTATGGCCTGGAATGGGAGGAGTGCAAGTTTCATAAAGACAGTTTTAGACTAGACAGCTGTCTGTACTCAACTCAGCCTTTTGCCCGGATCCGGATTCCTAGACTGAGGCAACAGGCTTGGCAGGAAAGACAGGGTTTTTCTGCCCCGTTTCTCCTCACTCTTCAAACCTGAGGACGTTGCCCCAGAGATTTACCAGCCTCACAGCCTGAACTTCGTTTCTCTGTTAGACAGAAAGCAGCCAGTTCTTCAAGGATTACAGAGGCTTAGTCACATTACGAGAAAAGCACTAGTTCTTCAGAGACAACACTATCTCTGTGAGCAGGTGAAAGAAAGTCACTCGGGAACTGACAGGTCATTGGCCAATTTGTCATATGAAAACCTCTTAACCTAAATAGAAGCAAAGAAGGAATCTGGCTGCCAACTGGTAGAAGCATCAACAAACTTCTTAAACACAAGCCCTATAGGAAGATAGTTAAGGTGACTAATTAACCCACAATAAAATATCAAAATCGCAAAAACATTTGGAAATCTGTTTTCTTTCAATTACTGGCTTTGTACTTTAAGTGTTCTTATATCTCAGGTCGCTGAGTTGACATGAAGATTAAAGTAATCCTTTGTGGGATAATTTCATAATTTTATCAACCAGGAGAACGTCAAGGCAGTGCTACTTTCTTTGCATTTTAGGTCTTATCAATAGCTATTTACATGGCTGTATCCTTAAAACTTCTCCCTGTACTTAAACTAAGTGCTGGAGTACACAACCCCCTCCCTCTAAATGTCTGTTTATTTCTAAGTTTGAAATCGAGAATCACCCTTGACTCTGTCTCCTTCTTCATCTTTGTAACTAATTGGTATAAAATTCTCTCACATTAGAAGTCCTTTGAAATTCATCTCTCTCTTCTGTATCACTGCTCTGCCTAGTACATGCCCACCTCATGTTATTTCAAGAATACTGCTTTACTCCAAATACACTCCTTTAAACAAGAACAACCCAATTCATCGTACACCTGCCACCAAACTAATCTCTAAAATATCACCAGCATCAATGTCACTCTCAGCGTTGGAAACCTTTGAAGGCTTCCCAGAACTCAGCCATCTCTTAGTGTCTCTCTCTTGGTCTAAGTTTCTGAAACTTTCTGTTTTAGCCAGGTAGCCTAACTACTTTAGGCTATGTTTACTAAATTACTATCTTATCCTGATCCTTCTAATGAATTCTACCTAATTGCAATGACCTCTTCCCAACCATCTACATTTTACCCAACTGGAAAGTCAACTATTCCTGAAAATCTGATCTACGTGGCTTGAGATGAACCCACCATCTGACCTTGGACCTTGCTAATGAAATGACTATCTATCGTTTGGGTCTGTGAGGTCCCCTGGCATTTTCTCAGAGGTCCATGAATTTTATCAGAATTTGTAAATTGTATGCCTTCATTTCAATGATAATCTAAAATAATTATTCTACCAGTTACATAGACCAGACTTCTCTTTAGCAGTGACATTTTGAAACTGAAAAGCGCTTTTATAGAGTAGTACTGCTTTTCTTAATATTTCAGGGATTCACAACTGGTATCTATAAGCCTCTACTATTAGAAGGGTCTAAGAATATCTTTCTTCTAAGAGAAATCTGTAAGTGCATCTGACAATCATGTATTGTCATGTGACATATCTTTCCTAGTGTTGTCTTGAACTGTTATTAAAGACCTTTATTAGAGTTTATTTTTTCATGTTTCTGTGTCTTATCTTCCCAAACAGATGGTAAACTCTCTGGGGACAGGGATTATGTCTTAGACTTCTTTGGATTCCTGATGCACCAAACCTAATCTTGAAAAGAGCAAGTGCTTGGTCAAAACTGATTGCTCTCTTTTTGACTATGAAGGGCCGATCTCGTCCACACTGGATGCCAGAGGGGAATAAAACAATGAGGACACAGTTTCACTATATATCCAACCGAAAATTATGGAAAGGGAGTACTCAAATTGTCCAGCTGTGCGTGAGCCTCATCTGCACTAGGGCTGCATTGCTTGGAAACATTTCCCAACCAGTCACAGGGCTCCCAGAGGATGCTTTTTTTTTTTTTTTTTTTTTGCGGTAAGCAGGCCTCTCACTGTCGCGGCCCCTCCCGCCGTGGAGCACAGGCTCCGGAGGCACAGGCCCAGCAGCCATGGCCCACGGGCCCAGGCACTCCGCGGCACGTGGGATCCTCCCGGACCGGGGCACAGACCCGCGTCCCCTGCATTGGCAGGCGGACCCCCAACCATTGCGTCACCAGGGAAGCCCCAGAGGATGCTTTTTATACAACAAAGGTTTTCATCATTCCTTTCTTCCAATAATACAATAAAAATCAAGTCCGTTTATTAGTACTAAGTAAAATTGAAGCATTTCTTTCTCTTAACTGGTAAGAGGCACCAGAATTTTAAAAAGGTGTTGAATCCGACCTATTAACGTTTCTGGTAAGTCCTTAATTTCGTGCTATCGTACAGAGAATCCTAGAAGCACCATTCATCTCCTCTGTGAACAGGGTGGTCCTGTGTGTCATCCTATAGACTTTATTAGTAGCAAAATGAAGCCAAGAGATGTCAAGGAGACAGGATTAGAAGGAGCAGAGAACCTCAAAATGGGATTTTCCCACTTGAGGACTGCGAGAGGAGTGGAAAATTAATTGGCCCCTATCCATACACAGTGCTTCATTGATTACCTGCAATCTTTTCTCATGCAAGTATGTAGAGTTGATTTATATGGATTTACAGAGTGTAATACTTTATCGTGTTAGTTAAGAACTCGGGCAGCAATCGACAGCAGAGGCCAGCATAAATGAAACCACGGACTAATTTACTAGAAGAAAGAATATTCTTTAACCAGTGCCTTTCCCACTGTTGTTACCTGGAGATGGGAATGGGATAAACCAAGGAGGACTATGACACAAGATTGCTGATGGGATGTGAACTAATCCTGTGGTTCAGTGAATGTCATTCTTCACCACGGAAAGAGACCTGTGGCAGTTTCACGAAGAGCAAAAGATCAAGGTTGGAAATCGCTTGGATTTTACAAACCGGTGATAGATAAATACATAAATGAATACACACACATTTTATTTCGTAGCAGATCATTCCAAAGAATGTGCTAGGACTAGGGAAGAAAGTAGGCAGTTACAGGGACAAATGATAAACTTCTTGCAAAATAGTCTGCCCTATGCCTCATGTCTCAACTAACAAAAGGGGACAGGGAAGGTAGCTTTAGGAAGAAAATAACTAAAGCTAGGGCACGTGAGGAAGCTTTTCTTCCTCTGTGAACTGTTCTTTGTTCAAGTGCTACTGCACATTCAGCATGAAAGTTAATTAACACACAGCACACTGCTGCCTGGAACGCCTTATGTAATTATACCTGGAGTCTAATTAGGTAACTCTCCACTCTTCCTTGTCTCAATCACCCAAGCTACACTCTCTCAAAGTGTGGCTAGCATTCATTCAGGAAGGCTTGTGACATGCCTGTGAAATTGAAAAGTTGTCAGTTTCAACATGTTGGATACACTAACAGCCTAAATGAGCTTTCCCACATGCCTTTCATGCAGAAAATGAAACCTTGTGAGTTTCATCTTGCTGGATTCCTTTGGATTTTCTTCTGGTGTTCCACAGATTCCAGAACAGCATGCCAGGGAGAATTATACTTTATTGATGACAGAGTCAGGCCATCACTCATTGAGGTATTTGTGCTGTTATTTATTTAACTTTCATAGGATGATATACTGTTAATATTAACTCAGTGCTGATGGAATTCTGAGAAATTAAAATTCTTTTTCCTTAGACTTTTTTGGAATTTTCCAAACATTTTCCAACGAGGAAGCGTTATCTTTATGCTCATAAAAATGTAGGGAGGAAAAGAAAAATTGGTAAAAGACTCCTCCACAAAATGATCCCATCCTTAATTTTCCCACAGTCATGTATGAATGACGACCATGTAATATACACAGTGTAACTTACTACTACAGGATCTTATTTCAGAATTTAAAACATTGTGTACAATAAAATACTAACCTACAACAAAAGCTTTCATTTAGACTATCAAATTGAACAAATGTGCAAGCTATGTTGTAAATCCCCCCCAAGTATGTACAACTCAGTCAAATAGGGTACAGATTTTAGTGACACATGACGTGACAAGGGTTGTAATCAGTAAAGGTTAACAACAGATTACACTTATGTTTTTCTCTGACCACCATTTGTAAGTGACACCATAAATCACCCTTGAGATTTGTCACTTGGGCTTGGCACACCTTTGTTATCAGGTAAAAATGACAAAGGGAACACCACGTGCTTAAATCTGTTGATCCCATGAACAGGAAGTTCACAGGAGCTGAATGCCACCCCACGTATTCTGAAAATTGGTGGGAGGGGAGGGAGGAGTCGGGGGAGTGAGAAGCAGAAGTTAATTAGCTTCAATGCCTGGGTCCACTGCTACCATCAGCCATGCTACCCAACTGGTGGGCCAAGCCAAAGGGATCAGAGACAAGTCTTAACTACTGCCAAGTTCACACACTGCCTGAAGCGACTGTCAACTAATGATAGATTAGACATATCTGATTGCTCTATCAAAACATTCATCTCAAATCTTGATTAGTAACCCTATTGAATTATGATTAATTCACAAGGGCGCTGCTGACAGATAAGATACTTTATCTGACAACGTGTACTAGTTGCTTTGCCTGAAGCAAAACAACAACAACAACAACAAAAAACCCAACACAAAACAAAACACAAACTCCTGAGTTGCTAGTAAAATAAACAGTATCAAGTACAGCACGTTGAGAAGGATAATGAGGCTACAGTGCACCTTTTAGTTTAATACAGAGCTTGCTTGTGAGAACCCAGCCTTGATACAAAAACAGGAGGGGTTAAGGGAGAGACATACACTAGGAACAATATACTGCATATATTGCAAACAAGAGAAACCCAGAGAGCCCTCCTGCCTTTCCAGCAAGGAATGTGTAAGAGCTGGGAACTTGGGGTTGCTGCAGGAAGCGTCACCCTCAGTTTGGTGACATCCCAGTTACTCAGGCCAGAGGCAGAGTAGAATTGGCCTGCCTTTGTCAACGTCACCATCCAATTACTCTCCTTGTCTCTGGGATGAAGACAGCTGTGCATAGAAATATTCAGCAGACCTAAACTCTTGGGATTTTCAGAAGGTGGATGTTATTTTTTGTTACTGTTAGGAATTGAAATGAGGAGGAGGAGGGAAAGAACTAGTACTTCTGTGTTTTGTTTTCTTAAGAAAAGGGGTTACAATGAGTGTTTTAAAATATTTTTCTTTCTTTTTTTGTTTTAGCTTTGTCTGAAGCAAGGAAACCCTCCATATGATATACATTAAACTGTGAGTTTAGTACTTAGTGACTAAATGACTCAGGAAAGACTATCACGGCGTCTCTCATTCCGCTGGTATCTCTCAACCCAGCTCATCCCAAACCCGAACCTAAACTATCCGTCCACTCCTGTCCATTCACAGCTTTGTCAATCCCCCAAATTCAGCTGTGGTTGTTGGGGGATGGGAGTTACACAGTAAGAGGATGCTAAGTACTCAAAATCTCGTGGAATTTTAGACGGTATCATTATCTTATCCCGACCTTATGATTTTTCCAGAAGCCTAACGTCCTATAATCATGTTTCTCTTTTGCTAGTATTAACCTTTCGGTGACTTCTTTCCTTTCTCTCTCTCTCTCTCTCATAACTACCCTCTGTTAATCAATTGTGCACTGCAGATGGGGTCAAGGAAACCTACTTCCTCCTCGGATAGCCTCCAATGTCTCTACTCTTGGGGATAAAAGTGCTTTAAATGGAGTTATGGTCTAGGAAAATCAATATATGATTACTGCAAAGATTTGTATTGATTGTCCTGTTGCATTGCAAAAAGGCTAAAGAAAAATGGCATGGCACATTTGCCTTCAATGTCTACTCCACAGATTTTGTTGTGAATGTTTGGGGCAAGAAGAAAATGTTGGAACTTTATTTGATGACCTAAAGTTCTCATCATTCAATCCACTTACTTCTCTCTCTACCCGAGAAAACACTTCATTATAACTCTCTGGGCTTCCAATCTATAATACTGGTGACATCAGGGACTCCCAGGAGAGAGCTGAAGGGTGTCTACTCCCCACAAGGGGGCTGTGTCCGAAACTGCTGGTTCCCTTCCTATAGCATCCATCCTCCTCTTCTCCCTCCCTTACCGCATCCCGCTTTTGTTGGGAGCAGCGCTGTACTCAGCTGAAAAATATTTCTGTTTCCTGTATCAACAGGTGTGACTAAGTGATGAACTTCTGACTAATGGCATCTAGGTGGAGGTTGTTGGGTAAGGGCTTCTGGGGAAGTTCCTTCAAAGGGGGGAAGGGGATGACTCCATTGCCAGACACATTTGCACTCCCCCCTTTCTTCCTTCTTCCAACCTGGAATGTAGATGAGACATTAGGAGCTGGAGCAGTTCTCTTGTGACCATGAGGGAAACCTGAAAAGAGAAGCCACTTCAAAAGCCTGGCAGAGCCAAAAGACTGAAGGAACCACGAACATTGGTGATGTTGTGAAGCACCCATAATGGCCCTAGTCTTTCTGGATTTCTCTCAAATGAAGGCAATATAAATCCCTATAAGGCTGAAGACACTGTCTTTCAGGTCTGCAATATTTGCAGCCAAACGTCAGACACTTCTCCTACAAAATGCCTGATTATGTGAGTCCTCAATGTCACAACGACTAATAAAAATGAGTTATGTTTATCTTTAGGGTTAATGTCATATGCAATGGCCACTGGGTGGTCCAGATACTTTATGGTGTCTGTAATCATTTAGTTGCTTTTCTCATCATTAGAAAATATATAATTCCTATAGTTGAGGAAGCACTACAGTAATACAGTCATTTATTTATTTATTTATCTATTTGTTTGTTTATTTAAGATTTCAGCTAAGCCAGCACTGAATTTTTTTAAAATTTATTATATATAAAGCACAAACTTACAAGTACAGTTCTTTTGTTTTGTTTTGTTTGGCTGCACTGCCGGCTTGTGGGATCTTAGTTCCCCGGCCAGGGACTGAACCTGGGCCCCCGGCAGTAAGAGCTCAGAGTCCTAACCACTGGACCGCCAGGAAATTCCCAGTAATACAGTCTTTTAAAAGTTCAGTCTAAGAGGGAAGGGATATGGGAACAGATGTATATGTATAACTGATTCACTTTGTTATAAAGCAGAAACTAACACACCGTTGTGAAGCAATTATACCCCAATATAAAGTTGTAAAAAAAAAAAGTTCAGTCTTTGTTATTTTTAGCTGTACAGCCTCCATTTCCCTTTCTTATTACTTCTAGTAATAGGACTCCAATTTTCTTTTGGGAAATTGCTCCCCCCCCAGTAGTGGGCAGTCTTAGTGGGACTGCCATCAAGATATTCTGGCCTCCCCCAGCTGAGAAGCGAGTGCAAGATCCAGGCTGGGCCCCATCAGACTTTGATTCTTGAGTGCAGCAGAGCTTATTCCTTCCTGATAAGTGCACATGCTTTCCTCCTGCCCGGATCCTAGGAGCTGCACTGCTTCCTCTCCCGTCAGAGCTGTTTTTCATGGGTACTGTAAACCACCCCATAGCCTTTCATAAAGAGAAACTCTCCCTCCTGCTTTTTTCTTTTTTGCTTAAGTTAGCCAGTATTTGTTTCTGTTGCTTGCCACCAAAGAATTCTAACTCAGAAACTATCATCAGAAGGGAACTATGAGGCAGCCACTTTCCTTTTGTTTAAAAGAAGTTCTCAAGAAAGTAATTTCCAGCCTCTGCCTGGGGAAGGGAATGCCCAGCCGAGGGCAGAGTCTGCCCAGGGACTCCAGGGTCACACAGGACAAACTGCTCTGACCCCTTGCTTCGGATGGCGCTGTACTCAAGTCTCAATAGGACGCAGCATATTTGCTACAACAAAATCATCCCACGAAATAATAAAATTTGTTTGGGTTTTTCTGTGAATAAATTTGAAATCTATTTTCCAAAATTAAGGGACCCAGGAAACCACTTCTTTGTCTTACTGAAAAACCAACAGATACCTGACATCATTTAATGCAGAGCCCAATACCTAAAAGTAGGGAACCTGAGTTCTTACTGAATAAAAGAATTGCAGAATGAACACACCCTAACCCTAAGGCTTCAAGGCCCATTTAGAGAGTTCTGAAATAAGAGGTATTTTATTATTATAAATTAAGAGAGGGAGCTTCAAAAGCCTCTGCTTTATAGACAGCATACTCATTACTACAGAGTTCTTCTTAATGGCTAAAGTGACTAGGCAATTTAAATTTTTCATTGAATACGGACAGAAGTTGCTGATTACGGAGTTTACTGACTACTTAAGCGCCAATGGACTCCTACAACGTTTCCTTCAAAAACTGCAGCTTAAATAGAAGGTGATATTAAATTAGGAGAAAAGTGTAATTTTAGTAATATAATAGTAATACTGATAAAAAGCAACCTTTAGTTGCTTCCTGTTCCAAAAACTTTAAATATATAAAGTAATATAATACTCATAATAATCCATGACGTAAGTACTACTATGATCGCCTCTATTCAGATGGGGAATAATGAGGTTCAGGTGAAGCAGAGAGGTTAAGTAACTTGCCCAACATCATTTAGTCTGTACACGGAAGAACCAGGATAAATCTCAACACTGCTGTGATGAGACTGTATATTCCTCCTACAATGCAGGTGCTGACATAAAATACTGTAACTAGTCCAGGAAGCAATTTGGTCATGTAAGGCAAAAAGCCACACACGTTTATACCTTTTACTCAGTAAGTACACTTCTAATAATATATTCCAGGGAAACAATCTAAATGAAGGAAACACCTAAAGAGATTTTTATTGCAGCATTTATTCTTAAGAGTGAAACTAAGCAGAAGTAACCCAACTTTTCAATAATGGGAACTGCTTAAATAAAATACACTATTGAAACCTAATGGATTATTATCATCATTAAAATGCATAACTATTAAATTATAAAACAACATGGGAAACACTGGTGTTAAACAAAAAAGCAGAAAACAAAATTACACATATTCAACGATGCCACCTATATTCAACATTGTATTCATATGGCCCATGGCTGGAAATTAACTTCAAAATGAAAATGGTTGTATTAGGACAGTGGGACTGTGGCTAAATGCTCCCTGCACCCCCTCCGGTTTTTCTCTCTCATTTTTAAAATCTCAAGAAGGGTGAAAGATGACGCAGGAAAAATGCTTGCAAGAAAGGAAGAGAAATGGCACCAAGCTTCCACTGCCCCCGGATGCTTCTGGATCTTGATTGGGAAAGTCTATCGTCACCCCTTCACTGTAGATTAACTAGAAAGCTCCGAAGGAAGGGAAGCTTAGCCACGCAAGGCTCTTTATCCAGTCAAGGTAAATGAAGTTCGGCTGGTCAGGAGAATAAATAAGATTAGTTATGGGCTCCAGGTCATCCACTCATGGAGGTCAGCGAGTGTGAGGTTATTATCCTTGGTAGAAAAGCAGCAAAATAGCATTAAGGAATAAATTAATGAAAAAGGTAGAAGATTATTTGAACTAAAGCCCTAATCAGTTTAGAGATTTCACTCAACTGCTCTACTGGCCATCAGTCAAGCTCACAAAACAAATATGCTTGTTCTCTTAAGTCATTCCGGGAGATCTCCCTTTCTTGCTTCAAAGACATCCAATCTAAGGAAAGTCATGAATAAAGTTACGCCAGTTTGCTGTTACACCTCATACAAAACCCACCGAAGCATTAAGGTGCATTCTACTAAAATAGTAAAGCAGACTATTTATACTAGACGCATAATTGCTAGTCCTATTTGGCCTCTGATTCCAAATAGAACATCATCCTACACCCATTCAGAAACACTGAATTCACCAATGTGCAAACTGCATATTTTATTAAATAAACACAAACTGGGAGATAATGACATACATTTGTTTTCATTACAAGGAGTAATGCAATATTTCTCCAAGGCTTCCTGCATTAGCATTTCTTGCCACGTTTCAAATGTCTTTGAACTTTCTGAAAAGCTACATCTGTTAGCTCCCGCGTATACAGCCAAAAGTTACCAAGTGAATTAAGTTTTAATATAAATTGCTTTGTTCACTATTAAGATTGATGTTGGACACACTGTACTGTAAGTTGCAAAGTGCAATTACAATTCGTTGCAATTATCTGTGGTTGTTAATAGCACAAGATAGCATGTCACTTTCTACAGAGTGTATAATTTATCACCTGTGTGCTTTTTTTCTTCATGAACTCTTGTGGTATTCCAAATGTATAATCTTGTTGTATTTATTTCCCAGTGGTCCAACAAAATGCACAGCAAGTGCTGACCAGAACAAACTAAAAAGCACTGCTATTGACAAGCCGTCACTTGAGCGGTAATGAACATTCTGCCTCTACTTTCACCGCAACCAACCGGCAGCTTTAATTTATGATAAAGCAAAGGAGAGGCAACCTCCAGGTTTATTATACCCTCAGTGCTGTTTCAAATAAAGTAATTAGAAGGTCAAGAGACAGGTCTGGAAAGCCAAATATAAATGCAACCCTTCTGTACCGACACTGGGAAAAAAAAAAAAAAGAAAAAAGCCTAGTGTGTTCAAAGAACGTTTTATCCATCTTTCTTCTCCAGAGAGGGGCAAGTCAATTTTTTTTCCCCCAATACTACCGTAACCAATCAGAAACAGTGGCAACTCCTTTCTTTCACTCTCTAATTTGCTCCATATGGACGACGGGCAGCACACCTAACAGATACTGTCCTTAGGAGAACGTGATGAACTAGTCCCCCAAAACTGTTCTGAACTATAAACTTAGGACAGGTGATCTGTTTTTATTTTATTTTTTAATAAAGAAAAATTCAGTAGGTGGATGATGGAAAGGTTCTGGAGAAACCCTAGTAATGTAACAAGAGCCCTCCCTTCCCCCCAAGAAAACTTTAAAAATCTATTTAAAAAACCTTTTGCTTAAAATTTTTTCTTGAAAAAAGCATCTGAGGGAAAGGAGGTGACTTGGGGAAAAAAAAATTACCCTTTCAATGTATTTTGTTATCAGCGATGGAAAAAACAATTATAAGAAACTAGCATGCTGTTTCTAACGAACTGTCTGTTATTCTTCATCTGCAAGGCTCTTAATTTTACATATGTTGTAATCTGTTTGCTAACCTCTCTCTGCCTTTTTGTCTCCTATATAACAAAGACACCACGCTAAAAAAAAAAAAAAAAAAAAAAAGGCTGTGAAACCCAATGGACCTAGACTTTATATCCAGTCTACCTTCTGGGGAGTAAGTCAGAAAATTTTAAGGACCACATTCTCCCTTCTAAGCCAGCTGCCTTCAAACATGTTCATCCATGGATCACTTTAGTGAGAGATGAAGTCCCAGGAATCTATGCCATCTCTCTCCATTAGCCTACAGTTTCAAACCCTTTTCCTGGCCCCTAAATGAAGGGAAGGGGAAGGGAGGAAGAGAGAAGAGGAGGAAGGGAAGAGGGGAAGGAAGTGCCAAGGGCAGGAGGGAGAGAAGGAGACTAAACCAGACCTCGACCAGCTTCTGCACAGGTAGCTCTAGGACAGTTAACCAAATGATACAAATCATTCTTGGTGTCATAACCTATAAAAACGCTAATAGCTACTTGAAGGCTATCACATTCATCTTGATCCACCTCTTCTGGGGAACTGTGGAGCATATGCTCCCAAAGCCTTTTTGAAATAGCATTTCGTTGCGTCATTTTTGCTTCAAGTACTTTATCACTGTCTGTCCAAGCAGTTGGTATAATTACACCTGATTATGTAAGTGGTGGAAATGTATGTAATCTCTTAGTTAGAACATGTAATTATGTTGTAAAAATCCTTATGAAACTGTAAAACAAAAAGCACACAAGAATAGTAGGTGGGGTTTCTTTTCCTTTTCTTTTTTTTTTTTGACCCCCACTCAGAAAAACAACTGAAGCAACGACTCCATCATGGTGTGGTAGGAAATGGGTACCTCTGGGGCCCTCATCTACCTGGGTGAAGGAACGGGCAGCTTTGATCCAAGATCACCTTCGTATCCCTGAGGCCAAACAGTATTTGCAAGTCAGGCACTAATATAGAGACAACATCTGTACCATATGACCAACTGTATATATGAAATGCAAAATAGTATATTTTCTGAGACATACAGCATCTAGGTTGGTTTCTTCAACCCAGGAACATGGTTTTTTTTTTTTTTTTTTTTTTTTCTTTTTCTTTTTCTGTTGTTGCTTAAAAAATTTTTTTTCTTATTTATTTTACACTAAAATATAATGTTCCTAAATAATCTGTACCCTTAGTGGGGAAATAGGTATAGAAATAAACTAGATTTTTTTCAGAAGACACTTTGAGGCAGGAATTTCAGCCATTTTCTGCAAGGAGATAAAACAAGAAGTATGTGACTGACCTGAATTCCTCAATCCCCCTCTTCTACCCTGGTCTTTCCCTGGAGGTGCTAACGAGGAGTGAAATGTTTACCACGCTGGGCTGTGCAGTGGAATCAGATGCACAGAGCCTGAGAGATTCACACTGGACAGCAAGGCTTGTTTCATCAGGCTGTAAACCTTCAGTCTCAGCAGAAAGCCTGACTATGGCATTACTAGATGTCAAATCTCTACCAAACAGGAAATTCTCCAATTTCTACCTCTTCCCCATAAGACCTCGGCCCCAAAGGTATATAGTAATAGAGGAGTTCCCGGTTTCTGTCTTAGGGGCTCAGCGCTGAGGTCGGTTTTTAGGAAAATGTAAAGGAAACATACCACTGTACACGAGGACTTTACAAGTACTGCCCAGTACAGGGCAAAGCCCAGTACTTGCATAAATTTTGCATATATCCATTAAATACGTGAACTGTTACTAAAGAATTTCAAATGGTTCTGAGAGTGTGCCAGAGACTGAAAAAAGAAAAGCATGGCATCTGTGGGAGGTACTGTTGGTTGCCTCCCCAGCAACCATTTCCTTCTTGCTCCTTGCTAACAGAACTTCTATTTTATTCAACATTCAGAGCAAATGGACTCCAATGCCAGCTCAGGAGGAAGTTGGTTAATAAGCCAATCATGGTGTTTCCACTTCCCTTGCCAGTCTTTGGTTTAGGAGGAGACATGTGACTGAGATCTGGACTATGAGACCAGAGGGAAGGTCAACGGGGAGTTCCTTTGGAGCATTTTCGCACCCTGGAGAAGGAGACACTAGAAGGGTTGATGTCTTTCCATTGCTGTTGCTTCTACATCTGGATGTGATGCCTGGAGCAGCTGCAGCCATGTGAAACACAAAGGAAGCCAGCATAAGGGTAAAGGTTCCAGTGGCAGAACTTAGAAGAATCCAGGTATTCAGTGACATCATTGGGCCTATGATCTTATCAACCTACAGCTGTCCTACTTCTGAACTTCCTGTAATGTGAGATAATAATCACCCTTGTTTCAGCCAACTTGAGTCAGAGCACAATTTGATACTGTACCCATTTGACCATTATGGAAGGCTAGCATTTATATTCTTAGTTTAGCTACAAGCATAACAACACATCTGAATTTAAATCTCATTCATGAAAACTAAATTGCTATCTGCATACATTACTGGTGGGGTTTTAAAAATTGGTATAATCCTCTTGGAGAGCAGTTTGTCAATATGTATCAAGAGTTATAAAGAAGCTTATAAATTTTGATCCAGTATTTCACTTTGGGCAATTTATCTCAGGGAAATAATCCAAAACATGGAGACATATATACTCTATATTTGACAGGGTATTATGCCTCCATTAAAAATGCTGATTAAAACTGTTAGTAAAGTGAAAAATATTTATGACAAGTGAAAAGAAAGACGATAATAATAGTAACACTAAAACAACAATGCTCAACATGCGTGGAGGTTTAAGAGCTCAACGTGTGTAACAAAAAAATGGTTACAGAGCTGGTGTCATGGTGGGAGATTATGGGTGAGCTATTTTTGCCTGTTCTTTTGTTTCCAAATTTCCTAAATAGAAAAAATATATATATTTGAAATTTCCACCCTGCATTATTCAGCTGCTTAGTACAATTTGTGGGCTACGCTGATTGAAAATGTCTGGAGAGGGAGATTGGGTTAGCCTGGGGAAAAGACTTGAGGCAGATGCAGAAAGCTCATTAGCACCAGGATTTCTTCACAACTAGTTGGATTTTTTTCCTCTAAATTCTGACTTTTCTTTCTCTTTCTTTCCTTTTTTTTTTTTTAAAGAGATGATTATTCCATGATTTGGGTAAGGTGAATAATAATAGTTAACAAGTATGGGATGGTGAGCTAACACACCATCACTGAAAGAAGCCCATTGGGGAAAATTCCTATTTCTAAATAAGAGAAAGGAAATGCCAACTGCTTTGATTCAAGTGTTCTGCTTCAGAATAAATGTGCCCAGAAGCACAGAGGGGTACAAGGTGGGGACTGCGAGGTATTAGGGCATTTAAAAAAATAAAAAAATAAAAGCAGGGACATAGATGCTTCTTCTAGTTCTAAGCTAACAACAGCACTACTGACAGACTCCCAAAGAAGCTCACGATATTCCACATAATTAAGAGGGATGTTGGCATCAGAGGGACCAGAAATGTCCTGTAGATTAACTGCTGACTTCATTGCTAATGACTGCCCAATTGCTTTAGACTAATTGGTGCAATCTCCATTTTTGCAGCAAAGATGAAGTATCGACTTGATTTGGTGTCGATAAAAAATTGATGGATGCTTCTGACTGCTACTTCTCAACAATACACGGATTATTACTACCATGATTATCATAAATGACAAAACATGGGCAAGTGGTGATTACAAGTCTAATTCTATCTTGAGGTTTTAATGGCATAAACCACTCAGGCTTTACACTCATGATTTACTGCATCATCAAAATCCCTGAAAGGATTACTCTTGGGTGAATGCCACTCATTATCTTACCAATAATGCATTGGTTGGGCCCAACATGAAACAAATAATCAAGACTGAGTTCTTGGAAAAGCCCTTTTAAAATAGTTTTAGAAGGAGGCATGTACCTGCCAAAATCTTTCTCTTCATTTCTGGATGTTAGAGTTGTATTTTGCTCTGACATGTACAGAGGCTGGGTATCTCTGTGTCATACAACAGCCTACCAAGCTTCGTGCCAAAGCCTGGAGATGCTGTTTTCACCTCGGTTATTGCCAACCAAGCACCACCAGCGTGCCATGGACCAGGCAGAGAGAAAACGTTATAAACCTCACATGCTCCCCACCTGACTGAGCACAAACACTAGACCTGCAGGAATTGGGGGAAGAGGACAGGGAGGAAGGCAGAGAGGAGGAATTTGTTGTTATTTGGGAGAAATGCACAGAATACCCTGTGCTACAATAAAAGACATTTAGGTTGCTGCAGAGGCACCTCCAGTACTAGGGAGACTGTAGATTGGGAATGCAAAATAAAATGCCCCCAAAGCCCAGGTGGGCAACCAAAGAGTAAACACAGCAAAAGTGAGGGGTAGTAGCAACCAGGCAAGAGATATCCCCTGTAAGACGGGCAGCTAGCTACCCACTGCTGCCAAGTGATCGTTGCCAGGTGGAAGGGGACCAGTATTGTCCAATCTTCTGTGGGTTTTTTTTCAAGAGCAGTCAGACTTGTATGAAATATCCAGGTTTTAAAATGTTGGCAAACAATCACCAAAAAGTCTAGAATAATAAATGCTAGAGAGGGTGTGGAGAAAAAGGAACCCTCCTACACTGTTGGTGGGAAGGTAAAATGCTGCAGACACTATGGAAAACAGTGTGAACAGTGTAAAAAACTAAAAACAGCATTACCATATGATCCAGCAATCCCACTCCTGGGCATATATCTAAAGAAAACTGTAATTCAAAAAGATACATGCACCCCAATGTTCATAGCAGCACTATTTACAATAGACAAGACACGGAAACAACCTAAATGTCCATCGACAGATGAACGGATAAAGAAGATGTGGTATACTTATACAGTGGAATATTACTCAGCCATAAAAAAGAATGAAGTAATGTCATTTGCAGCAACATGGATAGACCTAGAGATTATCCTACTAAGTAAGTCAGAAAGAAAAAGACAAATATCATGATACTCCTTATATTTGGAATGTAAAAAAAATGATACAAATGAACTTATAAACAAAACAGGAATAGACCCATAGACATAGAAAACAAACTTATGGTTACCAAAGGGGAAGGGGAGGAGGGATAAATTAGGAGTTTGGGGTTAATATATACACAAACTACTATATGTAAAATAGATAACCAACAAGGACCTACTGTATAGCATAGGGAACTATATTCAATATTCTGTAATAACCTATAAGGGAAAAGAACCTGAAGAAAAAAATATATATGTATAACTGAATCACTTTGCTGTATACCTGAAACTACCACAACATTGTATATCAACTATACTTCAATTTAAAAAAAATTTTTATTAAAAAAAATGTTAGGGCTCCCCTGGTGGCGCAGTGGTTGAGAGTCCGCCTGCCGATGCAGGGGACACGGGTTCGTGCCCCGGTCCGGGAACATCTCACATGCCACGGAGCGGCTGGGCCCGTGAGCCATGGCTGCTAGGCCTGCGCATCTGGAGACTGTGCTCCGCAACGGGAGAGGCCACAGCAGTGAGAGGCCTGCGTACGGCAAAAAAAAAAAAAAAAAAAAAAAAATGTTAGCAAACAACTGTGTTTTTTAACATAATGGTTAAGGGAATGGATTCTGGGACCAGACTGCCTGGAGCTGGATGTTAGCTGGGCTAACATGTGGGACACATTACTTAATATGAATGTCACTTTTCCTTACATTTAAATGGGGATAGTAATTGCCACCACTTCATGGAGTTGTTTTGAGGATGAAATGAAGGAATAAAGGAAGGTGCATAAAATAATCCTGATACATAGTAATTGCTCCATGGCTACTATTGTTACCTGAGGCTAGACGTGGCCTCCTGGCTCTTAGTTTGTGACCTCTGTGGTAGGAAGAAATGATATATGAGGTAAGAGAGAAAAATGGCCCAGAGCAACCACTCTGAGGCTGACCACGTGAGTTGGAAGTCTGTTTTCCCCACTTGCTGGAGGCTGTCTGACCCTAAGTCAATCGGTGAAGCCTCAGCTTTCTCATCTGGCAAATAGGGATAACAAAGTACCTGCTTCATGGAGTGCTGTAAAGATGAAATTTAAAAATTTACATAAGCGTGTGGCATGGGATTTGGCATATGACAATCAAGAAATATGATTGTTATCATTATTCACATTATCTTTTAAGTTGAATTTTTCCAAAGTCTTAAAATTTTTTAATCTTTTGTTAAAAGCTGGTCCAAACTTTCTGCTCTGGTCCCAGTCCCTTCTGCTTTGGACACTGCTTTATTATTTTATTTTTAGTTCTTAGCCACAGGAAATTCCCTCTTGAAAATGAACCTCTGTTGCTTTATAAGGTGCTACTTCAAAAATTACAATTGTCACCAAGTGCAAAGACCTGCTGTAACACACAACTCTGCGTGTAAACAGAATAGGGGATGTACCTTCTTAGGAGAGAACGTTGCTACAGTACTCTACATGAAACATCATTGTTTCTGTAATATGGAAATAGCTGACAACATCCAGTTCAAGGGTCTCTGCAGCTGAAATATCCAGGACATCTCTCTCCATTTAAAAATGCCTGAAAACCCATCCCATGCACATCTGACAGCACACAATTCAGGCAAGCTAGACTCGTGCCAATGACACGAGAATGGCAATCTCCAGCTGAGCCATGGGAGTGATGACTCAGTGAGGTGGACCGAAATTCTCACACACACCGGACTAAAGGAGGTTCCCCAGTTTGCCCCCTCGTGCAGCTTGCACTGGGGGCCCCGGTAAATTTCCTCTCTAAAACAGATAGACCTTCAACCGAAGCACTGCAGGCTCTTGAAAACCAAAGCCTATCTATCACTAGCAAAGAAAACTGCATTTACTTTCGAATTTTTGTAAGATAGGATACAGATTATACTAGAAGTGGCCACAGGTGCACACTGCCAAAGTGGACATGCTTCAGGTCACCACTGGTCCTCTATCACTTACCTGTGATCTTCACATAGGCTTGCTAGTGCATGGAGAATCTTATATGTCACAGTTATTTGGGGAAAATAAATTATGGATATGATCTAGTATTCTGAGAACCACCAGACTGTCAGGTACAGACTTCTGCTTCCTAGTATCAAGAGTTGCTCTGTGACTCACCAAGGAAATCTCTGGGCCTCTCCAAATCTCAAATCACTGAAAGTGAGTCAGTTGACACACTTAAGAGAATGAACTTATGGTTCCTGGGCGGATGGGTGGGGGGAGGGATAGATGGGGAGTTTGGGATTGCCATGTACATGCTGTTATATTTAAAACAGATAACCAACAAGGACCTACTGTAGAGCACAGGGGACGCTGCTCAGTGTTCTGTAATAACCTAAATGGGAAAAGAATCTGAAAAAGAACAGATACATGTATGTGTATAACTGAATCACTTTGCTGTACACCCGAAACTAACACAACACTGTTAACCAACTAAACTCCAATATAAAATAAAAATTAAAAACGAAAGTCAGGGCTTCCCTGGTGGCGCAGTGGTTGAGAGTCCGCCTGTCGATGCAGGGGACGCGGGTTCGTGCCCCGGTCCGGGAAGATCCCACATGCCGCGGAGCGGCTGGGCCCGTGAGCCATGGCCGCTGAGCCTGCGTGTCCAGAGCCTGTGCTCCGCAACGGGAGAGGCCACAACAGTGAGAGGCCCGCGTACCGCAAACAAAAACAAAAGCGAAAACAAAAACCGAAAGTCAGATACAAAAAAAAAAAAAAGAAAAAAAACGCTGTGCTTTGCAACTGAAAGTTCTCAGAAAATTTCCAAAAGAAACTTCTTTAGATAACAATCTCCATAGCTTTCTTATGGTTTTATACTCCTAGTCATGGATATTACAACAACTGGATGTAAGTTAACTTTGTCTTCTCTGAGATCACTGAAATATTTTAAAAAGTCATGTGCATAATGCTATCCTCAATGACTTCAGTGTCACCCCCTTATGAGTGTGGAGATCATCTGATGCACAGGAGTCAGAGGTGGGTGAGATTAAAGGGAGGCTCCCTCTGGAAATATTCTACTGTAACCATCCACCCTCCTTCCTTCCCCACTCCCCCCTCCAAAAGACGTACGTCTTAAAAATGCCCCAATTCAATAAGAGATATCGCTTACTGTCAGGGATGCACATACCAGAGGAAGTGCTGGGGATAAAGGAAATCTGTGAATCAGGGAAAGATGTTGGTATGCAAGATTGAAGATATACCAGCTGGCCCACTGCTTCAGCTGGTTTCCAGAGGCCAGGAAGAAATTAGTCTCACAGTTCAGTTAAAAGAACACCTGGCCATTCACCCAGAGGCACAGATTCACTCTTGAACAGGGTTATCTTTGTTTCCATACCAAACACACCTAGGAGTTAAGTTATTTAAAATCCTGTGACTCTCATTGTCCTAAATCACTCGCGTTCATAAAACACAGGAGGTGAGGAAGTGGAGCTGGATGTAAAAATATGAGTGTCAACAAGACTGATTTTAAAGGCTTGGATGGTCTTCCTTTGACCATTGCAACTGGGTTGGGGCATGTCATATTGATTTCCGTTACTGAAGATTTACAAATGTGAAGAGCTAGGAGGGAAGGAATTGTATTCAAGCCGAAGAATGAGCACTCTGCCCACAAGCAAAGAGACATATTAGAGCCACTGAGGCTCAGAAAAATGGGGACAATAGCTCAGTGTTCCCCTGTCTGTTAGGGTCTGCGCAAAGCTCACAGGGACGGTCAAAAATAAACTCTGGTTCCTCGCTGGCTGATGAGGGTGGGAAATGTCATTGTACAGCTGAGCCCTCAACGTCAGCCCTCTGATGCTAACTCCTCTTTCTCCAAAGAAGGGTCAGGTTGAGGCTTGACATGAAGCACTGAGCAGTGTGTCTGGGTGGGTGAGTCACGGAAGAAGCTGCATGATGGTGGAGGAGATTACTGGGCTGGCCTCACAGCAGAAAGGCCAGATGTGTATGTGGTGGGGTGGGGAGAGGGGCGCTGGGGACAGGGCGATAGTGGGGGACTCAACAGCCTGCTAAGACAGAATGTACTGGCAGATACCACTAGCGCAAGGCTTGTTGGGAGGCCTGGGCTGACCCGAGGTGGAATGCAGCCTGGGAACTGGGCTCTTGGGAGATACTATCTTGAAACCAGTATCAGGCACAGATCTTTGGAAAAATCCCAACCTGCTGATTTGATTGCTCACTTGTTCTTCTCCCCAGTAAATTTCCACCCTCTTTTCTTCATCTGTTTATGGGCATCCTTCATTTTCCTTTCTTGCTCCTATCTCTCAGCTTTGCCAAACCTTGCAATCTGTTTGTTTGTTTTTTAATCAAGGTATAATTTACACCATTTAAGAACACAGTTTGAATTGAAAGGAATTTTAAATTTTGGAAATCATTTTAAATGTGCAGAAAAGTTAAAGAATAGGACCCCCAAACGCCCACCTACTCTTTACTGGAATTCATTTATTGTTAACATCTCTTGCAATATATATTGCTTTCTTTTTTTTTTTTTTTTTTTTTTTTGCTGGGGCCATTCACTGGTTGGTTAAAACACCATAGTGCCAAAAGGGGTCTCACAGCATTCAATGTGCGTTTACTAAACACCCACTGTGGAAGAACCCTGTGCTTGGTGCTGGGGAGAGGACAAGGATGACTGGCTCTATCCTCAAGGAATTTACAATTCAAGTGCTAGGCAGCAACAAGACGGCCACTGCCACACTCAAATTGAAAATAAAGTCTGAGCCTTTGGAGATACCTTTATCTGTGGATGCTGGCATGGGGAAGAAATTGGAGGAAACTACAGTTCTAACAGGAACTATAATTGGCAATCCAGCTTTTCTCCCAGTGGGTCAAACAGTATCAGTAACCAGGCATATTCAGATGCACTAACTGGGGGAAAAAAGGAGGAGGGGTTCCTTGGTCAAATATGTTTGGGAAACAGTAATTGAGAAAGTGCTTATCAAGTAGTTTCCTACATTGCAGTTTTTCCTCAGAGCCTTAAGTGGGCTCTGCTAATGGGCTTTGTGAATCTCCAAGAAAGAGGAGGGGATATATAATATTCCCCATTTCTCAAATGACACTGGATTAGCTCACAGGATTAGTGTCCCACGGGACACCCTTTGGAAGTGTGAAGGAAGCTCCTACTCTCGAAGAAACTAGAAAAATTTGTGGAGCAACATGCAAATAACTGTAAAATAGCATAGCCCAAGTTCCTAAGTACTGATACGCTATCATGTAAGAGTTAGGATGATGAACCAAAGAAAAAGCAGGAAACTTAAGAGGAACGGCGCGTTAGTAGTGTTTCTGCGATAGTGTTGATAGGTTCCTTTGTTTTTAACTGCATCACACGATTATTACCCAGAAACCTAGGTTACCTCCCAAACACTCAGCGGTCAGGTCTAGACTTATCAGACGTAAGGGAAGGAGCTGGGAACCTACATTTATCGAGTATCTATTAAGTGCCAGGTGTTGCTTTCTCTTCATTTAAAAACCTTGTAAAGTGTGTGCCTTCCTCGGATTATCTGTCTTGGCCTCTCCTGTAGCCTGAGCACTGGCACAAGGTCTGACACTTAATAGGAACCCGATGGATAGTTCCGGAATCAGAATGAACCTGTTTCATGGTGTGACCATAAATTCATCAGATGGATTTCCATAAGCTACATTAAAATGTTTCATTATTAGACCAAAGAGGTCATTAGCTGGTGGCCCACAGCCTGCAGACAGTGTTTTATTTGGCTTGTAGAGGGTTTTAAAATAAATCAACCACATTGAAAAGAGTTGGGAGATTTTCAATAAAATCCAGATTTCCAGCTTCCTCTGACATACCAGGAGATAAAGCAACACGGGACCAGCATTCTCATATGGCCACATCCAGCACAGAGCAGAGGGGTGACTGTAGCTGAAGAACGGTTCACCACTGTCCCCACCACTCTCCATTTCTCCACGTCACTAGGTCATGTCTCTGTTGCCAGTGATGACTGTGCTGGTGCTCCTGGGCATTGTAAGCATTAGAGCTTGTGACTTCTGATCTATAATACCAACCAATTTATGTTGTGCTTATTACATGCCTGATACCATTCTCAACACCTTTATATCTATTAATTGACAACAACCTTACAAGGTGGGTACTCTTATCATCTCCATTTTATAGATGACGATGCAAGTAAACAACTTGCTCCAGGTCTCACACCTAGTAAGTGGCAGAGTGAGCTTTGAACTCAGACCATCTGACTCCAGAGTCGTGCCCTTTACCACCATGGTCCACTTGCCTCTGTCACACACACACATATTTTATTACTCTGAATTGTTTTTACGTTTTTCATGGATGTCCATCTTTTATTTCCCAAAACTATATTGGCCTCAACAGCATCAAATGCATCAAATTTCTTCCGTGTTTTACTTTGGTAGACCTTTTTTTTCAAATGCCCTTTGATTCCACTTGATGAGGATGATCTGTATAAGTAAGTATATTCCATAATTCCACTCACCTCCAATAGGAAGCTAGCCAAAGCTGGCTCCCCAAGAGCAAGTGTGCTATTGGCCAAAACTGCCAAAGGCTGTCAGCCCCACACGGTTGAAGATGGAAGTTAGTTTTCACACTTCTCACAGTGACAAACCCTGCGAGCCTGTGTTACATAGCCGCTAGGCTGATGGCTAGGTATTAGGTTTCATTAGTTCCCCCATTTGGTTCAGTGTGGGTTTACCCACACAGCTGGGCTTGGAGCCTATCCTTTCGCTTAAATTAGTTCTAGTTCTCTGCAGTTTTGATTTACTGACAAAACACTCTCTTTATCTAGCAGTGGCATAAGAGTTTCATCTGGGTGGCAGAGACAAACTGTGTTTGTCTGGCTGTACAGAAACCGTGGTTGGTACAATTGGGCCAGTTGGGTCATTTAGCATTTCCATGTGGGGCACTCACCAGAGGAAGGTATTTTAATTCCCAATTAGTCCATATTAGCAAAGGAAATGTATTTTCCACTATTTCTTTACTGGGGATTCTGATTCATAAAATATCTTAAGGAAAATATATTTTACGTTACCGAGTCTTTGATTTCCCAGGGAAACTAATAAATAATCAACAAAAACATGATTAAAGACTGCTTGAACTACCATCCAAAAAAGGAACTCTAGCCGGCAAAGAGTCTTTCTGATCAGAATCTTTTTATTCCTAGAAACAGAATTCTTACTTAGCCTTTCAAAAGCCTGATGAAGGCTTCAGCTAAGTTTTGACATAAGATTTCCATATTCAAAATATCTGTTGAAATAAGGGGAGATGGGATATGAATCTTGAAACTGCATTAGTCTGAAAGAGAGCTTAGTAAGCTAGAAAGGGAAATTACTTCTCTGTAATTGGAATTCTCTCCTAAAAAATCCCTTTGAAATCATGTTCAGCCACTTTCCCATTATGTGTCCCAGAGAAGCTAACTTTAACCCTTTCTGGAACTACTCATCGGGAAACCATTTGATGTTTATAAATTACTCTGGGAAGAGATTCTTGAGCAATGGTCTGTGTCATCAAAGAACTTAATAATGAACAAGTAGTTCCCAAGAGTCCTAGACAGATTTAATAAAATTTTCTCCATGACACTTCCTCCCATTAGTACACTGATGCTTACATTTATGTTATCAATTTATCTTGGCCATACAGTCGTAAGACAGATGCCCCAAAACTCCCCAATTTCAGTTCCTTTATCTCTGAAATGACATAACTAAATTCTTCTCCAGCACAGTTCTTTAAGTTCTTTGAAGGCAGGGATTGTGTTTGATCCTTCTTTGTATCTTTAATGCCCGTATGTAGTAGTTGCTTGGTAAATGCCTCATGAATCATGAGTGAGAGTTAGCTGGGTAAGCATGGCAAGTTACTTAACTTCTATTCTCTTCAGGTTTTCTCATCTGCAAAATGGTAATAATGTCGTCCTCAAAAAACTCTCATGAGGATTAAATGAGTATATATATATATAAGTAATATGTACTACATGTGTTGTATTAGCATAGTGCTTGGGAAACAGCTATGTTATATAGCTATCAATATAGTAATATAACTAATAATATAATATTTTATACACACACACACACACACACATAAATATAGGTTCTCCTCCCTTTTACATCTACCTTGATGTGAAGACAAGAAATCTGGTTCTGCCTGGAGATAACCCATAATGCTAAGGCATTCCATTGAATTTCCATGTCATCAGGCTACATGGCTTCATTGTATTAGAGCTGGTGCCTGGTATCAAAACCAAAAGAGTGTTCATCTGGCCTATGGGAAAATTCTCATGTACATGTATGACATCCCATTTTGTTCTCTCTCCTCTTTGGTTAAGGATGCAAATTCATTAGATAGTATGTGGTGTCTAACATGGGTGTTTTGTAATTACTTGACAGCTATATCTTACTTTCATGCAGTAGCACAGCTTATAGTAATGAGGAGGAAATATCAATTTCAATTTGATTTGGAAGATAGTTATAGCCAAAGAATAACCCAACATGGGAAATTCTGTTGCTTTTACTTGCAAAATTTTAATAGGGTCATTTCCCTGAAGATGTAACATGCTAAGTAAAGATAATTAAACATTTTCTGAGCCTATTTCTTAATTATATTTATTGAAATATAATTCACATTCCACATGATTTACCCACTTAAAGAGTATATTTCAGTGACTTTTAGTATATTTGTTTCTGCCCACTCCAGCCTGACAAATACTACCTTTCTGTCTCTTACAGATTAGCCTATTCTGGACATTTCATATAAATGGAATCATACTGTATGGTATTTTGTAACTGGCTTCTTTCACTTAGCAATTCACAATTCATCCATATCATAGCATGTGTTATTATTTCATTTTTTATTGCCAAATAATATTCCATTGTATGGATATACCTCATCTTGATTAACCATTCATTATTCAAGAGACACCTGAGTTGTTTCCATTTTTGGCCTTTATGAATAATGCTCCTCTGAACATTTGTGTGCAAAGTTTGTATAGATCTATGTATTTATTTCTCTTGGGTAACTAGGAGTGAAATTGCTGGATCACATGGTAATTCTATGTTTAACAATTTTAAGAATTTCTAGACTGTTTTCCGAAGTGGCTACACCATTTTATATCCCCACTAGCAATACACAGGGCTGTAATATTTCCCTCTCGTCATCAACACTTGTTATAATTTGTCTTTATGATGACGTATGTTTTTAAGTGATCACAACAAATTTTTGAAAGTATCACTGCTTTAAAAATAATTGTGAAAGTCACAGTTTATTAAGAGCTTTGAAGATCTGAAGTGCTTCTGGAATTGTAAAGGGTAATGTAAATATCAAGAGCAGTAGAAATCTCCTTCCATGAAATGGTCACCAGGGAAATATAAGGATGAAGAGGTTAAAGTAGAATACATAATTTTGCTTAGAATCGGTTAAAAATGCATGCAGCTTCATAACCAGATAAAAAGACTACAGTACTCCTGATGGTGCCTTCTCTTCGTCTCCTCCCATTCGTTTGCTTTTGGGTGGTAAAAAGGATGCATTCAAGTAGAAATTTGTGGTCTTTTTCCTGAAGTGTTTGGAACACAATATTACCAATCATCTGGCCTCAAGGAAGCCCTTTCTGAGGCCAAATTCTACCAGGGTTGGAAGGCTGAGCATGAAGCTGGTGGCTTACATGTTGTCTGAGAGCACAACCTGGTGACCACATGCTGAAAGGAAAGTTCCCAGGGGACACTGAGAAAGATTAAGTCTTGGGAGGCTAGTTCAGTAGCCTTAAAAGCCATAAAGTACAGTGGGTGGGATTAACACGCTTTCCCATTCCTTACTCCACTCTTATCATTTCTCAGACCAATTGGAAGCAGAGAAAAAGCATGAAATCTAACGGTCTTTATCGATGAGTCCTATCTTATGCTTTGGGAGCAGGGCAAAGGGCAGGGCTATCAGATTCTAAAGTCATCTGAGAAAGCAAAAATTATGAAGACTCAAAATTACACTCAAAAGTCCCTTCAAGTTGAACTCAAATATCTACCTGTCACTTGTAGGTCAATACCATTTTTCAGTTAAGTCCAACACAGATAGGTTTCTCTCCACCAATGGAACAGATATGGCTCTTCAGTCAAGCACCAAATGTTCAATTAGGCAACAAACAGTTGCTTTATGTTTTGGGTCCATATTGCACCAAAAGCATACGTCTTTAAGGTGTTAGAATCACACTCATAATAGGAAAATATTCACCCTCTGAGAAGCAGGCACAGATTCCTGACTTCTATCTCACATTTACTCCAGGGCAAATGCTTATGGAATGGAATGTCAGGGAAAAAACTATATTGTTATTGCCATTTCTCTCTCTCTCTCTCTCTCTCTTGTTTAATATAAGCTAGTTAAAAAATGTGTATGATGCAATTACTGAAATCAGTTTCAAAAAAAATCCAAAGTTTAGACAAAAGTCATCTTCGTCATAGATTAAAAAGGAAGAGACTCAATTGCTAAAGAGACTTAAGATCACTGAATTCAGTAATAAAATTCCAGAGACTAGAAAAGGTTTTGGACTTTTTTGAAAGTGGAAGACTACTTAGATTTTTATCTAGCATAAACCACTCATTTTATAGCTGAGGAAAACAAGATCCAAACATATTTAGTGACTTATCCAAGGTCACAAGGCTGATGAGGGGCAGAGCCCAGCTCAGAGTGCAGACTTCCTGACCCTTATTTTATGTTGTTAGAAAGTCTGATGAATCAAAGAAATTGCTCAAAAGTAAAAGTATACCTAGTGGTTCCAACTTTACTATACATCACACGTTATACCAATTAAAATGCAATACATGGGTGATTATTGCTGTGCTTTAATCATATTGTGTTGCCTACAACATGCTGATGGACATGTGTTTTGGAAAATCAAATAAAACCACAGAGTTGGTTGTCACCGGCTCTATTTCTTTAATTTACATCGTCTCAGCTTGCCTTTGGGGTATTTATAGACCAAAGCAAACCTGTCCCCTAGAGACACTGTGGAAACAGTTCTTAAAGCAGAGTTATTCTCTTTGTTGTTGCAGTCACTAATAGTCAGAGATATCAGAATGGTAGCATGAGTCTGTGAGATTACATGGCAACTTCAGTTGCACCGGAATCTCCCCTGGTTAGCAGTCCCAGGAATCACCAGTAGCTGAGAAAAATACCCACAATCCAGGATCTGACTTGGGCCCAAAAAGTTAGGAGGGGTTTTTTTCACCCGTAAATATATCTGTCCTCCATTCTCCAGCCCAACCCCCTTCCTCTTCTTTGAAATATGAGTATGATTTCTATGCCTGGTGACCTGTGGGAATATACTTGCTTGTTTGCTTTCTCCTGTGTTTTCCTTAATGCAGTAACTTGAAATGTAAACATGAGGTGACAAGTAAATCCTCAGTCAAAATAAGTTTGCAACCAAACAGGAGGAGGAAAAGAAAAAGCACGTAGAAAGCTGGCCATGGAGGCTGTTGAATGGGGGCCAAATCCATGGCCAAAGCACTAATAGAGCACAGCGTCCATCACGCAAGATCATTCCTGCTCTTATTTGTCAGGCTGCATTCTGGATCTTTTCCTTTGAGACTCACCATTTGTTCTGACTTTATATCTAATGCAACAAATAGGTAAAGAGAGATCATGGCACGCTGTCTGGATATACATTTTGGCTGCTTTTCTCCAAACCAGAGGTACCTCAAGGAATAATGTCTGTCAATCCAGAGGGGGGGAAAATGTCTGTGTGTTGGTTTTTAAAATTTCCTTGTGAGGCAGAAACTTAGGAAATTAATGATATCTTCTATGATTCAGACATGGAGAGAATCCAGACTTTCCCATTCTCACTTGCCACAGAGTTTGGGGGAATCCGGCCAATTTATGGCACAGTCTCTATCTGAGGAGAAATGAAGGTCACAGAGTTGTAAATCACAGAGAGGGGACAACACTTACCACCCAGCCACCGGCTGTTTTCAGGGGGTCTTTAGCAACAGCTCGAGGGCTACCAAGTGTCCTGAAAGCAAAAATGCGTCCAGTGCCACATTATGAAAAAGTCACCACTTTCAGCAGTTTCCATATTGTTGCCATAAATTCTACCCCTTTCTTCCTCGGTTTGGTTGCGTTGGTCCCATGGCAGCCATGACAGCCTGTCTCCACAGGACCTAAGCTGGGAGGGATGAGTTACAAACCCAAATCCCAGTGTTTGTTAAGGGGATTTATGCATTAAGTTCTCTGAAACTTTACCCGGAAAGTCTTCCTCATTCCTCTGGTGGGTTTCCGGAAGAGAGAAATCCCCTTGGCGTATCTCCCTTTGACTCAGTGCTAGATAGGGGCATGTATAAATCCTGCTAATGACTTCTGCCTGTGGCTGACAGGTTCTGGTCTTTGGTGAAAGCTGGCTTCTCAAAAACTGCTTTTTATTTCTTTCTGAAGAGGGTTTCTTGCAGGACTTCTTCAGTAAGCATCAGTCAGCGTCCCCCATGACAGCTGTCGACACCCTTCGTTTACTTGGGTGCTCCAGACCAAGGGATCTAATTCATGCTCTCAGATCTGGGATCCTACACATTCCAACATTTAGAATTTAAAATCATCTTGGGTAAAATCTATAGGCTCTGTTTTGGGAGTTAGTTTCCTTTCTTTGGAGATGGGAGGGAGTTACCTTTTTAACATATTACGCTCTTGAGATACAGAATTCTTGGTTTTCCTTTGTGAATTAGCACCATTCACGAGGGGGATGGTGAGGGTGCTTGGACACTGACTGATTTTATAGTCCCTGGCTATAGGGACCGATTCAGGGAAGGACTCATAAATCAGTCAGACTAAGGAGGCACGGTAAGGAGCTGGGGCTTCTGAGGAAGAAACGTTTTTCTTCTATTATAGGATTAGTGGTGTGATGGTAGATGTGAAGTCTGGAGCTGCAACCATCTTGCAAACAGAAAAGGCCAAAGCTGCCAGGAGCTATGAGGAAGCTAAGAATGCAACCAACTAAGAAGAACAAAGAGCAGAGAGATGGGTCCTGATGATATGGTTAATCCCTGCACTAAGCTATGCCTGAAGCTAGTTACCATGCACTTTACAATGGTGTGAACCACTGAACTCTTTCTACTGAAGTCAATTTGAATAGGGTTTTCTGTCTCTTGCAACTGATACCTAAATTCAGTAAGGAGGCTCTGCGGGGGTGGGGGTGGGGGTGGGGGTGGGGGTGGGGGTGGTGTTGGGGGTGGTGGGGGTGGTGGTGGGCGTGGGGGTGGTGGTGGGGGTGGTGGTGGGGGTGGGGGTGGTGGTGGTGGTGGTGGGGGGGGTGGTGGGGGTGGGGGTGGTGGTGGTGGTGGTGGGGGGGGTGGTGGGGGGGGTGGTGGTGGGGGGGTGGTGGGGGTGGTGGTGGTGGTGGGGATGGTGGGGGTGGTGGTGGTGGTGGTGGGGGTGGTGGTGGGGGTGGTGGTGGTGGTGGTGGGGTGGTGGTGGGGGGGGTGGTGGGGGGGGTGGTGGTGGTGGTGGGGGTGGTGGTGGTGGGGGTGGTGGGGGTGGTGGTGGTGGTGGGGGTGGTGGTGGTGGGGGTGGTGGGGGTGGGGGTGGTGGTGGTGGTGGTGGGGGGGGTGGTGGTGGTGGTGGGGGTGGTGGTGGTGGGGGTGGTGGGGGTGGTGGTGGTGGTGGGGGTGGTGGTGGTGGGTGGTGGTGGTGGTGTGTGTGTGTGTGTGTGTGTGTGTGTGTGTGTGTGTGTGTGGTCTCTGATCTACAGTCCTATCTGCTCCTAGAACATGGAAACACATTACAACAATCTTGACATCTTGAACAGAGATGCTGGCAGAAGTCCTTTAAGATTCCATCCCTCTTATAACCTCAAGTACTACCTTGCTTGCCCTCTCAATAATGCGCCCGTACTCCTGCGTCTATAACTTCCCTCACCACTGCTTTTCGCCCTTGGCATATATACATGCTCTTAACTCTCCCATCTTATGAAATGTCTCCCTTTACTCAGACCCTATGCTAGCTGTCACCCTGTAACTATACTTTCTTTCTCAGTCGAGCTTTCTGTAGGAATAGTCTACACCAACCCTTTCCAAAGCCTCAGTTCTGCAGAGGGTTATATAAAAAAGAGTGTATGTATGGTCAAATAAATTTGGGGAAATGCTCCAGGCGGTAGCCTCCTTTTGGAGATTTACAATTAACATGAGAGTATCAAGGGCTTTGGGGATTGTTGCAGGAATGAAAACTATTCCATTTTATTTAACCCAATGTTTCCCAAATTTATTTGACTATGGAAACCACCCCCCTCTTTTAGTCTGCTTACAATCATTTAACATCCCAAGGATTGAGAGTTATGAGGGGCACACATTGGGGAATGATGCTTTATACCTGATGCTTTCGTCTCTCACCTCCCATTTATTCACCTCAAATTTATTAGAGAATATTTTCAAATACCAAAAGTATATAGAATATTGGTAGCTCTTATCAGTTTTGCCAAATCTTAATGAGAAAGATCTAGATCAAATATGGCAAAAGACTTGCGGTTTTCAAATGTTGCATTTCTCTCGTGCCTTTTCACCTTAGCACACATCCCCTTTGTCTTGAGTGCCCCTTCTCTCCTTTCCCCACCATTCTTTGCCTGGCAAAATCCTATTCCTTCTTCAAGACTCAGATATTAATACCTCCAGGAAACCTTTCCTGACCCTTCCTTCTCCCCAGCCTATCACGGTTCCATGGCCTCCTTTGATTTCCCAAAGTCCCCTGAATGCACCCCTATCAAAAGATAGCAACGATCACATTCTTAATTGCCTGCGTACTCACCGGTCTCCCTTACTAGACACCAAAAGTTCCTTAAGGATAGAACCTGTCTTTTATTTCTGAATCCTCAACCTCCTGCCCAGCGCCAGGAATATCAGAGATCACTCTTTCATGTTTCTTGAATGATGAACGTTCCAGGCCTTCTCAGTGGGTCTTCCCTGCACTTAATAGAAGTGTACAGGTGTACAAGCCACCAAATTTCTCGGCTACTGTGTTGTCAAGACTTCTCCACGTTTTATCCAGCTACTACCTTTCCTCTTAGCATGCTGTCTTCATTTTTATTTTTCCCTCTAAAAGCAACTGAATCAGCTAGGATGTGCTCTGTTCCAAGGAGCAGAAAACGAACTCTCAAAAGCTGCAGCCATCAGGATACTAATTCATTTAAGAAGTCTGGAGGTGGGAGGTTGTTTTTGTTGTTCTTTTTTTTTTTTTTTTTTTGGCTGCATGTTTGGGTCTTCACTGCTGCACATGGGCTCTCTCTTAGTTGTGGTGCACAGGCCTCTCATTGCGGTGGCCTGTCTTGTTGCAGAGCGTGGGCTCCAGTAGTTGTGGCTCACAGGCTCCAGAGTGCAGGCCCAGTAGTTGTGGCACACGGGCCTAGTTGCTCTGCGGCACGTAGGATCTTCCCGGACCAGGGCTTGAACCCGTGTCCCCGGCACTGGAAGGCGGATTCCCAACCACCGCGCCACCAGGGAAGCCCGAGGTGGGGTTTTGACGTTGTTCATCATGGATCTGGGCTCTTTCTGACCATCCGTTCCACCAACACCAGTGCAGTAGCTTTTTGCCCTCATACTTGTCCCCTTATGGTTGAAAGCTGGCTGTTGAAGCTCCAACATCGTGTCCTCTCACTGGGTACCAAGGCAGGAAGCCTCCGAAAGGGCAGAGGATAAGGCTCTGTCTTTTTACCAGCAAGGAAACCCTTCCTAGAAGCCTTAGCAGGCTTTGCCTTACAACTTATAGGTTAGAACTCGTCCCATGGTTCCCTGCTTGCAAGGGAGGCTGGGAGAGTGAGCATCTAATGCCATGGCTTGCTTAACCCAACTCTGATTTACCCCTGGGGCTGGCAGAGGGGCTGACCTTCCCTGAAATTAAGGGCCCTCTATCCACCAGCTGAACAAAATTCGGTTCTTAGCGGGGTGAAGAAGAAGGGTAGGGATAGGGGATTGGCTGTCGGACAGGCAACAAAGTGTGCCTGCCAGGACAACACTGGTGCGGTTGCCCGGGGATCTGGCCGTGAAACGGAAAGATTCAAGTTTCTAGGCCGAGGTTTCTCACTGGCCACCCCTGGGTTCTTGGCCAGCTCCTGATGATATCTGAGTTTAATGTTCATTAGCTCTAATATGAGGTTTCCTCAGCAGTATCCTGAGGGCTGATTAATAACTTTTAAAACAGGTGGAAAAAAAGTGCTTCTGTCCACCCAAATTCTTAGGTTAGGCATCTCCTGATGTTTCTTCAGGCAAGAAAACATGAGTTCATGTATTCATTTGAGAGTTACTGCACCTCTCCCTTGTGGCAGTTTGGGTCACAGAGAGAGTTACGGCCACCTCGGCCCTCAAGTGGCTTACTTTCAGGTGAACAAGACAAACATTTACACAAACAGCTAATAAGCTTAACGTGTAAGTGCAAGAATTAAGATCTGTAGAAAGTGCCATGGACCAGAGAGGTGGTCAGTTTGCTGGGCAGGGGAAGGATGCCTACGGGGCGGCCGTATACATTTTACACGTGTTGCACGGGGTTAGGAGGAAGCCCTAAATACTGAGTCCAGAAGGCCTCTTAAAGGAGGAAACATCTGCACTGGCGGCAAAGGAAAAGTGCAGTTTGCTGGGGGTGGGGTGGGGTGGAGGAGACAAAGTAAGGAAGGATTCCAAGGAGAGAAGAAAACATGAGCAGAGGAGTGGAAACCTAAGAGTACAGTGGATGGAAAATCCGGGATACAGTAAATGCTCTGGAGCAGACCTACCACTGGGGCAGGGGGCGGGGGGGGGGCAGTAGCAGAGGAAACAGAGAGGAGTGTGGAAGGCACGGAAGGCTTCTTACAACCTGAACCTACCTTATCCGTTAGTTGGCAACTGAGAGTCAATGAAGTTTTAAAGCTTTAAAAGTAACTCTTTCCTCCAAAGGTTAGAGAGGCCAATCCCATTCGCAAATTAAATGGCTACTAGATTGCAGCACTCCTAAAAGATTATAAACTATGTTTAATACACAAAGACTTCATTATCATGTAAGAGAAATAACTGTCAACTGCGTTTCTAGGTTTTTAAGAAACTCGGATGAAATGAAAACCTGTATTTTGTCCTTCCATAAAACTGAACAGGTTAGGGATAGATCCCATAAATCCTGCAATTATTTAAAAGCACAAAGCCTAGCTTTACTACATTATCACTTTTTAAAATAACACATCACCAGATTCTGGTTCCCAAAACCACTTTGGGGAAAAGTGCTTTCCTAAGTGACATCACCCCCATTTTCCACATAAAGTAAAAAAAATTAAGGCTCATATTGAGAAGTAGTAGGCTACAAAAGGAGGATTGCTATACCGTAAGGGCCCGCTATGGAACCCCCTATTGCCCTGAGAGAAACAAAGAAATAAATTAAAAATATAAAAATCTCCAAATACACAGAGTTGAGCTTAAAAGAGGTGGGCTGGTTTTCCCCCAAATCCATTAATAAAATAAATCACTGCATTTCATATTCACAGTCATCTCTGAAAGTTCTCCTCTTAATTGCTCCATGGCATCATGTTTTATTTTAGTCAAGTTCAGGTTTTATGGCCAGGGACTAATGGGCATGGAGTCCCCGAAGAACTTGTTTTAAAACCTTGACCAGTCAACCATAAAAGGGAGATTAAAACAGCTACAGAGGCTAAGTAAGAATTTAAAAGTATAGCCACTTATTTTGAAATTAGAAGCCTCTTTCACGTTTAGGAATATAATAAAACGTGTCATAAACTTTCTACTTTCATTCCAAAGTATCGTTGTAAGAACTGACAGGGATGCAGACACAACCCTTCTATGATTAAGCGGCACTCGTTAAAATCAAGTGCTGTTTTTAGGCATTATTAGAGGCACTTTAAAATTATAAATGATTACAATGTCATAAAGACCTTTCAGGGAGAGAAACAGAAAAGGAGAAACAGGAGAAGGATCTAATGAACAAGGCTGTTAATAAACTTATACCATCAATGGGTCGAAATTCACAAGCTAGGCAAGGTCAAGTCCTAGTACGGCTCTGGATGGAACGTGTAGTCCAAGAGGAGACTGTAAAATGGGTTCAGATGAGGAGTTGTCTGGATCACTGTTGAATCATTTTGTCCTCCCTTGTGGGGTAGATTCCAGTCTTGACCTTTTTCATAATCACATGACATCTTTCACTTTACTAATAAACCATGTTCTTGACAAAGGGTTAGGTGTCAACGATGAGTGAAGTAGCCTCATTTTAGAAGTGGGAAACTAGCCAGGGGAGGATAAATCCAGTCTTGCCTCAGGTCCCCAATACTCTGACAATGGGCCCATCTCTTCATCTGGTGGCCAAGAGAAGGGGAAGGATTGTTCACCCAGGAGGCAACATTCACTGTGATAAGCCACGCAGGACCCAATCACACACAGAACCTGGAAATGACTTTTCAGGCTTCCTTTTGAAATAGGGCACTAGGTACAAAGAGAAAGAGGATGGCTTTTCCCAACACAAGCACTCTCTCTGGCCAAATAGGACAGACACAGGATGTTCAGCAGAAAGGAACCATCTTTGGGTAAACATGATCTCTGAAAAGACTCGAAACAGAGATCTCAGCAGAAATCCAGGTTAGTGCCGAGAGAGAGAGAGAGAGAGAGAGAGAGAGAGAGAGAGAGAGAGAGAGCGAGCCAGACAGAGCCAGACAGCAAGCTCAGGGGCAGGACGGCAAAGAGGCCCAGATGCCACTTTCTTTCTAATTCTGCAGCACCTTCCGTTCCTCTAAACAGTTTTCAATAAAAGCATCTTGAACTGGTTTAGATTAGTCCCCACCAGGCACATTTGTAAAGATAAAAAGAACATGGTTGTTTTCCTTCCTCCTAAAGGGGGTTGGGAGGAGAGGGCAGGAATGTTTAGCCTGGTCTTAGGGAGGACAGAAAAGAAGCAACGTCTAGCTTGTTCTCATGCCCACGTTTAAAAACAATCATGTCAACTTGCTTTGAAACTTCAAACTCTCCAAGTTGTCCTCCTTTTACTCCTCGGTCAAGGGGACAGCAGAAGGGGAGGGGGTTGGCGGTGCAGGCGGAGACAAGGGTGTTTTTCCACCCCATCCTGCAGTGCGTGGCAGCAACTAGCTTGTGCAAACATTCAGTAGCCCATCTGAACCCTATTTTAGAACAAAACCATTTTAGTTTTAAAGTGTTTGAATGACTTTAGCTAAATCTGAGGATTTGCCTATTGAATCTGGAGCTGTTCCCTTTCAACTCCGAATGAAGGAAGAATTATGAGACTGGAGTGATTCAATGAGAGTTATCTATCCTGGCACTCAATCAAAGGGATTAGGATTTGGACAGAAAAGCCTACAGGTGATCCTCCAGGAAGCATACCAAGCAGTTATCCAAAACATACAAGTTCAAAGCAGCTCAATTTTCATATGTTAAATGTACTTGGATGCAGCCCCAGGCTCCTTTCTCGGTAAAAAATTGTGTTAAAGCTGTTTGTACTTGCATACTGAGCAGACGAGGGAATAAAAAAGCATGTGGTACAGTGGTGCCGGGTCCACCTCACCCTCATGTAACACCATCAATCAGTCTTGTTCTCGGGGTGAAACATGATCTGATACTGTGTCCAGGCTTCCCAGACTCATCCGACTCCTGCCATCAATGGCAGATACGCATTCACCTCATCAACGCAAACGAGCTGTCACAACACAAACGCTGCGAGGCCAGCCACCCGGCAGACGCAGCTTAACAATTACCAGTGAGGACTATTCATGAGTCTTGGGCGTTGTTTTCCCAAGCACCATGATCTGGGTTTAACAGTGTATTACCTACTTAATAGCTTAACTTGGGCACAAAAGGAGAAAAAGAAGGACACACACTGAGATTTAGGGTACAGAAGAGGGTACGCTTTGGGTGGCCTTCCTGTACCAGCAAGTCATCAAGAAATACAATTTATTTTGTCATGAGCATTCTGCAGGGCACACCACAGAAGGATACAACTGCCTTTGGTGGACCCAAAAGACTCTGGAAAAGTGAATGCCTAAGTTATAAAAGAAAGCAAAGAGAGAACATTTAAATCTATCATCTGTCATTAGAAATGTAGGCAAAACATGTAACAGCATGCTAGACACATTTTACACACTCAACCAATGGCCGTAAAGGTATGAGAGGAGACAGTACCTGCTTCTGCTACGTCATCCTCTATGGAAAGAAGGTCAAAGTCACACAACCACAAGATTCAGCCTGACACTGACTGAGTGTGAGGTACCTAGAATTTAGCAGGACAGAGCAGTGCACCAGGGGGCAAGAGTATAGGTCTCTACTCACCCTGGCAAGCCCTCGCCGAATGCAGGACTTTAGAAAGTGACTCTGCCTACGCAGACTTTGGTAGCCTCATCTACCAAATGGGGATTCAAAGCCTACTCACCCAAAGTAAGAGGCTAGCAACTGCTATTTATTTAATGTGTGCTATGAGGCACTGTGCTAAGCATTCTACAGCTATTAGCTTTTCCCCAACAGCAATTACAGGGTAAGTATTAAGATTATTTCCATCTTAGAGATGAGGAAACTGGGAGTGAAACAAGTAACTGGCTCAAAGTCACTATACCAGTAAGTGGTAGAGAACAGATTCCGACCCAGGACTCTCTGAATAGAGAGGGTCCATGTTCTTACCTTCTACCTGGTTCTGCCTCTCTAACTATATGAGTGTTTCTTGAATTTGAGTTGCCTTTGATGATGAACATTACCACTAGCCTACTGGGCCGGAGACCCCAGTAACCTCCTCAAATTCTCCCTCTCCCTCCTTCTTTAATCTATTGCCATATCCCATCCCCCCTACCCTTGAGAGGTCATTCTATTTCCTGAGCTGGGCTCTTCCTGTTGGTGCCCAAGTTGAGGCTTCACCATCTCTCGCTTTAACTCTTGCAGTAGGCCAGCTTGCATTTTCTTTTCTCCAAGTCTTTGCTCATTCTATTCCTGAAGCTTGAAATGCCACCTGTGTCCTCTGCTTATCACAATCGCATACATTCTCCCAGGCCCAGGTCTAGTGCAGCTTCCCCTGACCTTGAGGACTCTCTGATCCCTGCTCCCTGAGCACGTCAGCTGAATCTTTATTTAGTATATATTCCATCCTCCTTGGCAGTCTATTTCTCCATATCCCTTGCCCAAACCCCTCACGAACTAAACTGTAAGTACCATGAGCACCATGTCTTATTTATTTTTATTTCTGTGGCACCTATGTCTTTCAAATACGGTTTTCTGAACTGGGAAAAAGGGGATGTGGGGAGGAAGGGAATTCTTCTCTTAAGAGTCTTTCTAGGTCACAGATGCTTGATTCAGATGACGGAACCAGTAAAAACAAAGAGATAGCAATAACAACAAAAGCCCTAGTACTACATGAGGTATGGAGAAGTAGAGCGGTAAAAATCTAGGCCTTGGTGCCAGACAGCTGAGGTTAAAATCCTCGCTCTACCACTTATTAGCTATATAACCTTGGGAAAGTTCTTAATTTCTCTAGACTTCAATTTCTTCACCTCAAAAATGAGGGATGGGGGGCTTCTCTGGTGGCGCAGTGGTTGAGAATCTGCCTGCTAATGCAGGGGACATGGGTTCAAGCCCTGGTCTGGGAAGATCCCACATGCCGCAGAGCAACTAGGCCCGTGAGCCACAACTGCTGAGCCTGTGCGTCTGGAGCCTGTGCTCCGCAATAAGACAGGCCGTGATAGTGAGAGGCCCGCGCACCGCGATGAAGAGTGGCCCCCGCTTGCCACAACTAGAGAAAGCCCTTACACAGAAACAAAGAGCCAACACAGCAAAAATAAATAAATAAATAAATTTTTTTAAAAAATGAGGGATGGGGCAGGGGAGAGAGATAAATTAGGAGTTTGGGATTAACACATACACACTACTATATATAAAATAAGTAAACAACAAGGACCTACTGTATAGCACAGGGAATTATCCTCAATATCTTGTAATAACCTATCATGGGAAATAATCTGAAAGAGAATATAGATAGATAGATAGATAGATAGATAGATAGATAGATAGATAGATATAGACAGATAGGTACATAGATAAAGATAGATATCTATATATATAGATAAATATAGATATATCTAGATACATAGATATATATCTATTTGGATAGATATATATCTGAATCACTTTACTGTACACCTGAAACTAACACAACATTGTAAATTTAAAAAATCATTTAAAAAATGAGGGATAACAAAACTAACTACTCCATGCATTTGCTCTAAAGGATGAAATAATATACAAGGCATTTAGAATAGCACTCGGCATACAGTAAGTGCTCAATAAATGGTACACGGATCATTACATGGATGGAAGATTTCCTTTCCTTGCCATCTAAAATACTAACTTCTTAAAGCAGGTATGAGAGAGGTGTTAGCAATATAACCCATGCTCCCTCTTTCAAAATCAGAGATGGAAAAACTCTAACAAGTTGGATATTGCAAACTCTGCTGGAATTTTTTTCCTTCATAGCTCAGCTTAGGGCCGCAGTGTAAAAGAGCAATGCTATAAAGCTGGCTCCTCCTGGCTTCTTACTGTCTTGGCATTGAACAATCGATTTGAAAGTACATTAAGTTATTTAACATGTTACCAAGTAGCAGAAAGCTAAAAGTTTAACCATATTTACAAGGAAGAATTATATGAAAATATTTTTATTGATGCTATAAAAACCACCATTAAAAATGACTGCACTGAAAAGCTGAACATGTATGGAACAAATGGGCAACTCTTAAAATATTACCTGGTTCCAGACAGTCCAAATTTTGTGTCTTGTTAGCAAATAAGATAAATGACTTTGTCGGAAATGATGTTTTATAAATCCTATTAAGAGGCTGTAAGAGAGGCAATGGCTCCCAAAACAAGAGAATTAATTTCTGAGTTCAGTCCCCACTGTACACACAAAAATGTGGGGGGAACGGGAGGGGAGCTTATTGGTGATGCTGTCTTTGGACTAATAGACTAATAATGCTAACAATTACATTTTATACTTTGCAAAACACATGCTCACTTGTTATCTCACTTGATCCTCACAACAAGCCTATGAGGCAGGTCGAGAAAATACTATTACTCTTGGAGTTTTTTTTTAATAATAGAGAAGGGTAAAGTGGCTTCACCAAAGTCAGTTAAAGTAGAGCTAAGTTAGACTCTTGCGGTTCTCTGACTCCACAGCACGTGGGATTATAGGAGCCAGTTTATGATGTGGAGATGGGTGCAACCCTGTCTGCACAAACCCACAGAATGGGGGAAGCTACGCTGTCATTTTAGACTCTGTATCCAGATAAAATAGAAGGCATTTGTTCTTTTAGTTAAAAAACTGAAGTGATGTACTCTCACCACCGTGTAAATAATGGCGTAGTGCTTTGTATATACAGTTCTTTTATTTTAAGAGCAAGATGTACTCCAGTGATTGGTGCAATTTTGTTTTTGCCTTTCCTTGCCAAAAAGAAAATATGGCTTTAATAGAAGTTTACATCTGCGTGGTATTACATGCATGTAAAACAGATGTAACCTAATTACATTTTCATTTAAATTGCTAAATAGCTACTTAAGTAAAAAGCTAAAATAACATACAAACAACAGTTACTATAATAACAAGTGTACTTAGAATTAAATGAAAAGGATCAAAGCTACAGCATATAGAATTTGAGTTGGTCTTTCAAAAAGACAGTGACATAACAACACTGCCTTCATTTACTCAGTAATTTAATGTCTCTACAACTCAGCCTAGACCCGTGGAAGAAAATCCACCGAGTTTTTATAAAGACTCTGGGTTTCATGAAGATTAGACACACTCTACTAGAGATTATATAGCAAAACCCTAAATTGGAAATTAGAATTCCAGGGCAATACAATCAGCTTGATTATAGTTTTAAGCAGACCTGTCTAGGCTGAAATCAGAAATCAGCTCCCAACTTGGAGATCAGAACGCTCTTTTTGTAGTTTTAAAAGAAGACAACATTACATATGAGGCATTGCATATTCATGACCCATCCCTTCCTGTGTGCCACACAAAGGCTCTCCGAAGAAGGATCCAGAGCATTTGCGATGATATTCAGCTTAGGAGCACGGGGAAGGGAACGCATGGTCAGTCTTCACAAAGGAGCAGACGAAACACCACGTGCCGGTCTGGGACGGCTGAAATCCTAAACGGTGGACTCTGGAAAAACTCAACCCGGTTTAACCTAGATTTGCAGGGTAATGTCCAGTCCTAGCTCTCCCTTTTCAATTTCAATCACATTTTTAACTAAAGGGAATTTCAGGCGTTTGGAGATGATTTGTTATTTTAAGAGTCGGAGACGAAAACTGAACTTTTAGAGTGTTAGAGCAATATAAACTTATTTCAAAATTAGAACAGTCTATCACTAAAAGCAGAGGATTTAGAGTAGGACTGTATTTTGAAAGTATCCCCCCCCCCCCCCATTAGCTTTCTTTTCTAAACTAGACCAGCCAGTTTTTCTGAATTTTGCTCAGGAGTGTAGAAAATAAGAGACTTAGATCCAGTCAGCCCTTTTGATCGTGGGTCTAAAATGTTTCAGAAGAATTAAAAAAAAAAAACACTCAATGAAACATCTCTGCTAAAATTGGGGGTTATGCTCTTCAAGCTGAGAACTTCCTTACAAAGACATGGACAAATTCTTTTCAAAATGAGCTTCAAATTATGCCTCAATACACCTTTAAACACATAATTAGCTTCTGGCTCCCCTTTTCATTTTATTCAGCCAATGTCCTCTCTCTAAAGGTGGGAAAGGATGAACAGACTAAGGGTTAGAGGTGAGGATCTGAAAGGAGATCTGAAAAACAGAAAAATCACCCAGGGCCAAAATTTGGTGTCAACCTTGGCATTTATTTCCTCAACACCACCTCACACACACTTTTTTTTTTTTTTTTACATCTTTATTGGAGTATAATTACTTTACAATGGTGTGTTAGTTTCTGCTTTATAACGAAGTGAATCAGCTATACATATACATATGTCCCCATATCTCTTCCCTCTTGCGTCTCCCTCCCTCCCACACTCCCTATCCCACCCCTCCAGGCAGTCACAAAGCACCGAGCTGATCTCCCTGTGCTATGCGGCTGCTTCCCACTAGCTATCTATTTTACGTTTGGTAGTGTATACATGTCCATGCCACTCTCTCGCTTTGTCACAGCTTACCCTTCCCCCTCCCCATATCCTCAAGTCCATTCTCTAGTAGGTCTGTGTCTTTATTCCCTTCTTACCCCTAGGTTCTTCATGACATTTTTTTTTTTCTAAGAAAGGGCTACAGACACGTATACCGTCTCTCTCTAACGTTCTACAAACACCCTGTACTTCAATCTTAGCAAGGACTTCAAAGGGCTTCCATGCGCTTAAAAGATTTTCTTTTTCTTTTCCCTGGCTAGGCCTGCTGCACCAAAACTGTGGTGACTCCCTGTCTGAGACTGTCTCTGGATCTAAAATAACAGTGAGGTGTATTTGTGAAGAGGACGGGAAACATACTTTTGAGAATCTTCTTGTCCCATAGCTATTCCCCAAGTCGAGTGCCTTGGCTTGATCTCTTCAGACCGGCCGCTGTTTGATTTCTGCAGACTGTTCATAAAGTTTCACAATGTGTAAGAACACAATTGCAAAAGGCAAGTGAAGGCTTGTCATGATTTTGTAACCAATTATTTCATTTGTATTTTATAAATCAGTCATAAATGTCATTGACTAATTGCTGCCCTTTCCCCCTTCCCCACCCCCACACACTCACTGGAACAAACAGGCAACCTTGTAGCACTCTTGCCAGAGGCCAAGAATTAATGGCAGGTTTTAAACTAAACTTCATCTATTTGGAAGGATATCAATGGTAGCTGAGGACACACTGTAATTTCACTGCTCACCACCACTCCTCTCTGCCCTGAAAAACAAACATATTTCACTACACTCTCTGCCCAAGAAACTCAGATGCCAGCTAGACATCCCAAAAGAAACCAAAAGAAACAATTATTAAAATAATCATGTCATAACATCACTGACTTAGCCAAGGTCTTTTCTTGTCTATCTGATCATTACGAAACCAGTCATTACTCAAAAGCACACATTAAGTGATGATTTATCTGTTTGACTGCGGTACAAACACTATCTTCTGTTGATGCTTAGTGGCTCTGGGAAAGGAAACGTGAATAATGTCCTGCCTCTGAATGAACTCTGAAGAATAACCACATTCCAAAGGTTGATGGGAGGGAGGGGGAGAGAAAGTAATTACTTTGTGATGGGTTAAAAGTCAGTAAGAAGAGAAAGCTGAGGGCGGCTCTGCCCTATAAACGTTTCTGGAACTCGACTCCCTTAAGTCGGCCTTGACAAAAGACCTATGTCATTAAAAAGCAACGATGTAAATGTGACAAGCTGCTCTCAATCTCAGAGTAAGTCTGCATTCTTTGCGGTAAGGTTTGAAACCACAGAACAGTCATCGTTCCCAATACACCAGCCTATAAACACTTCCCCTGGAGAAGGAGAAGGTATTGCCACTAAGCCCCTGACTCCACATTTTGTAATTTTTGAAAGCTGAAGTCACAAACATGTGGCTTGTAGGTAAATTCCAGCCTTCAACATGCTTAAAAACATTAAAAAAACTGAGTTGCCAAAATGTTTATATAAGTACATTTCATATAAAAATCTGGATTTCCGGCTTCCATCAGAAAAAAGAAACCTGGCAAGTCCACGACAGTGGGCCCGCACTCCCTCAGGGCAGCTGGTTGTCCTCTTTAAAGCGAAGCTGCGCTTCCTGGCTCTGCCTGGTCCCCGCAACTCCCTGTCGCATGGCACCTGGCCTGCTTCCCTCACTGACACTGCCTGCTGGCTCCTGTATGGATCCCAGCTTACCATTTCTGTTATTTTGTGTGACTACTAATTAACTGTGCAGCCAGTACTACTTTTCCCTACTTGAAGGCAGAGAAAAAAGGATTTCAGAAGCTCTAAGTCCTATCTAGCAATTCCAACTATGACCAAAATTCCACTCCACTGAATCCGTGCTTGAGTTTCAGAACAAGGTGCCACCGTCCTTATGCTTGCCTGAAGACATCCTGGGCCCCCATCCACTCAGACTGGCTGACCATTAGGTCAGCGGCTCCTCTAAAAAGGATCCAGTACCCTAGGGCTCTGGTGCATGTTTTAAAGGCAAACCATGAAAATGAACTATACTATTCTCTAAAGGAAAAATCCATCGTATTCTTATTTATTCTTACTTATTATTCCGAAATTAAGTTTGTTAGAAGTTGAACTATCCGACATGAATTTTCAGCCTGACTCTTTTACACGTATGATGGAGAAAACCCCATCATTCCTCATGATATATTTTTTATAATGAGGACCACAAAAAACGCAGAGAGAAATCTCAGGATCTTTGACCACAGAAATGCATGTACATATTTTGCACCAGCTAGCAGTAATTGTTTTACCATGTGAGGCTCGGGGTAGGTAGTAATATGCAATACCTTTCAACTTTTCATCCCCAAAAGCAAACAGAAAAAAACCTGACCTCTGACCCTGTTTTGAAGCATCACTACCCACTTGGGTAGCGTTTGCATGTTGAAATATTTATTTCCTTCATAAAAAAATCTATCTGAATATCCAATCTCTCAGCAGTAAAGAGTCTGATTTCCATGTTAGCAGAAGCCTTAAGTAGTTTGGGGCTATGATCTAAACACTACAAACTTTACCTACTTAAAACTTGGCCAGCTCTGAGCTGCATATCTTTCTCACTGGCTCCTCATTTGCAAAACATAGTAGAGATTCAGGTGAAAGGTGATGAAATTTCAACAGCTGCAAAGCCCAGTTAGAAAACTTGTTTCCTGGGCAGACCTTCCAAAAGAGTAGTATTTCTGAGCCTTCTGTCACTGGAAGATGCGAATTTGTACCACTGAGGCTAAACAAGTTCTCACGAGCAGGTGTTATCATGGTAACTTCTGGATGTGGTGTGGGAGAGAATGAAGCCTCCTGACCCCTAAAGGCGAGGTTTTTCACCGAAACCCCTCTGATTATAACATGAGAGCACGTGACTACCATCAAGATAAGTCTTTCTTCATCTGTTCATTGGTTATGGTACTTGAACAAAACGCCTACTAAAAATGACTTAAAATTTAATTTCTCCCATGAAAAAGGAAAATGTGAATCTCACATAAAGCACTCTACTCCATCATATTCACCAACTTGGACAGACAAAAGAAAAATGGTGCACCTGAGGCGTGCCACGCTCCTTCATAAGAGTGCGACCCTCAACCTACCGCAAGAATAAGGTTGAGATTTACCCCAATACCTCCCTCCTAATGCTTTCCAATCACAGAGGGTGGTGGGGGTGAGCCTTTGCTTAATTTTTCAATGAGATATTGAAATTAGGCTCAGAATGGCTCTTAAGAGCAGAAAGGCTTCAGGTTTTCCTCCATGTCTACTGACATTACTCAGGGGAAAGTGGCTTTGTTTTTTTCTTTTCTTTTTTGGTGTGATGATTTGGGGAACACAAAGGAATATGGGCCTTCACCTGTAGATGCCATTAGAACTTTACTTCCAAATTTAATAGTAGCTTGCCAGGCCTCAAATACTGTGGAGAACGCCGCTATCTCATTGTGAGGAAAACTGGCTACACTCTGTTTAGACTTGTGTATAACACGACTCTGTGGGAACTGAGAATTTTGTAATGCCAAGCTGTAGCAGAAAACAGTTTTTGCATCTAATCCTGTGTTAGTTATGGTTGCTTCAGGAAACAAACAAACAAAGCCCCAATGTTGCAATAAAAAATATACCGGTTGTATATTGAGCTATTTATATACAGTTTCTTAAGAAACTTTCTACTGTATTTAGAACTTAGAACTTTCTATTTAGATTTATTGATAAGAACAAACCTAAATACTAGGGCAAAATTATGTCCTCAACAGACTGTATTGCCAGTGGCTGTCTCATTCCATTTCGGATTCACAAACAAAAGGTTTTATGGACAGCTTTTTGGATCGAACCTGCTTGGAAGAAGAGGTTCTTCCTTGAGTTGTAGAGACTGTTGATTAGGGCTTCGGCAAGCCTTTTTGGCACCTTTGGGCAAATTATAAAAAGGTGTCCCTCATTTTTTACAGAACTAGGATAAAAAAATATTAAAATTTGTATGGAGATACAAAAGACCCCGAATAGCCAAAGCAGTCTTGAGGGAAAAAAACGGAGCTGGAAGAATCAGACTCCCTGACTTCAGACTATACTACAAAGCTACAGTAATCAAGACAATATGGTACTGGCACAAAAACAGAAATACAGATCAATGGAACAGTATAGAAAGCCCAGAGATAGACCCATGCACCTATGGTCAACTAATCTATGACAAAGGAGGCAAGGATATACAATGGAGAAAATACAGTCTCTTCAATAAGTGGTGCTGGGAAAACTGGACAGCTACATGTAAAAGAATGAAATTAGAACACTCCCTAACACCATACACAAAAATAAACTCAGAATGGATTTGAGACCTAAATGTAAGACCGGACACTATAAAACTCTTAGAGGAAAACATAGGAAGAACACTCTTTGACATAAATTACAGCAAGATGCTTTTTGATCCACCTCCTAGAGTGATGGAAATAAAAACAAAAATAAACAAATGGGACCTAAAGAAACTTCAAAGCTTTTGCAAAGCAAAGGAAACTACAAACAAGTAGAAAAGACAATCCTCAGAATGGGAGAAAATATTTGCAAACGAATCAACCGACAAAGGATTAATCTCCACAATATATAAACAGCTCATGCAGCTCAATATTAAAAAAACAAACAAACCAATCCAAAAATGGGCAGAAGACCTAAATAGACATTTTTCCAAAGAAGACATACAGATGGCCAAGAAGCACATGAAAAGCTGCCCAACATCACTAATTATTAGAGAAATGCAAATCAAAACTAAAATGAGGTATCACCTCACACCAGTTACAATGGGCGTCATCAGAAAATCTACAAACAAACAAATGCTGGAGAGGGTGTGGAGAAAAGGGAACCCTCTTGCACTGTTGGTGGGAACGTAAACTGATACAGCCACTATGGAGAACAGTATGGAGGTCCCTTAAAAAACTAAAAATAGAATTACCATATGACCCAGCAATCCCACTACTGGGCATATAACCAGAGAAAACCATAATTCAAAAAGACACATGCACCCCAATGTTAACTGCAGCACTATTTACAATAGCCAGGACATGGAAGCAACCTAAATGCCCATTGACAGACGAATGGATAGAGAAGATGTGGCACATATATACATTGGAGTATTACTCAGCCATAAAAAGGAATGAAATTGGGTCATTTGTAGAGACTTGGATGGGTCTAGAGACTGTCCTACAGAGTGAAGTAAGTCAGAAAGAGAAAAACAAATATCGTGTATTAACACATATATGTGGAACCTAGAAAAATGGTACAGATGAACCGGTGTGCAGGGCAGAAATAGAGACACAGATGTAGAGAACAAACGTATGGACACCAAGGGGGAAAGGGGCGGGGCTGGTGGTGGGATGAACTGGGAGATTGGGATTGACATATATACACTAATATGTATACAATAGATAACTAATAAGAACCTGCTGTATGAAAAATAAATAAAATAAAATTCAAAAAAAAAAAAAAAAAAAGAAAAGAAAGAAAGCAAAAGGTGCCCATGTGGGCAAACAGAGTCCCAGTTTGCAGAGAAGAGGGCGCTTTGGATTTCAGTCCCTCCTCCCTCATGTCAGCACCCCCTCTGCTGCGAGCCTGAATGCAGAGTCTAACATGTTTGCTTAGTATTGAACCTGAAAGACGCATCAAGAGGTCTCTTTCCAGCCACTCTGGTTTCCAGGTAACAAGTCCTGTCAAATAATCTCACCAGAAAGCAGAGGTCAGTGACTGTTTCACAACTGTTTGGTAAAATGACCCCAATAGCACCTAGTTAGAAGAATGAGGAATAAATCAAGAGACTCTATTTTTTTTTTTTTTTTTTTTTTTTTTTGCTTTACGCGGGCCTCTCACTGTTGTGGCCTCTCCCATTGCGGAGCACAGGCTCTGGACGCACAGGCTCAGCGGCCATGGCTCACGGGCCCAGCTGCTCCGCAGCATGTGGGATCTTCCCAGACCGGGGCACGAACCCGTGTCCCCTGCATCGGCAGGCGGACTCTCAACCACTGCGCCACCAGGGAAGCCCAAGAGACTCTATTTTGAAAAAAAATTAGGAGACACAATAGAAAAGAGCAAAATCATGTGGTTTTGCTTCGTGACTAACCAGTTCTTCTTGAGTTCAGGGTGGGACTGCTTCTGTCTTCTTCATATTTTGACTCATAAAGGGCACACAGGGAGCTGAAATCAGCAGGTTTGGTTCTTTCGTTGGCACAAAGGGTCGTGAGTGGAGTTCTACCGGTGAGCATCATAAATCTGGAAGCCAGGTTTTAAGGTCCTGAGATCTGACTTAGTGAGGAAACATGCTTTGGCTTAATGCTTCCTGTGGAATCAAACAAGCTCCCAAGGAGACAGCAAACTGAAGGCCTCCCAGAAGGGTGCAAGCATGGAAGGAGCTTCAAAATTTACCAAGAGTTGCCTAGGAGACTATTACTCCTTAAAAAAATTTTTTTTTTATTTTTTATTTAAAAAAAAATTTATTGGCATATAGTTGATTTACAATGTTGTGTTAGTTTCTGCTGTACAAAGTGAATCAGTCAAACGTACAGATATCCACTCTTTTTTTATATCCGTTTCCCATATGGGTCATTACAGAGTATTGAGAAGAGTTCCATGTGCTATGCAGTAGGTCCTTATTAGTTACCTATTTATATATGGTAGTGTGTATACGTTAATCCCATCTTATTACTCCTTAATATATAACTATTGTTCAGTGACAGTAAAGTCTTACCAGATGTACAGAGACTTTTTTAGTTCTCTTCTTTACCTCTATATTGGGAATTCCACCACCCCTGACTCACCCCCCCAGACCAAGATTAGCTCCAACTGTAAATTACACAGTAGCACCTTGATAATGCATTCAGAGCCATTGTAGCTATTAACCATTAACATGTATGTCTCCAAAGGAAGGAGAAAATGGGCAGAAGGCATAAGAAATTCGTATATACACAAACATGGCCAATAAGCATGAAAAACATGTTTAACCACAGTAGCGATAAAGAAATAAGATGTTACTTTTGCCCATAAACTCGGCAAAAAAAGTTTTTTAATGGTACTATTCCATGCTCCCAAACATGAGAAGGGAGAGGCAGTCTCAAAAACTATTGATGAAAATGTAAATTGGTACATCTTTCTGGAAATCAAATCGGTAATGTTTTATTCAAAAATTCACTGCGCACCTATTTATGAAGTACCTATGATTTGTTAAGGGCTTAAAATGTACATTCCCTTCCACCTTGTGACTTCATCTAGAAATCTGTTCAATAAAGGATCAAAGATTTTTATAAAAGGATGTCTATCATAATATTTAAAAGTAAAAAACAAAAGAGATGTGGTTACATAAATTGTATGTTTTGAGGGAAATTATTAGTGAGAAAATGGTAACAATATATTTTCTGTGAAAAAGATAGGGTACACAAATTTTAAAAACATAAACATTCCTAATCCTACACCAAATGTTAACAGTTCTGGATAGCATGTGTATGGGTGATTTTTATTTTCTTCTTGTGTTTTTCTATAGTTTTCAAATTTTCTACAATGAGCATTTATCAATCTTAAGAGTAGCAGAAAGTACTAAACAAGAAGAAAGGAATTAGCTAAAGAGCAGGTGTATTTAGAATCTCAAAAATGTATAACTGAACAGGAAAACGGTGATATCAAAATTACAAATGTACATTTGGGTGAAGATTTACAAATCTTCAAGATATATACATTTGGGGCCCTGAAATAATGTTGAAGGAGTGTGTAAAAGGCATCAGAAAATGTTCTAAACAGATAATCCATTAGAGATCACCCAGTTTTTTTCTTCATTGTATAGATGTGGAAACGAAGATTAAGTACTGCAATGGCTTGATCCCACACTGCAAGTTAGAGACTAAAAGCCTAGGACTCCTGCCTCCCAATCTATGCCATTTCCGTGATTCTAGGAACGGCAAATAGGTTTCATCTAAATTTCACGTGCCAGTAATAGCTGTTGAGAAAGCTCAGGAGGAAAACCTGCATTGAGATTAGTGATATCAGCTGTGGGCAAGAGAAGAGGGTGTAGGGCTAGGCATGCCAAATGTTTGACATTCCTAAAAAAACTACATAATACTGTCCTCTCCAAACCGGGTGTTTGTCCCTATAAAATAGGAAATGTCTACTCCTAGGGAAACATTTGATATAAATTAGGAATAAATAAAACTAGCTTTAACAAGGAAAGAATGAAGATAGAGAAAAATTTATACTGTCCAACTGAAAAGGAGCGATTACAGCTTTCATAAAGGTGCAGCATCATGCTTCAACGAAATACTTTTTTTAAATCAGTACAAGTTATAAACCTGCATAAATTATATATAAAACCATATACAAATACAGATCATAAGAAAATATTTAAAATGAATTACAAAAGGACAGAAAGTTGAAAAATAATGAAGATACAGTAAGAGTTATAGAACGCAGTGAGATGTCTAATATATACGTAATCGAAGATGCAAAAGGAGAGATGAGAATAGACCAGAAACAATATTTGAAGGAATTATAATTAAGGATATGTTCATTAAAGATGACTCATAGACTCTAGATTTGCATGCCTCAAGCAGGATAAATAATAAAGCAGTCAATATACAGATACACTCAATGAAATACACTCTCTCTCCGTAAAGAAGCTGGGAGGCAAGAGCAAAAAAAGTTGAAAGAGCAAACTCATGCCTTGACTCTGGAAAGCTATAAATAGAAATAAAGTTCAAAGACACGAGGGAAGCTGCATGCAAAAGCCTTGATGCTAAAATAGCCAAAAGCCAATCAAGCCTTGGACAAACTTTAAACAGGTCAACTTCACAGAAAGGTTAGGAATGAGTGAGCTCTACTGAGACCTGTTAACTAGGGTCTCTACAAGGAAAACACATCTATAGGGAAATCTCACCTATGAATATGGATATAAAAACAGTAAATAAAATACCAGCAAATCAAGTCCATCTGTACATTACATCAGGATCAAGTAAAGACTATTCCAGGAGTGCAAGGATGGTTCAACAGTGTAAAATCTAATAATTTAATATACCACATTTACAAATTAAAGGAAAAAATATATATAATCATCTCAATAGACTACCTCCTCCTAAAGAAATAGGATCCAATTAAATGCACTATCCAATAAAGAGAACAAAAGTTCCCTTACTTGATAAAGAATATTTACCTTTATCAAGTAAGGGAGAGTGAGAAAATGGTAACAATATATTTTCTGTGAAAAAGATAGGGTACACAAATTTTAAAAACAGAAATCTCAGCAAATCAAACTTACTTGTAAAACATTAGAACTATTATTATTACCAACAGGAAAAATATAAAGACTACTATTCCTACTGCTATTCAACATTATTCTGAAAATTTCAGCTAAGAGGAAAAAAGAAAATTTAAAAGTACCTGTGTTGGGAAGGAAATGGCAACATCATTATTATTTTAGATAATTCCTCACTTAGAAATTCCAAGGGAATCAACTGAAAAACTACTAGAACTAATAAAAGAATTTAATAAGGTAACTAAATAAACATAAAAAATCAACAGCCAGCTTACATACTTGTAATTCCATCACAATAGCAACAGACACTATGAAATATCTAGAAATAAACTTAGGAAGATGTGAAGAAAAATTTTAAAACTTTACTTAAGGACACAAAAGATGACATAAATAAATACAAGATACATCATCTTAATGGATGAGGAAACAATTTTTTAACGTTCTCTAACATATAAATATATAAATTCAATGCACTCATAATAAAAATGCCAATGGGACGTTTTTAAATGAAATTTGACTGATCCTAAAATTCATCTGGAAGAAAAAGGCATGAGAACATCAACAAAAGTATAAAAAAAAAAAAAAATAGGGGGGGGCCACTGGCCCTATAATATATCAAAACATAACATTTTGGTAATTAAGCAAAAATATAAATCAAACAGTATTGAGAGTGCAGAAACTGACATACACATTTATGGGAATTTAGTATATGATAAAAGTGTCTTTTCAAATTAATAGAGATAAGAAAGGTTTATTCTAAAAATGTTATTGTGCCAATTGATTTCACCACTTGAAAAAAAAATAGTAAAGTTAACCTCTACCTAAGAACCAGTCACAAAGGTAAAATTTTGGTAGATTAAAGAGGTAAACATTAAAAACAAAACTATGAAAGCACTAAAATACAATAAAAATGAATTTATTTTAAAATATGGAGTAAGAAAGGCAGTCTTAAGAGAGATATAATATGCAAAAACTATAAAGGAAAAGAATAATATATTTTACAAGAGTATCTGAAATGAATAATATATTAAGACACATCAAAAATAAAAGATAACATAATAAAATTTTCAAAATTAAATAATAAGTGACAGACTGAGAGAACATATTTGAAACACAGCAAATAGAAGAGAATTAATATACAGAACATATAAGGAACTACAAATGAATAAGAGAAAGATAAGCAACAGAAAAATGCATAAAGGGAATGAACAATATGAGAAGAAAAGCAAGCAATATGAGAAGAAAAATTTTAATGTTCAATAATAATGTGAAAAGATGCTCACTAGTGATCAGGAAAATGCAAATTAAAACCACAAGATAGAATTTTTCATCTATCGAAGTGGCAAAAATAAAATAATTAAGATTGATAAATTGGTATCAATTCTTCATACACAGTTGATGGTAATAGGAATCGGCACAGATCTTTTAGAGATGATTTAACAGTTACTAAAAATTTAAATGTGTCCACACTTTAACCTATTAATACCATTTCTTGAAATCTACACTACAGAAATATATGGTCTATATATGGACCAAGAGGCATGAAGAAGGGCATTGATTACAATATGACTTCTGACAGCAAAAAGAGAAAAAAAGAAAAGAACTCATACATCATCAATAGCAAGGTAGTTAGATAAGGTAGGAGATACCACCCATATTATGGAATATCGTGCAGCAGTCAAAATGAATTAATTAGATTTCTATGTACTAACATGAACAGCTTTCTACGCTAGTTTACAGTGAAAAAACCCAAGTTGCAGAACTATATGGTTTGCACTATTTGTAAAAAATAAAGAGAGAAAGAGGGGAAGAAGGAATGAATGAGGAAAGGAAGAAATTAAGACAAGACATTGCAAAGGAAAGAAAAAAGAAAGGATGAAAAGAATAATAGCATGTATTTTCTATTGGTACATATATAAATGTGCACAAGCACATAAGAGGCAGATCTATTCTAAAAGGATACACACCAAGCTGATTACGTGACTTTTTGCAGGGGAAATCAATAGACTTGGTGGGGGAGCCAAAGGAAGTTTGCTTTTCTGCAGAGGCAGCATGGAGCAATGATTACAGGCAAACGTTGGAGGTAGGCTGTCTGGTTCTAACAGTTATTTATAGCAATCTGTGCCTCAGCTATTCATCTGTAAGTCGGGGTAATAATAGTACCTACTCATAAGATTACTATAATCAATAAATGAATTAATATACATCAAGCACGTGTCTAGCATATAGCAAACACAATACAAATATTAATGGTTAGGGTGAGTTGTATAAAATTGCTGCTATGTGACTGTTTTGATCTACAAAAATAGTAATTTTATATGGTTTAATTTAATGTTATTATTTATATATTTTAATTCTTTTAAATACACATTGCATGTCTTTTTTTAAGGATTGTGGAGGAAGAAGGTTAGGGGTAAGATTAGTAGAGTACAGAGGGGCTAAAGGGAGTCACTACATATTAAATAATTACATATTAAATAATTTCAATATCTGTGTGTAGAAAGATCTTATCTTTAGGGAAGACAGCCAACATCTAAAATAACTTTACCAAGTAAAACTTGAGACATGTTTTCAAAATCTACGTTGTATGTATTTCCAGATAAATCCACTGGACCAAATCTTTATACAAATGACTACATTCTGTGTAATAGTATTAATTTGATTAAACCTGGAATTTCAAAGAAATACTACAAATTGAAATGATGCATAAATTAGCATAAAATAAATAACAGATTTTTTTAGTCAAAGTACTACATACTACTTCATCCTAAATAAACAGCATATTTAAATTTTGTTATGATTATAACATCCATATAATATTTAGGACACAGTTGTAACACACATACACACACACAGAAGAATATTACAATGTTGGAAACCATACGAAGTGAATCTTTATATTTTTAAAAAGGTTAGACTGGCCTTAGTTTTAGTTTTTGAATGCTAATATCAAGTTTTAAATGTACTCTCTATAAAGACTAGTGAAACAACCTCAGCTGAAGTCAATTTAGAAATAGAAAACTATACATAAATATAAAAACAAATCTCTAGTATTAAATACACAAACAACTCAAGGAGAGTAGAGATTCCTAGGAAACGTTTCTATAAATAGTTTGACATTATTACACAATCTTCTCTGCATACCTCGTAATGGAAACATTGCTATGGGTGATTGAAGAAATAAGCAACTTTGACATTTCTGGATGTAACTTGAGGAGATTATTTCATCATAAAGGATTGGTATAGAATATACTAACCAACAACTCAATATCAAAACTCTCCTTGCAACTCTAAAACAGTGCAGAATGACATTTAAGATAATCCACTTATCACCATCCAATACAGGCTGCTTGTTCACAAAATGTCAGTGACAAGACAGAGCATTCCGATTCCTGGGCAGTAAATGCCTGCGACAAGGAATCTTTAATACAGCATCAACTGCATTTCCTTATATGCTACTGCCCTACCCTGGACTTCAGCTCCCAAAGGTTTTGCAATTTATACGAGCAGCTGCACAAATGAAATGCCTTCTCTTTTTCTCACACACCACAGAAACATTCCCCTCCAAGAATAATGAAAAGTCTGCACGTTCATTTTCAGGCAAGCCATATTTACTCCTGGTGAATGCTTCATGTTTTTACTACCCACCTTGAAAAAGCTCAGTGCTTCAATTCTGAACAGTAGCAATTCTAAAAATTTAAATAATTCTTTAGAATAACAATAAAGGTAATACTGACTTGGATTTATATGCTGCTTATTCATGTTTCGCAGTGGTTTTGGACAAGGTAACTCATATGCTCTTCACCAGATCCCTGTAAGATTAGCCATGAATTATCAACATTTTATAGGTGAAGACAACTGAAGTTTACTTTTCATTTTTAAATTTAAGGTTTAAGTATAATTTTTTTGGTTCAAGGTCTCATAGCCAGCCAGAATCATTCAATACTAGAGCTCAAATGATCCTTAGGGTAAATTTAAGAAGCCTCTAGTTCAAAGAGCACAAACTGATGTTCCGTTTGACCAAACAGGGCCCACAAATCTATATATCCTGAGATTTTATAAAAATATCTAAATTTCTGACTTTTCTGAAAAATGTAGCCACACTAGGCCCACCTTCTGCAGAGAAGCAATTGGCTAGAGCTCATGACTGTCGCCTTCATTTATTTATTTTTTAATTTTCATCAGGGCTTCCCTGGTGGCGCAGTGGTTAAGAATCCGCCTGTCAACGCAGGGGACACGGGTTTGAGCCCTGGTCCGGGAAAATCCCACATGCCACGGAGCAACTAAGCCCGTGCACCACAACTACTGAGCCTGCACCCTAGAGCCCGCGAGCCACAACTACTGAGCCCGTGTGCCACAACTACTAAAGCCTGTGCGCCTAGAGCCCGTGCTCCACAACAAGAGAAGCCACCGCAATGAGAAGCCCTCACACTGCAATGAAGAGGAGCCCCCGCTCGCCGCAACTAGAGAAAGCCTGTGCGCAGCAACAAAGACCCAACACAGCCAAAAAATTAATTAATTAAATAAATCTATAAAAAAATTTTTTTCATCAGTGATTTTTATTCATAAACATAAATTTACCTAGAATCAAATGTTACTTTTACTTTCTCAATTTGATTAAATAGTAGAAAAATATGCTGTAATTATAGTGGTGTTTTTTTCACTGCTGCCTTTAAATAAAGTATGCGTTCTCCAGTTCACTACGTAGTCCATTTTACTTATTTTACACTTATTTTACCTACAATAAAACACATAGATCTTAAGTAATAAGTTCAATGAGTTTTGAAAAATGTATATGCTCATGAAACTATCACCCAATCAAGGTATTCATGTCCACCCCATCCCCCAAGTTCCCTCATGCTCCTTTACAGTCACTTCCCTCTTCTTTCTCTTCCCTTCTCACTCCTGTTTGTTACCTGTCCATCAGTATTTGAATTTGAAATTCCTGACCTACTTTAAAAATCTCTTCAGATTCCAGTCAGGAAACTAAACCCTAAGGAGAGGCAGAGTCAGAAGAAGTGAAGTTCCCAAACTTCTGGTCCCTAACACCACCCTCAAAACTAAGTCCTCTCAACCTGCTGCCCAAGAGTTGACCTGAAAGAAAATGCCAAAATATCATCATCGCAGGCTTTAAGGAGGCACGCGGGATGGGTGAAACAATTAAGGCTGTGACTTCACTTGGAATGAATCAGGTTTGGAAGTAGCAATTAAGTAGCAAAGGCGAATAAGTTTAGACAGACACTTCTCTGGGAGGGCTACTGTGACCTAGATTTGAACAAGTGTACAACCCGCAGTGGCAATGGGCCTGCTCCATCCCCACCAAAGGGGGAGCATCTGGGGTCAGCCTCCTGCTGTGTAGCCTCACCACTGTGAAACTCTGAAATGGCAGGAGCCCAGAGGCAAAAATAACCTCTGCTCTCCATGCCAGGCCACCTGCTTCTCGTCTAGGGCTGATGATCTTTGTTTAGAAGGCTAAGCGCCATATGGGATCCTGAACCCCTGTTTTTTTTTTTTTTAAAAATGATATGTATGAAATTAAACCTGAATGCATTTCTGTGTGGAGCTGACTCAGTGCCTTTCTTTCTCCATTAACCACTTTGGTTAATCAAGGTCTCACCTGAGGGTAAGGTATGAGGAAAAACAGAAATAAGGTATATTCCCACTTTTATATTTAAGAAGTCGCAGTATCCTCAGAGCCAAAGTAAGCAGTTCCATATGGCTTTAAAGCAGCCAGTGGACACTGGTACCTCAACCACCCCATTATGAGAATTTTCCTGCACTCTCCGTGCACAGCAAAGAGTGAAATTCCTCCTTCTTAAAACTTTGTACTTCCTTCCCAAGAAAAATGGCTCAGAGGGATGGATAGCCCTGGCATGCAGAGTTGACTTCAGATGCAATCGTAAACACAGCACAGCCCCCAGGAACCACACAGGCTTTTGTTTTGCCCCCACCAAGATTTGAGTCTGCAGCCAGTGAGGAGATGCTATAGCTGAGAGTAACCAATGAAAATAATCTGGTCCAGCAGATACATTTTATGAATGAAGAAGCTGAGGGCCAGAGAGGTGAACAAGTTAATAACTACAATTTTTTTTACATGTCCTGGGTTTCAATACTCAATGCAACTTAATAATACATAGGACATCATTTTGGTTCCACGCCAACACTATGAGGTAAAGAGAAGCAACTCCATTTTGCAGATGAGAAGACTGAGACCTTAAGTAATGAAAAACTCACTTTCGTCCAGAAAAATGAAGTCTGATGTTAGACAAATATTCATCTCTCTGAGCCTCAGGTTCCTCACCCCTACGGGAATAATAATATTTTCTACCTAGTAGGATTGTTATGAAGATTCAATAATATATGAAGAATGCTAAAAAGTATTTCAGCACTCAATAAATTGTTGTTGTTAAGCTATTATTAAACAAAGGGCAGAGCCAATAACAGAACCCCTGTCTCCATATTACTGGCACAGGGCCCTTTCCATTAGACCATGCTATATGAAACTCAGATAATACATCATCTATACTGTAGTCAGAAAACGCACGAAGCCCAGTGGTGAAGGACGGAAGCGGGGAAGCAATGGACAAAAACCATCTAAGACGCGGAGATTAGCTGTTACCCAAAAAGGGCCTCAGGTAATCGTCATTCAAATTTGCAACTGCATCTCATAGAAGAGTGCGGATGGGACTTTATTAGAGGGCTCTGCCAAAAACATATTGGCAGATACAGCCCTGAGCTTGTGGTTCACCAGACACACAAGAGCCCCTCTTCAGGAAGGGGACCCTGCTTGGGCCCTGGCTCAAGTCCAAGTTAATGCACAGTTAAAAGTAGCAGCTGCAACAGTGCTGAGACAGGGGTTCCCCTGGAGGAGGGCCTGGCCAAGGAGGCTCTTCCCAAATTACTTATCAGTTGTTAACAGAGACAACTTTAAACAACACACACAAAAGCAAACAAAACCTCAAGAAAATTTAGCCTCAGAAAATACAGATATTAAAAGAACAAATACAATTCGTCAACAGATTTATGGGAAACCCTCAAATAAAGACAAATTCAAACATCAATGAGGTCTAATTTTCACCCACCAGTTGGGGAATCTCTGAAATATAATAATGCTGGCAAGGATACAGTGAAAACTGGTATACTCCCATTTTGCTGATTGCAGTGCAAACTGGTGCAACACTTTTGGAAAGCAATTTGGCAATACTTACTGAAAACCATAAAAACATTCGTATCTTTTGATTAAGCAATCCTCCTTTCAGAGTCTAAGGAACTAATCCAAAATAAGGAAAATGCAGCATGAGTAAATATGTAATTGCCACATTACTTGTAATGGTGTCAAATCAAAAGCAACTTAAATGTCCAACAGGGGAATGATTTTGCATATTCAGTACATTTCCTTGATGGAATATCCTGTAGCCTTATAAGGAAACTGCCTGTAATTGTAAGAGAAAACACTGGCTCCTATGATTACAACTATTTTAAAACATGCATATAAAATGCATATGCGGGAGACAAAGACTCAAAGGGAAATATCCCCAAAACATTAATAGTTGTTTGTGTCTGAGTTTCTATTTTTTAATCCATTTGTCAATTAGGATACCCCCATTTTGATAAGGTTACCATATTACGTATATCAGTTTGTACGAACTAGCAACCCAGAAAGCACATCTTACTATAGATGATTTGATCTGGCCTATACGGTTTTAAAACAGTGAATTATCTGCCAATATTAAAAAATTCAAACAGTTTGACATCCATAGCTTCTACTGAAAATTCTGAGCATTCTGCACATTCCCACAAGGTAACAACTGGTCAGAGTGAAGAAGCGACTGGCCCTTGCAAACAGTGTAAGTGCTGGCCTGTTGTCACGGCTGCCACAACTCCTGTTTGTCTTTTCACCGAAGCCTACTTCACTCTATCATGTCACCTGCCCGATTCCTACTCTGTATGATTAAGAGAAAAAAGAAAAAAGAAAAGGAACAGATGATGGGAAATGGTACCTAACTTGAATCCCCCTTTAAAAGTGAATCACTGCATATTAAGCTTAAGCTTTGGTTGGACCATTACATCACCAGAAAATCATGGTCCAATCCACTACTCTCCTCACCGTGCACAGCACAGGCGATTCCGGGGTCTTTTGTACCAATAAAAGGACAGTTGGACCCATCTCGACTCTCGACCCTGGCCGTGTTCCTCAGGCAATGTCTCTGCCACTATAATCAGTCTCCTTTTTTCCTTGAAGCTAGTCCCTTGCAAGGCTCTGGCCACCCTCCTTCTCTAAGCTTAATAGGACTGCAGAGGCTAACACACTTTAGACACCAGTTCACAGCCGCCCTGCCCGAGCTGCCTTTCCACATCACAAATCCAAGTTATTTTCTGAGTTTCTTGAGACAGAGAGCCAGCAGGTTAAAGAAGAGGCTTTCTTTCTCCCTGTACGTATTTGAGCTGTGATCTGACAGAAGTCTGGCTCTGTGGGCAGATGTTGGCATTTTTCTTTCCCCAGGGGCAGAGGGTATAGGAACAGAGCCTGTGCAGTAGCAAAATGGAGAGGTGGCATTGGACGGTATAGGTACCATCATATCTACTGCATAAAGATACAGCATGATAAGAATGTCTGGGGCTTCCCTGGTGGTGCAGTGGTTAAGAATCCGCCTGCTAATGCAAGCGACACGGGTTCGAGCCCCGGTCTGGGAAGATCCCACATGCCGCGGAGCAACTAAGCCTGTGCGCCACAACTACTGAGCCTGCGCTCTAGAACCTGTGAGCCACAGCTACTGAGCCCGCGTGCCACAACTACTGAAGCCCGCGTGCCCAGAGCCTGTGCTCTGCAACAAGGGAAGCCACCGCAATGAGAAGCCCGCGCACCGCAATGAAGAGTAGCCCCTGCTCGCCGCAACTAGAGAAAGCCCACGTGCAGCAACGAAGACCCAACTCAGCCAAAAATAAATAAGTAATTTAAAAAAGAGGGAAAAGAATCAAAATAAAATTAAATTAAAATTAAAAAAAAAAAAAAGAATGTCTGGGAGCTTGCTGTTTGTAAATCTCCACCAAAAAGTCACGAGTTACCACTAACACTATACGTTACACTCATTTACATAAGCCTCTGCCAAAGTTAGAATCTTGGTAGATAAATTAGTTAGAAAATGAGCAAAAAATTAAAAAAATTTTTTTTTTTACTTTACTATTCTACATGTCTGATTAAATAAAAGCCAAGGGAGTGATTCGGGACTGAGGACCTTTAGCAAACATGAGGACTCCAATCAGAATGTCCTTAACTGTTTCCTAAAGCTCGGAAAATTGTTCTTCAGGCAAGAGAGAAGATTTATTTCAGATAAAGGACAAATGCTGTCCTTTAATTAACAACATCTATCTCTGGGACAAGCCCATCAGGTATACAATACAGAAGATTCTTTTAATATAAAGGACAGATGGCAACTTCACTCCTGGGACTTTCAAGGCTGCCCCAGAAAAACACACAATTTTAAAAGGCTTTGAGAATCCCCTAAGGAGAGCCAGGCAGGAGACAAGAACACTTCATTGCCCCATTTACAAAGTAAACCAGTAAGTGTCTCCGAACCATCCAGAAACACTTGAAGAAGAGCCGGGGAAAGCCGAAGGAGGAAAATAATAACGTCTGCCTGGCAGTCAGGTTGTGAATCGCGTGAAAGTTTCCTTTCCTCTCAGCCTGAAGGGCACCTGATGAGAAGGGGTTTTAGTGGCAAGTGCTGACTAGCACTCTGGGCTCCATGATCACATAACGAGAGAGCAAAACACAACTTCCAAACCTCCTCTTTTTTTCTATTTCTTCTTCTTTTTTAATTGAAGTATAGTTAATTTACAATGTTGTGTTAGTTTCAAGAGTACAGCAAAGTGATTCAGTTATACATATATATATATATATATATATATTCTTTAACATATTTTTTTCCTTTAGAGGTTATTATAAGATATTGAGGAGAGTTCCCTGTGCTATACAGTAGGTCCTTGTTGTTTACCTATTTTATATACAGTAGTGTATATATGTTTTAATACTGAAAACATCCAACTGGCCATTTCCAGCCAGGTGAGCACCAGGTTTGCTTGGTGAAAGGAGGTTAGGGTGAGGTCCCCAGCCCGTGTGGAACGTCTCTCCTTTTATGGTCCTCATTAATCTGACTCCCCACACACATGTGTCAGTACAAGATTCCTACAGCATGTGTTAGACCTGCCTAACTGGGTGCTAACATTATAAACCGCACATCAACACTTCTTGCCTGGGTGTTAATGTCTATTAATGTCCTGCTGGGGAAAAGGCTCTTAGAACCAGCCGAGAGCCACAATTCAAGACTGCCTGCCGCAAGGTCTAGCCTGAGCATGCTGGTTTTAGATGGCATGTTTCATTAACAGAATTTCGGGGGGATGGGGGTGCTGTAGCGCTGTACTTGGTTTCAAGTTGCTGAGATGATCTTCGCACAAGAAGCTAAAAAAGCCACCTAAAGCTGAAGGAATTTAGGGTCGAGGACTTAACCACATGGAATTTGGCTACTGATCACCCCAGATACCAAATTAGGCTTTTCTTCTGCTGCATTGTGATGGTTTCTAACACAAGGGTAGGGGGAGGAAAAGGGCTTGCCAATGTCATGGTGAGTTTCCTTGTCTGCACGTTTTCTACACTGTCTCTGAAATGGTGTACATTTTCCTCAAACTCTATTTCCAAAGTTCTCAAGAGCACATATAATTTGCTTATATATGCTATATATATATATATATATATATATATATGTATGCCACTGATAGAGGTGAATGAAGTATATACTGCAGATTTCTTTTATATAATATATGAAGAATGCACATGCATACATACACATATATATGCAAACAAGCTAATTAAATGACAACTTTAATCATTTTGTGGAGTTTCCTCAAGCTTTGCTTGGCATCACACAAAGTGCATATCTAAGCCACACAACTCCACTCCTGCAAAAAAAAAAAAAAAAAAAAATACACACAAGCGCAACCGTCAAAACCGGATTTGCCCTTCTCTAAATTAATCCAATTATTCAAATGTCAGTTATATCTGTCACAGCCTGGCTCCTTGGGCCGAACCAAACTGTTAAAAATTAAAACTGTTTTACTTCGTTTAGTCTTTCTGCCTTTTTAGTGTAAAATCCACGGTCTCGACAAAAAGTTGTGGGATTTGACACCCAGTGCAACACAACCCTATTGCTGTCATCCATGCATAATTCACTTTGGAAATATGCACTTGCTTTAAAATATTACTAAAATATACATGTAACATATGCTAATTGCACTGCGTTGGCTTGTAAGCTCCAGCCACTAGGTTATATGTAAACTTTGCCAAGTGCATACACTGTGCATAAAGGGATTATAAATGAAAGGAAATATCTCTGTCCCTAGCTCTCTGTCTCCAGTCTTGGCCAAACTGACAGCCCCAAATCCCAGCACCATCTAACATGCCCTTCCCGTGGAGAAGACAGCCTGTTCTCAGAGTCTTAATTACATCCCAGCTGACTGCCCAGCATTGCCAAAATCAGGCAACAAACGCTGGCCCTTCACTCACAATATGGTCTGCTAAACAGACTCCTGGTCACACAGAAAGAAACTTTCACAACGTGGAGAAATAAAGGGACAAGCAGGAGATCAAGGGAGAGCATAAATAGTAACCTAGGGGATGGAAGAGACAGAAACAATTCATCCCCACCACGCAGAAAAAGGGGGAAAAAAAGAAGAAAAGAAAAAGACAAGGATTCTCTTCCCAGAATCCTCGGGTACCACCGAGCAGCAGAATTTTAACAAAGCTATCCTTATTACAATGAAATCAAAGCCCTACTCATCCGGCCAAGTACTGCTGCTCAAGATGGGCTGCTGATACTAAGACTCAGTAGATTAATGATTGTTAAGCAAGACTCACCCTCCCCACGTGGATCAGGCCATTATAATTACAGAAGAACAGCGTGCAACATTCTACCATTGCAAATGGTATCCTATGTTTTCCTGGCTGGCTTTTTGGGAAGGGTTTAGCTCATCTGATATGGGCAGAAGGTACTAGAGTCTCACGGTTTGTATCCACCTGTCCCTTACATCTACATACATAAAATTAAGTTTCTTTCTGTTTGTGGTCACATCACATGTAAATGACAGCCAGTCGATCACCCAACTTAGAGGCTATTCTTGGTTTGGTCCAACTCTAAATATAGTCTAAGGGCATACATGAAATGTACTTTAAGGAGCTTTGGAAGGCAGTTGTTCTCCAGAGCAACAGAAACCAAGATCAACAAAAGATCCTGAAAGGGAGTAACAGAGAAAGCTCTGTCCTATATATTAAAATGTCATATGCTGAGAAAACAAACAATAGTTTCAAATATGAGCTCCAAATCAGAAGTTACAAGGGCAGGTGTTTGGAATTTTACTCGTTGATTTTAGTATTGAAATTGTGTTTCTGGGGGTACCACGTATTCAACACAACGGGAAGAGCGCCCCCTGGTATTCGGTTATGGAGCAACCCTGGTTGATTTGCAATTAAACTGCTTCTTACATGGGCAACTCCATGCAGTACTTTCCAAGAGGAATAGGCTATGGATTTAGCTATTTTAATGATGGTAGAGGAGTCTCCTAAACAATGCAGGGCCGGATAGCTAGTCAAACAGCAAAAATAACTCATAGGTGATAAGTACAATTTACAAAGCACTTAAATAGACATCCCCACTAAGTCTGGTATTACAGGTTGGTATCATTCTTCTGATTTTACACAAGAGGACACTGAAAGTCAGACAAATTAGATGGCTCATCCAAGATAATAGGGTTTTTGACTGCAAAATGCATACTGTCCTGTGTTATTGCTCTAGAAAACAGAGAGGAAAGACAGAGTGAGGGTAACTAAATATTTCACGCATACAGTGTTGGATAAATCAGGAGACCATAAGTACCTTACTTTACAGTAATAGTAGGGGTAGCAAGCGTGCACTTCCGGCAGGTAGCAAGAAGTCGAGGTGTTGAAATGTAATTCCTTCTAAAAACTTCCCTCCTCCCCAACATAGCTGCCCTTGGGTGGGGAAGGTGAGGATACCACTGATGCCTTTATTAGGAGTTTCAAAGAGAAAACCTAACTACCCAAGCACATCACCAGTTAAATAATACTACCGCTATCATACTAGTACCACTACTAATTCCCTCTTTGTCAAAGAAGATGATGCCACTAATCCCTATTATATGGTGACAACATGATGGAATATTTTATAAGAGGGGGTCATTATTATAGGAATGGAGTACCCAAAACTATTACAATTGTTAGGGTAAATGATTCTGGGACTCATGAACTGGTTTTTTTTTTTTTGGCTGTTGTTTGTTTTTAGGTTTACCTTATGGAAAATGCTGATTTAAAAAAAAGTTTCATTATAATATAATCTGAATTCAGCATGGCTTAACTAGAAATCATAATCTAATGCCTCATGTGCAGCCCTAAAATTAAATCTTTATCCTACTTTATTCTTGAGCTGGTATAAAGCTATAAGACAAGAAAACAATGGATTCAGTATATCTTAACAGTGCTGAGTAATAGCCATTTCAGTGATTCATTATTTTCTCTGGAACTTAAATAATGAAGATTTGGAATCCTGCTTCCATTATAGAAACAGACTACATTCAAATTGCATCTTGAGAATTGATACCAAACATCCTTTGGGGATAAATTCACTGCAATTTGAAGTCTGGGAAGACAACCAAGATATTTAATGGAAAGAACATGGACACATTTAACATGTGCTTAAATAAGAGATTATTTTTAAAAAAAGAAAAAGAAAAGAAAGAAAACAACTTTAAAATCCAAGCCAACGGAAAGGGTTTCAAACTATGCTGAGAGGACATCTCCCTCACCAGCAATCTACATATCAGCTAATAAATGAAAAGAGAATAAAACATTGGTTGTGTTCTGGTTCCCTTAAACATAAGTCCTCCTCAAGGCTTAGGCCAAGGGTTGGCAAACTAAGGCCCAAACCCTGTTTGTTGGCAAACAGGGCCAAATCCTGCCACCTGTTTTAGTATATAAAGTTTTACTGGAACTCAGCCCCACTTACTCATTTCTATATTGTCGATGGCTGCTTTTGCGTTACAACAGCAGGGTAGAGCAATTGTGACAGAGACCGAGTGGCCCGTGGGGCCTAAAATATTTACTATCTGACCTTTTACAGAAAAAGTTTGCCAACCTCTGGCCTTGACAAAGACCTACTGTGATCCACGTGGCATCCCTGCCAATTCTAAAGAACTCACCTTTATGAAAACGGGCTTAAAGTTTACATTTGAAGAAATACACTTTGTTTTATATCCTGGCATGGTTTAGTTTTCATAGCAGTGACCGAAAGCCTAGCACTAGGTTGGCATTATTATCAGGAACAGCTAGCAGGAATTTTAGCAATCTGCTTGAAGTTCCTTGCTGAAAGTTCTACTACTTTCCAAGATAAGAGCAAGTCATCTCACAGAGGCACAAACGTAAAACTGGTGACCATGGCTTCAGAAGCAACAGACCCAGCTTTGAGTCCCACCTGCTAAAATGACTTTAAAAATGTGAGGTGGGAATTATTACACATTAGCTTTCCGAGACCCAGCTTCTTCATTGGGAAAGTGAGGAAAAACCTCTCTGAACTCAGGTGAATGAGATGAGTTGTTACAATGAATTCAAGTCACTTAACCTAAGGCCTGACGCTCTCTAACTCAAGTCTATGAGAGAAGAAAGGAATTATTTCAGGATTTGCAGGATAAACTTTCAAGAGTCCTTCCTGTTTATGCACTAGTCTCCCCTCATCCAAATATTTGCCATCTTGAGAATCCTTCTACTCTAGTGACCTGTCTAGAGGTGTCTGAATTCCTAGTACTACAGAGAAGGGGGTTGGTTTCCTTTAATTTCACCTTTGGAGAGCCCATATCTCAGTCAGCCTCTCTGCTGCCCTCATCTCGGGAGCCTTCCAAATTCTGACTCCTATTTTATAGACGTTGTTAGAATAACCAGCTGTCAAACAAGCTCTTAGGTAGGCTCATTGGCTGAGGTTACCACCATGTTCCCCATGCAATCCACACAAAACAGACCAAACAATTGAGGCCCCGACAGTAATTCAAAAGATACAGAACAGTAAGTCCAGGTAAGATTTGGAGAGAAGAGCTTATCACTCACGCTAGTGAGATACAGAGGCAGAAATGTGAAGAAATATGAGTTCTGGATCTGAAATGCACACGTGCGGCTATTACATAACAGCTTTTACTTCTGTTACTGTGGTATCATTAAGATCCTCAAATACCAAAGACAAAAATGAATATCAATGTTCGCCTGTTAATATATTGCTTAAAAATACCGAAAACTGTTGTATTGTACATTTGGTAATTTAAGCAAATACAACAAAGATTAGTCTTGGTCTAGGTTTGATGAAAATACCCATTTTTTCCTAGTGGATTTGATGGTAAGAAATCTCCCAGGATTTAAAAAAATATTCTATACTTAATACTCTACACATATGCTATACATTTCATATACCAATGAAAGACTAATATTTTTTTCATTTTCTCAGTGGGGAAAGAAAATGCAGATTTTTGCATGGTGAACTTTGCTGTAAATTACAGTAAATCAATTTCAGCAGATTTGAATTTTCAAAATAGCTTATTTAAATAAAGCTGATGAATATCTGAAATAATGTGGACCACCATACATTCAGTATGTTTGAGATCCCGTGAACTAAATGGACTTCAACTTGCAATATAAATCCTCTACCACAGACAGTCTGATACTAGCCATCAGCACTCAAAGTACAGATGTCTACATGGGGAGAGAAAGTACCTGATAGGACTTTTGGATGAATTTTTATGGGCCTCCCAGATATCCTTCTATCAGGGGACCCATGAATTAGTCTATAGGCTATCCCTAGGCATGGCGGTAGAATGATGAAGCATAATCATGACAATCACAAATCCCTATGTCTATCTTCCATTACTTTGAGGTTCAAGCTTCTCCCATTTGCCTTCAGTCAAAATATGGAGTGGAGCCTGTCTACTGCTTCCTAGTGGGGACAGTGACAAAGTCTTTGGATTCTAAAGATATGAGTATGTACCTGAAATTGAAAGAGCCCTGCTATGTCATGGTCTTCAGGGAGAAATTAAAGTGACAATATCATCACGGTCTCTGTTCCCCCAAAGCATTCGCTTGAAGGCAAGCATGGTGCTTTTATGACTAAGCAGATCCAAATTCTCATTCTGGGTCCTGTCTGGAGCCTTCACCGTTAGCTCTGACCACAAGCTAAGCAAACAAGTAAATGCTCTAAAAGAAATGGTCTCCTGTACTATCTACTACAGAAACAGAGCCCTCAGGGATTACATGAAACTCTGAATATGGTTCATATGCTACTATGGAAAGTCTACATTTAAACGATTTCCCTTAACTCTGGGAAGAGACCCGGTGAAAGAGGTTAACACAAATGGTGACAGTGAACATGAACGGGCAGCGAGGACCAGGGATTCAGATGCTCTGGGGGGCTGCTGGACACCATATCTCCAGCATATTTGTTTCAATGAGTTCTCATGGAAGTGGTACTATTTGAGGTGTTCAAGAACTACCGGTTTAGAGTGGTGGATGCCAAAGGTGTCCTGTGAGAAGTCTTATTTCACACTGCCCTTTACCTAAGCATACGTGATGCAAGAGACTCAGTGATACCACCAAGGATGTGTCACGGATCAGACTGGTGCAAATCACTTAACGATATTGGTCATCGTAACAACTCCCCAGGGCCTGTCCCAACATATGCTGACTGAATTAATAACAAAAGTAGATTGAAAAACAGAATTCAGGTAAAGCTGATAAATGCCTGACCAGACCTAAAATTGGAAAGCCTCTGATAATAATGAAACACAAGCCCGTGCATCTGGCTAGCAAAATCCATCTTCCCAGCATTGAACAGAAGTTGGAATCTACCTTGGAAGAATGCACAATAGAACTCCCATGAATTAGCTCCAAGAATTTAATACCTGTTGCAATTTTCTCCAATTTAGTCTATGAAATAATAACACAGACAGCAATTACCATAAAGAAAAACTTCAGGTGCAACAGCATTAGTTCAACAGCTGGGATCAAGTGTCAGCCCAGAATAACAAATTTCATTCATTTTATCTCCAGCTCTGGAGACATGCTGCTACGAGCTTTAATAGTCAGGAATGTCTGTTGGCTAAATGACTCTGCAGAGCTAGTCAGTGAGGGCGGCCTGCGACAGTTTAATTGGGTAGCTCGCTACAACTCTTATCTTCGGGCTAGAAGCAGTGGTCTCTAAACAAGCATAAAGTGGCACCCGACGCTGAGCAAAGCAGCCTGCAGGAAAGAAAAAAGGAGAGCTTCTGATGGCAGGATCTCTCATTGACTCTGGCGTCACCTTGGCTACAGGTGCACCGGAGCTGCGCCAGAGAAAGGTGGGGTTCAGACAGCCAAGCCATCATTGATCTTGTATTGATTTCTGGACACTGTGTCCTAGATCCATTCCAAGATAGAGCGACAGTTGTTGGTTGTATGCTTGTGAGAGACAAAACTGGCTAGCACCAAGCAGCCCTACTGTTTTCTGATCATATTTCCTTTAGAAACACGCCACCCATAGATTTTTTTTTTCCCCTCGGACAGAGAAATCCAAACAAGTTTATCACTGAAAAAGAGGGTTAGGCGCTGGTTAATCAGCCATTTGTCTTGGCTGCTCTGGATCTGGGAGTCAAGGGGTCGAAACCAAGCACAATTGGGCCCTTTGGCTTTATCTCAGGTAACTCCCGTCTCTGGTAATTGAACCCACTCCTAGCGGTCAGAGTTCCTGTCACTCATATTCAATGTCTGTCATTACTGAGAAATGCTTCATGTCATATTACACTGACGGAACCACTACGGCAAGGCTAGCAAGATTCCCCCAGCACCAGAGTTAAGACAATGGGAGCCTCTATCAGACCAGTGATGGTTAACATTTTATGTGCTGACATTGTGTCTGTAAGCACGATATAATGAAAGTCTAGTCAATGGGAGATAAAAATTCATGCTCTCCTCTCCTCCAGGGGCTGCCAGGCGAGATCAGAAATAAAACAAGTTGGCAGCTCCGACGATACCATTGCACCAGTGCCACGGCAGGCCTTTTCTAAGTGTGCTACGTGGATTTATACACCGACACACTTACAGCCATGCACGCGCGCATGCCTGGTTTTTTTTTTTTTTTTTTTTTTTTGCTGTACGCGGGCCTCTCACTGTTGTGGCCTCTCCCGTGGCGGAGCACAGGCTCTGGACGCGCAGGCTCAGCGGCCATGGCTCACGGGCCCAGCCGCTCCGCGGCATGTGGGATCCTCCCGGACCGGGGCACGAACCTGCGTCCCCTGCATTGGCAGGCGGACTCTCAACCACTGCGCCACCAGGGAAGCCCTGCCTGTTTGTTTTTGATGTGGCTGGTGTAGAGAACTCACTTGTCCCTTGGCAGGGCATGAGTCACTGTCACGGGGTCACTAACCTTAGAGACCTTAGAGATGAAACTCTTCTCGTAATGTATTCGGACACTTTCAAGCTATGAAAGGCAGAGAAGGGGAGGCCCAGCGGCACCTTGAACAAAGAATGACTCCATCACCGTCTGGAAGTCTCGGGATGAGGTCTGAGAAAAGGATGCGCCTGATAGGTGCTCAAAGGCTCCAAGTCCACTCTGGAGTTCCAGCGACTCCTGGTTTTCAAGGTCTTCAGCCTACCTTCCGAGCCTTACCGTGTTGCGTTTCTTCCCACGCAGTTCACACAGAACGTTCCATGTTACCCATTCCTTATCATGTCTCGCACTTTCAGCCCCTGGGCCTCTGCACACCTCCATTCCATTTGGGAAGCCTTTCCCCCGCTCCCTCCTCCTTCGGGGCCCCACTCATGGGCTCCCTGCTCTACGGAGGTGGCTGATGCCCCTTAGCTGTTCATCACCTTCTTCGTGGTTAAGAGCTTGGGCTCTGGAATGACCCTGGGGTAGTCTGAATCCTCATTATGACATTTAAACAAGTTTGTACACTGTGCCTCAGTTTCCTCAGCCATAACATGGGGTTAACAGTAGGGTCTACCTGACATGGTTGCTGTGAGGATTAAATGAGATAGCCCGTAGTAACAGTGACAATGCTTACATGGTTTCAAGACGGTGCCCAGTAAAAAGCAAGCACTCAATGCCTGCTTTAATGACAATGATGATGATGATAAAACAACGACAACAATAATACTATCCTGCTATTGGTATTCTCAAAGCGCTCTGTTTATATCAGGAATACAATATCTCATTTTCTCTGCTGGTTTCCACTGTGCTCTTCCACTTGGCATAGTGCTGTGGGCACCAACGTCATCTGAGAATTTGTTAGAAGTGCAGATTCTCAAGGCCCGCCTGGGAAGGGCCTGCAATCCCTGCTTTACACGCCCACAAGGTGATCCCGATGCTGACCCTGAGGACACTGGCCCTGGGCTTGGGCTTGGTGACCTGACTTCCTGCTCTGTCATCCCAGCTCCTCTGCCTCCCAATCCTGTGTCCTTGGGAAAGTTACTTAACATCTTTTTGCCTTGGCTTCCCCTTGTTAAAATTAGGGACGCTAAAAAAAAAAAAAAAAAAAAAAATACTGACTGTTGTAATAGTTGAATTAATTCACATAAAGCACTTAAAAATGTCATGCCTGGCACAGAGAAGCACTCAGTAAGAACTAGCTTGTAGTAATATAATTTAGGATGAAAAGCATTACTGAATCATGTAAAGCACTTGGATGCTTTAGTAGGAGTTCAGTAAATGTTACTTCTGGCAGTAGTATTCATCTGATGCAAGCCTCCCGAAGGCCCAGACCCTGACTTATTCACCCCTGTAGCCCCCAGGAGCTGAGCCCAGGCTTTGCTACCTGGAACTCTACGGTGAATCCAGAGGCCCAGGACGCAGGCTGGCTATTTATCTGGGGTTGGTGTTCTGCTGGCCTTGAGGCAGAGAAACAAGACAACTCACTTCGGCTTCAGCCGCAGTTTTCCCAAGGCCACCAGCCTGTGGGCCAATTGTCTTTTGCACAGATTTCTCCTCCCCGGTTCGGAGGCTATTTTCACTAAAGGTCGCACCCCTCAAGCTTAGTAACTTTGGATTTAAAAATCATTTTGACTTGATATTTTACAGGGAACATGGCAGGCTTAGTGAGTTTAATCTCTCTCTCTCTCTTTTAATACACTGGAGGTGGGACACCTTTTAACCTATCTGACAAAGCTTTAAAAAAGCCTCTGCTTAGAACCTGACTGCAGCCTGAAGCAGAATGTAAAAGCTGGCCGCGAGCTTTCCACACTGGAGGGGGCCAGCCCACAAAGAGTCACAATCACTCAGCTCTCCTCTGGCATAAACCAAACTGTACTCACCAGTTCATCTCCTCTCCCCCTCCCCTGAGAAAATCAAAACTGGCTGAAGAAAAGAAATAGCTCTCCAGCCAGTAATCTGGCCTTCTCTGAATGGTCTGCTTCACTGCTCTCTTAAAATTGCCAGGTACACACTACACCAAGAGTATTAAAAAGCTGGTTTTGCAGCAAAGGAATGAACTAACCTGCTTGGGAAAAGTTCCCATTTTAGACAAGCGCCAGGACCATAGTAAGCAGTAAATGTTGGCTGTTATTTATTAAAAGAGAACATGCTACTACACGTACTATAAATAAGACTCATATAGCTAGTACAGTAGTGAAAACTATAAATATTAAGTCTAGGAAGGTCTGCTATTTATCCCATAGAAGATAAGATTCCTTCAAACATATAATCATAAGCTAGAAGCCATCAGCAGTTAGCAGGAGGTCATCTCTAAGTGTCTCTACAGGCATTGCTAATATCCTGGCAGCAAAAAGAATACAGTGGGTTTTTAAAAAAATATATTACATTTAAATCTAATGAATAAATGAACAAATTCCATATCTTGGTGACTGTTTCTACTATCATTCCTTGTAACAACAGGTTAGTGGTGATTCCAGATTTTTTTTCCTACTTCCAGTAGTGGAAATTGAGGGGACCCAAGAATTGAAGAAGCTATCTTTTGATCCCTGGGAGCAACATCAGATAAATCCTGGCAATAGGGAGAGAAGCTGAAATGATAGTGGTATAAAAATAATTCACATTTCTCTCTCAAGGCATTACCACTATCAAACTGCACAAAATAGTATGTCACGTACAATCCTAGCAATAGGGTCACAGACTCTATTCCCACTACTGCTGTAGAGCAGACCTTGACTAGAGTCTTAGCCCCTGTCTAGATCCCCATGCAGTCCAAGGGTAACCATTTTCTGCAGCCCTACAATGAACCATGAAAAATTCGGGCAGGACAGTTTCAGATCTCAAAGCACCCCACTCTGAAGAATAAAAATGAATTCTATTTACCAAACCAAGTGGGGGAAAAAGCACATTGCAAAGATATTTCTTATGCTGAAATATTACATGGCCAAATGTTCCTGTCAAAACGTGGTTTAATTACCTTGGCCCCCATGCCTCTTATAATCACCTGTCATTAGCAACAATGCTGGCATCTGTTTACACGTCTGTCAGAAATGCCAGCCCAGCTGAAGCCAGGGGAGAAGAAAATGTTTATGGGGCTATGGCCTCAGTTGAAAAAAAGGTCACCTTAAGGCTGACCTGCCACCACCCAGGGCCATCCCTCAAAAGATAACCTAAGGACAGGACCCCTGAAGCAAACAACGACTTCCTAGGAAACAAATTTTAAATAGGGTAGTTTAGAGATTCTCAGACCAAAGAGGAAAATGCTGGTGATTCATGGCTGTATTATGCCTCCGTTTATGGCACTGCCTCCAGGAAATAACACCAGTGATAATGTGTGCTACATTCCAATGTCTTCAGGGTCTTTCCACCCTGGTGCTCTCCTCAACCCTACAAGGTCACACCTGACACCTACTTCTTCCATTAATTCTCCTCTCCTTCTCCGGGGACTAGGGCTGCTTTCCTTGCCACTTAGCAGCTGCCACTGCCTACTCTATTTGAGAGGATTTTCTCCCAGAGACTGGCTTCATAATAGGCCACCATCTCCCTGGAGTCCCCTTTCTTCCCCACATCCCTAAAAACAAACACACAGATCCTTTTGTTTTGACGTTTTAGCACATGAACAGCAAGTGACTGAGCAAATGAGAGAATGAATACATCATAGGGCTATTCAAAAACCCGTAACACTTTTAGTTCGAGGTTAGTGGTTTTTAGGTTTTGGCGCTCTTCTAACATGTTAAATTGGTTTCAGGTGAAGTTCCGTCCATAACCATCTTTCTTTAATTTTCTCTGAATTCAGTTTCATCATCTATAAACTGGAGGCAGTGGTACTCAACCTCTGCATGATTACTGGGAGAAATAAACACAAAAATACTTACAAAGGCATCAACACAGAGTAGGTGCTCAATACTTGCTAAGCTCCATTTTGACTCCTTTCGTTCCATAAAAACTTTCCCACCTCATAATGACTACTTATTTCAAAGAGCTCATGATTTACTTATGGCTGATGCCATTTAATCTGGCATTTATCTCACAATCAGTTCTGTCTGCTTCCTGATGACTACCTTAAACCTTGATCAGAAGACCTAGCACAGCGCTGGACACATAGTGGAAACTTTCCAAATGCTTTGTAAATGGAATTTGGATCCATTTCTATTTGGAGACAGCAAACACCATGATGAAATGAAATCTTTACCCCAACCCTAAGATCTGACCCCTCCTGCCTCTCCAGCCCCATCTCACCTTCTTCTCCCCTTGGTCATGCTTCTCACCCTTACTCCTGCTTGGCCAGGTTTCCTCAGCTCCTTAAACATCAGCCTCTGCCTTCTCCTTGGCCCACCAACACTCTGAGCTTTGCTTCAACCAAAGCCCCTGCTACCGCCCTTCTGGCTCAGCAGCCTGAGGGTTCCATCGTGAAGGCTGCAGGGAGGCCAAGGCGAACACCCTACCCCAGCTGAAACGGTGGAGGCCCTTTACTCCACCTTCGGAAATTTTGAGGATTTTAGCCCTTTCTCGAACCTGTACCGGGGCCCTTCCTGGATGCGCGCCCCCTCTGGAGTTCTGCACTTCATTTTTAGGGCAGCCTACCTCCCTTTGACCTTCTTTTCTCTTTGACCTTCACTGATCAGTATGTTCAATGATAGTTATCATCCCAGGTTTCAAAGCTGGGCAAGGTGCATCATCTTCCCTTAAATGACAAGGTAACGTTGTTTTGTTCCAGGAGAAGATTCAAAACCCTATCCACGCTCTGAGGTAGGTTCAGGGAAAAAAAAAATCATGCTTCTTTTCGAATGAAAGACCCATCCACACATTGTTATGTTTCTGACACAACCCTTAAAAGATGTGTCTTTGCCCCCCAGAGAAATCAGAGAACTATGAATTTCTTTTGGCGGTGATTTCAACAACTCTAACTCAACTAACTCCTTCATTCTTAAGATGTGGTCATGTAGATCCATTTTTTCCCCCTTTTCCCTTGTCTCTTTGATATTCCAAAATGAGTTAGAGAGAAAACTGTGAACTTTCTTCATATATATCAACAATCGATGAACCCCTTTTCCTTGACAAGCATTAGAGCCAGCTCCCGGGCACTACACTTTCTATAGGACCTTAGCCTTCATTTTTAAGTCTGACACTATGGGTGAAGGAAAAAAATGCAGTTATTTTACAGATGTGCATTGGGGGCAGCTACTAAAGGGTATTTTACTAGCTCAATATGGTAAAAGAAATCAGCCATAGCTGGCACCATCACACATTGTTTCAGAAAAATGCACTGTGGAGAATTGACACTGTACCTATAATTTAAAAAGATTTGCTCATTTAAACCGACCGGCAGCATTTTCTGCCACATAATGGAGAAATTCACAGGATGCTGGGCCCCCTCATGGCTTCTATGGCTATAAAAGCCCCTTCATGCTGGATTTTTATATTTGGTAAATTAAGAGTTTACTGTTCTAAGATTCCTGCATGTTTATACTATTGCTTTTCTAACATAAAAGTTTGCAGTTGTTATGGAAACATATGGTAACATTTGCTGCTAAATTTTAAATGCATTTTCTACCCCTGTTACACACCTGAAATGAAGCCAAAAACTCTCTTTGCTTTACATTAGGCTGAAATTCAAACTGGTCTGGATGACTATAAATGGTTACTGTTTGTCTTGGCTCCTACCTGTATCAGATTTAGACTGAGGAATCTTAGGGAAGAAATTACATGGGATAAAATGGATATTTCTAAATTACAAGGCCTACAATTCCAGTGGCTCCAAATATCAGCTTTCTGTTTCATCTCAGCCTGCCAGAAAGAAAATGGTGGGGCTGGACAATAAAAGATGGACAACATTTACCCTCCAGAGCCAAATGCTTCTTGTTTTGATTATCCTGGAGGAGGAGGCTGCCGATCCTGATGAGTTAAGTCTTGTTAGCAAATTAACTGGCTGTAGATTACAATGGTGCAAGGCATGAGTTTTAGCCCCTGGCTTCAACGTGAAATGACAAGAGTACACATTCTTTCAACCCATTTTGTTCTGCAATTTTCCTCTTTGAGCACCTCACAGTTCTCAAGTAATTGTTCATGATGACTCTTGGCCCTTGGGGATGTTGGCTTGGAAACTTTTACTGGACAGTTTTCTAAGTGGCCCAATTACCCATTTCTCTGCACCTTAACACCTCACCCAAGTAAAGTTTCCTTGTGCAATGTGACTAGTCATAAATACTACTAAAAACAACGAAGCACTTTGGCTCAGAAAAATATCAGATGAGAATTCTTGCCGGTTTGAGCATCTTTCTGGAATTTTAAGTCAAGATAAACCAAGAGTCACAAAAGAACGTCAAATGTGCACATTCAGTCTTGCTCTGGGTCCTAGGAGACCTAATTCCTACTTATATCTTGGTCCTGAGGGCTTGATCTTCTATTCATTTCATTTGTTAAGAGTTGAGATTAATTGTCACAGGTTAACTCTCTGTCTTTCACCATGCTGTTTGCTGAAGAGTTCCATTTTAAGTTTAGGACAAGATTAGACATTGTTTCTATATATTTAAGTGAACGGGTGAAAGAATTATGATGCTTTTCTAAGTATGGAAATATGAGAAGTTGCCAAAGATTTTTTGCTCCCTAGGCCCTTGTTTGGTAAGAAATAAGTGACACTTATCCCCTAATAGTACATATGCAGAGGCTTCTATGGCAGTAACTGAAAAAATAGGGTTATAATCTTCCTGCCCCCCCTTTTTCATTCATTCAAATAAAGAATTTCAAGTTCTAAGGCAGCTGTTCAAGCATCTAGGATGCTAGCTAAGCCAAGGGCTCAGAATATAGACAAAGCAGGGCCCAATCAGTAGCATAGGTTAGAGCTTTCACAAAACATGGATGACTACTGCATTATAATATCATACATATACATATATATATGTACACACACACATATATATACACATCATATATATATAATATATACAAATTAAATATTACTTACATTATATATATAATTATATATAGTGTTACATGTTTTCATGTTTCTCTACCTTTCTTCTTTAGAAGACAGACAGAGGAAAATATTTCTTAACCCATCAAGATGTAGAAAAGGCAATGATTAAAAAGAAGACACCAGAACCTCACTGCTTGGGCTCAAGTCCTGGTTTGGTCACTTACAACCTGTGTTATCTTGGGTAAATTCCTAGCCTTTCTGGGTCTTAGCTACCTTAACTGAGGTAACTTCTGAGTTTCAAGCTATCTACATATGGGTTGGCACGAAAAGTAAGCAAGGAAATATGGGGAAAACACTTAGAATAGTACCAGGCATGTAGTAAAGAGTCATTAGAAGTTAGCTGCTATTATTAATGATGATGACGATGATCATCATCATCTACTTCATAACTAGTAGCATAATTATGATTAAGATACTTGTTTCTTAATCCCTTCAGTTTGTAAGGTCAGCACTTCCTAATCTTTGATAATGTGATCCACCATCATGATTTTCAGCGATATTCATGAACCACCCTACACTATTATATTTCCAGAATTTTTCTTTAAACCAACTTAAAAAAAGACAACAACTTAAAGACGGACTTTAGTCCTGTCCTCAACAATATGACTTGGGAACCATGGATCCAAATGTCAATCACTCTTTTCTAATCTAAAGCAAAATACCTAACCTTCAAAATACAAAGTATTCTTCGGTATATTACAAAATCATCTTCTGTGCCACCTGTGCACTGTGTGTTACACTTCAGGGGCCTCTGCGCGAGGCCTTGGCACATTTTCAAAGGGCACACCTCTGCATGAACTGGGAGACATCTCAGATTTGACAGAAACCACCACCACTACCTGCGTGGACAATACACAGCCTTGTCAAGGGACTGAACGTGGGTGACTGTCACTAAGCTTACTTCACTTAGCGCATATTCAAGTCTGAATCCTGTCTCGGTGCTGAAGGACTGAAAAGAATTCCCTTTCATTAGCCTAAGTCCCTAGTAATGCGAGCATTGTGCTGATGGGGAGACTGCGAACAGGGGGAGGCCCTTGTGAAAGAAAAAACGACGCTATACGCAAGAGGTCTCCTCCAATCCCTGCAGACCGGATTAAATGTATTTCGACCCCGTGCTAACCCATTTTCCTGTGATACATTTGGTACAAGAAAAGATTAATTACTTATGAAAATCAGGCGAACATCTCTACAGCAAATCTATTATCACTGTATAGGACGGGACATAAAGGTTTGCACTTGTACCATTAGCTCAGCTATAATAAATGAGATGCTCTATGTGATGTATAATATGATAAAGAAAACACAGCTGTTTGCTTCTGTAGGAAAGTGCATAGGTGCACTGCACCTGAGTCTGCAAACACTTAATAAGCCCTCAACAACAAAGCTGCATCCTTCAGAACAGTGATGGCTGAAAACCATTATCCATGGATAATTAACTATGTCAGGACACTGAGGTCCTAACATGAGGTCCTCATAATTCCCCACTAAGGGAAGGACAGTAAAGCATTATTATAATATATTACCAATATTTAATAAGAAGACTGTTCTATTTGTGTGTTATTAATGCAAGCTGTAAGTTACAGCAGCATTTGAATTATTCTTGGTTTTTCTGGGCGCTGTATCTTGAAGGGCAAAGCAGCCCTTGGAGCTGAAGAATTGTAAAGAAATACTTCCATTTGGGATTAAAAATTTAAAGATATAGTTGCAATTTGTTCTATTTATTTTCCTTCTGATCACATGAAGATATCCATGGTGGACATTTATCACTGGAAAAGCCATCGCTAAAATGACCAGTGTTAAGGAGGTTCAAAGTTACATGCTGGTAAAACATGTCTAGTGGACTCCTTTGATCTCGAGAAGAGTCCATCATTTTGCTTTCTCCAAGTATCCTGGTCATTTTGAGACTCTCCCCTGTAGCACAAAGTATTTAAATTTCTCTGTAACAAGGCTCTTTGACGCTTGAAGACAAAAGCATCTCTCCATTTATTAAGATGACTTCCTACTGTGTGGGGCTGTTTTTTACCTCATAATTAAAATAGCACCTGAACACGACCATCTGTGAACGCAGATTAAGTTTTTACAAAATGTGAATATCCTTTCATTTTTTTTCTGCCAAATGCCTCTAAAATGCATACATAATTTGTGTGACATAGCCCCCCACCCCCAAAAAAGGATAAATAAACTTCTACTCCAAAAAAAAAGGAAAAGTAGTTAGGGTAAACATTTTGCCTCTCACTGCAACCTTCCATGCATCAATAAAATCCATAAATTAATGTACAGCTCTGTAATTTGCTCAAAGAATGAATGAGCTGTCAGTCTTTGCTTTCTGTTTCTAAGATTCTGTCAGTTTATGGTGACCCAGAGACACAGTGTGCCCCTTAATTTTCCTCTTCCTTTTTCAAATACACACATTTTGGAAAAGACGTTATTTATACAAAAGGCTGCCAAGACACTGGGTTAGGATGGATTTGGATATACAGACTATTTCACAAGCTGGTCTTATTTAACCAAAATAAAGCCTCTTTGGGAGTCTTTTGTACAAACTGCAAATCCATAAATGCAGAGATTATAAACATTGATACAGACATTTCTTCCAGAGGGTTTTCCGACCTGATGTTAACTTTACATTAGAAATTCATGTTTCTTTAGAAACGATGGCTTATTTTAGTGAAATGGGTCCTCTGGTAGAGTTGGGGCTGTGATGTCAGCCGGGCTCCCTTCTAATAACCCTTATGAAATATTTACAATGAAATTGAACCACGCATGCGTAACAGCTGACTTTCGCGGCAGCCAAGGTTTAGGCTTACCTTTTTCCTTTTATTAAAGGAAAGAAATCGTTTTATGTTTTCCTCTTCTCCAGAAGATCAAACCCACATGTATTTAACAACTTCCCTGACCGTACCTCCATGTGGCCATCAGTCTGAGCAATGAAACTGAAAGATTATTCTGACCACACGACATCTTTGTGCCATGAAGGAACAGCTGGGTTCCCCCGTGGTGGAGCTGGGGATCAGGCATACACTCGAGGATGTAACAGGAGGAAAGGTGATCACCAGCAATGGAGTCCCTGACCTTCCCTCCTGAGAACCAAACTCTTCATTGGATTCCAAATGGCCAACATTTTTGCAGACGCCTTTTTTATGGTGACAATGAGCACCATATACCCCTCATTCACTTTCGAAAACTCTCATACGCTTCCTCTGTAAAAGGAAAGGTGAAAGACTGCCAAGTTAAAGGCAAAAAGTACGCGCAAACATTTCCTCCAAGCAAGAACCGACATAGAGCAGAACAATGTTACAAGGTCGCGGAGGCTGTACCCAGATTGCATCCTGGTCTCCCGGCCAGGGTCACTGCCTGTCTTCTCTAAAAGTATGAGAAGGTTGTGGATATTTTTCACTCAGAGCAGGCAGGACTTGCATTCTATATCAGAATCCTAGCCACCACACCATCTAGTCTGCAGACGTGTACTGATCAGCCTGAATAACAGGTACAAATCTTTGAATTATTGCTAACATTCAAATCATTAGGAGACTTCATAAGCCAACACACATGACCTGAATTTTCCTCTTGTCTTACAAATGTAGGAGACCTAGTAACATGGATCCAGCCTCCTTGCTGCCCACTTCAGATAGGGTGTGAACTTCCCCATTCACTTCAATCCCACCTCTCTGCCTTCATTTGCCTAGATTATCTGTCAGGCCCTGTTGACATTTGAGTCTGCAACCTCTTGTCTGAATTCACTAGAAAACTCACAAGCATGCAAGTATTAAGTTGTTTTATCGTTTTGAGAATGAAGAACAGAAGAACACTTCCTTGAGAAAGCCCAGTGGCTCTTCGGGCATGATTTCACCATTTCATGTGCCCTCCTAACTCCTCAAAACCAGGTCTCTCCAGAAAAGATGACAACTCTAATTCGAAAAAATACATGCACCCCAATGTTCACAACAGCACTATTCACAATAGCCAAGACATGAAAGCAACCTAAGTGTCCATCAACAGATGAGTGGATAAAGAAGATGTGGGATGTGTGTGTGTGTGTGTGTGTGTGTGTAATGGAATACTACTCAGCCATAAAAGAGTGAAATAACACCATTTGTAGCAACATGGATGGACCTAGAGATTATCATACTGAGTGAAGTAAGTCAGACAAAGACAGATACAATATGACATCACTCAGATGTGGAATCTAAAAAAATGATACAAATGAACTTATCTACAAAACGGAAATTGACTCACAGACAGAAAACTTATGGTTACCAAAGGGGAAAGGGCAGGGGAGGGATAAATTAGGAGTTTAGGATTAACAGATACAAACTACCACATATAAAAAGGTAAACAACAAGTACCTACTGTATAACACAGGGAACTATACTCAGTATCTTGTGATACCTATAATGGAAAAGAATTTGAAAAAGAATATGTATGTGTGTATATATATATATATATATATATATATATATATATATAAACTGAATCACTCTGCTGTATACCTGAAAATAACACTGCAAATCAACTATACTTCTACTTAAAAAAAAAAAAAGAATCACAGTACCTAAAAAAAAAGACAAAAACCAAAACAAAAACCAGGCCTCATTCTCTTAGTCATGCAGCCCAGGTATAATGGTCTTCGGGGCCCTTGGTACAAAGGCAAGTACCTGTGTGAACACACAGAACATGCTCCAAAATACACAGGGAGAAATCAACAGCTTAGGGAAGGCCTACTTTACCTACCATGCAGAGTTGTCACCCTGCACCGAGACGGCACTGTTGGTGTTTGCTTCACTCAGACTCACCCTGAGATTTCCACATGCATGCATACTTTCTTAATACACCCTCTCTGACTTTTCTGCCACGGTCTGTTTTCAGTGCTACTGGAAGATGCTGTGCTTAATACAGCTCCCAACTCTCAGAGGCCCCCTCAAAGCTTTTAAAGAGAGCATAACATGCAGAATTTCAAATGAAGAACCAACAGCAGAAAGATCATTTACAGTAACTATACAAACAAGCTAAATGAAAGGCTTGTGTTCAAGTCATTAAAAATAATAATGCCAAAGCCCCGAGGGCTGAAATGTAAAGCTTCTACTTAGTGTGAGGAAACAGAAAAGGAGGGTGTTTATTATCCCAATAAGAGAACCTGCTAATTTATTTAGTAGGCAATTTTAGGAGGACATTTGTTCACAGCGAAATCTCACTTGATCAGATTGGATAAAAAATAATAACCACAAAGAAAATGCCCGTTGAAGCCAAGGGTTTTGGTCAGACGGGCATCACCCAGAAAGGCCAGCGCGACGCTGCTGGGAGGCATGGCCCCTGGTGCCTCCCGCCTCTTTCCCCACCGGCTCTCCGGAACCAAGCCCAGAGTTAGTTATAGAGTTATCTCTCTCACACTTTGCAGATGATGCCTAACTTCAAGACAACAGAGAAGAGGCGAGGTCTCCGGACCTGCCTGCCTACAACAAGTTTCTGTAAAGTAATGAATACAGACAGCTTGGGGACCGTTCACCTGTGCTGCCTGCCTCTTCCTGCCTGCAAAGTGGAACCACCAGGGATTGGCAGAAGGTACTTGTCTGACAGGGCCAGGACAGCCTTCCTCCTCAGTGACAGCCTGGGCCTCCCCTCTTAAACTTGACCCACCGTAATTCCTTCACAATGCGGCAGCGAGGCAGCTGACAGTAGCAGCTGCAGCTCCTAAGCGAGATGGATGGAATTTTCATAACTGGTTCCCCAAGTTACATTTTACCTTCAAGATAATTTATGAGCTGCTCCGGAGCCTTGAAAAGACAATATGCTTGCCATAAAATTAACTGTAACAGTCTTGTAGGTTATAATTAACACTGGGAGGGTAGCACCAACTGGATGAAACACATGGCATAATTGATGGTGAAACTGGAAAGGGGGCAAGCTAACAGTATTATCAGGCGCACGCTGCCTTAGCAAAACCGATACTTTCCAGGGGTTAATTACAATCGCCTTCCAGGTCTCCTGTTCTGGGAGGGAAGAGGCCAGAGCTGGCCAGGGAGGGGTAGAGGTTTTGCGGGCAAGGCCATGTGGCACCTGGACACGGATGCAGAGACTGTCAGCAGGCTGGAAAGAGAGGCAGGTCGAACCCAGAGCAGGCCGAGAATCTGGGAAGGTGCTTCCCAGAGTTCAGACCAGGCCCTCCACAAGCCTGCCTCGTAGACATGACTTCATTTTCTCAGTAAACCGCATCTTTTTCAGTGAAGATAAAGATCTGGATAAAAAGAAGGGAATCAGAACTTCCAAAATGCCCTCCCAAGGCTTATGATACTCGTTCAGAACACGATAGAATTGAAGCATTTCAATTTAACGTGGGCATATCTTTGTAAAAAATCAAGATGGTCCACTAGACCTCAAGTTTATTAAACTACAAAGTAGCACCCTGTCCAGAAAAGAGGATGGACAGAAAGCTAGTAAGAAAAGGCGTGTCAATCACTCCCCTCTCGGAAAGAAACACTGAACTACCCCTTTCCTGCATGGATACTAAGCAGCCTGAGCTATACCACTAAAACGCTTAATATTCTAAACACACCAGAGTCACTCAAGTAATTTCAATAAGCAATGTTAAGGTGACTGATCTATTTTTGTTGTTTGATTTGTCTGTTTTGTTTTGTTTTGTCCTGGGACAAGATGGTGAAAATCATTCTGATAAATGATGCAACAGTGTCCCCTACAGGCCGACAGAGCTATTCCTCACCCCCTCCGCGCCCCACCCTGCCCTCACTTCCTCAACTGAAAGCCAGAGTTAAACTTTTATCTAGAACCCGGAATATACCTGACAGAGGAAAGTTGTAAAATACACTGGGGACACCCCTGAGATAAAATAAAATTACTGCTCTTCATGTGCGGTAAATTGTTTCCCAGATATAAACATACTGTACAGCGGTGATTAACCCATTATGGAGAAGATAAATCCTACCTGTTCAGCCTAAGGGAATCTACTCCGATCAGCCTTGACTATAACCCGGCTCCGAAATTCCTCCACTTAGAGGATTTACAGATTCTTGGAGGCTAAACTTTGATGTTCTCATCTGGGCCCCTACTCTTCCACCTCCTAAAAGATTGTAACCAGGGCTCCCCTGGTGGCGCAGTGATTGAGAGTCCACCTGCCCATGCAGGGGACACGGGTTCGTGCCCCGGTCCGGGAAGATCACACATGCCAAAGAGCGGCTGGGCCCGTGAGCCATGGCTGCTGAGCCTGCATGTCCAGAGCCTGTGCTCCGCAACTGGAGAGGCCACAACAGTGAGAGGCCAGCGTACTGCAAAAAAAAAAAAAAAAAAAAAAAAAAAAAGATTGTAACCAGTATAAAAGAGATGACATAGTTATAAAGGTAGTAACTTTCCTTTACAAGATTTCTGGTAGGGAGATTTATAAAGTATGAGCTGGAAACTACTTCCTCAGAGAGAGAGACATGCCTCCACAACTAAAAAGTGTGAAACGTGTTTAGGTACCAGAGGAAATAAACATTTACAGATACACGCCTGCCTATCTCCACACTGGGAAGGATCCTGGGAGGTTTCTAACCCTTACACTGTGAGACCCAGGTCAAGCACTACGAGAACACGTGAGTGGCTGAGAGAGAGGAAAGCCTTGTTACTGCTCCGGCTGTGGCCACACAGCAGAGGTCTGAGCTGGGCTGTTTTGGCTTAAATTCCATCTCCACTATCTACTAGCTGTGCTGCCTTGGGCAATGACTCTGCAACTCTCTGCCTCCCTTTTCTCACCTCCTCAAGCATTTATGACTCTGTCCGGCACTTGGTGAGTTCTCACTAAATGTTAGCTGCTAGTATTGCTAAAATTAGGACAACTGCAGATTTCGAGGACGGTGGAGGTAGAAAGGTGAAGCCAGCAGGAGTGACACTTACCCCACCTTTAGTGACTCCCTGGGATCTAACATAGAGGGTCACACCTTGTCAGAGCTGGAAGACGTCTTCGAGGTCACCTGGATCAAGCCACTTCTTGTGTAGATGAAGTTGCTGACATCCAGTGTCTGTGACCTGCCCAGAGGCTAGAGCCAGCTGGAGATGGGATTCAAACTGGTATTCAGACCTCTGTCTGTCAATTCCATGTGACAGTCCTTACTTAGGACAGGGCCTGACACAGGATGAGCTCTGTCTAATGCTCCTTCCTTCGCCAACTCAGCAATATCAAGCCCATACCATGAGGCTTGGATTTTACATGGGGGCACTCTCTCAAAGGAGAGGCCAATGTGGGTGAGTCTGGCTCGGACTGTTCTTCACTTGTTTGTTGTGATCTGAAGAAGAGGGGTAATTTTTATTGAGCACCTAGTATGTGACAGGTGCTTGCTCTAGGTGTTTTCCATGGAATCCCTTAATCAGCCCTATGGAATAGGTTCTATTATTATCCCCTCAGGCAAGTTACAAATGAGAAAAATTGAGGTTCAGAGGGGTTAAGTAACTTGTCAAGTTCATTGTAACTTTCCTGGAGTCACAGAGTGGATCCAAGATTCAAACCCAAGCCATCTGACTCAGCATCTATGCTCCCAACCTCTATACCATATTCATAAAATTTACTCTGAAAGAAATCTTTTTCTCCCCCCCATTTAACATGGAGAACTCTCTGGAGAGAAGATAGCCCAGAATTTATCCTATGACCCATAATCACTTATAGATTTCTCCCCTATTTCTCACTCACACTTGGAGACGGGCAGCTCTTACCCACTTGTAGCCATCACAGTTTCACAACGGAGCCGGGCTCCTCACAAAGGTCAGGCATATGATAAGTCACACTAGAACACTTCTGGAGAACTGGCCACTTTCATCCCTGGGACAAGGGTTTCCCCCAAATCCTGACTTAATATCTTGCATTGCATTATTAGACTATGCTGTTTCCTCGCCTAGTGAAGTGTTGCTCAGCTCTATAACCTCAGGGCCTACAATAGTGCCTGGTACCAGGTAGGCACGCGACAAACATTTGTGGAATCAGTGCATGACTGACAGCACACTCACAGTAACCATGACCACCATCTCTCAAGTGCTGGAGTGCATTGTCACTTGGAATCCCCCCAACACCAATGAGATACGTACACCTTCTCCCGTTCGCTCTTAAGAGCTGTTTGTGAATATAATGTGGCCTGAATTTAAGGCTTCCTTAAAGTGAAGACCTTTAAGGTGACACATCTTTTGTTTTAAAGTCACTGGGAACCAAGGTGTGGACTATCTAAGGAGAAATTAATGCTGTGGACTCCCAAGGATGGCGAGCCTCAGAGCACTGATATTCCCTTAATATATCACAAATCTGACCCACTAGAAGTAAAGCTGCAAGTTTTATAACAAGTGATCACCTTAGGAGGAAGATCAGAAGAGAAAATTTTATCTCTATCTCAGCTGAATAACTATATTTGTGGTTCTTCTGAGTGTCTGAATAGGCAGGACATGGCAACTACGCGCATTTTTTTTAAAAGAAATGTTCAGAGTTCCACTTAGGAAAACACTTTTTGTCATTCCACTAGAACGGAAACTCCATGAGAGAAGAATTCTCATCAGTTTTGCTCATTGCTGGGTTTCTAACTCCCCGAACAGTGCTTGGAATAAATAAATGAATGAATTTATTTATGAATGAATCCATGTTTTCTCAAAAAGCTGAAGAAGCACTGCCTCTAAGAAACAGCCAGCAGCCAGTCATAGTCAGAAAGCTGCCAGGAGCGGGGCTCATACCGAAGCCTATGTGTTGATTTTATAAATGAGATGCGCAGAAGTCAATTGGCTTTTGTCCCCCGTAAAACTGTTCAAATAATGACAGTAACAATGGTAATAACATTAACAACACTTGCCTCCTAAAGATAAGTTGCTGTATCTTGGAAAAAAGGTAACCCTATCTCTAGACTCATTTAATCCTTGCTCTAAATTTATACAATGTTTCAATTCCTACACATTTATGAGGAGGTTTTATGGAGTTATCGGATTTTATGGAGTCATCTGGTTCAGAGACACAAAGGACATTCCTCTGCTAAGGGCAGCAGAAAGCAGAAACTGCAATTATTAAAGGAGATGGGGCAGATGCATTAAAAAAGAAAGACATGGATGGCAACTAGCCGGCCAGAGCCTCTCTGATGCTCCCTGGAACCTTCTTCGTTTACCCCTCACTCCCACCCACAATGCTGCACACAAATTTAGCTCATTGCAGGAGACAGCTACTGAACTGGAAACGCCACAGCTTTTGGTCCCCAAATAACCTGGCCAGAAGCAGCAGCCACTCTCTGTAGCATGAATGACAGCAGTTGACATGGTCAGATGACTCACCACGTGTTGTCTCAGAAGATAATTACATCTGTCTCATCATCCCATAGCCCATCCTCAAGGCCGGTGGTTCCACTTTTTGTGACCACAACTTCTAGGATGGAAAACAAATTCTGGCCCCAATGCCTAGTCGCCAAGACTGAGCTCATCACACTGTACTGATACCATCAAAGCCATATCAGGATGTCAGCAGATAACCAGCAGGGAGCAGCTGTCCTTTGAAATATGGACTCGAAGCCATATTTAGCCTCAGCTTTGTCCCTCCTGGCCTGAAACCTATTCCTTTATTCAGAGAAATGCCCCTAGGGAGGTCTTTCCCCCTCCCCGTGTTCTTCCTTTCTTCATTCATTCTATTTCACTTCCAGGAAGGGCAGGGACTCAGGAGTGGCTGGCTCAGGGAGGAAACCATGTCTTTTTGTCCTGGACCCAGCTCAGTTCCACGCTGTTCACTCCTGGGCTCTTCCTCAAGGACCCAAGTCAGCCTGTGCCCATGGCGTACTTCCTCCCTCATGCTGGAAACAAGGGTCAGAGGTGCTGTGTTGGGAGTTAAATACCGGAGAAGTGCCTATCAGAGAGCTCCCCTTACATCCAGTTTCAAGTTTTCCACCGCTGGCAGTGTCTCAAACGTTCATTCCTCTTCAAATTAAGAAGAAACACATATCTACTTATAAATACAGGAGTGGGTTGAGGAGAAAGCTTTTTTTATTCAGTCGGCCACTGAATCAATCTGAGTGCCAGGCACTGTTCTAGACCTAGGGGATGTGAGATGATCAGGCCGCAAGGATGTGGCTCACACAGGGCACCGTTCTAACGGAGGAGACAGCTTAAAGTTACAATGATCCGGGGTGCAGGTTTTATAGTTGGTGCACAGCCAAATACCCAGTCTCAAGGAGCTTACATTCTGGTAGGAGAGACAAAAATGTCAACACAGAATCAAGTACATATATAATACATGTTGGGTTATGCCTTCTCATAAGCTTCTATCAAACTGTAAGTTCCTTGGACGAGACTCCATTGCTAAGTCATCCTTCAGTTTCCCACAGTGCCACACACAAAAAAGACTGAAAATCTGCAGGCTAGCCATTGTGTTCTCATTCTTCTCCCCTTGCCCTCCCCTACATTAAACTATCAATTATTTCAGAGTTGAGGCTGTTTCATACTCATCTTGCCACTTTGCACAGCATCGAACACAGTTAACTTGTACATAACAAGCACTCAGTAAATAATAGTTTATAATTGTGAAACTGGACTGGGCCAACCTGTCAGTTTTGAATAGAACTCAATCCTGCCAGGAGACAAGAGGAGAGACCAGGTAATCATGGAGAAAACAGTAATGCGCTGGCCTTAGAACCAGAGTCGATCCACAGGGTCATTTACACAAACCGTTAGGCTTGTCGCACCCAGATCAGGGTTCTGAAGCTGATTCGCTTAGAAAAGTAAATCCTACTCATTACAAGGTCAGGGTTATGACAACTAGATTTTGGAGCCCTAACAAAGGTGTCTAAAGTGGATCCATCCTGGAGGTAAGGGGTGATGGCTGGGGCTGTGGAGGAGAGCAAGATGGTCAGTAGGAAGATGTTTGGTTGTTTTACTTGTCTAGAAAAGATGCTAACTTGGCAGTTTTTTTGAGAAGCCAAAGCCCAATATGGGGAAGACATGTCTATAAAGACGTCTAGGTCTAGAGAATTACTTTTAACTCTTAGAAGGCAGTAGTTCCAAAAGCTTTGCTAAGAAACTGCCATAAACATGTTTAAAAAACTTTTCTCAGTACCATTTTAAGCTCCTTGGTCCCAAATGAAGTAGTCTACTACGGGAATACAGTAAGCCCTGTTTGAGCCTAGAAGTTAAGAACTTTAGGTGGAGAGTTTCCACTTAATTAGGCTACATTCCTATCCAGTGTGCAATGCTCAGAGATTCTACAATGAAAGAAATGAAAGACAATGGTAGAAGGGAGAAGTAGGGGGTCTACAGAAACAAACAAACAGAATATGCACACGGGCCACCTGCGAATAAATAAAGGGCCAGGCCTAGCCATGGAAATGGAGAGATGGGCACAGCTGCACACCCACACCAGCTTCCTTTGGAACTCCATCCATCTTATTAGCCAAATGCCCCTAATAGACTCGTGACTTCTTTACCACTCAAGGGATAAGTCCTTAAGTCCATCATGTTTTAAAATCTCCTAATAAAAAACTAATGGTGTTAAACAAGCACATGAAAAGACACTCAACATCATTAGTCATCGGGGAAATGCAAATCAAAACCACAATGAGATAACATTAGGATGTCTATAATCTAAAAAAGGTAAAAGAACAAGTGTTGGCAAGATTGTGGAAAAATCAAAACCTTTGTGTACGACTGGTGGGAATGTCAAATGGTGCAGCAGTTGGGATAAGAGTCTGGCAGTTCCTCAAAAAGTTAAACATAGAGTTGTTATGTGACCCAACCATTCCAGGCCTAGGTTTATACTCAAAGGAAGTGAAAACATGCCACTCAAAACCTTGTACATAAATGTACATAGCAGCATTATTCATAAGAGACAAAAAGTGGAAACAACCCAAATGTCCATCAACTGATGAATGGATCAACGAAACGGGTTCTATCCATACAATGGAATATTTTTTTGGCAATAAAAAGGAATGAAGAACTGATACATGCTACAATGTGGATGAACCTTGAAATCATGACTCTAAATAAAGAAAGCCAGATATAAAAGGTCACAAATTATATGATTCCATTTATAGAAAATGTTCGGAACAGGCAAATCTATAGAGACAGAAAGTACAACAGATTAGACAGAAAGTGGTTGACAGGGAGTGTGGGGAGAAGGGGAACTTGAGAGCAGTTGTTCACAGGTCCAGGGTTTCATTTTGGGGTAATGGAAATGCTCTGAAATTGAATAATGGTGATGGCTGTTCAATCTTGTGAATATACTAAAAAAAAAAAAACAAAAAAAACCCCAACCCACTTAACTGTATACTTTCAAATGATTAATTTTATGTTATATGAATTACATCTCAATTTGGCTTCTCAAAAACCCCCGAACGGCCTGGCTTTCGTCTTATTTTTTGTATTTGCACCTTACTGAGCAAAAATTTAAAGGAGAGTGCTTTAAAGTTAAAAGGCACAGTTCGTTCTAGAAGTGTTCCTCAGCTCCCCGAGTTATCCTTCACCCAGCTTTCTGCTCACTGTAAATCCCCATGGACATACACAGTTGAGTCAAAACCTCTGCAAATCCCCATGGACATACACAGTTGAGTCAAAACCTAAAATGAAAAAATGCTACCTTTGGGTAATGTTTAGAAGGTTTTTATTTCTATTTTAAACACAAGTATTGTCTGGGTGAGGCTTGTATGATATGGACAATAGATTTGAACATAAGGGATTTTCAACTGTACGGCAATGCTAGACTTCAGAGACATCTACAGTTAAATAGTTTCCTGGGAGGGCAAGAGCAGCATGCCACTCTGTTGTGGTCACGAGGGCTCCACCACTTTCTTTTCCACTGCTTTTCACAGCTTCTTTCTAGGAGCTTGCTAAATTCTCATCCCCAGACAAATTCTTAAATTGGCCGCTGAGCACAGTTTAAGAATTTATCTCATACACAGCACCTCACACAGTATTTTGTATATAGTAGGCATACAAAATATACAAAAATGCTCATGGAATGAAATCGTTCTCTTTCAGAGAGTAGAGGCATGGCATGTGCCCCCGAAGAAGAGCACGGAGATTTGTGAATGCCAGTGTCACTGGTCAGAAACCAGGACCCTCAATGCCCACAGGAAGCTGGGAGAGAGCTTTAAATAGATAACTCTTATCCATTAACAAGTAAGGGAACATATAGCTTGTGACCGACCCACTGTTGGCACTAATGAGCATCGCTATGATGTTTCTTTGAAAAAGGAATAAAGAAAGGAACAGACTATCTACTCAATTAACATTAGGTGCTTTCTTATTTTTTACAGAAAAACTGCCAAGTGTGGTAGTAAAACAGTGTGCAAGAGTCACATGTATATTAAGTATCAAAAAAAAAAAAGAAAAAAGAATGTATAATCTTCAGTGGCCAGATGCTGAAACAGATCACAGTTTTTTTGTAAAGCGTTTTTGCCAGTGTCTGACTTAGTTACATTCTCTAGACTATGCACGCAAGCAGGAAAAAAATAATTTGCTTCTCATGGTGACATGTGCAAAATAAACAAAGGCACTGATTTTTATTATTCCTTATTTAGAAAAACAACTCAGGCCTGGACATTGAACTGTACCTTTTCTTTAGTGCACTTTTCAAATGATAATTTCTTCCACTGTCACCATTAAATCTTAATCCATTCCAGCTCCTTGCATGGGTCACTGAGTCTATATGTACTGCTGTTATTTTAAAATGTTTCCCCTTGGTAGGGAAAGAGGGGGAGAAAAGATGTTGAGGGCCAGATGGGCCTCTTCACAGTTCATTTATCAAACCTAATACATCGGGCTCCACCCTCCTCTCACTCACTACTGCGGTTAAACTTCCATATAATTTGGTAATCATTTTCATTATCAGAGAGTGACCCTAAAGCAGCCTATCCCAAGACACCCAGCCCTTGCAGCTGCTCTTTTTCTGCCTTTTCCTACAGTAGACCCTAAGAACCTCCGAGTTTATTAGCTGCAGACTGACCTTTGGGCTGCAGAGGTCAAGAAGGGGTCAGATCAGAGGGCTTGCCCAGTTCTTTAAAAGCTATAACAAGCTGTCCATCAGGCAGAGTGGACTGTATAAACAAAGCCAAATCTTCAGAAATTCTGTACCACTTCTGTTAACACTTACCCTGCATTCACACGGCTTCTCCCGAAGTGCTTTGGATCATTCAACTCCGGGGAAGTGAATAGACAGCCCTAATAAGCCTATTTGGAGAGGGTTGTTTATGGGATTACTGGGCTTGGGGAAGGAAACCCACAGCACTCAGATGTGCCTCTAGAATCCCAGGGTTGTGTGACACTGTGACAAACTCAGTTACCCCGAGTCACGCAGAATTGACACTTTCCTCCAAAAGCTAAATTAAAGGGAACATATGCTTTCAGTTTAAGAGACTTCAGTGAGTCCCAAACAATGGCTCGGCTCCTGGCCGGGGAGAGAGAGACAAATATTTTAAAACCAAGTTACAAGTTGCACTTAATATAGTCTCCCTAATATCATTAGCATAAATGAACCTACTGAAGTGGGGGGAACCTTTACGACAACAGACTTATACTAAAGCTACCGCCAGCTGCGGAGTCTCAGGTGACCTAAATTTCTCGAAGTTGTACTCTTCCTAATGCGTTCTCTAATGTGCAATATCAGGTAATTAGAGTCATCTGCATTTAACTTTCAGAGGAAAAAAATTTCTATTATCTAAATCTAAAGGATCCCCTGATAGCTTTGATGAAAGTAAAATACTGTAACCCACTGCTTGGCCTTTGGCGAGCGCTAATTATTATCTCTCAAAGCACATTTTTCCTTGTGGAATTCCAAGGTACACAATAGGCCAACGTCTGAAACACTGGCAGCTCGGTCAGTGCTGCAGTGGATGTTTTATAACTTTCACCACCACACGCCCGATGGCTACTCGAGGCGATGCCCGATTCCAGACGGCCAGAGGAAGCTTTGATGAGGAAAAGAAAGGTGTATGGTAACTGTCTGTTTATACAGATCACATGGATGAGTCTTTTAGATAGGTCACCAGGATGGGAAACATCAAATGGCGCTGGCCAAGGGGCAGGGGGGAAGGATTATGGTTATTTAATACTCTGAGGACACTTCCTTCTGAGCTCTCAAGACACCACCCGCTTGAAATCTTCTTTCAGGTGTTTAGTTTTAAGGAGGTCTGCAGAGTGTCAGCTGCTAAGCCCTTTCTTGTCTCCTCCCCTACCACAAAAGACTCGAGAAGTTTTGTTTCAGATGCTAGACTACATCAACTTCAGCTCTGGCACCAGCTCCTGATTAAATTGTTAGCAGTTAAGGGCCAGAAATGCTGAAACCAGACTCCTTTTAAACAGGCCATTTTGGCCACGCTGTCTGATGAGTTGGTGTATTAGGAAATTATTGTTAACAAACCAAATGCACTCAACAGAAGACATCCATTCTCAACACTTCCTCTAGCTGTGCTGTCTTTGGAGGGGTTGGGGGGATGGGGGAGAGTTTACAGGGGGCTCTCTCTCTCTCTCTCTTTCTTTCTTCCCTTCCTTCCTTCTCTCCCCCCGCCCCCACCTCTCTTTCTTTATCCCTTTCCTATTCTGTAAGAATCACCAGGGAAATTCCCTGGCGGTCCAGTGGTTACAACTCCACATTTTCACTGCAGAGGGCCCGGGTTCACTCCCTAGTCAGGGAACTAAGACCCCACAAACCCCACAGCGCAGCCAAAAAAAAACCAAAAGAAATCACCAGGGGAAAAGATATAAAAGGTCAAAGAGAGAGAGAAGCCTCTTAGATGTCCCCTCATGGATATTCCGCTATTTAATACAATATCCATACTTGAGTGAATATACATACTTAAACTGTAATACAAAGAAAATGTTAAAATTAATTATTGAAACTTTGATTGAAAGTCATTTCATGACTGTAGTTGAAACTGTCATTTACCCTGACCACACTACAAAAAAGGGGGCAAGGGGAGAATGTCACTGGGAATTTTAAAATTATGGTTTCAATGCAAGTCTAAATTCAGAGACAATACACATACGTGAAAAAGCAGCTTTCTGATACCCAATCAGAATGGACAGTTCATACTCTTAACTGTCTCCTTCCTTGGAAAATGCTCCTCTTCAGCCTTGTTCAGGCAAATCCATTTTCATGAGAATTGTTACTAGTAAAGCCATCAATTATTGTAATTCTGTGGCATGAACTCATTTGGAGAATAGTATGGCTATCAGTAAATGTTCTTGACTCCCAGGCACACAGAACGTTTAAGCATCGAATAAGACTCTGACACAAAATCCAGCATCATTTTCCTGATTCCTCTAGCTCTCGCTTAGAGACAGATGGTAATTCAACAATACACATTATGCATCTGAAGGACAACTCTAACATTTGAGGGAACTGGTTCCAGGCTTCTACCAACCAACGAAGAAGGGCAGGATAACGTGGCATTTAGTATGCAAGCGCCAATTCTGTAAAAACGGATGGTCTGTAGAAACTTCCTACCAGTAACAGCTTTCTAACCACAGCTAAGTCCATGTGCAAAGAAACTGGGCTGACGCCAAAGTCATTTCTATGCAGTCAGTTCTGAAAATGGGGTTGTTGAATAGACTAAGTTCAAGCGATCTGCCTCCCGAGTGATGTAAGAGTACCGTGTGGATTTCCCAGACATCTGCTCTAACTAAACAGCAACGCTCGTCTTTTAGATGGTTGATTAAAAGGGTTCTTCAACATCAGGTACTTAAATTACAGTACCCTCAAGATGCAAACATTTCTGCTAAATGTTATACTCGGGGATAAATCATACATGCATACAGATGACATCATGGATCATTACAATTAATGTAGGTACCATGTGTAGGAAAGCTAACTTTGGCTGAAAGCATCTGTAACTTGCTTCTTTTTCATGGCCCCTCCAATGAGAGGGATGAGACCAGCCGTCAGGAAGGGCTTAGCCAAAGAAAGCTCTTGTTTTCCGGGGACAACAAATCCCATTTCGTAATAAAACAAACCTGGCATGCCATTCCCTCCTCAGGTTCTGGCGAGCGGTGAGTGTGGCGAGGATGGCCGTCAAGATCTCATTCCTTTGTTCTACAGGGGTCCCCTCTCTTCTAACTTCCCGAAGCAGAGCATTTGTCTAGAAGAAATGATCCCCCAAAAGAGAAAGAGAAAGTAAAAAAATTAATAATAAAAAAAAGCCCATAAGCAAATAAGGACAGTAAATCAATGGCTTTTTTATTATACTTCCCCTGCTAACAAATCAATACAATAAATGATGGTCAAAAATGGCCAGCATATATTTTGTGTTTAATCAATGTACATGGCACATAAGGTAAACTCTAAAGCTGCATTGCCTTAAGTAACACATCAAGATACTGTGCATTCTCGTTCTAATTTTCTCAGTGCACCAACGACTTTTTTATCCTGGGAACTGCCTACCACGAGCTATTATTAGAAATGATTTTCACGTACAGTTTACCGTGAGTTGTTTGTTTAGCCTTTTAAAACAGAGCAGTCTCTGACTTTCCCTCTCTCTCATTCCTGCCACCCAGCTAAGGCTTACTGCACTCTTATTTGAATCATTAATTTCTATTTCCATCTGTGCCAGGAATTTTTTTTGGGGGGAGGGGGTTCACTTATTTTCCATGCTTGTTGCAAATCAAGAGCTTGCAAAGAAAGAAACACTAAGAGCACAAGAATCAGAGAACAGTGTATCTCCATGAATATCTTTCCAGCTTTGAAAATCCACTACATATTTTGAATAGTAGGTACAGAGATTCTTATACAGAGTAGACGTATGATTTGAGGAAGAATCATTTATTCTTTGGTTATTGTTGTGGTCCTTAAAAAAAATTAGGTTCACAGGTGAGTACAAAAACCACTCAAGCAGTCAAAGCACAAACACGTGACACCCTGCTTACTCTGACAAGTAGCATTACATCAAAACTCAAATTTGAAACTGTAATTTCAACTTTATCTATAGCTCACCTCTGTAGGCTCTTTTTATGTGTATTTTAAACATGCAAATGTCTGTGACACTAGGAAAACAATTAAGAAAACAATGGAAAGTATTCTACTGGTACTTGAAATTGGAGTGAGCAAATGCCTTTCAAGTTTTAATCACAGAACTTTTCATCACATGTATTTGTCTTCACGTAACTGGAGTAGAAACCTTTAAGATTTATAAATGTTGTTTTTCATGTAAAGGTAGCGGGGCTTCTTTGGAGACGTTATAACCAAAGCAGTTACCAAAAGGAATAAAATTGCCACTTCCTCTGTTCTAATTACTCAATGTATTTCTTATTTAACTGATGTCAATACCTTCATTTACTTGAAAAGTGCACTCAAAATTTGATTCTCATAGATCTTGAAATACTACTTATTTAGTCCTCTATAACATTTTACAGTGTGAATTTAATATCTTCATGACAACCTTGAGAAGAGGTGTGGCGAACATTTGCTGTTTTGGTTGCCTTCCATCCACACCCAGTCCTCCTTTCCTATAAGAGCACCCAGATCTCCTTGTGGGGAAGTCTTTTATGTAATCTTAGAAGTGACAGTAATCACTGTCAACCAAAGTGTCCTGCTTTCCCCCAACAAGGATGTGGGTCAGGCCAACCTGATTCTCATTTCCAGGACTTTAGACACTTAAGAATGACAAACAAAGGGGAAACAAATGTGGAGGCAACTTATCTATTTCCTTAGTTTCTACCACCCATGGTCCTCAAAGTATTCCTGGTTTCCTGAACTTTCTGAGTCCAGATCATTCTTTCTTTTGACACCTTGAGCTATCCGATATCCTTTCAGTAAAGTTCCATTTTGCTCAAATTCACCAGAATCTGTTTCTGTTGCTTACAATCAAGCACCCTAACGGATACAAACAGGTAACACAGGAAGTAGTATCTTCACTGTAAAGGAAGGATCCACGATAACCTGACTAGAATTAGGCAGGAAAAAGGACCCTGATCTCTTCCTCCTGGACCCAGAATTACAGCTACTATACCGGCAATATAACCAACTGGATACTCTACGAGCTCCCAGGTCAACATTTTTGGCCCTCCAGCACAGGGAGGAATGCTGGGTTTCTCTAGGCAATTCCATGGCATGAAGTCCAGGCTCCCGATATCTAAAGCAGGGCTGCAAATTCAAATAGCCATTAGGGCCAGAAAGGTAACATGAATGAGTGAGGCAAGGTTCCTGAAGAGAGCATATGCTCTATCTAAAAAGACAGTCACTACTCAGTCCCAGCCAACTGTGCCATTCAGAAAAGCTGTTTTGGCAGTGCCAGATTCACGAATTTTCAAAATAAACAAGAAATCTGTTTTTTTTTTTTTTAATGTGAAAACTTGTAATTTTAAAATGTTGGAAACAAACTTCAAAAATTTTTAGTTTTTATACAAATTTGGTTTATTTTTATTTTTTATTTTTTTTCCTGCGATACGCGGGCCTCTCACTGCCATGGCCTCTCCCGTTGGGGAGCACAGGCTCCGGACACGCAGGCTCAGCGGCCATGGCCCACGGGCCCAGCCGCTCCGCGGCACGTGGGATCCTCCCGGACCGGGGCACGAACCCATGTCCCCTGCATCGGCAGGCGGACTCTCAACCACTGCGCCACCAGGGAAGCCCTATTTTTATTTTTAAAATTTTTTATTGAAATATAGTTGATTTACAATGTTGTGTTAGTTTCAGATATATAACAAAGTGATTCAGTTTTACATATATATATATAAATATATATATTATTTTTTTATATTCTCTTCCATTACAGGTTATTACAAGATATTGAGTATAGTTCCCTGTGCTATACAGTGGGTCCTTGTTGGTTACCTGTTTTATATATAGTAGTGTGTATATTTTAATCCCAAACTCCTCATTCATCCCTCCTCACCCCCTTTCCCCTTTGGTAACCATAAGTTTGTTTTCGATGTCTGTGAGTCTATTTCTGTTTTGTAAAAAAGTTCATTTGTATCTTTTTTTTTTCTAGATTCCACATATAAGCAATATCGTATGATATCCGTCTTTCTCTGTCTGACTTACTTCACTTAGTATGATAATCTCTAGGTCCATCCATGTTGCTGCAAATGGCATTATTTCATTCTTTGGCTGTATTCCATTGTATATATACACCACATCTTCTTTATCCACTTATCTCTTGATGGACACTTAGGTTGCTTCCATGTCTTGGCTATTGAAAATAGTGCTGCCATGAACAGTGGGGTGCATATATCTTTTCAAATTATGTTTTTCTCCAGATATATGCACTGGATCATATGGCAGCTCTATTTTTAGTTTTTTAAGGAACCTCCATACTGTTCTCCATAGTGGCTGCACCAATTTACATTCCTACCAACAGCATAGGAGGATTCTTTTTTCTCCATACCCTCTCCAGCATTTATTATTTGTAGACTTTTTGATACTGACCATTCTCACTGGTATGAGGTTATACCTCATTGTGGTTTTGACTTGCATATAATACAATTTTTAAAGGTTACTTTCCATTTACATTTATTACAAAATACTGGCTATATTCCCCACTACATCCTTGAGCCTATCTTGTACCCAGCAGTTTGTACCTCCCGCTCCCCCATCCCTATATCGCCCCTCCCTCCCCCCAAAATTTTTTTGAATACCATGTGGGCCAAACAAGAAACAACATGGCTAAACAGAACTCAGGCAGCTGCCAATTTGGACCTCTAACGTAAAAGATGTCTAATTTCAGAGAGGTCCTGGCATCAACAGGTATTCTAACAAGAGCATTGCTCCTTATCTGTGATACCCCACCTCACGTACTTAAAGTCAGAAGGAACCTCAGAAAGTCATGTAGTTTATCACTATGTCTGCAGGTACATATTATTTTACCTAAAAATGCTTCAAATAGAAAACAAAATATACATCTAGATGGCTCCAAAGACATGATGAAAATAAATTTATTTCTCCATTTGACTGTATTAAAATAACTTTAAAAAAAGTCATTTATCTCTTCTCTGCCTTTCACATCATTTAAATTTTATCCAGAAGCCCTTGTTTTCCAAGGATCCTGAAGAGCCTCTAAGAGGGGAAGGAGGCAGGACTGAAGAAAGTGAGTTTCATGAGGGCAGGGGACCGTGTCTGTTTAGTTACCACTGTATCCCCACTGCTCCCCTAATGACTTATACAATTTTTTTTTTTTTTTTTTTTTTTTTTTTTTTGGCGGTACGCAGGCCTCTCACTGTTGTGGCCTCTCCCGTTGCGGAGCACAAGCGCTGGACGCGCAGGCTCAGCGGCCATGGCTCACGGGCCCAGCCGCTCCACAGCATGTGGGATCTTCCCAGACCGGGGCATGAACCTGTGTCCCCTGCATCGGCAGGCGGACTCTCAACCACTGGACCACCAGGGAAGCCCCCCCTAATGACTTTTAATAAATATTTGTCAAATCGGTAATAAAAGCAGGAACCTGAAAAACAAGTATTGCAAAAACAAAGAGCAACGGAAGACTGTCTTCTTTTAGGAAATTACTATCATATAGGCTTAAAACTCATAAAATATATAAACTAAGAGACAGTTATGTGCTCTTCCAAGGAGCTCTCTTCACTTCACAAAAGGACTCACTTCCTGGTCTATTTCAATAACTAGCTCCCCTAGTTCTGAGTTTCCCAAACTTTAGTCATTCTAGCTCAGTCTCATAATTCTTGCCATATTTGTATATAAAGTATATAATATTTAATATCAAAGTTATATGTTTATTTCATTCTAGATGGATACTGTTACTTGCTGAAGGCTCTGACGCTAAAGGCAGCTTCCTCTTTGTAAAAGAAGACATGAACAAGCACAGGAGAATGGTAGAGATATATCAGTCTAAAAGAAGACCTCCTCGCCACAATTACAGGAATTGAAAAGGAGCTGAAAAGGGAATCACCTCCTCCGAGTTGTCCTCACTATGTGCGGAGTCCTGGAGCGCCACCGAGCATCACCCCGGGTAACACCGTGGTCCACATCCCATGCTCTGGATGCACTGCTCTACCTCAATGGTTTTCCACTTCACAGATAAACCTCTTTTCTCCCTAAATGTATTCTTATATGAAATTCAATATATAAAACAAACTGGAGCAGTTCTCTTTGAAGCTTTGAAGGTATGGAGGACCTGGAGGTTCTCCCTTTGTCGTGGGATATCTCTTCAAAAGCCTAAGGAACTGTGAAACACAATTTGCCAACCTCAAGCCAAGAGTGTTTAAAATAGTATTCAGGTTATTAAAAGTTTATACATTGCTGGTGGGAATGCAAAAGAGTGTCATTCTGGTAAAGAGTTTGGCAGTTTCTTATAAAGTTACACACTCACACTCACACACACACACACACACACACACACACACTCTTAATATATCACCAGCAATCCAATTTCTAGGGCTTTACCTAAAGAAATAAAAACTTATGTTCACACAGAAACATGCATAAAGATGTTGATAGCAGCTTTATTTGTAATTGCCCAAAACTGGAAATAACCTAAATGTCCTTCCAAGGGTAAATGGATAAACACACTGTGATACATCCATACAATGGAATACTCCTCAGCAAAAAAAAGGGACGAGCAACTGATATATGCAACCACTTGGATGAATCTCGAAGTCAGTATGCTGAGTGAAAGAAGCTAGTCTCCAAAAATAAAACACCGCATGCTTCCACTTATTTGACTTTCTGGAAAAGGTAAATTATAGGGACAGAGAGCAAATCAGTGAGGGAATTTTTGGAATGAGGGAACTAGTCTGTACCCTGATTGTAGTGGTGGTTATAGGAGTTTATACCTATGTTAAAACTCATAGAACTGTATATCCAAAAAAGTTGATTTTATTGTATGTAAATCTTATAAACTTTAATTTTTAAAATTCATTCTCATCACATTTTTAGGACAAGAAAGAATGTAGAGAACAAGTTTACATATAAATATGTCTAAAAGAGAAGTAGTTAGTAAAAATATAGAAAAACATATCTGGATTACAAAACAAATTCTGTTACAAAATTTTTTTTTAGATATTGGAAAAGGATGGGTGAACTTAGATTGAACATTCAGACCCGAAAATTAAATATTTCATAACATTTAGAGTGAAAAGAAGTCCTTGCACAAAAGGAAATTCCAGAGTGTCAAAGGGCATTCTTTTTATAAAAATTACTAGTGATATTTTTATCCTTATAATAGTGTTGGCTCCGCAAGGGTTGGCTTTACACAGGAAATGTTAATAGCCCATTTTACCATCAGTAGAAACACAGAACTGTCTTCAAACAAGCACCAATTTTTAAACAGTATGCTATTACCGAAACACATTCTCCCTTTCCTCCCCCCAAAATATAGGGAAAGGAAACCATAGGTTTAGGGATCATGCTCTGGAGGTTAAATTTCCTTTCATTAATGATTCTGTTTCAACCAAAATCTATGGAAATGCTGGCCTATCAGGAAAAGACTAAGAATATTCTAAAGAGAGCTGGCTGTTCAAATCCCAGCTGCCACTTCCTAGCTGTGGCCTTTCCCACAATTGCAGAATGGAGATGACCACAGAGCCTCCCTACGGGTTCTTGTGAGGACTAGTTGCCCAGTCCTGCGCCACTGAGATTATGATTGTTTAGTTTCATCTTAAACGCACTCATCAACCTTGTGCTAAGCTCTGCTATTTTAGCAAGAGGATTCCTTAAAGTGTCTATGACTTGGAATAAAAAATTTCAAGGAAATCAGGCAACCACTGAACAGCCACAACCATAAGAAGTCTCTACCAGAAGCCAGAGGCATCCTCTTTTGCGTATCCCTAGTGGGAGAAAATCTTGATCCCTGGAGGTTGGGTTTTATTTTTAGAATCAGTCCTAATTTCACTGGACCCCACTCCACTAGTAGACCTGTCTCTCTCTGAGGCCACTACCCAACACCTGTCCTGTCCTTCTTAGTGTCCTATGGGGGGGTGCCTCATTCTGAAACCCTCAACTGCAGTCAGCCCAGGGCTCTGCCTTGGTTCTCCTCTCCTCTCTGCTGCCTGTGCTCTCTGTGGGTGACCTCTCACTCCAATGGCTTCAGGGGTCCCTGTAGGCCTACGACTTCATGCAGACTTCTACCTACAAGCAGACCTCTCTGCCGAGTTCCAGCCCCATAGAGCCAACCACCGGCTAGCTGTCCTTCAACATACACCTCAGACATGCCACCTCAGCCTCAACTCATCCACATCTGAACTGCAATTTTTGCTCTCATCAACCTTCTCCTTCTCCCTTTGCTTCCCTAGAATGGCGAATGACACCACTATCAATGCAGTCATCCAAACTAGACATCTAGGAATCACCCCAGTCTCCTCCTCTTCCTTTCTCTGCCCTCCCTATACCTAAACATCAACACCTATTAGTCCTGTCTGTTCAATATGACTTAGACTTATTTCTTCCCCACTGCCATAGGCTTAGTCCAGGCCATCTCTCATCTGGACCATGAAATGGCGTCCAAACTAGCGTCCCTGGGTCAATCTCACCCCTTTCATGAATTTACCTCCTACAAGAGGAGTATGTCAGTGTCAAAGGAGACAAGGAGCTTCAGCCTCCAAAACCCCACCTAAGCCAGAGCAGCTCTGTTCATGTTGCCTTCAGTTATTGCATCTGACACACACAAAAAATACTTTTTTTAAAGCCTAGATTCCTTAATCTGAAAAAAAAAAACCCCAAAAAATAAAAATAAAAAAACTCATCTTGGGCTTCCCTGGTGGCACAGTGGTTGAGAGTCCGCCTGCCGATGCAGGGGACACGGGTTCGTGGCCCGGTCCGGGAGGATCCCACATGCCGCGGGGCGGCTAGGCCCGTGAGCCATGGCCGCTGAGCCTGCACATCCGGAGCCTGTGCTCCACAACGGGAGAGGCCACAGCAGTGAGAGGCCCGCGTACGGCAAAAACAAAAACAAAAAAAACAAAACAAAAAAACCTCATCTTAATATAGGCCCTGCTTACTTCTCAAATCTTAGCTCCTCCTATCTTCTATTCCATATAAAACTAATTGCAGTTCCCTGAAAATACATGACTATTCTAGACTACATATTTCCTGTACCTGGTTGTATAACTTACCAGTAACTAATTCTTCAAGAAACATCTCAGATAACACCTCCTTTGTGAAGTCTTGCAGGAACCACAACCTTCCACCACATTAAGTAGAGTGGGTCACCCCTTCTTATGTGTCACCCCTGAGCATCTCACAAATCATGTCATATTCCATTGCAATTTATTATTCGCTAGAGCCTGCCTCCTCCAGAGCGTGAGCTCTATGAGAACAGATAGGGTCCATACCCATTTCTTCTTAATATCCTCCAAGGTACCAAGTTTGGTGCCAGGTCATGAAAGTGGACTCCTGATAGATGCTTGTTGAACAAATAAAGCCAAATGACATGTCTGGTGAATAAGATGAACAATCCAGTCACAGAGTACTATTCAAGATAAAAAATATATATATGTGAAACAAGCTTTGGTTTGATTCGAACTATTCCTGAAGATAAATCTAAGAAAAAAGTTACAAAACCTATTTTTAAACAAAAGCATCAAGAAAAATTAAGTATTTGCAATCCCTAGGTGACTACTTAGAAGGGCAGTATTCATTTGGATGGATGTATCTAGAAATAGATAGTTTTACTATGACGCTACGATAACATTTAATCCATGCATACCCTCCTGATATGCCAGAAGAAGAAGTCTCACTCTGTCTATTTCAGTAGAGAAAGCTACTTTGGATTCTGGCAACCCACAGCATTCTAAGGACCTCCAAGAATTCCACAGTGTTTTTAGCTTCTCCTGGCTCAAAACTTTATGCATAAAAGATTAAGTAAAAAATCCAGAACCAGAAAGAAAGAAAGAGAGAGAGAGAGAGAGAGAGAGAGAAGAGACTGATCAAGAATGAGAAAAGGAAAGCCAACAGAAGGCTCTAAGAAGGCTTAAACTTTAGGTGTAAGTTCACATCTTTCTTGGAAAAAGTCCCCCAATTCGGAATTCATTCAGTTAAAACTGAGCAATTCACCTAATTCTTGTTGGCTATATTTTTACGTTCAGTAACTTTCAATATGTCCTAATTGTAGGGTATCATAAGGAAAGCACATTATGAACATACACGCATTATGCAGAATTTGTAGCATAAAATGTTTTCAGACAGGAATCACTCTGAGATTTAAAGTGAGCATTACGGTATTTACTCATTACTAATAACGGTATATAAGTCTTTAATTTTTTTGATTCCTTTCTGATCTGGAGTAATAGCTTCCGATAGGCCTTCAACTCCAAAACCTAGATTTAATCTTAATCCATCCTTCTTACAAATCAGAGAACTTTGTCCAAGAAAATACATGGAAACAGGAGGCAGTCTACAAATATGGCTGGTGGCTGGTGATCCCTCTGCTTAGTTCACTTAAAAAAAAAAAAATCTGCTGCTGTTATCCCAATTCCAAAAGCCATATAAACACCAGCATGCCAGAAGTGCATACCTTTCCCACCTTCCCAGCATCTCCCTACCCTCACCACCACCAAAAAAAGTCCTACTGTCATGGTGGGAAAAATGCCACTCCTAACACTTTTTATATACATAGCTGCCTCATGTTAGGGTTGTATTTCCCCTCTGCACACACAAATTACAAAGATATGCTCTGACTGATAATGAGGGCTAAAGGTTCAACTTGTGAAGAAACTTGGTTTAAGATGTTATCAGCTGGGAAAGCTATTTCCTCACATCAACATTGCCACGGGCTGTCAAAAACCCAACCAGGGCTCGCCTCTTCAAAAGTTCAGGAACACTTTTTTTTTTCTTCTTCGTTCTTTCTTCCCCCTCCCCCACTTTTTCTTAAAAAAAAAAAAAAAGAAGAAAGGCACAGAACCCACTGAGATAGCCTTAGTCCCATCAAAGAGAGGTCGATCTCGGGTCTTCCTTCATTTACTGATTGTCAGTTTCAGATGGCTCTTTTGTGAGGCCTCTGCAGCTCAATGCTGAGTGATGCCTTCACATTTTCTAAACTGGACTGGGCACCGCCAAAGATTTCCAGCGCGCTTGGATCCACAGCCCAGCAGAACAAATAAACATTCCTCTCAGCCTTTTTGCCTACTTTATCTCCCTCTCCGGGAGCAAGAGGTTTTGGGGGTGCTAATGTTTACACAATGTTCAAACTTTCTTCCCCCTGTTTCCTGAATTTGAGAAGACACATCCTGGATGACCTCGGCTAAGAGATAACACCAAGTCACCACTGGGTGCCCCGTCTACTGGACTACTTAAGGCTGCCGTCTTCATCCCTCCCCTCCCCCACCCCTCCCAGTCTTACCAAGGAAAGCAGGAGATAAGCTAGGCTGTCTTGAAAGGCAGGCACAAAGGCAGAAGTCTCCAAGAGGCTGCCAACAATGCGGCCTTTTATTCCCACCTAAAGAGACACTTGGTTCAGTTCATCTCAAAGACCCACTTTATGTGCATGAACATCTCCGCAGAGTTTACCAAATGAATCCTCAAAAATGTACCTGGAAGACATATTTTGGCATTTTTCCATTGTGTACTACTGGGATGTGGGAGCTAGTTGAGAATAATCACGAATGTCTATGGGGAGAGAATGCAGGGATAACGTTTCTTTGATCAGTTTCCTCATCTGTCAAGGGGTCTATGTAATAACACCTAGAGCTCTTGTGATGTGATCATCCATCGAAAGCACTTTGCCCGATGCTTGGCATATACAAAATGGTCAATAGATATTAGAAATTGTTACAACTGTCATCAGCAGCATTTTGTATGGGGAAAAAAGATCACAGAAGATAATGGATACTGTTTTTTTTTTAATCCTAAAATACCACAGCAGTGAATCTGCACAATTACTTAACTTTCTTCCCAAAGCACTTTCATAGTACTTCCCATTTTTCTCCTCCTACCAGTATAGAAATCACTACACTTGATGTGTTTCACTAAAAGCTACAGAGCCACAGCAGCCTGTCTGGTACTGCATGAACTCTCAGGACAGCCATGTGGGTGACCGCTGGGATGGCCAGGCTGCTGGAGAAAAAGACAATCTGCCCCAGACGTTGAACCTGGGGTGCCGAAGCAGTGAGGAGAAGCTAGACTTCAGAACCAAGCTGGCAACTCTGGGGTTTCAGATAGTGGTGAAAAATGATCCAGGTGTTTGTCAAGGAAGGCAAGAAGATAGGAAGGAAGGGAGGAAGGAGGAAAGAGAGAGAGAAGGAAGGAAGGAAAGAAAGCAGGAGAGAAATCAGGAAAGAGAAAGAAGGAAAGAAAAAGGGAGAGAAAAGGGGAAGAAATAGAGAGAGGAAAAAAGTAAGCAGAAAGAGGAAGAAAGAAAGAGAAAGAGAGAGGGAGGGAGGGAGGAAGAAAGAAAGGCAGGAAGGAGAAGAAAGAAAGAAAAGGAAAAAAAGGTGAAGGGGAAAGGAAGTGTTGCTTCTAGAAGCCAGCAGCTTGGGCCGTGGCGCCAGCAGCCCTCATCCTGCTATTTTACGCCTGTAACCCCACTGCCTCTGCTGGCACGGGCACAACTAAATGTTGACTTCAAGGCTTCAGAGAGCACTCGACTGATTTTGTACGTGATTAATTGCCAAAGACATGGCTGGCCATATGGAACAGAGAAAGCATCAAGTCATTCATACTTCTGTATGTGATCGCTTGGCCCCCGTTGTTTTAACGTACAGGAAAGAGCTAGTATAGCACAGCCCTGGTGTCTTGCCCCTGACAGCCCATTAAGAAATCTCAAAGCACCTAGTCGAAGTTATGCTGTTGGCTTTTCAATAGCAGCCTAATAAAACAGAAGCCAAGCTTTCCAACCAGTCTTAAATCTTTCACATACAGTACATTAACTACAGGGGCTAAAACAACGGTCTTCTTATGATAGGAAATGGGATTTGATTTCTAGTCTCTGCATACATACTGAAAGCCTTTTTTTGACCTTTATGGAGTTTACAAAATCATTGTTCTTTTCCCCCTGTTTCCCAAGGACCCTAATAGATTTGTTTCAGTACAGTCTACACTTAGTCACTGTTACGTGCAGTCTATATAATAAAGCTGATTCAGAGAGAGGTGAAAGAAACAGCATAATTATTCTTGCCAAGAGAGCCCAGGAATCATTCTAGCTTCTGAAGCATTCACTTTCCTTCAAAACAGGAAAAAAAACCCAAAACCTATACACTAGGGGGAAAAGTCTCACACACACACTCTTATTACCCGCACCTCCCTTTCCCATCACTCTGTGAAATGAATCCATTCAATGTGGGAAAGAAAATCCATTTATTTTCTAGTGGTTCTACTGTTGGTCCCGGGTGACACTCCCCTTCAGGCCACATGGGAAGGTGCCACCTCAGGTACAATTCCATCCCAACGTACAGCCTCTTAGCTTTAGCCATTACTAAAACCTTTGCAGACTGTTAACTTTCTGTCTAAGGGGAATAGATATACATTTCCACAATGTTTCCCTTTCAAGGATTTTCAAATGATAGCACTAAAAATTGTAATACCATCAGTAGTTTCCTTTGTCAGTTCTGACATGTGTTGGCGGGGATGACTTTGTTGGCGCTTTTCATTAGAAAATATTTATATAATGTCTCATGTCTCAGGATTTTGAGGTGTTGAAATTATCCTCACACCAGAAGACACCATCTATGGGAAATTCCACTTGACTGCCTATTCATTAGCAGGGTTGTAATTGCCTCTCCCGCTGAAATGAGCTAATAGCCCATGCAGAGCTCTAAGCCAATAGGAAATTCCCTGCCTCCCCGCTGCCTCGCCTTCCTCGGAAGATGCTGGTGCTTTCCAGGATGAGCCACTCAACTAATAAACAATATCGTGACACAAGAGAGTCTGAGCAAGACTCTTGGAAGAGAGAAGAAGCAAAAGCCTTGAAAGTGACTCAGTGGCGTGGCAATGAAGACACAACACAAGATTTCTACAAAGACAAGAGAGTGTTTTCATTGACCATTATCTTATAGTGATTTGTTTTATTATAGTATGCTCTATAATGTATGATGCTAGTGCGATTCCCATTTCATAGATGGGGAAAGCTGAGACTGGGAAGGCGAAATGCCCAAGAGTAAATACACATCAGTGGCAGAAGCGCTAGTGTGCTAATTCTTTATATTTCTAGCTGACTGTTCACTGCAATGGAAGCCCTACTAGATAATACATAAAAGTATTACGTATAATATTTTATATTACATACATTTACCTAATAAAAAGTAATAGACAAAAAAGTACCTTTCTAAAGTCTCATCCATGGAAACAAACCTACCATTGCTGCAAAACCTTCAATAAAGAAAAAGGAAAGGTTTAAACGACAGCCATGGCACAGAGCAATACCACCTGGACCTAGAACTCAGTACAGACATATATATATACATCTCACATAATGAATACCAGAATGACAGCCAACTTCTCTCCAATTACTTCAGCAGTGCCTTGCCTTATCTGTGTCTTTTCGTCAAAATATATTCACTCCACAAATAAGAGCAAGAACTCTCCCAGTGCTGCCACGACATACACACGCCCTTAATTCCCAGCCGCCACTTCTAAGAATCTCACTGCACTAATCTATTTGTTGTCGGAACTGTTAATTGAAGGTGAAGAATGGCTAGCTACACCAAGCGCTAAGCAACTGAGCCATGGATGACGTTTGGGTTAAAAGTGGCTTAGCGCCTTCCGATCCTTGGGCCAGTGAAAAGGTACCCGAGATCTCCATCAGATCAGCTCCCCGCTTCCCCCAAACATCAGTCGCACAAAGGCTGAAGTTGTCTGTCGTGCACACTGGATTATATGAAGTGTAAAACATTGGGGGAGAAAGGGAGGGGCGGGGGGAGGCCTTTGAAAGGGAACGGGGAAAAAGAAATCACACTTGCAAGAGGATCCAGCTGACAGCTCAGTCGCTAACAAGTGAGACAAGTGAATATGTTTGGAAACATTGTGATGCAGGAAGAGTGCGGGCCTTTTGTCTGCAGCCCTACAGTGTGTCTTTAACCCAACTGCTGCCTGCATCACTGAACATATGTTTTCTACACAAGAACTGAAGCAGAAAAGGCTCTTTGTTATAATTCACTCCTTTGTATATATGCCCCCCCCCTTCTGCCCATCCCTCTCTCAGTAATATCCAAACCAAAGCCCTAATGGGAAATTTAACTGCTTTGGAGAGTGAAGCCAGAATGTCCCCCAGAGATCCTTCTACTGCCCCCAGGCCTTGAGAACTGCTCCCCACAAAGTGGTAGTAACAGCACGGGGTCCATTCATTTAGTGCTTACTATGTGCCAGGCATCACAACAAGCATTCTATCAACATGATCTCATTTCATTGAGAAAACTGTGTAAGTGGCACCTCTATTTTTTAACTGAGGAAATTGAGGCACGGAGAGAGTAAATTAGGGAAGAGTCCAGTTTTAGACACGTGAAGCTGGAAGTGCTAGTGGGACATTTAGCAGACAGGGGTATGGAGTATGAGAGAAACATATATGTCAGACTTGAAGATCAGGGGAAATCATACACATACACCCCATTCTGCACTTTAAATGTCACTCTATCTGAGCTGGGAACTGGATGGCACAGAACTCAAATTTAAGCAAAGCTGATGGGGCAGGTAATGAAGAGAATGTTACAGTGGGCAAGTCAGGAGGTCTCTCTTCCCCTGTGGATTTTAGGATGGGGAGAAACAACACAGGCTCTCAAGTCCAACTGCATTTGTGGCTGACTTGGCCAAGGGCAAGTGACTTACCCTCTCTGTACCTCAGTTTCCTCATCTGTAAAATGAGGGTATTTCTAGCACCCACTTCAAAGGGTTAACAGGATTCAATTTTTTTTTTTTTTTTTTTTTTTTTTTTTGCGATACGCGGGCCTCTCACTGTTGTGGCCTCTCCCGTTGCGGAGCACAGGCTCTGGACGCGCAGGCTCAGCGGCCATGGCTCACGGGCCCAGCCGCTCCGTGGCATATGGGATCTTCCAGGACCGGGGCACGAACCCGTGTCCCCTGCATCGGCAGGCGGACTCTCAACCACTGTGCCACCTGGGAAGCCCGGGATTCAATTTTTATACATAGGGCCCTTAAAGAATAGTGCCTGACAAAGCTAGTAAAATTGATCGTCATTTTTCTACCACCTCAGCCTTTATTTTTCCCTCTCTCCCTGTTCAGTGTTAACCATCTATCCGGTTAAGCCAGCGTCTCTAAGCCAGATGCCTTCTGGTTGGTGACGATGATGATGATGATGAAGATGATGGTGATGATGGTGATGGTGATGATGATGATGATGGTGACGATGATGGTGATGATACAGCAGCTAACATTACTGAGCACTTACTACATGCCAGGTGCTGTTCACATGCATCATATCATTGAATCCTAAAAATAAGTCTATGAGATAAAAGTATTATTATTTCTATTTTGCAGATTTAAAAAACTGGGATATAGAAAAGTGAAGTAACTGGCCAAGTTTTACACCATTAGTAAGCAATAGAGCCAGACCTAACCCGTGCCTCAGGCTCCAGGGACCAAAGCTAACACATGTATAAACGGACACTTTTACAAAGTGCCTTCATGAACATTATCTCGTGTAATCCTCATAAAAACTACGTGAGTTAGGCAGAGCAAGTATTATTAACCACATTATTACAGATAAGAATTCTGAGGCTCAGCTACATCAAATAACTCATTCAATATCAAAATTAGTATAGGAGTCAAGCTATGACTGGAAATCAGCTGTTCCAACTCCAGGCCCAACACGTTTTATACACACAGAACACACGGAACAGACTGTTCTGAAGGCAAATTTCCATGTAATAAATCAATCAACTTGAGTCTCTACTATAGGGCGGTCATCTGCAAGGCCACCGTACCCGGCCCCCAGGAGCTTATGATCTAGGTAGGTAAATAAAATATATACGTGGGCTGGAGGGTGACCAATGGGGTTACCTAAATTAACTGCCGAATTCAATAAAGCTCTTAGAACTGATTTTGATGAATACAACAGTTACTCCACTCGACTAGACTGCCCTGTTCATGACTGGGCATAACCTTAACATTATCATTTAATCCTGATCTGCTAAGTACTCATCCTTTTCATTTTGAGGCAATGAAAACTAAAATGTGGACCTGTAAAAACAAAGATAGAACCAATAAATTCCACCATGTATATCTGCCCTCCCTTAAAAAGAAAATCTTACTTTTCTTAAGATTCCTGAGGTCAGAGCTATGTCTTGCTGTAATGAAGCAGCTCATGCTATTGACAATGTGACTATTAAAACTCTAAATGAAGTAACAATCTGGTAGGGAAAGATAATTCAGTTCAAGTCACATGGGCAGAGTTGCTGCACTTGTCCTCAGATAACATCTACTCAAGACAAATGCAGTTCCTGCCTGGACCACTCTCTGTAAACACCACGGTCTACCAAGTCCTCAGCGTCAGCATTGCTTGCTACTTGGCACATAGCTACTCAGAGAACACACACACACACACACACACACACACACACAGTTGGGAGATATAGTTCTCAAATAGGAATTCAGTACCTATTTAAGTGTCTATCATACCAGCAATTGAAGTACATATTACTAATGCATTAATAGTAGCTATGAAAAGAAAACCCCATTTCAGTGGCTACCTAAAATATAATCATAAAGGTATTAATAACAATAACGAAAACAACCACAAACACTGTCACTAGTTGGTTGTTTACCACGTGCCAGGCCCCGTCCTGATCGCTTTTCATGTATTCCTCATTATATCCTCATAACAGTTTGGTGAAGCAGGTTTTATTATTATCCCAATTTATAGATAAGAAAATCAAGGCACAAAAATATTAAGTCTCAGTCACACAGCTGATAAGTGGTGGCATCAGGATTCAAACCCTAGGCAGGCTGGTAGCAGAGTTCACTCCCCTACCCATGAAACTATGTAATGACTCTGGAGCACTTCCTAAGAGGCAGGGAAACAGCATCTCATTTAATCCTTCCAACAACCTCACAAGGTTGGTTGGTACCATTTACAAACCCATTTTACCAGTGCTTAATAACTGGTCCAGGATCTCATTGCCAGGGGGTGGCAGAGTAAGGGTGGTTCGCAGAACTGGGGTAAACGATGCTAAGTTCTTGACAATGATTTCAGTAACAGACTAGGGTTCAGAAATGGTCTCTACTTGTGGAGGAAGCAGTGGCTCACTTCCTGATTGTCTGAAGTTCCACTTAGACACAGAGACAGAGGACCTGAGGTCACAGGGAATGGCATCATTTTTTGAATACAGAGGACAACACCAAATGGTTGTTGAGCTTCATCTCTACCAAACTATCTTTCCACCTAGATCTAGTTCAGATATCCAGAGCCTTCCTAGCTATAATGCCCAAATCAAGGTTGAAAATGATGATATCGTTTAGGATTCTTTTCACCCTTTCTCACATTTATGAATATCATATATGAAAGGAATATGAGTGCTGGATGGAAACACTTTAAAAAAATTTTTATATTATATTGGAGTATAGTTGATTAACAATGCTGTGTTAGTTTCAGGTATACGTTAGTTTCAGGTGTACAGCAAAGTGATTCAGTTACACATATACATGTATCTATTCTTTTTCAAATTCTTTTCCCATTTAGGTTATTACAGAATATTGAGCAGAGTTCCCTTTGTTATACAGTAGGTCCTTGTTGGTTATCTATTTTAAATATAGTAGTGTGTATATGTCAACCCCGCACTCCCAATTTATCCCTTTCCCCCACCTTTCCCCTTTGATAACCATAAGTTCACTAACTTCTGAATGCCAGGATTATCTGAAGGTTAGAAAAGTCTTTGAGTTTGGCAGATGCTATCTTGTTTATATGTTTAGTGTCACAGACAGCAGCCATCATTAGATCTTATGTGTGGCTTAAGCAATAGAAATGCATCTTCCTTCTGGTCAGGAACATTCCCAGTGTTCACATGAGCAATTAGTATAAGGACATGACTGAAGGAATATCTACAAATTTATCAGAATTTGTGTCTGAAGTTTAAGAAAATGAGATTTTCAACTCTAGGCTTATCAGAAATTTACAATAGAAGACTATCACTACACTACATTCACTTTCTTAAATCATTCCAACTGTGATTCGGAGTAAAAGAAACAATCAAGAAAGCTCAACGAGAACACAGAAGGACTCGGCACACGAATGGGTTGGTACCCAGCAGCAGGAGCAGGAATGGGAATCCGTCCAGTAGTCTACCTTTGCCCTTTAACTCATCTTTTAATGCTTCCCATTTAGAGAACTCGGAGCTCTAGAGCTAGAAACTACATTCCATTCATTGTTAGGGAAAGAAAGCAATTATTCCAACTTCAATTGTTAATATCTTTTATTATTTTTTAATATATTTATTTATTGGTATTGAATACTGTATAGTTCACGTACAATATTATATTAGTTTCAGGTGTACAACATAGTGATTCAATGTTCTTACTGATTTTACACCACAGTAATTATAATATTATTGACTATATCCCCTCTGCTGTACATTACATCCCTGTGCCTTATTTATTATTTTTTTAAGCATCTTTATCGGAGTATAATTGCTTTACAATGCTGTGTTAGTTTCTGCTTTATAACAAAGTGTATCAGCTATATGCATACATATATCCCCATAGCTCTTCCCTCTTGCGTCTCCCTCCCTCCCACCTTCCCTATCCCACCCCTCTAGGTGGTCACAAACCACCGAGCTGATCTCCCTGTGCTATGCGGCTGCTTCCCACTAGCTATCTATTTTACATTTGGTGGTGTATATTTGTCCATGCCACTCTCTCAATTGATACCTTTTAAAAGCTACACCCTCAATGAAATACCTTCATATAAACAGGGAGAGACTGTGAGGGCCTTAACCTTAGCTTTAAGAAGGTAGTGTGGTCACCACAAAGTTGCTTTGAGAGCCCCAAAGACAACAGAAACCACACTTCTGTCTTGAGTGATACAATCTAAAACCTGCTAATACTACAGCTGTTGGCACGAATCCCTACTTAACTCTAACTGGCTGCACTCAGAACAGTTTTATGCTTTGAGAAGCAGATATTATTGGCTCATCTCATAGAGATAATTGCCTCTCCTGCCTTGTTTAGTGCTTATACATTCCATACCCAAAGATTAAACCGTTGTAGAAAACGCGTGATGGGCACAGTCCTTTCATGCTGAAATTGTCTCCGTGAGACTGAGCAGGGACACTTTAACTTTGGGGTTTAGACAATGGGTTTTCTGAAAGGATTAGAAAAATGGGCAACAACTGAACCTCCTCCTCCCTCCTGTTCAAGTCTACCACCTGCTGCGGTATTTTTGTTTCAGTAACAATGAAGCCTTCATGTTTCAGCCTCATATTTAATGTTTGCTGAACTGGTCCCTTTCGCTTTGGTTAACTCTTAAGCAGCAGAAAAAGAGAGATTTTTTTTTTTTTTTTGCCTAACAAATAAACAAACACACCAATGTACTTTCCTGATTGGCCCCCAACAAAGAAATATGTGTGAATAAATATACATGAATCATCGGCCTGCTCACCTTCGTACACCACCCCGGAGTCAGCAGATACTCTATTTATATTTCATAAAGTATTATCGGTCACTAAAAGCCTCATAACATTTGCAATTTCGTGGTTCGCTACAGTAACAGGTGCTGTGGTCAACAGGAATGTAAAGTGTTAGAAAAAAAAGGGGGGGGGATCACTTCAGAGACATTAAGCAGCTTTAAACATTGACAGCAGAAAGGGAGAATTTTAAAGCAATTCGGTCGGGTCAGTAAAAAGAAACACAGGTCAGAGGAACAAAATGGTACCCCAAAATTCTGCCCATTGATAAATGGGCATACTGTCTCGTGGTTGGCTGCACAGGCCAAGGCGAAGCAACTGTTGGATGAAAACGAAAATATGCTCTCTTTGTGGCACCCTGACAATAAGTTACTTCAGCTTGGTGAGCGCTTGAGGCCCCCATTCTCCCCGTGTACACGGCTGGGGGATACATTAAGGAAAACAAAAGGGTCCATTTTCATTGTAACCATGCAGAGGGTTAAGCATCTGACCTTCAAGTATGGTGTGCTTGTGCTCGGTGGAAAGGTTCTTGACAATATCAACAAGAATTACTGCTGTTTGAGAAAGGGGACACAATTAAAAACAATCTCAGATGCTTGTCGTACAGCTGTCCAAGATTCAGCTCTGCCTGACCTCTAAGGATGTTATGTGTTTAACGGAGACAATTTAAGATATTTTAGTGAGTCCCTTAACCATTCACCATCGCCATCCTTCCACTTGGGAGTACCTAGCCTTAACCACAAAGTGCTTTTCCAGTAACGAGATTTTACGCTGTGGGGTTTACCCTTAAAGCCATTTACCTCCCCAGTCTGTCCTCCACTTGCTATCTGACCCCCCTGAGAAGCAGCCCCAGGCCAGACCTTACAGGGGACTTGGCAGGAGTCCGGAATGTTTGACTTGACAGAACCCAATTCCTTTAAAATAGTTGTTTTCTGTTTTTCTTTTTAAAGCAAAATCTTATCACACTCTACTTTCCAAAAAAGATGTTACTGAAGGAAAGTTTTTCTTCTGTTAAGAGATAATTTATCCGAAAAGAACTTTTCTTTATTTGAACAAAAATATAGTCAGTCAGTCACCTATTTCCTACCTGCAAAAGAGAAAGCACGGAGATATCCCCAACACAGAAACAGGTCAAGGAAAAAACAAACAAACAAACAAACAAAAAACACAAGTATTTCTTCTGAGATAGCAGAGAAGACGGTTTGAAAAGAAACAGAAATTCTGAGGTAAAAGACTAACTCCTTTGTCTCAGCTGAGGAAAACCACTGTCTTCCTGCTGTTTGATCTTTCAGAGTCAGCAAAAGGCTCTGAAACTCTTCCACAAATAAGAGGGTCCCTGGGAAGTGACCACGAGAAGGTGCTGTCCGCCACTGGGGCGGGAAAATGCTGGAAAGCTGAGGGCCTGCCACCTGGGCCTACAGCGGCCTTTGAAGGCACACACCATCGCAGCCTGCCCCAGATTTGAGGAGATGAGACTTCCCACATCTTGGGAAGAAAGGAAGCCCTATGGAGGTGAAGCAAAGGCAAGAGACAGGCCAAATCTCGTAAAGAGCGGGGCAGGGGAAAGTTCTGTTTGTCAAACACACTTTAATCTCTAAAGTCGCTGGCCTTTGATGTTGCCCCAAACAGAAAACCTACATGGTTTGCAAGATTTACAGCATTTCTAGTGGGAACAGTTTCATGCTCCAGGGTTTTTCCTTCGGAGATTAAGGTTTATTTTCTCCCTGATGTTCGCTGTGTCTGACTGTAAGAGCCGCATCGGAGACAAGGACATTTTCCTGCCCTCTGGGTCATCAAATACACCCAACTTTTATTCATCAAATCAAGCTCGCTTTTTTCAGGGAACAAAGCTGCTGGAGATCTTCCAAACTGTGGGGTAATCACTGTCATTCTGACAAGACAGAAGTGTTTCTTCTGCAACAAGTCAGCTCCTGAGATCACAAAAAGGGACTTAAGAATGGCTGTACTAATCTCTATATTATAAAAGGCCACACAATTCATTTCTTAAGTTGAAGTGAGGAGACGCGAAGTAGATGGGGAAAGAAACAAATCATCACCTCGGTCCGTACATCAAGGCAACCCACCGCAAGCCCTAGCTAACTCAATTGTAAGTCACGTAGAACAGGAGCGGTTTAAAGGGGCCGACGGAGGTCCAGTTCACTGGAAGGAGCTCTTAGCATTTCCACTAACTCTTCTTTCTTTAAGTTGGATCTTATTCTTCTGACCTCAACGTGAAACCTGATCTGTAAGGACAGAACTTTATAAGGTACTAGGCCAAGAAGCTGGTAGTAAATTTCAACTGGCTCATGCATCATACTTAATTAATTCCTGCTTGACTTACGAAAATGGCAGGGAGGCTCCCAGAATGAACCTTTCCTTGGATGTTGAGATGTCTTCTTCTCGCCTTGGTGCTGTTGCCAACGTTTGGACCCTTGAGCAGGTCATCTCCTGGTTCTCAACACCCCTATCTACCTACACAGGGTTCTACTCTCCACATCCTACGTGTCTAATATAGTCTGTGGGTGATGACTCTTTTGCCATGGCAAGCAGGGATCAGTCACTTTTGCCAAAACAAAAGGCAAAAAACACCAAAGGGAATCCCCCACCCACTCCCTTAAACACAGAGGCTTGACAGAAAAGAAGTATATTCCCACTTGGAGGCATGGAAAATATAAACAAGTCCCTTGGGTGTCTTATTCATAATGATGCTAATGGAAGACACTCCTCTTCCACTCAAGTATGTCAATGCATCTCTGAAGTCGTAACACAGAAAACCACAGAACACACTGGGGAGGGGAAGAGACTTGTCTAACAGCAGCATGTGATTAGCAGAGGCTAAAGTGTAACCCAGGTAATCCTGGTTTCTGGCCACACAGCCCTTCTGATTACTGGTTGAGGTTGCCTTAGGACACACATAACTGTAAGTGAGGTTTTACTCGAAATTACAACAATCTGATCCTTCTCCTAGTACCCCAGCTACACTCTAATACGACCCATCCCTTTTCCTCGGCTTTTCCACAACAGACACACACTTGTGCAATAAAGAAGGTATGTCTGCCCCTTTGGGGGTCAGTTTCTTCCATGCAACTTGCAACAAAGCGCACCTTGGATTTTAAGAGCACGATCCTGTAGTTCTGGTATTGATTTTTCATTTTGCCCCATAACTACCACCACAACTTTACAACTGATACACAGCATGAACGGTTTCCTTGGCCCTAGAGGCCAAATTAATCACAATATTCAACAATCTGTTTTTTTATGACACAGAGGTCAATGTTCGTTTTCAACATAAATTGTAAAAGCCATGGCCAGCGCCCAGTGCCATTCTGGAGATGCATTGGTAAGTTGCCCCCCACTCGTGATTGAATACAACAATGGTTTTGCCAATTAAAATGTTCATGGCTTTAAGTCAGCCCTTATTTAGTCAGCTACTGGGCAACTGCAGGTCTACAGGCCCATTGCCGGAGGGACTCAGAATTCTGACAGCTAACTGCAAGGCCCCATCTGTACATTGCTGTGATCTGATCTGAGAGGAAGTTTCTCAGAGCAGCTCTGTCTTCCAGGGATGCTATAGGTCAAACTGAGGGGCCTGGGAAGAGGCCCTTTGTCCTTCTGCCCTTACCGTCCTACCGGCATCTTCCATGCTGAATTCAAAAGTAGGGTCGCTCTTGACCCTCATCATCTCTCCACGGGGTTTGACACTATGTTTCCTTCAATTCTACCATCTACTTCCGGTTTTCTTTGCACCTCTCTGACTGCCATCTCCGGTTGTTTCACTGGCTCTCCTGTGCTTGTCCTTTATACTAGGTCACCCCACACTCCGCCTGTGATGCTGCTTGAATCTTTCACCTACATTTGCGCCCCCTTATTCCACTTCCTTCCGCTGTGTCTCCATGTAGATGGCTGCCATGTGTCAGGAGCTTTCAAACGTGGATGAACATATGGGAGAACATTGCCTGGCACATGACAGGCACGCCTACTGAAGACATGAATCCAAGTCCCGAATCTATACTTGGGTCTGACGTGACCATACTTCAGTCCTTCTGAGATTTCCAGATCTTCTTAGATGTTCTACTGGCTCCTCAAACCCAGTACGGCCCTACACGTCCTCTTCTGTTCCTTCGCTCCGTAAATGGCATCCTCATCCATCTAGTAACTAAGACCCGGTATCGTGCACAATGGCCCGTGACTCTTCCTCATCTTTCATCCCTCACATCCAATTATGAAGTTCTATGTACCTCTCTAAAAACAAAACAAAACCCTGGAATTCATCTCTCTTTTTATTCTATCACCGCCCTGGTTGAGAACCTCGTTACTGCTCACCGGCATATCTGCAACGGGTCTTCCTGTCCACAGCCTCTCCTCCCTACAATCTACCCACTGTGCTGCTGCCAGTTACCCTTTTGAAAAATGAATCCTCTTCAAAAATCTTTGAAACCACCCCCCGCCATGATCTCCAGAATAAAGGCCAGATTTCTAAGCATGCCATTCAAGGCTCTTCATAAGTTGGCCCCATTCTCTCCTTTTCACTTGCTCTCTAGTTCCTAGGTGGCTGCCCCTCTCTCTTCCATTCCACCCCCAATAGGTACTCGAAGCACTGGTGACAATGTACTCTGTCATTTCTGCAAGCCCGCCCTAGTGTTCTAGAGCTTTAGCCCTTGCCTAAAATGGGGCCCATCCCTCTTTTTCACCTGCAAAAACTCTGCCTATCAAAAGCCAGTTCACTCTTCAAGGTACAATGAAAAGGAAACCTCCTCTTCCATGAAGCCTACCCCAGCTTTCTCAATCTGGCTTATATTCTCCAGGGCACTCTCTCTCAACATTTTGTTTCCACCTCTCATTTGACATTCCACATCATGCCTTATATATGTGTACAGCTATTTCCTTAACATGCATGTAAGCTCCACAGGTGTAGCAACTCTTGATTTTCTCCATTGCTTGCTATGTTAAATCTTAAAAAACAAACAAAAAAATCAGTATTTGTTTGCTGGATTCAGCTGAAGCCTGACCTGGACTTTGCACCCCTCTAGTACATGCCAACTGACTACAAAAAGTACTTTGTCAGGCTTCCCTGGTGGCGCAGTGGTTGAGAGTCCACCTGCCGATGTGGGGGACACGGGTTCGTGCCCCGATCCGGGAAGATCCCACATACCGCGGAGCGGCTGGGCCTGTGAGCCATGGCCGCTGGGCCTGCGCATCCGGAGCCTGTGCTGCGCAACGGGAGAGGCCCGCATACCGCAAAAAAAAAAAAGTACTTTGTCAAAAAACTTTACAGACCCTACTAGAAGATGGAACACTTAGGAAATGGCAATCTGGGCACCATCCCAGGTCAGCCGGTCAAGGCAAGAGGAATACGGGACTCTCAGAGAAGGATGCTAAGTTATCTTAATTTCAGGCCATAGAGAAAACAAATGGATACTCTCTTGGGGGCTTGAAAGTTATCACATTTCTCCCTCATGCTTGAGACATGTTTATAAATACAGAAGGCCATAATAAAACTCACATGAGAGACAAAACTCAACTGCAACAAGTGTTTACATTCTAATCAGGACAACAAATCACTTCTCACCAGGAGATTCCAACTCAGTCAGCATGAGGATTCTTGTATCTGTGCCAAGGATACCCTGGACCAGAGACCCTCCTGGTCCCTTCAAGCTGGATGGTGACTCTGGGCATCAACACAGGAAGAACAAGAAAGAATGGCATCTAAATGACACCGCTGAAACCACTGTCGAGATTCTGCATGGCTCCTAGCGCCAAAATATACGGGCCCTTGATATTTCTTGATTTGTCACATGACTCTCAACCTAGACAAGCATAGGGCAGTCCCAAGGATAAAGGCTCCTGACCTCTCTGACAGGAAGAGGTTGGTGGCCAAGGTTCCCGGATTGCTTATGTCTAGCAAGGGAGAGAAAAATGTGACCACCCCTAGGAACCCTGGCCTTTCTCAAAGTCTAAGGTGAATGATGTTTGGAAGATACTAAAATTAGGAAAGGAATAGTTACAGAAGGCATAATTGAGGTTCACCTGGAGGCAGCTTATCCTCCCTTCCTCCTCCTCAATTCACTCATCTGTTCACAACTGTTAAGAATTGGACAATGGCTTCACCAGGAGGCTTACCCGGAATGGTTGTACATTTTCGAGTTGCCTCTTACAAAGAAAATTTGGTGAGGGCTGTCTTATTGCAGAGAACAGTACCCAAATTAATACTATGGAATTGGCTTGTATTCCAATAATTGGGAGGAATCTGTACAAAGAAACCACATGGCTAGTCACATTCTATTTTACAATATGATCAACGATTCCGTTCTTTGCCAGGGGATGATGGCTAATGAGATTCACAAATTAACCACCAAAAATCACTTCATCTATTTTAATGTCTCTAGCAGCACTGGATCTTCATGAAACTGATAAGTGCTCCTAAGCTCTATCTGCCATAAATGCTCAATGCATCCAGAGTAAAGCTTGAGCTTCTGGGAGTGGCTTTCATGAAGGTAACAGGAAAGGACAGCACAGGGACCGGACTAGTTGGACAGGTCAAGTGGCAAACTGAGCTGAGATCTGAAAAAAGAGTAGAAGTAATCTATGCCTATGCTTTGGTGAAAGAAGACATTCCAGGAAGAGGAAACAATAATATGTGCAAAGTCCTTGAAGAAGAAGGAAGCACAATGCATTGGCTTCGTTGAGAAAATGCCAGGGTGGTGAGAAATACGGAGAGTGAAGTGGCTGGAGGGAAGGAAAGGCAAAAGAGGTGGGCTGAGGATAAAATATTTTAATCTTTACCCTGAGAGCAACTCGAACCCATGGAGGAGCTTACACAGGAAGGGGCATGGTTAGATTTGCATCTGAAAACACTGCCCTTGGTTGCTGTGTGAAGAACACAGGAAACCAGACAGCAGCTACTGCAACAGCCCAGGGGAGTGGTGATAGTGCCTTGGACCAGACTGGTAGCACCAGAGATGTAAAGGAGTGGATATTTCAGGAATAGAAGTTCTCAGAGCGGATATGTGGGGTGGGAAGGGGGAAGGAAGTCTCAAGGATGACTCCCTGCTTCTCTCATGAAGAGCGAGGTGGGTAGTGGTACCACTTCCTGAGTTAGAGAACTCTAGAAGGAGACTAGCTTTGGGGCACTGCCAGCCCCACTTTAGGAGGCTTAACTATAACCTGCATTTCCCATCCTCAACCATTACACATGCTATTCCCTCCATGGGAGATGTCTACTCTCTTCCCATCCCCATCACCACCTGCCAAAATTCTCCCCATTCTATACGATTTAATTCAGAAGTCCCTGCTGATCAAGAAGACTTCCGAAATCCTACCCATCCACGTGTATCCCACCATCTTCCAAGCTTTCACATCTCTGTTTGTACCTTTGACCGACATCTTCTTCCTTCCACCTTGTATATCAATAATAAAGATGTCTGTTTCCTTTCTGAGTCCTCCACAGAGTTTAGGAAATGCAGCAGGCACTCAATACATTTGTTTTCGTTTAAAGTGAGACATCTTTCCTGTTAATTGACTCATACGTTCATGTATTTGTCCACTCAATCAAACCAAATTTGGTGAGAGGTCAGATACTTACCTGTTGAACAGTAGTTCTAATCCAGATATTATTGTTTTTTACAAATTGAAGGTTTGTGGCAATCCTGCATCAAGCAAGCCATTTTTCCAAAAGCATTTGTTCACTTGGTGTCTCTGAATCACATTTCAGTGATTCTTACAATATTTCACACTTTTCCATTACTATTATATTTGTTATGGTGATCTGTGATCAGCGATCTTTGATGTTACTAATGTAAAAAGATTATGACTCACTGAAGGCTCAGACGATAGTCAGCAGTTTTTAGCCTTAAAGTATTTTTAAATTAAGGTATGTACATTTTTTAGACATGATTCTAAAAATATTCACATAATAGACTACAGTAAACATAACTTTTGTACACACTGGGAAACCAAAAAACCTGAGTGATTAACTTTCCTGCAAATTCACTTTATTGCAGTGGTCTAGAACTGAACCCACGATACCTCCAAGGTATGCCTATATTAGGATATTCACTAAAACATTATTTACAAAAGCAGAAGACTGAATACAGTAGGAGACTGGTTAAATAAATAAATAAAGTTAAATAATTTATTTAACCATACAGTGAAAAGCTATGCAGTTATAAATGAATGTACAAATATGAAAAGATCTCTAAGATATCGTGTTTATTCATTTGAAAAAAAAGCACATAAATATTTGTAAGTATAAAGAATATCTCTGGAAAGGTACAAAAAAATTTTTGTGAATAGCGCTAGCCTCTGGGGAAAAAGAAATGGGTGTCTGGGAGAGTGAGTGGAGGGAAAGACTTACTTTGCACTGTACATGCTTTGATACTTTTTGAATTTGGCGCCATGTGCATGTGTCAGCAAATAGTCCTGGGAGAGCTGATCTGAAACACCTAGCTCAGGTTCCATGCTTGTGGAGTAGCCAGACGAAGGCAATGCAACTCCACCTGCATCCACTAAAAGAAGCTGGTCCCCAAAAGAACATCCAGAGGCTGTTAGAGAAGGAGGAACGGACGCTGGATGAACAGAAAAAATTGTTTACCTCAACACGAAAGAGCCTAATTTTGATATGCCAGGCCCAAACACAGGCAGAGAAAAGACTCCAGAGAAACATTCCTTTTATCATATTTTGTTATTAGCATCCAGCCGAAAGCTGGTGAATGCATCAGAGAAGGCATAGACACTGGGAGACTTAGCGCATGGTGAAAAATGCTGAACTGGGAATTGGGGAATCTGGGTTCTATGTCCACCAGTACCTGGCTCTGTTGCCCCCAGACAAGCCTCTGTACCTCCTGAGCCCTTCCTTTGCCAAAAAGAAGAGAATGCGGTGACCATCTCTTGGGTCCCTTCCAACTCTGATGCTCCAGGATTCCACGCAGTTGACCTCAGCTTGTCAGAGCCTAGCAGTGTGGGTACCACGGTACAGTCAAAAAATAAAGGGCACAGGATTAATGTTCCAGCCTGGAAAGACAATGACAAATCTGCCTACATCTCTGCTACCAGTTTCTCTGGCACTGTGAGGAAAAAAGAGATATCCAAGGAGAAGGCATTCTGAAAAGTACGAAGTCCACTGTGTTCTCTAGGAAAGCGCCACCTGGGTGTGACTCTCTCATAAGGTTCTCTGGTACATAAACAGTAGCCCTATAATGTCATTTCTCCATCTCGCTAATAAATAAGGTGGCCTCTACATTATCTCAAGACCTTAGATTCCCAAACAGAAACAAAGGCAATCTTGCAGAAGCTCGCATCTGAAGAACCAACTCACAGAGAGTTATTAATCACTCAAGAATTAACATCTCGTCCCTTGGAAGTAATCAAGGTAGTCACTAGAAAATAAAAACATCACAGAGGGAAAAAGTGAAAGTCTAGCAGAAATCTATATATAAAGCTGGGAGAGACCAGAATGAACAGCCACCATTTACATTCCGAACACTGACTCCGTCTTTCAAGTGGTGTGACTGACATGCCAAAGTGCAATGGCAAATGTAGGACAGCGTGGAGTGCACAATCACTAACTTGGAGCTATTAGCCAAAGAATGGGGAGATACGCGTGGGAAAGAAAACGCTCTTTTTCAGCAGTGGAAATGACAGATTACCACACCTGCTATCCTGATCCAAATCAAGTAACTCATGAATGACACTTTGACTGTATTTCAAAATACTTCTATGCAAGTACTTACATCTTCAAGACTGCTGCCTCTAGAAAAGGCAGTGGAGATGTCAGTTCCTCCAAACCACAATTCCAGTATCCAAAAAAAGAGAAAGGAAATAGACCTAAGGTTCCTAAACACGGAAGAGAATCACAGGCGGTTCCCACAAGGGAAGACCTGCCTCTGACCAAAGTCCAAAATTATTAAGCTGGTATTCAATTTTTTATTTTTATTGAAGTACAGTTAATTCACAATGTTGTGTTAGTTTCAAGTGTATAGCAAAGTGGTTCAGATATATACATACTTATTTATATATATATGTATATACTTACATTCTTTTCCAGATTCTTTTCCATTATAGGTTATTACAAGATATTGAGTATAGTTCCCTGTGCTATACAGTAGGTCCGGTATTCAATTTTTGAGGAAAAAAAAAAAAAAGACCTTGGTTGGAAAAAGCCTCAACTCATTTGTAATTCTCCTTCTGAAAATGTAGTGTTGCTTGTTCGCTGTATTCAGGATGCAAATAGGTCTTGGAGTCAGTGCAAATAATACAGTCTTGACTTGTTTCCCAAGTAAAATCTTTGCAAATGCAAGATAATAAAATAGTTTCATTTTATTTTTAGTTGTGCATGTTTAGCACTTTGCTTCCCATGACTTTGATAGGAAGCCAGTTATTAAAGGGTGAGAGCGCCTTACCTTACAGAGAAATGCATTAGAAAAAGAAGGTCCTTGTTAATCTCCCTAATCTCTCTCATTACTGGACTCACCCAAAGCACACTCCATCCAGTCTAATCAAATTTGTGAGCAGAGCTTGTGTTTTCCCACTACAGTGTCTCTGCTTCGGCCATCTTTGCAGACTCCACCTGGCTCTAGCTATCAAAATCCTCTGTATTCCCAAAGGCCTCTGTCAGAATTCACTTTTCTCCTTTGTTTTTCCTCCCTTTGAATTACTTACTGCCTTGTGCCTTATCAACCTGGGAGACACAAGTCCTCACTTTTTGTATAACTTCACACTACCTATACAAAGTGGAGCAGATGAATGATTAAATGACTAGGGTGAAGAAAAACAGTTCTTTTTCACTCTTTCAAGAGTTTTCAAATATATCATTATTGTCCAGTTTTCTAAGGTATCTTTCATAAAAATGTCTCAGCATGGAATAATAGAAACTAAAAGGCAAAAGGGGGAAGATTCTGAATTTTCAGATTTTAAAGACAGAAACTAAGTGTCTTCACATATTGCTGCTTTTATGAGAATATTCTATTCAATTGCCAGGTTTTTCAGACAACTCAATAAAAAGGTCAGCTTCTATCAGGGCTCTTACTTGTCTTCAAAAATATAATCAAGGCTATTCCAATCAAGACAGAAAACAACACTGCTTCATTAACTAAACTAATAAGCCAGATTCTTTCTCCCATTAAAGAAAAATAGAAATAATTAAAAGACAGGTCTTGACCTAGAGATTATCATACTAAGTGAAGTAAGTCAGACAGAGAAAGACAAATATCATATATCACTTATATGTGGAATCTAAAAAAAAAAAGATACAAATGAACTGACATGCACAACAGAAATAGACTCACATACATACACCTGAAACTATCACAACATTGTTAATCAACTATACTCCAATAAAAATTAAAAGGTAAAAAAAAAGAAAAGCAATAGACCCACAGACATAGAAAACAAACTTATGATTACCAAAGGGGAAGGTGGGGAGGGATAAACTAGGAGTTTGGGATTAGCAGATACAAACTACTATATATAAAACAGGTAACCAACAAGGACCTACTGTATAGCACAGGGAACTCTACTCGATATTTTGTAATAACCTATAAGGGAAAAGAATCTGAAAAAAAAAATATATATATATATACATACGTGTATATATATATGTATGTGTGTGTACATATATATATATATATATATATAACTGAATCACCTGAAACTAACACAACATTGTAAATCAACTATACTTCAATTAAAAAAAAATTTTAAAAAAAGACAGGTCTTGAGAACCGCAGCAGGCCACCTTATGCTGTTCACGCCTGCCTAACTGGACACCATCTATACTTATTCCGTCTCAAGATGAGAACAAGATGGAGCACTCCAGAAGAACCAGTCAGAAGACCTGGGCATCAGCAGCAAACAACTTCCTCAATAAAGACAGGGGAGAAGGGGGAAGGAGAGGGGAATCTTCAGCCCCCACTGGCAGGTACCCCAAAATCCTCTGTAAGGCTTAGATCCCCCCAAGGAGCCAAGTCAGCCTCATGGACTTGGCCTCAGCAGTTCTGCTGCTTATAAAATGACCAAACTTCTCCCTTTGTTCTGGCAAAAGACTTCCTGTGAGAAAGCAGTAATCCTTTAAAGCTTTCCAGTCCAAAGGTCTCTCCTGGTTTGTATTCCTCCCATCCCCACACCCCAGAGGAAAAGCTCAATCACATCACAAGGCATTTCTTGGTTCCAAGATGTACTGGATCTCAAGGACTCCTGGTGAGGAGAGAAAACTGGTCATCTGAACATTCTTTCCTGGGATCTGTCTGAAGTGTAGACAAGCAGCAAAGATGAATATTAACATGCCTTCCATCATCAAAAGCTATTGCATACCCAAAGGATGATAAATATTTTAATCAGTTTTCAGCTTGTCTAGCAGAAGTCAGTTTGCTCCTCAGAGATTTCCCTAGTTCTCTACCCCACAGCTGTCCAGTTCACGCCACTTTCCCTATCTAACTTGGGAAATTAGTCATGAAAAGTCCAAGGTCTGTTGGGGAATTCATTTAATTTTATGACAACTGCACTCTATTAAGTTTTTCAAGAATAGGGAAATCTAAAATACGAAGAATGCTAACAAACGAGGCAAAAACACCATGATTCTAAGTTTTCACAGCACTATTACTCGGGGAAACTTAATAACCTACTTACATCTCTCATTTTTTAAAAAAAGAGTTTTCATATTCGCATAAGTTGTTCGCCAGTGATTGCTCCATCTTCACAGTGTAAATGCCAAAGGCATAAAACAGGACATTCTGGTACATCCTCTGTGCTCTTGATATTATTATTACTTTTTAATGTGCAAGATGTTTTGGGGGTACTGCTAGGAGGGTTACGTTGGTTTAAAAATAAAACTAACCCCAAAATATTCCTGGGAAGCAGAACCTAACATTTGAGGAAAATGTACAGAGTTAAAAAGAATGTATTGCAGGCTATGCTATTGAGCCTGAAAGTGAGGAAATGGCAAGGCTGGAATGCTGACCCAACATGAATTTATTTTTTTGTTTTGTTTTGTTTTGTTTTGTTTTGTTTTGGCTGAACCCAGGCCCCCTGCAGTGGAAGCGTGGAGTCCTAACCACTGGAATGCCAGGGAACTCCCCATTTCTTTTTTTTTAAATTGAAGTGTAGTTAATTTACAATGTTGTGTCAGTTTCTGGTATACAGCAAAGTGATCAGTTATACATACATATATATATATATAGTTATTCAGAGTCTTTTCCATTATAGGTTATTTATAAGATATTGAATATAGTTCCCTGTGCTATACAGCAGGTCCATCCTTGTTGTTTATCTATTTTATATATAGTGGTGTGTATCTGTTAATCCCAAACTCCTAATTTTCTTTAACAAGTTAGGGGTCGATTACCTACTAAATATCAGGCACTGTTCTAAGAGCTGGGGAAACAATAGTGAATAAAACAAAGTCCCTGCCCTCATGAGGATTCTATAAGTAGAGGCAGACCGTAAACACATACACGGTATCACGGCAGGCAGGGGAGAGCAGTAGGAGGGAAAGCAGAACAGAGCCACTCTTGCTCTGCAACCAGAGAGGGCTTGGTCAGAGAAAACCCTCTCCAAGGAGGGACAGCAGTAGAGAGTTGGGAAGCAAGTGACAGAGTGAGTCAGGAGAAGGAAGAATGTGCCAGACAGAGGCAACAGCAAATGCAAAGGCCCTGAGGCAGGAGGAAACCGGGTATGTTCTAAAGACAGTAAAGAAGGCTAGAAGGAGGAGGGGGAGGGGGGAAAAGACTTAGGTGGGGAGAGGAGGGAGTGGGTGGACAGATCCTAGAGGGCACTAGGCCCCTCACAAGGAAGTTGGATTTCTGAACAGGATGGTGAGTTTGGGCCAGGGCAGTGAAATAACCTGACATACTTGAAAGGAACACACTAACAGGGGTGAACCTGTAAGTGGTAGAAATAGGGAGGTTATTTACACCAAGGTAGTAGCAGAGAGGGTGGTAAAGAATAATTAGATCATGAATCTATTTTGAAAATAGAGCTAACTGGATACACTGATAAATCAAGAGATAAATCAAGACAACTCCAAGGTTTCTGGCTGTGCAATACTGTGCAATGCTGGGAGAAAGGCTAGGGGGAATTATGGGAATCAAGAGTTTGGTTTTGTATTTGTTACATTTGAGATACTTATTACTAGACGGCTGAAGAGGGCACACCTTTCCCAACTACGGTTCAGGTAGCCCAAGATATGAGACCCCAGAACCAAGAAAATACTAATTTATTACAAGGAATGACATAACCCACTACTTTCGTCCATTAAAAAATTCACTGGTGGGCTTCCCTGGTGGCGCAGTGGTTGAGAGTCCGCCTGCCAATGCAGGGGACACGGGTTTGTGCCCCAGTCCGGGAAGATCCCACATGCCGCGGAGCGGCTGGGCCCGTGAGCCATGGCCGCTGAGCCCGCGCGTCCAGAGCCTGTGCTCCGCAACGTGAGAGGTCCGTGTACCGCAAAAAAAAAAAAAAAAAAAAAAAAAATTCACTGGTAACTGCATGAAAAGTTTATAACATTAAATAAAATACAAGCCTTCTTAATCCCTCAACATCTGTTAAAGAAGATCTGATGCATAATTCTGGGCAATTTCATAAGTGCTCATTTAAATTAATAACATTTAAGTTAGTGGGATATATAGTATCAAGCTACCACCTGTTCCAGGTCTTTATAACCAGAGCAGATTTGTCTTGAACACTGAAAATTAATTTTGAATACGGCCATAAGACTCCAGATTTTTATGTGAAGGCTAATTTTGTCAATCAATCAAAACCAAGCTGGAGATTATCTGAGATTTTTATACACATCAAGGAAAAATTTACAAATGAGATTGTCACAGATGGTTCCAGATGGGCTGTGATTGTGTAAGGAAATACCAAAAAGTTGATCATAATTTACGTGTTAGGGAAAAGACGGTGTTAAGAATATCATCTACAAATGATCACAGAGAGTCTTTCAGGAAGACCGAAAAGGCAACAGATCAGTTTCCTTTGGTTTAAAAAAAAGGTCATTTTTTGCAGATATCAACAAGAAGAGAGCAGGACGATGGTTATGTTACCCTTAATGCACAAAAGAGTCGACTTAATGTGTTCCCAGAGCTCTCTGGGATTTCGGCACTTGGAGCACGTTTGTCCATAGAGACATTTTTTGCAAAATATGGAAAGATTCCCAGCCCTGCCTCCCAAAGTATTCATTACCAGAGTAGCCCTGAGTTCCAGACCACTGTGAGTCCCTTTAGCTCCAGGACTGACCCTAGTTCTAGAGGAAGGGAAATGGGAAACAGGGAGGGATGCTGGCACTAAGGAGACTCAGTCAAATGACCTCTAAGTAAGGGGTCCAAAATTGACACCTGTTTACACTTCCTTCTAAAATCACTCCTGGTGATGACTTGCACGTGTCTAGTATTTTTATATTTTACGAACTCTCTCATAGGATCATCAAAACACTTTTCTTCAGAAGGGAATAGTTTTAGGGACCATTCAATAACCACCTTGGGAAATAAGATCCTAAGACCTTGATTAATATTCCCAACAGTTGGTACATAGCCTTTGGAAATCTTGCTTCCCTTGCAAAACCGTAGGCCTGTCGGATTTTTTTGTTTGTTTGTTTTTTAAATCATTTCATTCCTTTAAACTGACCTTCTTCTAGAATATGTCAAAGATATTTATAAAAAGATAAATGACAGACTAGAGCTGAATTTACTGTCCCACTCCCTACCCCCCCAAAAACCAGAGGAAATAAAGTATACACTTGTTTTATGCTCTATCTTTTCTAGGAAAAATGGAAAGTCCTACCACCCCAATCTGGTCTGAAGGTTTCTGAATTCACATCTGAAATGCTACGATGGTCTGCTAGTCAAAGCAATGCAAAATAAATTCTAGCAGCTAAGGCTCCAATAGCTCCCCAGGGAAAACCAGTGGGCTCTTCACACCTTTACATCAATCTGAATTCCAGTGTAGTTAAAATTATATATAACAATAGAATTTGTCTACTTAAAAAATATATCAAACATATGTGAAATGGGTGTGTGTGTGTGTGTGTCTGTGTGTTTATTAACAAATGCTAACAAAATGTAGCTAAAGCCTATGAAACTAGGCTCAAATAGAAACCTTGGCTGTTTATTCCATTTTTCTCTCCACAAACTAATAAGAGTTAAGAGAGATGGCAAGGCTTTCACTTGGAATCTCCCGGCTCCTGTTGCTTTGTCTCACCATCTTCAGCATTTTTAGCCTTTTTCTCATTGTGAGCAGAGCAGAGGCACTGGAACAATCCTCTTAACATTCCTGGAATGTAACAGGCACATCCTAGTACTTGGTACCAATAAAGCTCAGCTCTCACACGGCTCATGGAAGGGTTAAAAACAGAAAGTCCTACCCACTGGTTTGCTCTGATGTTCCTGGAGATATTGTCACTGGATGTATCCTCAGTAGAATTCTATTCAACACCTCTGTCTTTAAGTACAAAGCTGTAGGCTGTAGTAGCTTTAAGAAACATAAGTATCCCTTTTTTCTGCTGCACAGTATCTGTGTGTGAAATTCTCTAAAGGGGTTTAAGTATTTACCCTGAACACTATCAGACGGTTTCTGAAATTTTCCTTATCCAGTTGCAAAAACACTTCAAAGAGAATCATAAACACAGCCCTTTGTGCTTTCCATGCACATTCTGTTTCTGAGGCTTAAGCCTGAATTCTCTTGGAATTGTAAATTTCTTCCCAAAAAGACAGGATTCACAACACTTTTTTTTTTCTTAATTCATTATTAAGTCTGCAGCAACAAAGGAAAAAACTGGAAAAATCTGAGAGAAATCCAGAAGGCAATCAAAGGCATCAAAACCTGTGTGAAATTCATTGTTAAATTATATGTACAATTTCCCCCCAGATATTTTACTCTTAATAGAATAATACGGAGGTGTGGAATTGGAGTAGGGGTGGAGAGGGAGGCATATGGAAAGAACCAACCTTCAGTGAACACGTTTAAGGTAAGAAAAAATGTGAGCCGAGGGTTTTAAGCCACTATAGCTGAAAAGTGACTTTTTTCTTTTCTCCAAATTTCCAAAGCTAAGCAAACATAGAAGGTCCCAGAGCTCAGAGTCTGCATACACAATTTGAATTGTTGGGTGCTTGTGACTGTTTACCTGCCTCCAATCCACGCTTCTCCTGAGCCACTCAGCACTGTATCAGTCAAATAAGTGAAAAGGGAGTTTAAAATTTCATTTAAAATCACTCGACATTTCACACCAGATCCTAAATTACTATAATATACTTTGCTCCTGTATCAGAAATGCTAACTCTGGAAAATGGAAGACAGGATTAATATTAGCAAATATAATTTAGTATATACATTAACGTTAAAGGGGAGAGATATATAAATGTAATATATATATATACACATACACACACACACATATAAGTTGATGACTCCACCATTAATATGGACAAAAAATTAACATTTATATTTACATCACTTTCTTCCTCACACCCCCAAAAATCTTTAATCTTGGAAGAAAGTTTAAAATGAACTTAACTAACTGAACTATAATTAAGATGGCAAAAACCAGTATACCTCGCGTATATTTCAGTATGCGAAAAAGCAGCCTTGTTCCTCTATTCAGTTACAAAGAATTTAATCTAAAGCACTGTGATGATAGCTTCATTAATCTCTCCAAAAACAAACAAACTGCTCCTCGGCTCAATCATTCCCCACCTTAGTGTAACCTATACTAAGAAGGGCTCAGCCAGACAGCAACGGACAGGCTCCATGGCCTGAGCTTTCCCAGATGATTTACACAGGCCAGAATGACAAGCTGAAGGGCATGACTCATCTTGAAATTAAACGATTACAACTAACTCCTAAAGGACAACTTTCACATTCTTAAGTATCTTTCTCTCTTAAAACTTTAACAACAAGAAACTGAACAGTATCAAATAAAACACCTATTCATTTTCCACATCTCTCTGCTCTCCGGTGCCAAATTTTAACATAAATGGGTAGAATTAAATGTAGCCGATAGCTTACCTAACATAATTATATGTTGTGTTTTACACTGTTTCAAAACGGATACATTAAAATAATCCAGTCTTGGCTCTGACCCACTAAAGTCAATAAAGGTTATTAAGGCCAACTGCCATGTAAATGCACTGCTATCCCAGCACGAGGACCTGTCAAGGCAGGAAATGCAATTCAAAACATTCAAAACGATCAGGATCTACCCTTGTCTTCTAGAAAAAAAAAAAAAAGCAATGAAAAAAGAAGGAGGAAATTTCTCTCCAGTACAAAAATCATCCGTACTTCTGAAAATGTTTACTCTGGAAAATATTCTAGAATATTCTATTGAATTATACCAAATTGATCTTTTTTTTTTTAAGGTCAAAAGGAAATGAATAAATGTCATCAATTTAGAGGACATCACACCTAGCATTCTTTTCTGTATCACTGTGAATTCAATAGTGTTAAAACATTTTTATAGGTAAAATAAATGTCAGTTTTGCAAAGTGCGATACCAGACCCTAAGAGACAAATGGCCTATCCGTTGAATCTCTGGCTACAGCAAGACTTCCTCACCTCACAGGAGAGTTCGGCTTTTCATATTTTTTACCCAGAAAGCAAAGCCTGTACAGTTTCTTTTCAAATGGTAACTCTCTCTTATCCTGAACAGTCTCCCCATAATACGCTAATCTTGGATGTGGGGTGGTGGGCTGGTTTTAAAAAAGAATAAAACACAAATACAAATATTTGAATAGTGTTAGTGTCATAATACCTTCCTGAAGGGCAAAATGAGACGAAAGACTAGGCTAACTTCCTAGGTTATAAGAAAGGGTTCTGGGGGGCTTCCCTGGTGGCGCAGTGGTTAAGACTCCGCCTGCCAGTGCAGGGGACACGGGTTTGAGCCCTGGTCCAGAAGATTCCACATGCCACGGAGCAGCTAAGCCCGTGCGCCACAACTACTGAGCCTGCGCTCTAGAGCCCGCAAGCCACAACTACTGAAGCCCGTGCGCCACAACTACTGAAGCCTGCGCACCTAGAGCCTGTGCTCCGCAACAAGAGAAGCCACCTCAATGAGAAGCCCTCACACCACAATGAAGAGTGGCCCCAGCTCGCCGCAACCAGAGAAAGCCTGTGTGCAGCAATGAAGACCCAACGCAGCCAAAAATGGATAAATAAATAAATTAATTAAAAAAAAAAAAGAAAAGAAAGGGTTTTGGTGCTCTGGGCTTAATGGCTCATAACTTCATGAGGTAATATTCAGGGAAAATGTGATATTTTATCAGAATGTCATTCAAATATAAGGTTTAACATTTACATCACAAGAGCATGCCCAGAGTAAAACTATCCTCTGGGAGGGAAACGTTAAGAATAAACAGTGTGATAAAAAAAATGTTGCTTGCTGGAACAGGGGATTGGCAGTGGAGGCTAGGGGAGTCTTAGAGACAGCTGATTAAACTTTTTAAAATATGTGACTGGTTATGACATGTGAAGCAATTACCATTAATGGAAGAAATGTGATTTCAAAGCTCATTTTCCGTTCTTCTTTTATATCCTACCTGAGACTACTCCTTTCCAACCACAAAGGAAAAAAATGAACACAAAGACAGAGAGGAATTACAACACAAGTCTCTTCCCTGGTATGAGGGCTGTCAAAGGTTGCTTTAATCACAAGCAAAAGGTGAAAAGTAATGTATATATTGCCCGAGGTTTTTTGTTTTATTTTCTCGCCAAAGGAGATCAATGCTATGTTGCAGAACAGACAAAATACATTAATTAGAGAAATCTTTCCACAACACACATGTGATTTTTACAATTCAAAACAGCATAACGATAAAGAAGAATCATTTGTCTAAAAGGATCATCATTTTGAGTCGTATATTCCCTGGAAGCAAAGTGAGTACATTCAGAAAGGCTGTTTGGCTTAGTCTAATTCTATAGAATCCAAATGTGCACCAAACACTGCACTTTTTATGTTAAATTGCTGTTGAATTTGTTAACCCACAACTGATTTCCTGTGTTATGGAATCTTGGAGATTACAGCTAACTTGAAGCAACAGGGATAATTCTGGACAGTTAATGGTGCATTTGTCTGCATTTTCCTGAAAGGCTTAGCATCTGGGGGCCTCAAACTGGTAGCTCAACATTGCCCCCTACTGCTCACAACTGAAAAAATATGAGGTGGGCTGGTACAAAGTAGGAATTTAACCAGCCAGTGCCAATTCCACCCAGAACACACAAATACCATATGGCACTGCACTAACAGCCACAGAACCGTAGACCTGCCCAATGATTATTCTCTTCTGTCTCTTCCAATAGCAAAAGTAAATTATTATGAATTTGCTAAAAGTCATTTAAAAAAAGGCTTGAAGCTGAAATTTAATTTAGAAGTGCCATTCCTTTTATCTTGGCCCAAACCTTCACTCTGCTGATAACAATCATCCTGAGACTTGCTGAGACACAGAGGCCATTGATTTCACTCAGAACACTTAGTAATGCCACACCAACTGCAAGGAAACTCGCTCTGGAGAATTCCCAAGACTGTTCTTCTTTTTAGTATTTTTACACAAGAGTTATAAAGGGAGACAGTCGATCTAATGTGCCATCACCGCCAAATTTAAAAATATATAAATAACTAAATAGTTTAAGTGAATTCATAATGAACATCACTGGTAAGCTCACAAAACCAAAGATTTCACTTAAAAAAAAAAAAAGCCCTTGAACAAAAAGCAATACAAAAACATTAAAAAAAAAATCAGTGAGTTTCTTTCTTATTTTGCCAACTTTAATTGTTTAATTGTTAGAGCTTGCCAGCTCTAATTCCAAGAATTGTCAAATTACAATCCCAAAGTCAAACTGATGTCTTAGTGTCAAGGTTCAGCAAGTAAAGAAGTTCTAACTCAGATGCAAACAAAACCAGAATTACACGGTGAAAAAGAAATTCCCTAAAAATGAAGCTGCCTTTATGTCTACATCCCATAAAAATGGAGCATACTCTACACAGGCTAATTTTAGGAACAGAACTAACTGAGTAAGTTTCAGAATGAACTTTTCATTACCTCCAAACCCAGTTTTACAATGCTCCACTTTGCACTGATTCAAGTCTTTGGAGAAATCCATTTCTGTGATACTGTTAGTACACTAAAAGGATGACAACATTCCTCCCCCCGACATATATTCATGAAAAGGCACGGTTTAAAGATTTAAGGAAATGTCTGAAAAGCAGAGACTTCTGGACTCTGACCCAGACTTTCAAACTGGGGCCCCTTCAGGGTTGTGACTTGATATTTTCATTATTATAAAAGAGGGATTAGCAATAACTACCCATTTTTGCAAATCAGTTCACTGTTTCTAGCACATCTCAAAGTCTGTGCAGTGGTACTCTCTCAAGAGTTCAGCAGGCTTTTATCACTTTTCCACTACATTCCAAACCTGACGATTTGGAGGTAGAACAGTGCGGTGATACATGGCATGACCCTAGAGCCAGTCTTCCTGAGTTCTCATCCCAGCTCCCCAACTTAGTTGTATAACCTTGAGGAAGTCAGGTAAACCTTCTGTACTTCAGTCTCCTCATGTGTAAAATGGGGAAAAAAAACCCTACTTTATGGGGTTGTCATAAAAGTTAAATAAAATAGTGTCTGGTACTTAATAAGTATCACATAAGTATTTGCTATTATTACTATTGTTTTAATTTAGACTTACTCCAAGTGGCCTCAACCTGCCTTCTAGCTACATTTCCTACTACACATCCCCTGAATCCAGTGCTCTGATTACACTGTACTTCCCCACTCCTGATCTTGTTTTTACAGTTCCTGGGGCCTAATGCTTCTCTCTGAATGCCTTATCCGACCCTGCTTCTCCCCACCCAAGGTCCCCAAAAGCCACATCTGCTGTTTCACAACTGTCCCAGCTCCAGTGCTCTGAATTTAATACTCCAGCCTCTGGACGGTGATTTTTTTTTTTTAATCTCTATTACAGGATTTCATTTTAGCTAATGCAACACCTGGCTATATTCATGCTTCTCTCCTTGTTCAACGGAATGTAGTGGTTAAGAGCACAAGCTACAAAGCCGGGCTGCCTGGGTTTCAATCTCGGTCTGCCACTTACTCCATGACCTTGGGCGAGGCACTTAATTTCTCTAGGGCTTGGTTTTCATGCCTATAAATTAAGGTTCATAACAGTTTCTGCAACTCACAGGACTGTTGTAAGAACTTTAAAAGTTAACACAGGGAAAACTCTTAGAATAGTGCCTGGTGCATATAAAAATGCAAATGAAGTTTAGGAGTTGTACCGTTCTCATCGTCGCTTCCTAGTGTATATCTAACACGGTGCCTTACATATCAGAAACGCTCAATAAAGGTTCACTGCACTGAACTGCGCTTGTACTGACAAAATCCTTGGCTGTCCCCACTACCTTCCCAAGAGTAACCTAACTCACTAATTTAGACATTTTTGTCTTTATTTATTTATTTTTTAATTAAAGTATAGTTGATTTACAATGTTGTGTTAGTTTCAGGTGCACAGCGAAGTGATTCAGTTATACATATATATATAAATCTAGGGGCCCCTGGTGGCGCAGTGGTTAAGAATCCGCCTGCCAATGCTGGGGACACGGGTTCGAGCCCTGGTCCGGGAAGATCCCACATGCCGCGGAGCAACTAAGCCCGTGCGCCACAACTACTGAGCCTGCGCTCTAGAGCCCGTGAGCCACAACTACTGAAGCCCGTGCACCTAGAGACCGTGCTCCGCAACAAGAGAAGCCACAGCAATGAGACTCCAGCGCACTGCAACGAAGAGTAGCCACTGCTCACCGCAACTAGAGAGAGCCCGCATGCAGCAACGAAGACCCAACGCAGCCAAAAATAAAATAAATAAAATAAAATAAAAAATAAATCTATTCTTTTTCAGATTCTTTTCCATTATAGATTATAAGATACTGAATATAGTTCCCTGTGCTACACAGGTCTTTGTTGTTTATTTTATTTGTAGTAGCATGTATCTGTTAATCCCCAACTCCTCATTTATCCAGCCGCGCCTCCCCTTCCCCTTTGGAAACCCTGTTTGTTTTCTATGTCTGTGAGTCTATTTCTGTTTTGTAAATAAGTTCATTTGTATCATTTTTTTTTAGATTCCACATATAAGCAATATCATATGATACCTGTCTTTCTCTTGCATTTACCCATGCAAATTAGGCAGCCGAGGATTGCCAGAGCACAACATCTCAGGAAATCCGGTCCCAGATACTTACCAGGCCTTCCATCTTCTTCCACAGCTCTTCCAGCTGAGTCATAGGTTGACACCACCAATCGGTGCACCTTTTGTATCGAGTGCCTTGAAACCAAAACTGTCTCAGCCACTCAAACTCGACCTGGGGATCATAAAGACAAGACTGTGGTTATAATGCCCCCATGATGGACCATCAAGGACAGTAAACTTTGTCACTCAGTTCTCCTCCAGTAACTTCACAGCCACAGGGTGAGAAAAGGTGAGAAAAGCTCAGCCTAACCAGTTCCCAATATAACTTGGAGTCTCCTGAGCCTTTTTGCAAGTCAGGAAGAGAGTAGTCTTAAAGCTTACTGAGGGCTTCCCTGGTGGCGCAGTGGTTGGGAGTCGGCCTGCCTATGCAGGGGACACGGGTTCGTGCCCCGGTCCAGGAAGATCCCACATGCTGTGGAGCGGCTGGGCCCGTGAGCCATGGCCGCTGAGCCTGCGCGTCCAGAGCCTGTGCTCCACAACGGGAGAGGCCACAACAGTGAGAGGCCCACGTACCGCAAAAAAAAAAAAAAAAAAAAAAAAGCTTACTGAGACAACCCAGGTCAGGCTGGGGAGGGGGTTTTCAGTCACATTCATCACTCGGACATGAGGAAACTGTAAGTCAATCAACAACAAATCCTGAGATCCTTAAGTTTACAGCAGCCTGCACTGTGTAGGATGGGAAAGATATAATCAAACAAAATATGTTTTCATTAAATATCTTTCTTAAAGAACTAGTAGTAAGAGCAAAACACAGCCACATATTAGAAGATATCAATTTTAAGTTTCTTAGATCTAAAATAAACAAAGAATTTACCCATGGGCCAGGAGGAGCTGGTGGTAACATCAACTCAGATAACTTGAACAATATAAAGTTAATTATGGCAGCATAAAACCTACAGAGCCATTTAAATTGTCACTTTCAGTTCAGTCAGGGCAAATGACAATAGGTAAAAAGAACAGTAAAGACACTAATAATTTATTTTCCTTCCTATGAACCTACTACGGTAAACTTCAAATATTTGCCTCCTTAGCATCATTCTATTCTAGCCAAACCCCATTATTCATTTGATAATCCATTCCCTTCCCCAGTCTCAGTCCATGTGGTCTGCGTAAAGCTCCAGCTCTTATACCAGGGGTGGAACGTGCAACCCAATCTGAGCCAATCAGCCCACCACACTTCTCCTAGTCACATAACTGGGTTTGGGGGAAACAGGCATATGTTCAATCAGAATAAGTCTTGAGACTGTCAGAAGATACAGGAAGAGGATTCTTCAAACATTTTGCAGAATGGGAAGAACGGAGGCAACACAGTAGGAAGCAGCTGCAAGATGAACAGTTAAAAACCAGGTCCTGGTGGCATCAACTGACTCTTGATCAAGCTATTCCTGAAGCCCTTTCTGCTTAAACTAATTCGGGTTGAGTTTTCTGCTTCCTGCAATTGAAATAATCCCAATAGGTGTAGGTGAGAGGCTGAGTAAAGCTTTGAAAGAATAAGAAATTGTTTCCTTTTTATGTTCTTTCACTCATCTCCAACTTGAAAATCAAATTTTACAATCAAAGTACAACTTCATTCATCCCAAAGCTCTTTCTACCTCTGTTGTCTAAAGAAATGTAGAGCTTTCACAGCTTAATGTTGAGTAAGGTTGGCTTTGCTAAGGTAATCATGTTCCATATACAGGCACAGAGCTATTATAATCTTCACCTGTTACCACAAAGAAGTTTTTTTGTTTGTTTATCCATATTGAACTTTCATGAGGCAAACAAAAGCAACTTGTGAAGATTTAACAATGGTGAAAATGGCTCAAATAACTAATCTGAGGACACCAAGTCATATGAAAGGGTTTTAGTTTACATTAACTAAATGTTTGTTTGATATGTAGAACTGATTTCAGTTAAAGCTGTTTAAACAGAAAAAAAAAAGAGGAATGTAGACAATATTCAGACAATAGTTGCTAAACCTTATCTGCAGTATTAAAAGACAGTGGTTAACAGAGGTAAACTTAACTGCTTTGAAAGGAAAATGAATACAAGTGTAGTTCAACTTCTCTTTAGATGCAGGTTTAACAACATTATTTGTTACAAGAAAAGAAGAGTTCTTTTTAATAGATTTCACATAAAATTTATTCACACTATAGGAACCTGTCAGCAAAGCATCAAGCCCTATGTTTGGGAGAGCTGAAAGGGTTTTTCTCTTTGGGCTGGTTTTTTCCATTATAAGAACAAAACGTATAAACCGTGGCAACCATGATATCCCAGGAAACAAAATAATTATCATATGTAATTAGTTCATTCAGCCTTTAAAGGTACAATAGAGTCTGGATTTCAGTAAATGAAAAGTCAGAAGCAAGGAGAGGGGCATACCTGGAAACTCTGCTGTTGGACAAGAGAGCAAAGAAAGACCCTGTCCATTTTAGTAAATAATAATGACTTTATCTTCCTCCTTAGATGCCCAACTATCTTTTGAAGCAGACAGTGTCATGGTTAAGAATAAGGGTTCTGGAGTCAGTTCAGATCTGGGCTCCACTACTGAATAGTTCTGTCATCTGTAAAATAAGGATAATTACATAATCACCACATAGGTTTGTGGTGAGGATTAAGTGGGTTAATAATGAACAGCCGACCATATGCCAGGCACTTGGTAGATACTAAGAAAACAGACCAAATGAGGCCACAAGGCCCACCACTTACTGTCCTCAAGAATCTCACAAACTTATGAAATCTTCTGAGCAAGAAAAGTTTTAACAATCATGTCAATTCATGCTCACCCCCGTTCCACTGAAGCCAGTCAGAAAAGTTCAACCCTGAAACTTATTTTCAGGGTTGAACAGAGTTTATTTTCAGGGGTGGAAGTACTGCCCATGAGATACAATCTTTGTGGGCATCAAACCCATTGGCATCTATTTTAATCAACTCCATAATCTGACTTTTTCACTTCAATGTTGTGGGCAAAAAATATTACAGGATATTCATCAAGTGCCACCTTCACCAGTGCTAACACTGCCAAGAGAAGCAGTTGCCTCCCTCCTTAAAATTAATTAAGGAAGCAAAAAGTATTTCCAGTTGCTTGATTCAGTTTGGGTTACCAAAAAAAAAAGGTGTGCACCCCTCCACCCCAAACTCTGGGGATGAGGAAGGAAAGCTGCAGCTGCAGGGTGGATGCTGCATGAAAACCAAAGGGTCAGGATTCAGAACAGAACAGAAGCTTTATTACTTCAAGGCTAAAAAGAATCACAGTCTCACCATACTGACTGACTGATAACATGATAGCCATGACAGGAGGAGGGTCTTCATCCCTTCTCTAGAGTGCAGTCCCTCCCGGGAGGCTCACAGCTTCCGGAACTCTCTTGAGGTGCTCTCAGGGCTCATGATGCTTTTAAAAAAAACTCCCAGGTTTCAGACATGCACTTAATAGAAATTCACTATTATTCAATCTTTGGTGCAGTGACAATACAAAGATACCTAATGCCCACAGGATCAGAAGGCACACTGACAGCCTAGGGAGCTTGCAGGATCTTGAAGGGCCTTCTGAATCGTCAAAGAAAAATGAACACACGTTCACAATAGTGTTAGTTACGTAGCTGTGACCCAGAGAAACATCTCTAGAACCTTCCTATTTCACCTGCACCTGCCTTCTCCATGGAATAGTCAAAAAGCAAAAGTCAGGGCTTCCCCGGTGGCGCAGTGGTTGAGAGTCTGCCTGCCAATGCAGGGGACACGGGTTCGAGCCCTGGTCTGGGGGGATCCCACATGCCGCGGAGCAACTGGGCCCGTGAGCCACAATTGCTGAGCCTGCGCGTCTGGAGCCTGTGCTCCTCAACAGGAGAGGCCGCGATAGTGAGAGGCCCGCGCACTGCGATGAAGAGTGGCCCCCGCTTGCCACAACTAGAGAAAGCCCTCACACAGAAACGAAGACCCAACACAGCCAAAACTAAATTAATTAATTTAAAAAAGAAAAAGGTCAATCAAGAAAAGCTTTTCTCCTAGAAATGTCTAGAAAAAGTCTGAAGGGGAAGCACAAACAGAATCCACCCACCTATGTGAACCTTAGTCACTGGACACTTAGGCACTGGGGAGCAAAGTTTGTAAGATTCCAAAACTGTATTTCTGAGTCACCACAGCACTGTATAGTTGGAAATCATTTCCAACATTCTTACAGGTAAGCAAATGACACCTACTTTTGCCAAGTTAGTTTGGGTTCTTGATTTGGTCCCAGGTCAGCTTATGCATTTCCCTCAAGATGCCCACTGGGCATCATGCCCATCATGCCTATGTGGGAACATGCCCATTGGGGTCAGTGCTCACTGTAATAAATGAAATAGGTTTTTTCATGGAGAAAGACATTAGACCAGGAAGAGATGCTAAGGTCCAATCTACAAAGAGCTACCCAATGAACGCCCTTTCCCAGTAGCTGTAAGGAAGATGCAGGTCTGATCAGAACAAAATGAGAACCAAATGATGACATCAAATAGTACATTTTCCTAGGGGAAATATACTAGGTGACAAGACTGAATTCCATATTTTATGATTTTTAAGAAGGAAAACAGACTATTTTATAAACACAGAGGAAGGTTCTGCTTATACCTCACCAAAAATCTTTTTAAGCATCCTAAATTGGAAAAAAAAAATCTTCTTAAGGTACTCAGTTCCAATCTCCAAAGTCCCCAAATTGTTTAGCTAGAAACTATCTAAGACAAGGAAAATCAACCACTTCTAAACCAACACAGCCCAGAAGTCTGCAGACATGAAACCAAGGGCTTCATGCTATAATTAGTCCAGCAAAGGCACATGGCCTTTAAGAAAGAGGAAAGCAAACAATAAGAACCGTGGAAAGGATTATAGACATTTGTGCTCACATTCAACAACAGAACCCAGAAAAGCATGAGCGTGCCAACTTGCATGGCAAAAGGAGAGTATCTGATGATGTGCCCTGACATATGGAATTCTGAAAGTAAGAAGATGACCTTGAATAATCAAAGACTGGGGGATTAGAGAAGACGGGCACACATGTTACTCAGATTCAAGACCTCTCTATTCAAGCCGAGGAGCAGCTCATAAGATAAGTAAATATCTTTTTAAAGATATTACATGGCATTGTGGGAACACTGTTCTCCTCTGCTCAGACCCCCTCAATGGCTCCCTATTACCCGCAGAGTAAAAAGGAAAGTCCTTGTCCTTACAGACACCTCCAACGACTGATACAATCTGCGGCTCCCCATCCCCTCACACCACCTCCGTGACCTCATCTCCTGTAACTAACAGCCTCACTCCCACCACTCACAGCGGACCGTCCCTGAACTAGTCCATGAACACCAGGCATTCTCCCACCCGCACGGCCCTTGCAGTGGTGTCTCCCTCAGCCTGAAACGCTGTTCCCCAGATAACCACATGGCTCCTTTCCTCAACCTCCTTCAAGTCTCTGCTCAAAGGACATCTTGTCAGCGGGAGCGTTCTCTGCTTCTCTCAATCGCCACTACCTTGCCCTGTTTGGTTCTTCCTGTACCACTTATCAACTTCTAACATACTATATAATAAACTGATGTAGTGTGTTTATTATTTATTGTCATCTCCCTGCACTAGAATGTCTATTTTATTTACCAACATATCTGAAAGCACCCAGAAAGAGTGCCTTGCGTGTGCTCAGCAATTATTTGAGATGACTGAGAACATTTTTGTATTCCAATTCTCCACCAATCCTTCTAATTATATCAAAGAAAAATTCTTTGATTGATGATAATCTTCAAAGATTCTCTACCACTTGGTAATCTCTTTTTGACTTTCAATGTTTGTTTGTTTGTTTTAAGGTATTATTTACCCAGCATAAAATTCACCCATTTTCAGTGTAGAATTCAATGACTTTTAGAAAGTGTAGGAAGTTGCACACTAATCTTCCTTCTTAACATGAAGAATAGAGACTGTAGGCTCAGAACCTTCTCCAGCCAAAAGCATCTGCTGGAATAGTATAACATTGCTGTTTTCACAGGCTAGAGTTTTCTGGTTACTTTTTCTTTTGGCTAGTGATACCAGCTTTCCACTTAAAGGTGGTAATATAAAGCTTCCTTTTTAAAAAAATTTTATTTACATAAAAATGAGTTGATTCTTTTAAAAGTATTGAAGAGATAACAATATATGTAGTCCAAAGACACAGCAAAAATTGAAAACGTATTAATGAAACTAACAAAGTTTTTGAAACACTGACTCGTGGGATCCAGACATGCTGGTCCCACAGACTGCAGAACTGCTACTAATTTCCTGAACAAAAGGCAAGGCTCCCAGGGTCCACCTGCTCCAAGGATCCACCTTCAGTTTCAATCAGTCCTTGCTGGTAGATTATCCTTCATGGGTCTCTTGTTTGTGTTTCTACATGTCTTGCCCTTTGCTTCACACTCTCATTGCAAGGACGTCTTTATAGTGAACATGCTTGCAAGATAGAGTTTCTCCCTCCAGAATAAAGGGTAGTATTGCTAACAGACTTGGAGGATAAAGTTGTGTCTTGATCTGGAGCAAACGACAGACATGCCTACTGCCCATCATGGAAGAGTCGGGTTACCTCAGCTCAGGCTCCTCTTCTAGAACACAACCCCTCCAAGCGCACATGCTATCCAGCCCACTGTGCGTTACCCTGTGGAAACAGAGGCTTGGAGACCTGGCACAAAAATGCTGATGCCCTGGCTACTGCTATTGTAAGTAATGAACCATCCTTTGTCTCTTATACTCATAGCAAACTGTGGCCGAATAACTTGTTAGCTAGCAAGTAGGAGAGAATTTTCACAGTTCTTGAAAGTCCTTACCTCGTTGTGGATTTCTTCTCCGTGTTTCAAAACCACTGGCTCCAAGGATTTCAAAGAGACTTCACCATTGTCTGCCTCATCACGGATATTCTGCAGGGCCAACTGGCAGCGCTGTAAGATGTAATCCAAGGTCCCCGTAGAGCACTGCAGAGATAGAATCAGCCACCGAGATGGTAAGCAAACTCCAAGGTTACCATCCCTCTCTTCCTAGGACGTCTGTCCCCTTCCCGGACCTGTCGCCCTCACAGGTCAGCCTATGCTCAACTTAAGAATGACTCTATTTGTAGTTTTTTAAGGAACCTCCATACTGTTCTCCATAGTGGCTGTACCAATTATAACCCAGCAATCCCACTACTGGGCATATACCCTGAGAAAACCATAATTCAAAAAGAGTCATGTACCAAAATGTTCATTGCAGCTCTATTTACAATAGCCCAGAGATGGAAACAACCTAAGTGTCCACCATCAGATGAATGGATAAAGAAGATGTGGCACATATATACAATGGAATATTACTCAGCCATAAAAAGAAACGAAATTGAGCTATTTGTAGTGAGGTGGATGGACCTAGGGTCTGTCACACCGAGTGAAGTAAGTCAGAAAGAGAAAGACAATACGGTATCTGTATGCTAACACATATATATGGAATTTAAGAAAAAAAAAGTCATGAAGAACCTAGGGGTAAGACAGGAATAAAGACACAGACCTACTAGAGAATGGACTTGAGGATATGGGGAGGGGGGAAGGGTAAGCTGTGACAAAGCGAGAGAGTGGCATGGACATATATACACTACCAAACGTAAAATAGATAGCTAGTGGGAAGCAGCTGCATAGCACAGGGAGATGAGCTCGGTGCTTTGTGACCACCTAGAGGGGTGGGATGGGGAGGGTGGGAGGGAGGGAGACGCAAGAGGGAAGAGATATGGGAACATATGTATATGTATAACTGATTCACTTTGTTATAAAGCAGAAACTAACACACCATTGTAAAGCAATTATACTCCAATAAAGATGTAAAAAAAAAAAAGAATGACTCTAGTAGCTTTCTCCTTGGGCTCTGTGCTGCCAGCTTGGCTGTCACCTGGGTCACTCATCTTGTTGCTTTTTATTACATGGGCTTCATACCTCCAAAGAGTAGGCTCCCTGAAGGCTAAAGCCCTGTTTCAAAATGTATATACTATACATATACTGCAGAACCTAGAACTGAGTCTTAAATATAAAAGAAACTTAATAAGTAGTTATTGGGGGAATAACTAATTAACAAAGAAGTCAAGAACACTGACTTTTTCTCAAGTGCCCTGCACCTAACAATGGGGAAAAAAAGGTAACCAGACTGTAGAACTGGTTCAAAAGTACACAAAATAGAACAGCAATGGGGAAAAAAATGAAGTTATAAACACAGGGCAAAGAACTCATTTTCCTTTCCTGCGAAAAGCATACACTAGGCAGTTGCAAGTCTGCCTTGGCAGAATAGATTCTTCAATGGAGAATATGTGGTTCATACCCTCAAGGCATGTTGAAAGGCATAACTTAGTACCTGGGTATCAGCAAAGGCACAGATAACTAGTCCATCCCTCTCTAAGTCTGTGGGAGCAAAACAGAGGTCAAATGGACCAACTCCTTCTTTGAATGAGCATATGTCAGAAAAGAAGAGGATGCAGGTGGAGTGTGCATCCGTTTGTTTTGATAAGGACACGATTTCCTAGAGTGAGAAAACGCCAGCTGTAAATATCCTTTAGACCCAATGAGGGAAATGTCTCCCCGGAGTATTTTTATTTTAATATTTACCATTTAAATGGATCCCTTCGAAATAACCTTGAAGGCTAATCCCGTGGTACAAAATTTCTTTGCACAGTTACTGACACTTGATACAATGTGACCTGGGCAGGCCTGGGGAAAAAAAATGAAGTTTCTGTGCCAAAAACAGAAGCTTGACTAATATGTATTTTCATATGAAGATCCCAAAGTGTGGGGAGCAGAAGGGCAGTGGCTCCAATTTACTACAAAGAAAAAACAAAACATGGAAATGAACTGCCACTCACTTCTGTCCCACAGACAACCCTACAACATTTTTTTAATGACATTCTGTCTATAAACATACTCTACCTGCACCTTTACTTCCCCAAGTATGGAGTAACCTACATAAGAGGTAATTAATTGAAATGCCATCTACTATAATAAAAGATTAAAAACAACACAAAATTTCCCATCAATAAAAGACCAGTTAAACAAACTCTGGTGGAGCCATGATTGCAACCCAAAAAAAGGAGGGGGGAATATATATATTCTTCCTGGGTGATTAGAGTTCATCTGATGTAAAGAACCTATAATCAGGCCTGGTTTTTTGGGAGGGCATGGGGAGTGGTAACAGTTTTATTGAGATATAAAATTCACACGTCATAAAATTTACCCACTTAAAGCATACAATTCAATGTCTTTTAGTATATTCACAGAGTTGTGCAACCATCACTACAGTTAACTTTAGAACATTTTTATCACTCCAGAAAGAAACGCTGTACCTTTTAGCAGTCACCCCCTCCCATTTCTACCAGCCTTCCCAGCCCTAGGCAACCACTAATCTACTTTATGGGTCTACAGATTTGACTACTCTGGATATTTCATATAAATGAAATCATACAATATGTGGTGGCCCTTTGTGACTGGCTTCTTTCACTTAGTATATTTTCAAGGTTCATCCATGTTGTACATGTGTCAGTACCCCGTTCCTGTTTATTGCCAAATAATCATTCAACTGTACAGATATGCTGCCTTTTGTTTCTCCATTCGTTAGGTGATGAACATTTGGGCTGTTTCCACTTTTTGGCTATTATGAATTAAGCTACTATGAACATTCACGTACAAGTTTTCACTTCTCTTGGGTGTGTATACCTAGGCATGGAATTGCTGGGCAATAAGGTAACTCTGAATTTAACCTTCTGAAGAAGTGCCAGACCGTTTTCCAAAGTGGCTGCGCCATTTTACATTCCCTCCAGCAATGTATGAGGGTTCCAATTTCTGCACATCCTCACCAACACCTGTTACTGCGATTCTGATTATACCTATTCCAGAGGGTGTGCAGTGGTATGTCATTGTGGTTTTGATTTGCATTTGCCCAATGACTAATGATGATGAGCATCTTTTCATGTGTTTACAGGCCGCTTGTATATCTCATTTGGACACATGTCTATTCAGGTCCTTTACCTGTTTAAAAAGTTGGATTATTTATCTTTTTAATCATTGAGCTGTAAGAGTTCTTTATATAAATCTAAATATGGGCACCTTACGAGATGTATGATCTGCAAATATTTTCTCCCATTCTGTCTTTTCATTTTTGTGATGGTACCCTTTGATGTATAAAGTTTTTAACTTTGATAAGGTCCAATTCACCTACTTTTTCTTTGATGGCTTATGCTTTTATATCATATCTTAAAAAAAATTCCCTACTCTATAAGAACTGCATATTGATAAGTAATTATCATCAAGGTTTACTAAAATAAAACAAGACAAAAAGTGCAGAATAGGGGCTTCCCTGGTGGTGCAGTGGTTGAGAGTCCGCCTGCCGATGCAGGGGACACGGGTTCGTGCCCCGGTCTAGGAAGATCCCACATGCCGCGGAGCGGCTGGGCCCGTGAACCATGGCCGCTAAGCCTGCGTGTCCGGAGCCTGTGCTCCGCAACGAGAGAGGCCACAACAGTGAGAGGCCCACGTACCGCCAAAAAAAAAAAAAAAAAAGTGCAGAATAGTGTGTAGACTACCATTTATATAAGAAATTTTAAAAATTACATATGTGTTTACTTATATATGTATTAAGTATCACTGAAAGGATAACAAAAATCTCATAACGTTGGTTGCCTCTGGGGAAGAGGAGCTGGCTGGTGTGAGGAGAAATAGGCTTTAACTGTACACTCTTAGGTACTTTTTGAGTTTTGAACCATTTGCATAACTACTTATTCAAAATATAATTATACATAGAATTTAAATTAAAAAAAACATATATTCTGTGTTGCATCCCAAGAACATTCTGTCACAACCAGAAAAAAACTAAAATCAAATAAAGGTCGAGAGTCATCAGACATACTCTAGTCACATTTTTGCAACCAAAAACTGAATAGATTTCTTCTCTGATTAACTGAAATGAATTTCAGAACAACATTTCCTTAAGACAATCTGTTTCCTACATATTGTGAACAGGCAGAAAATAGCGAATCATTTTGTTTGGCACAGAAAAGAAGTCTAATTTAATACTGTATGAAGGAAAGGACATTTGTAGAACAAGTGAGGGCTATAAAGTTGCATGGATTTTTTTCCTCTCTGTATTGAGGGAAACCATACGTTAACTATAGTGTTGGAGAAAAAAATCTTTTCCCTCTTCTATTACTGAAAACAATAATATAAGATGAAATTAAAAGTTTTAAATAAGATAAAAACATAATCCTGCCGTCATACTCTATTTTAATTATTTTTATTGCATGTAATTCTTCACCCACACACAGCTGTAATGAATATATACATATCAATGTACATGCTACTTTTCACTGTTTGTACATAAGTATTCAAAACTACCATGGTCAATGCTGCTCAATGAGGTGACATTAACAGTTTAATTAGCAAGTCACATAAAGGCATTAAGGTTCTGTCCAACTTTTCACTACTGTTAATCATACTAGATAAATATCTTTTTCTATATACTTCCTTTGAACTATTTCCTAGGTTTGATTGCCCAAAACAGTGTTATGAGATCAAAGATATGAATATTTTTATGGGGCTTTACACATATCCCCATATAGCTTTCCAAAAAATATACTAATTAGAAAAACTACCAGTAGTGTATGAATGTACAGTTTCACTGTAACTTTACCAGTATTGAATATTATCATTTTTGATTTTTGGTAGAAATAAAAAGTTAACCTTAAAATGATGATTTTTTTAAAAAAAATCCTTTTAACTTTAAAGCCTGTATACACAGGATCATGTAAAACAGAGTCAGCAAACCTTTTCTTAAAAAGGTCAGATAGTAGATATTTTAGGCTTGCAGGCCATAAGGTCTGTGTCCAACTACTCAGCTCTGCCATGGTAGCTCCAAAGCAGCCATAAACAATATGTAAATAAGTGAGCGTGGCTGTGTTCCAATAAAACTTTATTTACAAAAAGAGCTGGCTGGCCCAAAGGCCATAGAATTTGCTGACCCTGATCTATAATATAGAAAGCAGGATAGTCACATCATTCACATTATGTATGTCTAATTAGTAAAGTATCATAAGCTTGAACTGAAGTAGAGATAATATAAAAGATACAGATTTGGGATTATATTATTATTATTATTATCACTATGCATATCCACCTCTTTTTTAAAAATTAATTAATGCTCAAAATTTTGCCTAAAAATTAGAAGCTACAAATACAGCTATGACTAAAGCAGAGAAAGCTAAACCTCAGGATATTTTGAAAGCACTGCTACTTTAGTTAAGATGGTCCACTTGGAAAAAAAAGGAAGTAAGGCCAGAGGGGTACTTTTCAAACTGCATTCTGAATGTGTGTATTTATCACAGGAGGTGGAGAAGGAAAGGTTTCCTGATCTCTCACAAGTTTTAGTCCCAAATTTACATTTGTCTGCTGGACCTCTCCTCTTGGTGGCTCTGACTCAGCCTGTTCAAAACTGAACTACTCTCTTCCCCTCGTGTCTTAGATCCCTATTTCTACTTATAGCAATGTCATCTCCAAATCACCCAAGCTTGAAACCTCAGAGTCACTCAAAAGCCCGGCGCACGACAAGCATCCAATAAAGAGTTACTTGGTTAGTGTGTTCATTCATTCATTCACTCATTCATTCATTTGTTCATCCATTCATCCACGCACTCATTCATTCTTACGTTCCTCCCTCCACTTCAATCAGTTGCCAAGTCTGTCACTATGTCTCCTACAGTAGTCAAGGGAATTTCTTCTTTTTTCCTGTTGCCATGACCTTAGTTCAGACCAACAGGTTTAATTGGTGTCTCTATCATTTTCATCTTCTTAAAGACATCTCCAATATGTCACTACTGCGATAAATAAATCATCAATAGCCCCCACCTGAACCAACTTAAGTTAAAACACACCTAACCTGATATCCAAGATCTTTCACAATCCAGTCATTCGGGGATCAGCCTTTATCTGCCAACACTCCCTTTCTGGCATCCTGGGATTCAGTCAAAGTTGAGCCACTCAATACTCCCTTTGTATCCCCATCCCATTCCAATCACAAGATTTCCACCTAATGGGATGAGGACTCTTAAATGTCTTAAAATGTCCTAAAATCCCCTAATCCCTACATGTTCAAGTCTTACATGTCATGTCACTCGTGAAGCCTTATGCTGTTTGCTACTCTCTGTTTTGCACTCTACCTGTTCACAAGTGTCTAAAAGGATACCTTGAGCACCGGAAATTTGAACGCATGTTTGCAGAATGGATGAAAGAACTAAAATCACTTCCTTTCTTCTGAGTAGTAGCTTCCAGTTAATAGCAACACTTCCACTTAAAGACTCATTGATGACTTAAGTTCTCCTGCTTTATTACATACATTCTAGTGTATAAATGGAGACCATAGCCTTCCACACAAAGAGCTTTGGTTGTTCCTGTCTCCTACTAGCTTTTCATCAGGATAACTGAAAAGACAGGAGTAGTAATAGCAGTAGCAGCAGCAGCAGCAGTAGTAGTCATTTAATAATAGTAGTAGTGGCTAACATTCTTTGAATGCATACTCTGTACCCGCCACTGTTCTAAAAGACTTACACGTATTAACTCTCTTAATCCTCACAAGAACCCTAGGAATTAGATATGATTGTTATCCTTATCAAATACATTTTGCGAAACTTCTTATTCATCATTTTGTACCGACCCTCTGAGCACAGCACTAATCATCTTGTCCACTCTTCCAGATTGGATTAGGAAAGGTGCAGAGATACACATAAGTAGCCACATACTCAAAAGAATTCTTAGGAGAGTTCTAGCTAGAAAGACAGAGGTCTGTATCATCTTGTATTATACAAAAGAATGAAGTCTTTTTTGTACAATACAAAGCACATATCAGATGCTCTATAAATGCTTGCTCACTCTTTTTTGCCTTCCTTCACTCACTCCTTCCTTCCTTCCTAACAGAACTTACTTTTTTAGGTCTCTAAGATAATTATTTGTGTTTTTATCTATTTAATATTTGTCTCTCAAACTAAAATGGAAGTTCAGCAAAGCCTGTGGCCATACCTGTCATGTTGATGGCTCTCTCTCTCTCTCATGCCTCTAGCGCTGCCGGGCACAGAACAGACACTCAAATATTTAGATGAATGACTGAAGAGAAGAGAGAAGAAAGGGAGAAAAGGGGGAAGGAATGCTTGATGGGCTTGCTGGCATCTTGATTTAAACAGACACTCGTGTCCTCTTTGCCACGTAGCAACATGACCAGTCCACTAGAAAAGCTACCTAAATACCAAAAGACATGACACTGCCTTATAGACTCACACAGTCTCAGGACTGGAAAGGTCTTGTGCTTGTGTTTCCCTGCCACTTTATTGTATCCTGTCTGCCCAACTTTCTCACACTGGTCCCCCTGTGGTACAATGAAAAGTCAAGCTATAAAAGCAAAGCACAGAAAACAAGCTCGGATATGAGGTCAACTTGTAATCCTTTTCATGATCATTCCCCTGCTCTCTGGAACACTTCTTAACTGAGCACACACAATACTCCAGGGTGACTACTAAAGGCTTCCCTCATCTCTTAAGTTTCCATTCTGAACTAGTCTAATCAGCTGACTGTCAGCCACTACAAGTGGTGGCAGAATTTAGCAATAAAGTCTGGGTTAGGAACACAACTGGGGAGTTTGGAAATTCCCTGGCACCACTGTAACTTTCTGCTTAATTTACATTCACATGCCTGGAAGCCTGACCCAAAAGTTAAGGGAAATATAAATTCTCAAACATCTGAGCCCAGTCACAGCTAACACATGCACAAGCACACAGATCTACTATTTTGTTCTGGCCATCTCCTGCCCTTGACCTTGACAGATACAAACCCCTTAGAAAATCTCTAACCAGCAACACCTGCCAAGGTGCCCTCTTGCTGGCACCTTTTCCAAGAAACATAACCCCAAAGAAGCAAAAAATACTTATCCCAGGCTGTGAACACACTTTTTAAAACTGGATCCAACACAACTCAAAGCTAAAAAAGCAAGTAAATAGAGGCTAAAGTCTAGTTAGATGGAAGCAATTTTCCTATCAAACATTCTTCCAAAGTTCTATGATAAATTGCTCATGCAACCACTTCTGTCACATCCAATTACGTTTGAGTCACATTTTTATTTACACTTACCTCTGCCACTCGGTGGGTGGAACTAAACCGAGGTGGTAAACCAGCCAAAACACAGTGTTGGTGGGTGGCATTGAGATCATCTGCAGGAAAAATACCAAAACTTAAAAAACAAAAAAAAACACCCAACACACATGTATCAGTCACTGAATACTATTTCACTAAAATACAAAGTAAACAGTAAATCCATCATTCAAGAAGAATGACAAGAACCAAAGAATTAACAATTACCATGTATTCTTTAAACCATTCTTTGTAAGTAGGATGACACATACATGTATATATATATATATATATATATATATATATATATATATATATATAGTCATATGGTATAAAACCATCAAAAACCATGATACTTTCAATAGTGAAAGGGGATGTTATTAATAATTCTTGCAGGACAACAGGCATAAACCAGGACTGTCCTTAGCAAACAGGCTATAGGGTTACCCTACTTATTTGTAGTCTTATGATACCCACTCACCACTATTTATGGGCTGAACTTCTTTCCCTTTCTCATGATACATCTAATTCTACCCATGCCTTCAGAATAAGCCAATTTTTTTTTGTATTATTTGGAGTTGAACATCTTTCATCTGAAAATCTGCCTCTTTCCTTCCCCGGTCAAAGTATCAATTTTGCCCTAACAATTTTCCAGGCAGCAAACCAACCAACTCAGCATGTTGCAAAGCTTTGGCTCTCAGAACAGAATTCAAGCCTACAGATTCACGACCCAAGAATGGAGAAGGTGGTGAATTCATCAGCTGAAGAATATGCCTAAAACCACATGCAGTGGGAAAAAAACCAATGGCCAAGTTGTTGCGTATTCTAAGAAATGATGCCACATGTAAGGCAAAATCTGTAACACCTCTGCTTAGGACATTGCGTCCTCTATTACAAAGAAGAGAACCAAACTGTCCCCAGCAACACATGATTTCCTACGTAAGCAACAGAGGCTTCTTAGCAAGATACTAAGAAAGACAATGACTTAAACTAGGAAGCAAAGACCACCACACCCCCTACATGTCATCAAAAACAACCTACAAAATTACCTCTAAACAGAAGAAAGGAAATTCAAAATACCAATTGCAGGACTCCTGCTTATGGACATTATGGAGTAACCATGACAAGGTTTACCTTCTTACCCTAAAAAACTATAAAACAGACCAAAAATAGGAAACAAAGGTTTCTGACACTGGAAAACAGTGACCCCAAAGACAGGAGAAATAAAATAGGTGAGCCTTAGTTTACTAGCTAGAAACAGTTTCAAAGTCACAGAGTAGGGATGGGGATATCAGAACTCAGAGGTTTCCGTTTTCTCTCTTGCTGAGTTGTGAAGACAGAGGCTACAGTTTAGGAAGGCCAAGGCAGCAAGGATTTGTAAGGCAGAATACTGGAACAGAAGAACCCACACAGGGAGAGACTAAGCGGACATCTACAGAAGGGTTCCTTCAAGTCTTTGGCTAGGTATTCATCTGTGCACGTGTGAATGAAAACTTCCCACAGGCAGGAAAATAAGTTCCCGAAAGCTATAGGCTAGACAAATCTCAGACCTCACATAGGGCCAGGAATACTCTGTGTTCTCAGCAGCCAGAATGGTTCCTACTACCTGAGACAATAGAGTCTTTAGAAAAGCATAATCTTAGTAGTAGGGTTAAATAAGTACTATATTAAAGGCTGCCCTAGATCCACTTAAAAGCTTAAAAGCAAGCCTCAAAAGAATCTAACTTATTCCAAATAATTTAATTACTCACTAGAGCAAAGTCCAACACTACTTAAAAGAATATAACAAAATCAGGTGGGACCTCCCTGGTGGTGCAGTGGTTGGGAATCCGCCTGCCAATGCAGGGACACAGGTTTGAGCCCTGGTCCAGGAAGATCCCACATGCCACACAGCAACTAAGCCCATGTGCCACAATTACTGAGCCTGTGCTCTAGAGCCCATGAGCCACAACTACTCAGCCCACAAGCCACAACTACTGAAGCCCGCATGCCTAGAGCCTGTGCTCCGCAACAAAGAGTAGAAGCCACCGCAGTGAGAAGCCCACACACCGCAACGAAGAGTAGCCCCCACTCGCTGCAGCTAAAGTCCATGTGCAGCAACGAAGACCCAGTGCAGCCATAAATAAATAAAAAATTTTTAAAATAAAATAAATAAAGTAAAATAAAAATCACCTATGGCTCTCAGTCAGTACCCACAGGTTCAAAAAAAAAAAAAACAAATAAAAACAAAATCAGGCACCAATAAATAAAATTTGCCATATCCAGCATTCAACCAAAAAGTAGCAGAGAGAAATAAAAGATATATGATATATATGATACACAAGATAAATACATATCTTTCTTTTTTTCATGTATATATATTTCATATATAAATATGGAGCTTCTAAAGATGAAAAATATAGTACAGCACTTTAGACACTGCAGAAGAAAAGATAAGTGAAGTAGAATACACAGGAACAGAAACAACCCAAAATGAAGCACACAGAGGAAAAACACTATAAAAAACTGAAAGAGCATCCATGCCCTATGAGACAATATTAAGCATTTTAACATAAATGTAATTTGAGTCTCAGAGGAGGGAGAATGACAGAAAAAAAAATTTTTTTAATGATGACCAAAGAGAAAAATAAGAGCAAAGAACAAGGGCAACAAATAGAAAACATTAACAAATAAGACAGATATTAACTTAACTATATCGGTAATCACTTTAAATGTCAATGGCCTATGTACACTAATTAAAAGGCAGAGATGGTCAGAGTAGATGAAAAAACAAGACCCAACTATATATTGTCTATAAGAAACTCACTTTAAATATGAAGACACATATAGATTAAAAGTAAAGGGATGGAAAAAGATACATCATGGAAACACTAATCAAAAACAAAGCTGGAGTACCTATATGAATTTCAGATAGAGCAGACTTCAAAGCAAGAAAAATTATCAGGGATATAGCGGGGCATTACGTAATGATAAAGGGGTAATTCTCCAAGAAGAGGTAACAATCCTTAAGGTATATCTGTCTTATAATAAAGCAACCAAGTATGTGAGGCAAGAACTAATAGAACAGCAAGAAGAAACAGACATATCCACTATTATAGTTAGAGACTTCAACATCCCCTAAAACAAGTGAATAGATCCATCAGCAGAAAATCAGTAAGGACATAGTGGAACTCAAGAGCACCATCAATCAATTTAACTGACATCTATAGGTGACTTCATCCAACAACAGCAGATTATGCAATCTTCTCAAGGTCATGTGAAACATTCATCAAAATAGACTACATTCTTGAACAAAAATCACACCTTTACAAATTTTTTAAAAATTGAAATCATACACTGTCTGCTCTCAGACCACAAAGAAAGTAAACTAGACATCAGTAACAGAAAGATAGCTGGAAAATTCTAAAATACTTAGAGAATAAAGAACACACTTCTAAATAACACATGGTCAAAGAAGAAATCACAAGAGAAATTTTAAAATACATTTAACCAAATGAAAATAACGATACAAAATAGCAAAATTTGTGTGATGCCTAAAAGCAGTGCCAAGAGGAAAATTTGTAGCATTAAATGCATGTTAGAAAAGAAGACAGACCTAAAATCAATAAGCTTCCACCTTAGGAAACAAGAAAAAGTAGAGCAAGTTAAATTTAAAGTAAGCAGAATAAAAGAAATAATAAAAATAAAAGCAGAAATTAATAAAATAAAAAAATCCATAAGAAAATCACTGAAATAAAGCTGAATCTTTGAAAAGATCAATAAAATCAATAAGCTTCTATGCAGGCAAAAGAAAAAAAGGACAGAACACACAAAAAGAGGATATCACTATAGAACCTATGGATGTTAAAAGGAAAATAAAGTAATAACATGAACAGTTCTATGCCCACAAATCTGATAACCTAGATGAAATGGACCAATTCCTTGAAAGACACAATCTGCCAAAACTCACACAAACAGAAATAGACAAACTGAATAGGCCTGTAGCTACTAAGGTAATTGAATCAATAAATAATAGCCTTTCAAAACAGAAAGCTCCAGGCCCAAATAGGTTCACTGGTGAATTCTACCAAACATTTAAGTAAGAAATAATACCAACTCTTTACAATCTCTTCCAGAAGACTGAAGTGAAGGGAAGACTTCAATATTCTCTTCAAAAGTGATGCGGGAACAACTGTACATCTACATGCAAAAAAATACTCAAAATGGATTATAGACCTAAATGTAAAACGTGTACATATAAAACACTTAAGAGGAAATCTAGATGACCTTGAGGGTGATAGTGACTTTCTAGGTGCCAAAGAAGGCACAATCCATGAAAGACAAAATTGATAAACCGGACTTCATAAAAACTGTTCTGTGAGAGACACCATCAGGAGATTAAGAAGACAAGCCTTGGACTTGTACAAAATATTTGCAAAGAACATGTTCGATAAAGAACTGTTATCTAAAATATACAAAGAACTCTTAAAACTCAACAATACGAAAACAAACAACTCATTAAAAAATGGACAAAAGACCTGAACAAAGAAGACAGACTGTAATAAGCACATGAAAAGATGCTCCACTACCTTTGTCATGGAAGTGTAAATTAAAAGAAATACCCACTACACAGCTATTAGAATGGCTAAAATCCAGAACACCGACAACATCAAATGCTGGTGAGGATGTGGAGCATCAGGAACTCTCATTCATTGCTGGTGTGTATGCGAAATGGTACAGCCACTTTGGAAGACAGTTTGGCAGTTTCTTTCAAAATGAAACACGCTCTTACCATCAGACCCAGCAACCGCACTGCTTGATATTCACCTAAATGAGCTGAAAATGTGTCCCCACAAAAACCTGGTGACAGCAGGGGAGACGGTGAGCAGCAATCAGATTCAGAATGTTTTAGAGGAAAATAATAGGACCTGCTAATGGATGGGTAAGTGAAGGGATGGAAAGAGTGAAATTAAGAGCAACTTTTGGGATTTTCACAGGATTGAAGATGAGTTAAGTCACAAAACATTCAGACACTGTATGAACAAATAGCACAAGATGCAATGAAAGGTGAGGATAAAAACAGCAGTGATACATTTGGAGTATTAAAAGCAAATGTAAAGACAAGGAAAGCTAATATAGAGGATCAAAACAGATCCAACCTCTGCTGACTTGGGTTCAGAAGTGTAGCTTATGGCCGGAAGAGGACTGAATGTCCATTCTCTTTCCCAGTTTGCTCTCTCTGAGGATTCTGGTTAAGGACACACCTGAGAATTTCTGGTAGATCTGAACTATTTTATCTAAAGGGGGATTCAAAGCCAAACAAACAAACAAAACAAAAACAAAAAGCAGGGGATGGAGGAGTTTCCCCAGGTCCAGGTGCTCATAAAGAGTTGAAATAATTTCTAAGAAATACATAGATGCTGGGGACTTCCCTGGTGGTCCAGCAGTTCAGACTCCACGCTTCCAGTGCAGGCGGTGTGGGTTTGATCCCTGGTTGGGGAACTATGATCCCACATGCTGCATGGCATGGCCAAAAATAAAATAAAATTTAAAAAAGGAAATCAAACAAACAAACAAAAGAAATACATAGATGCCATTCTCACCTACCCAAATAAAAGCCTTATCACTCCCAGGCTATTAACAGTAGGCTCTAAAGACATCATAAGGAGGAAAACAAATCATCTTAATGAACAGATCTGTTAAGTGCTTTTGTTCCACTGAGGGGCCACTAATCTGAGGTGGGCCAAGTGGCAAACACAACATTAGAAGTAATACTCCAAGGCTTGTACCTTTATTTAAATCCTTGGCAACTCTCTAATCAAACAACTCTTTTGAGATTGTTCCCAAATGTCTCTAATCCTTTATGACTTTTAGAAAGAACCCTGTAATTTTCATTGAAGAGCTTCTAATTTATCTAAAATTCTAAGTCTATGAAAGTGGCTCAAGCCTCATGGATTGTACATCTTACGTCTTAAAGGATACACTAAAGACATGCCCAGCTTTAAAGACTAATGCTAAAAATTTTTAGAAAGAAAACACTAAAGAATGCCTGTTTTCCAGAGCTATCTCAGAATACAGCTAAAAACTGACTCTCTCCTCAAGTGGAATCAGAGTTTGTAGAATTTATTCAACAAAACAAATGGAAAAGAAGCTCTTACTCTTTGCAGGCTAAATGCTTCGTGCTCTACCAGCGGGTGAGGGAGAACTCTGGATGTTCACTGTAGCATGAAATCTCATCTCATATATAAGAGACCACAGATGTAGTGGCATAATTGACGTTAGGGTGATCAATTCATGCCCAGGGCTTTCCTGGTTGTAACACTGAAGACCCGAATCCTGAGATCCCCACTCTCACACCAGACAAACTGGGACAGTTGGTCACGCTAAGTTTAACCCAGCCCTTATTTCCCCGGTTCTGCTGGCTAGTGTGTCACCAGAGGCTACTGCATCCCCAAATTTCTTAAAGGAACAATCAGGAGCTTGGCTAAAGGCACTCCTGAGCTAAATAAGCCCAATACTGAAATCCAATCTTCCCAGGTGCACACGATCACTGAAGCTTTTCATTCTTACTCACCTGTCCATTCTCATCCCTCAATCTTAATATTTATGACCTTATTTTTCCTAGATGTGGGGACATCCATGACTGAGAACGTTTTCAGAATTTAATAGCCAACGAAAGGGGGGAGGGGGAGGCTTCCTGGCAAGATGACAGTAGAGACCCAGGTCTCTACCTACCCCATTCCTAGATTCCCAATGAGACGATCAATGAAATAGTAAAAGAATTTAAGACTTCCTTCAGTGCTCAACATCAGAGAAAGGTTCTCAATACGCTGGAAATTACAAGGAAGTGTGCTGGATACAGTATAAGTGGAATAAGATGAAAGAGGGGCAGCACCCTAATGTAAATCAACTATATTTCAATTAAAAAAAAATACTGATGCCCTGGACCCACAACAGATTAGCTTCATCAGAATTTCTGGCGTTGGGTTTCCCCGGTGGCCCAGTGGATAGGAATCCACCTGCCAAGGCAGGGGACATGGGCTCTAGCCCTGGTCCGGGAAGATCCCACATGCCGCAGAGCAACTAAGCCCGTGCGCCACAACTACTGAAGCCCACGCACCTAGAGACCGTGCTCTGCAACAAGAGAAGCCACCACAATGAGAAGCCCACGCACCTCAATGAAGAGTAGCCCCTGCTCTCCTCAACTAGAGAAAGCCCGCGTGCGGCAAAGAAGACCCAACGCAGCCAAAAAATAAATAAATAATAATAATTTAAAAAAATAATTTCTAGAGTTGAGGCCCAGGTACTGTATTCTTGACAGTGCACCAGGGGATTCTCATGCAGAGGAGGGCTGAGGGGCACTGTCCTTGGGTAATGCTGACCAAAGCAGCTGCTTGTGTATCATTTGGGGACCCCAATTCAACAGCACTCATTTGGCCCTAATTTATTTATCTGGCATCCCTTTATGTCAGAAGCTGTACTAAGTTCTGGAGATGCAGAGTTGAATGACACGATCTTGTCCGTAAGGATTTTACCATGAAATGAGTGAGGTGAAACTGGCTAAGTGTTAGAATAGAGCTGGGCATGGGACATAGTGGAGGAACAAAGGGGGACTAAAAAAAAAAAGAAAAGAAAAAAAAAAGGCAGCATCCTGATAAATATATCAAGCAGATCCTGAGAGCAGTACTCCCCCTCTAGCTCAGAAGATGCAGAGCAGAAGGGCAGGAGAGGCTACAGGGCACCCAGAGGCCTGTAGCCTCTGCAGGACAGTATTAAATGCACACAACCCGTGGGACCCATAGACTCCCAGACGTGCTGCTGGCGCAAGTCATCGCTTTGAGAAGAGAACCAGGCATTGTGGAGGTAAGAAACTGGAGCGAGCAGGTATGCCAGGAATGGTCCAAAGGCTGCCAGGGTTTGCTCATACTGTGAGCATCTATACCACCCAAAGACAAAAACAAGTCATTCAGTACACTCCGGTTCATCAACTCTCTCATCTGGCCCTGCAAAGATACATTTTCTTCCTCCTCCTTCAAGTGAAGGATTTGGTCGGGAACCTATACTAAGTTTTCACAGAACCAATCTTAACGCCAACTTGCCTATCAGCCGGTGCTAGTCCTTTTTCTATAAGGAAAAACAGACAAGGAAAAATCACTAGACTCAGGCAAAAGTATTACAGTTCTAAGGAAAGGAACCAGTTTGACAGAAACTGTCTCTTCTGAAAAAGTGTTACTCAAATGGACAGAAAAAATTTTTGAAAAATTCTCAATATTTCAAGAAGCCGCTTGATTCAAGAGGGCACTGCACCTGTGAAAATGGGGCAAGCAGCTGTGAGGATGGAACAGCATGAGATCAGGAAAGGTTGCTTGGAGTTGACTTGTTTTTAATACGTATGGCTTCATTTAAAGTGATAATAGCTCGAGTGAACAACAGAAGGCATGCTGCAGAAAAATCAAATTACCGAAGTAAATGAGAACTCAAGAAATTCTCCCAGAACTCAGAGGAAAAACAAAAACTAGTGACAGAATAAATAAGACATGAGGGGTAGATTCTGGAAGCCAAAACAGATGTAACAGGAATCTTAGGGAAGAAAGCGGAAAACAGAGAAATGAAAGAATAATCAAAGAAATAACAGAAGAATATTTTCCAAAGTTGTGAAAAGGCCTGAGTCTGTACTACAAAATGGCTGACCAAGTATATAAACATATTCTGTTCAAAAATTAAATATAAAATACTACAAATGTCCAAAGGAAAAAAACACAGTTTGCCACAATATAATCAATTTGAAGATGATCTCAGATATCTTCCTAAAATCAAACATCAGAGGTCAAGGGGACAATATCTATAGAGTTTTAAGGTGGAAAGCTTGTTACTCAAGAATCCTATAGCCATTCAAGGAGATATGAATATGTGTAGGTGTAGTAGTAAGTCACACTCATGTTATTTTCATCATTAAACTGGCAAAAATATTTTTAAATAGTAATGCTCAGTGTTGCCTAGGGTGAGATAAATAGGCTGGTAGAAGTAACTGATAATCACACGTTTCATACATTGTAGGTAGGAAGGTAAACTGAAAACAATCTTTCTGATTAACCGTCTGACAGTACAATATGTACAGTCTTTACATATCGACACTCTCATCCTCACCCAGGTATCCCACTTCTGGTAACTTTTCCTAGAGAAGTACTTACAGGTGCAGACAAAGATGTTCACAGGGCGATATGTATGATACCAAAGCACTGGAAATGACTGGCATGACAAAACTAGGGGATTACTATTTAAGCCATTTTTTTAAAATCACATTTTCAAAGAATATTTAATAGGGAAAAATGTTCAAGATATAAAATTATTAGAAAAACAAGATATAAAACATTATACCTAACATGATATTAATTTTCTAAAAAAAAATAAATAAACATATATTCCCAAGTATAGGAAAAAACACTAGAAGGAATTAGACCAAATAGTTATGAATGATGTTTTCTCTGTGTGGTGATATTATGATGTACTTTTGTTATCCAGTTTATACTTTCTTATAGTTTGTAAATTTTCTACAATGACCATCAATTCTAATTTTTCTTCATATTTAACATCTCTGAATTTGGAATACATCTTAAAATTGATAGCATCTTTGACTGGATGAGATATATTATTACTTTTTACCTAGCAATAAAAAACTAGAACAGTAAGTATGATGATTTTTTAAAAATCCAAAGGGAAGTGTTCAATGAAGAGATCCTCAAAAAAGAGATATTCATGCCCCAAATAAAAATGACAGAACACTGCAGTCAGTGTGGGTGATAAGAGTTTGGGTTAGTTTTTTAAACCTTCCCCAATATAATTTTCCAGGGGACTAAAAACTCTTTCATAAAAACAGGTACAGAGGTGAAGATGACCTCAGGGTACACGCCTCTCTCTCTCTCTCTTTTTGTTTTCCTGAAATTAACTTTTACGGAATGCTTAGTTCATAGTTAGGCTTCAAAGAGAATACATTCTTGAGGTTAATCATTCATTCTTGCTTTTAAAATAGGCAAAAAGAACTTTAATCCCACTTTGGGAAGGGCTGCCTTTACTCTTCCAGGTGGCAACTCTCCCCAAGAGACAGGAGGGCAGAGGGGATTGTGGACATGGAGAGATGAGAAGGAACAGAGGTTAGAATAACAGAACCTTTGAATGAAGTCTCTTCTCTCCCTATTTTGTATACACAGTGCCACCACATCACCCTCCACTACAGTGAACTCTGGGCACCAGAACTTCCAAAATGAAGTTAATGAATGAAACAGAAGCAGCCACTTAAACCTCTACGTTCTGTTCCTTCATCTACCTTTCGATTTCTCTCTTTAGTCACTCCTCTCTCACATCTGATTTTCCACTGACAACTGAGGAAGATAGTTATGGTTTCTGGTTAACACTCAGGGAGGAAAAAAAGGCTGTTGTCTCCAGATACTCAGCAAGTTCCTATTCTGCACAAGGTACTAAGTGCTGTGCATAGGACAAGAATATATATAATACTGGCTCTGAGAAAGCTTAGCTCTAGTAGATAAGACTTCTGTATCAATTGCTACACTCCAGAGGGGAAAGAGAGTTATGGCAAACACACTGAATAGTTGGTGCCCCTGCCACTGTGGGTATTAAATTTTTTTAATGTCACCCTTAAATAGATGAGTTACACATGTAAACTCACAAGGGGAAAACATGACAAGGTGGAAGGAACAGTATGAACAAATATAAGGAGAAAGGCTTGTGCCAGGACCAATTTTAGGATAAAGCCACTATAATGAACTGACCAAGGACTATAATTTACATCTTTTTAAAAATTTTAAATGGTTATTGGACCTAGAAGAATTATTCCACAGGAAGAGTTTAATGAATCTTCCATCATAGGGTATACAGTCTGGCCTTGAAATCTGTTGCAGGGACTGACTGATTCAGGAAAGTCAACTTCATTCCTGGTCTAGTCCTGGGTTCGATCCCTGGTCAGGGAACTAAGATCCCACAAGCTGCGTGGCGTGGCCAAAAAAATAATAAAATAAAATAAAATAAAATTTTAAATTTTAATAAAAATAAATAAATAAATAAAAATGTTTAAAGGCTTCATTCATGGTCATTCCTCCACTGCCTTTACAGAAGTGGCAAAGAGGGTATACAGGTTATCCAATCAAATTAAAAGCCTAAAAAATTCCTTCCCATAGCTCATGCTTTTAGGAGTTATGTTATAGAGATAACATAATAGCCAAAGAGGGCATATTAAAACTGCCAGCCAAAGGGGAAAACTCCATCTACCCAACCCAGATGTAGAATTACCTCAATACAGTGTGTCTGATTGAATGAACCATAGAGAATAAAAGGACCTCATAATTCACAGTAACACATCCATCCTCAGTTAAAAAAAAAAACACACACATTTTTGTTACCTTTGGTGGTTTTCTTATAAAAAACGTGAAGGAGAATGTACAGATTGATCCAGACACTGTGTCATTTTGGAAAATTCTGTGTTGCCACGCGGTTATTTGGATTAGCCACAAGGAAGTAAAGCATGGGTCACTGAAGGAATAGACTGTCGTGGAAGATTCTAAAAGCTGTCTCTGGAGACCCCAGAGTATTAGATGAATGGCCATCTGTTTTGCAGAGGGTCTTCAAAACCCTTTCCAGCCAGGAGCTTTCATGGATAGAATAAATATTTCCTTTTGTCTGTATTGCCATGAATGAAGGGGAGAAAAGCCAATCCTTGGTTCGTTCATTTCACTCATTGATTCAGTATTTCCTGAAGAACCTATCCTATTCAAAGTACTGTATTAGGTACTGTAGAAGGTACACATTTTCTGGAATCTAAAGTAGACAGAAGGCATTTTTAGAAAATTCCAGAAAAGACACAAGACACAGGACCCAAGTAAAAATGGAATATGCCAAGGAGTGCAATGAGAAGAAATCTCAATATGATAACTGTGCCAGGTGGGTTTGAAGAAGCCAGTGTTTATCAAAGCATTAAAGAAGTAGTATGACAAAACATCTAGTGGCACAGAGCTATCACTATGGCAAGATTCTGCCAGCAGTAAGAATACAGAAAGGCAATGATGAATTCCCGGGGCAAGGGAGAGCTACACAAGAAAGTCATGGTTCAAATACAAAGCTAGCTAAAGAATGGAGCGTGATTCTGAGCTTTTGATGAGGTATAAGATTTCGACCTGACATTTGCAACGTGTCCTCGCTCATCTAACAGAGGTTTAATAATTACAGTGGATGACAACTTCTATGTATGCATCCAGTCACTCCATGTGGTTCTACAGTTAATAACACACACATTAGCACTGTGCGGGACTGGTTTCCAAATTTCAGAATCCATATCCAAAGGAAGCATGGTCATCTCATCAAAATTACAGATCAGTATGTAATCGTTATGAACTTCAAAACTGTGAAAGTAATGTTACGACTGAAATACCAGTAGTCAAGAGAGAGCATCTATATCTTGGTACAAAGGTAATCAATTAACAGAAAAAACCCTAAAACGTTAACTAACAAAAGTTAGCAAGAGTAAGAAAGAGTATAAGAGAGCTGATTCCACATTTCTCTTCATGAAAAAACTGATAGTCCTTAAAGTTGCTGGATGAAAAAACTGAAGTATTAAGCATATTTTATGAGTTAAGAGGGAGGGAATCACTAAAAGAATAAAATGCAAATACAGTGAAAAGTAGTTACTTCTAAGAAATGGAACTTGGGGGTAGATGGCAAAGAGTTTTTCACTTTATATTTTATTTTATTTTATTTTATTATTATTATTTTTGTGTGGTACACGGGCCTCTCACTGCTGTGGCCTCTCCCGTTGCGGAGCACAGGCTCCGGACGCGCAGGCTCAGCGGCCATCGCTCACGGGCCCAGCCGCTCCGCGGCATGTGGGATCTTCCCGGACCGGGGCACGAACCCGTGTCCCCTGCATCGGCAGGCGGACTCTCAACCACTGCACCACCAGGGAAGCCCGCACTTTATATTTTAGATCAACCTCCACTGTTTGAATTTTTATTTCCTAGTATATGTATTATTTTTAATATATTATTAACAATAATATGAATGAAGTAGTGACAGGAAAGATCTCCAGGACATATTAAGTTAAAAAAAAAAAGCAAGTATTCTAGTAATATACCTATACATACTCACACAGACACACACACACACACACACACAGACACACACACACACGTATAAAGTCCCATTTGTGTTATTTTTAAAAAGCAGCAGTAACACAGATGTAAATATTTTAAGAGAACTATATTTATGTTAAGGCTTACAAAAGGACCAGACAGAGGAAGGTGAAAGAGTAGTTCCACATTTTATTCTATACACTTCCATATTGTTTGAATCTAAGAATACCTGTGCAGAATATATGTGCATTCATCTATTAATCATTCAATTAATATTATTTTTTCCACACTTTTAATGAAAAAAGATTCCATAACTACATAATTAGTAGAGCTAGCCAAGTGGAAGAAAGAACAGCTTTGGTCTCAGAAAAACCTGGATTCAAACACAAGCTTCACTAGGTATGTCATCTTGAACAAGTGGTTTTACCTCTCTGAGCCTCAATTTCCTTTTTTAAAGAAGCCTTCATGGAACTGTAATCCACATACCAAACGACTCACTGCCTGCTAGTGTGTTCACAGGACTGGGCAACCACAACAGACTAATTTCAGAGTATTTTCATACCCCTGAAAGAAACCAGGTACCCACGAGCGGTCAATCCCCATCGATTTTCTTTGCTGGGAAAAAAAAATGGGGCTCAGAACGGGACAACTACCTACCTGACAGGCTTGTTACGAGCAATAAATGAAATATATCAAAGGCTCCAGCACAGTGCCTGACCCTCAGTAGGTACTCATCACATGCGCTTCAAGTAAAGCTCACAACATAAATACTACAGAAATAAGCAAAAAGACTGGATATGATAAGAAAGTGTAAGAGAGGCAAATCCTTCCAAGTGCCTAGGAACGCACTCAGGTTCCTATCCTCAGAGCCTATGACACCAGCTATGCCCTCTCCCCAGTTCAACTGAATACCAAAAAATCTGGTATCAAGTCAAAAAAAGCCCAAGTTTGAAAACGTCAGCCTTTAGGAGCATATTTTAGAGCGAAAGTTTCAGGAGAAGAGACACATCCTCAACCCTGTAAAAAGTGAACAGCAAGAAGCAAATACTGCAGTTGCTGAGCAGGGAAGGAGAACACAGTTAAGTTCACAGTGGATAAGCAGTTGAGACGATACTGTCATGTTACTACTTTTCAAAGCGAAAATAAACATGGCAGGTGCTCATTTGGCTGTTCGAGCACTTTCCACTTAAATGGCAATTCCTCAAGCTTACTGACTGCAGCCTGAAGTTATAATTTATTACTGTTTCTGTATTATGCCCGTGCCTCGGCAGAAAGCAGAATGTAGCACCTACAGTTTCAAGACCCATGAGAGGTAATAAAGTATAATTATTCAGAATTTATGATTAAGCCATATATTAGAGGTACTGTTTACTTCAGTTGGTCAGTCAGAGGTTGGAGGAGGAAGGGAATGGGGTCAGAGGAAGAAATAACAAAAGCCTTTTCCTTTGAATAAAAGGTCTAAATCAGGGCAGGACTGAGGGACACCTGGAGGATTTACAAAGATACTATGGTCTCCAAGCGAAGTCCCAGAGGAGCCCCAGGTAAACTCCTAGAGGCCTCAGTTCTTCCTGCTCACAGAGCTACGGGCTCCAACTCGAGGGCTCGGGTTGGCTCCAGAAATAGAAGCGTGGCACATTTTCAGGTTATACCACATCAAACATTCACAGTGCGCTGGGACTTGCTGCTCTAAGACATAGGTATTTCAGAGAAGGTGAACCTCACCTAGAAAAATCCACGGGCCAGACTCTGTCTAAGTAAACCTGGCCCCAACCAAAGATGTGGTTACCAAGAGCCCTGATTCAACAATAGCCACAGGTCAACTCTTCTCACCCTCAAGAACCAATTGGGGAGATTTCCCTTTCTTGTAGTTCCTTTATACGGCTATGGAAATATACACATGGAACGGTTAGGTGCAAAGCTGGCTAAACTCAAGGCACGAAGCAAGGTAAGAACACAACACTCAGCAATCTTCCGTCACCCCCTCCCTCACTGGTTCTCCAATATACCATGGCCCAGGTCCCAGTCTTCATAATGAGTCGCCATGTTCAAGTCATAGTTTACAAAGCACTTTCCCATATACTTTCTGATTTGGCCTCACAACAACCCTGGGAAGCAAGTATCGTGAAGCACTAGTTTTTCAGTGGCGGCAGAGACTCAGAGGGGAACAAACAATGCACAGCCAATGGACAAAGAGGGGAGTCTGGAACCTGGTCACCTGATGGGACATGGCCTTTCCATTATTCTACCCGGAACTGCTGGTGAGGGAACGTCAACCCAAAAAAGAAATACTGTGCATTTCCATTTATATTGCTGTTTTCTTTTTTTGCCATGGAATTTTTACTTGGCAACTAAAGCTTTGAAATAGCTGATGGGTATAGTAATGACACATATGTGAAAAAGAGATGTAGTTGGATTTAAGGAAACAAAAGTAAAGAGAGGAGATAGAACAGAGTCTTGAAGAGTGACATGTAAAAAATAGTAACAAATAAGGGGAGGGGGGCATCGCCCAAAATGTTTACCTAGCACTCACCTTTGTCCTGCACCATCCCACCTCCACACTCAGCTCCTGGTTAATGAACATAATTTGGCTGATGTCCCTTGAACTGTATAATCTGCTCCACAAAAAAACAAACCCACAGTTTGTCTCCAAGCCACCTTTAAGTCCCTAACTCCCTGGTTGCATTCAGTCTATGGAAAACATCTGTGGCAAAGTAAATCATCCTTCTCTGAGAAAAACCAGAGTGTGTTTTTTTTTTTCTTCTCTAAGTGTGTTTTGAAGTCCTGGTTGGAAAATTAGTGAAAACTGTAAATCTGTTTGCAAATCTGGTCATGTCTAACTCTGAGATTAGGGCAAAGATTCCAATTTAAAAGTAAAACCGTGACAACCCCAGTTAAGCGTGTCCTCAGGCACTGCAAGCAGGGCCCTCACTCAATTCCACAGGCAGTGGATTTATTACAGGCACCCGACACGTTCCCCATCAGACACCCCTGGAGTATTTACTTGAGACAGCACGGTTCAGTCTGCACTTCCTCTGCAGACCAATATATTATTATAAATTGAGCTAAACTGTTTCCTTTTCATAAGTGCTATGGAGTTCAGATTTCAGATATCAGCACAGGGCTGAGGTCCCTCCACAAGGCTCTTTATAGTATTTGGCTTTTAAAAAGTAAAGAGAAAAGGTAGCTTTCGACCACGGTTGCTTTTATCTTTGTCTTGCTTTGGCTAAGAGGAGGTGTGGGAAAATTCATTTTAGAAATCAAACATGACATCTTAATAAGAAAATAGATTCTAAATACAAACTTTGGGTACAGTGGGCTATGCCTGGCCCAGTTCAGTAGGTTATCAGTTAGTTAACCTACATCTGAGGGCAGGAGTTGGGAAATCAGGACTAGATGGTATGTCTTGGATATCAGCTCCTATAAAATAATAACACACTTCTTCTGTTTATCACCTACAACAGAAAAAGGGAACCAGTGTATATTTTAAAATGTATATTCATTATAATATATAAGTCAAAGGACAACATAATTATTTAATATTTTCATTTTTAATGTTTTTCTGAGCCAAGAAAAACATAACTTTAAAAAGAAAGGCAAAGCTGGGACGAAGTGAGAGAGTGGCATGGACATATATACACTACCAAACGTAAAATAGATAGCTAGTGGGAAGCAGCCTTATAGCACAGGGAGATCAGCTCAGTGCTTTGTGACCACCTAGAGGGGTGGGATAGGGAGGGAGGGTGGGCGGGAGACGTAAGAGGGAGGGGATATGGGGATATATGTATACGTATAGCTGATTCACTTTGTTATACAGCAGGAACTAACACACCATCGTAAAGCAATTATACTCCAATAAAGATGTAAAAAAAATTTTTTTTAATTAAAAAAAAATTTTTTTAAAGAAGGAAATGGAAAAGAAAGAAGCAAACACACCACCACTGTCACCTTCTTTTCTGCCCTTCCGAACACCTTAGGCATCACCCTGAGGGAGGGGGAGGAAGGCACAGAAGCCCAGAGCAGGGCTCAGCGCCGCAGTGGGGTGAGGAGGGACTCCAGGTGGTGGGGAGGGGATGGCCTGACACAGGTGTCGGAGCCCAAGTGGGCTAAAGTGACAAGTTCCAATCCACCCTCTTACCTGCTGTGTAATCATGGCTAAGTAACGATATTGATCTAACCTTAAATTTTTCTTTCTCAATATAGCTAACATCTACTTCTCAGGGTTACTGAGAAGATTCCAAGAAGGTTTGACTTGTCATTAGTCCCCAATAAACATTAGCTGTTATTCATATACTACTGTTATTCCAGATACGTATATATGCACACATAGGAAAAAGACTGAAAAGGAATGTACTAAAATAGGCATAAACCTGATTTTTATATTCTTCTTTCATTTTATACTTTTCAGTTTCTTTTCTCTACAATGAGCATGTATTACTTTTTCAATCAGAAAAGAACACATGAGATGTTATTAAATAAATAGAAAGTAGCTGAGCCTTTACCATGTGTATTTACTACTTTTGTATATAGAAAATTAATAAAGCTATTAAAAATAGCACCATTCTGACTCTCACTTCTTTTAAAGGTGCAAAATAGTCATAGAAACTCCAACAGAGTATCCAAAAGGAAAGTGGTTTATTGGCTGAAACTATCACCCATTTATACTCACGGTAAATATCCACATCGGGTGGTATATTAAAAAATGAATTAATAATCTGTTCTACCTACAAATAATGCTCAAAACAATGGGGTAAAGACTTCAGAATAGAAACTCAGATGCTGAGGCAAGCAGGGGAGAGGCAAGCAGGGGAGGGGCAGGCAAAGAGATGACCTTAACCCTAAAAGCGTTCCCACCTAGAGATTTCAATGAATTGGGATCCAATCTAAATGGTCCCTTTTAGAGCAAGAGAAGCACCATATATGAAACCTGCAACCCACACTGGTCCCCGTTCTGCCTCACATGAAGTGAGTGACTTTCAGCAAATTACGAAAGAACAGAACAATCCCTGCACCTTCCCCCTGGCAAGGCTGTTTGGAGACTGAATGAAATTGCTTATGTGAAATTGATCTGTAAACTGGAAAGCAACATGCAAATGGAAGGCAAGAGATTTAGGGTTTACTTAGATCAGTATGTAACAAGTGCAGGACTCATCCATGAGAAGAAGTGAAGAATTCACCACTGAATCGTACCAGGAGAAAGTAATTCCCTATGTAATGATCTTCCAATCTCCCTGCTGACACGAAGGACAAAGTCCAAGATTGGTACCATGATCCAGTTAATACCTCTTCCTAACAGTTACTAAAGACAGAACAGGACTGAGGCTCAGGACCTTCAGCAAACAAAAGCGGTGGGCAGGGCTTCCCTGGTGGCGCAGTGGTTGAGAGTCCACCTGCCGATGCAGGGGACATGGGTTCGTGCCCCGGGCCAAGAAGATCCCACATGCCACAGAGCATCTAGGCCCGTGAGCCATGGCCGCTGAGCCTGCGCGTCCGGAGCCTGTGCTCCGCAACGCGAGAGGCCACAACAGTGAGAGGCCCGCGTACCGCAAAAAAGAAACAAAACCGGTGGGCAATTAATTCTGTTTTACTTTCTTTCTATAAACTTTTTAACAACTCTTCTAATTATGTCAAGTGATACTGGTTTTCCATTTAAGACAGTGATATAAAATCTCCCCCCAAAAATTTATTTTGACGAAAGAAAAAAACTGAGTTAATCTAGAGAGAAATATTACATAAGTAATAATAACATGGGTAGCACATGGATATGGCAAAAACCATGAAGCTGATGTGCAAATGACTGAAATTTGGAAAACACTTAATGATGAAATGTCCAAAAGGGCGACTCCAAACTCATAATTCCTAGAAGGCAAGGACCAAGTTTTATCCATCTCCAATACTCCAGAACCTTATGCAGCACATAGAACACAGTGGACCCCCTACAAACACTCTATTAATTGGGAGATAATTCTTATTATAAATACTCAGTTTGAGCCTTGGTGCATCCTGGCTCTAAAACCAAACACATGAGTAGATTCCCCCAGGCAGGTAAGAGTGGGATCGACCCTAAATAATCAGGAGATCAGAGCCAAGGACGGAATAAACCCTGAGAAGCTTTGCGAGAAAAAAAGGATACTGTTTGCACACTGTGCATCAGAAAACAAAGAGAAAGTCTAAAAATAAAACAAAAAACTTAGAGCAAAGAAACAAAAAGCAGAGCTCCACAAACTCCACAGCTTCAGTTAGCCTGACCACAGCTGAATTACTGCTTCCCAAAGAACTAAATGAGGGAAATGAGGGAAACTCAATTGGGGTCGGGGGTGAGGGGTGGGAGGGAGGCTGTGTTGTCAGGTCAGCTGTTTTTGAGCAGAACCTAAATTCAAAACTAGAAAAAACTTTCACTAAAAACCTATATAGATAGGGAAATATTTTAAAAACTTCACACTGATAAGTTGACTTAGGTGATTTAGTAGCACTGATGAAAAATCTTGAAAACTGTTTATCATATTTGGGGAACTCCATAAACACTGGGAATGAAAATAAAAGCAATTTTAAAAATTAGCAGTATCGGAGAGATTGGTTCAAGATGGCGGAGTAGAAGGACGTGCTCTCACTCCCTCTTGTGAAAGCACCAGAATCACAACTAACTGCTGAACAATCATCGACAGGAAGACACGGGAACTCACCAAAAATGATACCCCACATCCAAAGGCAAAGGAGAAGCCACAGTGAGACGGTAGGAGGGGCGCAATCACAATAAAATCAAATCCCATAACTGCTGGGTGGGTGATTCACAGACCGGAGAACACTTACACCACAGAAGTCCACCCACTGGAGTGAAGGTTCAGAGCCCCACGTCAGGCTTCCCAACCTGAAGGTCGGGCACTGGGAGGAGGAATCCCCAGAGAATCAGACTTTAAAAGATAGCAGGATTTGATTTCAGGACTTCAACAGGACTGGGAGAGACAGAGACTCCACTCTTGGAGGGCACACACAAAGTGTGTGAGTTCTCAGAGTTTCTGCTGAGAAATCAGCTGTTACTTTACGGGAGTTCCCTTGTATGTTATTTGTCATTTTTCCCTTGCTGCTTTCAATAATTTTTCTTTGCCTTTAATTTTTGCAAGTTTGATTACTATATGTCTCGGCGTGTTTCTCCTTGGGTTTATCCTGTATGGGACTCGCTGTGCTTCCTGGACTTGGGTGGCTATTTCCTTTCCCACGTTAGGGAAGTTTTCGACTATAATCTCTTCAAATGTTTTCTCGGGTCCTTTCTCTCTCTCTTCTCCTTCTGGGACTCATCAAGAAAAAGAGGGAGAGGACTCAAATCAATAAAATTAGAAATGAAAAAGGAGAAGTTACAACAGACACTGCAGAAATACAAAGCATCCTAAGAGACTACTACGAGCAACTCTATGCCAATAAAATGGACAACCTGGAAGAAATGGACAAATTCTCTCAAAGGTATAACCTTCTAAGGCTGAACCAGGAAGAAGGAGAAAATATGAACAGACCAATCACAAGTAATGAAATTGAAACTGTGATTAAAAATCCTCCAACAAACAAAAGTCCAGGACCAGATGGCTTCACAGGTGAATTCTATCAAACATTTAGAGAAGAGCTAACACCCATCCTTCTCAAACTCTTCCAAAAAATTGAAGAGGAAGGAACACTCCCAAACTCATTCTATGAGGCCACCATCACCCTGATACCAAAACCAGACAAAGATACTACAAAAAAAGAAAATTACAGACCAATATCACTGATGAACATAGATGCAAAAAACCTCAACAAAATACTAGCAAACAGAATCCAACAGCACATTAAAAGGATCATACACCATGATCAAGTGGGATTTATCCCAGGGATGCAAGGATTCTTCAATATACGCAAATCAATCAATGTAATACACCATGTTAACACCTGAAGGATAAAAACCATATGATCATCTCAATAGATGCAGAAAAAGCTTTTGACAAAATTTAACACCCATTTATGATAAAAACTATCCAGAAAGTGGGTATAGAGGGAACCTACCTCAACATAATAAAGGCCATGTATGACAAACCCACAGCAAACATCATTCTCAATGGTGAAAAACTGAAACCATTTCCTCTAAGATCAGGAACAAGACAATGATGTCCACTCTCGACACTATTATTCAACATAGTTTTGGAAGTCCTAGCCACAGCAATCAGAGAAGAAAAAGAAATAAAAGGAATACAAGTTGGAAAAGAAGAAGTAAAACTGTCACTGCTGATGACATGATATTATACATAGAGAATCCTAAAGATGCCACTAGAAAACTACTAGAGCTAATCAATGAATCTGGTAAAGTTGCAGGATACAAAATTAATGCACAGAAATCTCTTGCATTCCTATACACTAACAACACAAGATCAGAAAGAGAAATTAAGGAAACAATCCCATTCACCAATGCAACAAAAACAATAAAATACCTAGGAATAAACCTACCTAAGGAGGTAAAAGACCTGTACTCAGAAAGCTATAAGACACTGGTGAAAGAAATCAAAGATGACACAAACAGATGGAGAGATATACCATGTTCTTGGATTGGAAGAATCAATACTGTGAAAATGACTATACTACCCAAAGCAATTTACAGATTCAGTGCAATCCCTATCAAATTACCAATGGCATTTTTTACAGAACTAGAACAAAAAAATCTTAAAATTTGTATGGAGACACAAAAGACCCCGAATAGCCAAAGCAGTCTTGAGGGAAAAAAACGGAGCTGGAGGAATCACGCTCCCTGACTTCAGACTATACTACAAAGCTATAGTAATCAAGACAATATGGTACTGGCACAAAAACAGAAATATAAATCAATGGAACAGGACAGAAAGCCCAGAGATAAACCCACGCACCTATGGTCAACTATTCTATGACAAAGGAGGCAAGGATATACAATGGAGAAAAGACGGTCTCTTCAATAAGTGGTGCTGGGAAAACTGGACAGCTACATGTACAAGAACTGGACAGCTACATGTACAAGAATGAAATTAGAACACTCCCTAACACCATACACAAAAATAAACTCAAAATGGATTAAAGACCTAAATGTAAGACCAGACACTATAAAACTCTTAGAGGAAAACATAGGTAGAACACTCTTTGACATAAATCACAGCAAGATCTTTTTTGACCCACCTCCTAGAGTAATGGAAATAAAAACAAAAATAAACAAATGGGACCTAATGAAACTTAAAAGCTTTTGCACAGCAAAGGAAACTATAAACAAGATGAAAAAACAACTCTCAGAATGGGAGAAAATATGTGCAAATGAATCAATGGATAAAGGATTAATCTCCAAAATGTATAAACAGCTCATGTAGCTTAATATTAAAATGAAAACAACCCAATCAAAAAATGGGCAGAAGACCTAAATAGACATTTCTCCAAAGAAGACATACAGATGGCCAAGACACACGTGAAAAGCTGCTCAACATCACGAATTATTAGAGAAATGCAAATCAAAACTACAATGAGGTATCACCTCACACCAGTTAGAATGGGCATCATCAGAAAATCTACAAACAACAAATGCGGGAGATGGTGTGGAGAAAAGGGAACCCTCTTGCACTGTTGATGGGAATGTAAATTGATAAAACCACTATGGAGAACAGTATGGAGGTTCCTTAAAAAACTAAAAATAGGGCTTCCCTGGTGGCGCAGTGGTTGAGAGTCCGCCTGCCGATACAGGGGACACGGGTTCGTGCCCCAGTCCAGGGAGATCCCACATGCCGCAGAGCGGCTGGGCCCGTGAGCCATGGCCGCTGAGCCTGCCCATCCGGAGCCTGTGCTCCGCAATGGGAGAGGCCACAACAGTGAGAGGTCCGCGTACCGCAAAAAACCCCCAAAAAACTAAAAATAGAATTATCATACGACCCAGCAATCCCACTACTGGGCATATACCCTGAGAAAACCATAATTCAAAAAGACACATGCACCCCAATGTTCATTGCAGCAGTATTTCCAATAGCCAGGTCATGGAAGCAACCTAAATGCCCGTCGACAGATGAATGGATAAAGAAGATGTGGTACATATATACAATGGAGTATTACTCAGCCATAAAAGGGAATGAAATTGGGTCATTTGTAGAGACGTGGAGAGATCTAGAGAATGTCCTACAGAGTGAAGTAAGTCAGAGACAGAAAAACAAATATCGTATTTTAATGCATGTATGTGGAATCTAGAAAAATGGTACAGATTCGGTTTACAAGGCAGAAATAGAGACACAGATGTAGAGAAGAAACGTATGGATACCAAGGGGGGAAAGTGACGGGGTGGTGGTGGTGGTGGAATGAATTGGAAGATTGGGATTGACATATATACACTAATATGTATAAAATAGATAACTAATAAGAACCTGCTGTATAAAAAATAAAATAAAATCCAAAAAAATAAAAATTAGCAGTATCTTTAAAAAAAAACTAGTCACATGTAGATGTTTTATTATCACTATAAAAAACGTGAAAAGTTTATTTCAAAAGACATATGCAAAATATGTACCCAATAATCTAAAACCAAGACGCTAGAGCATCAGTATAGCTTTGATCCTCCAATTACCAAGCATAAAATAGCAGTCTCCTTGGTGAAGGGGTATCGCCAAACCAGGTGTCTCTATGTCCCATGAGATCTTAAAACCAACGTGCCAAATATCAGGATCTCTGCCTTCGAGTTGAGGGTCATCCTCACTTTCCTCTTCAGGGTCTGTCAAAAGAGAAGAGAGTTGTCAGAAAGGAAATGTTTCATCTAAAGTTCCGGGTTTCGTAACAGTTACCTTAGGAATAACTGAGGTTTTAATAAAATATGGATAAGTGAACTATATACTCTTTTTACATCATATTTTTTTAAAAACACATTCTTTAGAATATTTTTTCACATGTCATTTATTTTTTAATCAAAAAAATCTGAAAATGGTGAGGAAATAACCACAGATACCAAAGGAAATGAAAGAAGATTATTTTGTTCAATGTAACTAAATTAGAAAATCTGGATAGGTTTTTAGGAAAACATTAATGACCAAAACTGACCCCAGAAGAGGTAGAAAAGCTTAAAAAAGCCAAAGAAGGTATAGGGGTGGTTGTCAAAGAACACAGGAGTAGAGAGCTGCAAAGGAGAATTCTATCAAAAAACTAAGAAGTGGGTAATTTCAATCCACTGTAAATTGTTCAAGAGCACAGAAAAAGAAAAGCGTTCAAATTCTTTTCATAAAGACAAAATACGTATCAAACTCCAAAGCAAGCACATGCATGTGTGTGTGCGCGCGCACACACACACACACCCCAGTCTCACATCTGAAAATCAATGCATAATTCTCAAATACAGTACAGATGGTCCCCAACTTAACGATTTTTCAACTTTACAATGGTGTGAAAGCAACATGCGTTCAGTCAAAACCATACTTCGAATTTTGAATTTCATCCTATCCCAGGCTAGCAACATGCAGAACAATACTCTCTTTGATGTTGGGCAGAGGCAGCTCCAAGTCAGCCACGTGATCAGAAGGGTGGAGAACTAATACACTTACAACCATTCTGTACCCATATAACCATTCTCATTTTCACTTTCAGTACAATATTCAATAAGTTACATGAGATATTCAACACTCCATTATAATATACTTTGTGTCTGATGATTTTGCTCAGCTGTAGGCTAATGTAAGTGTTCTGAGCAGGTTTAAGGCAGGCTAGGCTAAGGTATGATGTTCGGTAGGTTAGCTGTATTAAATGCAGCTGTGACTTATGATATTTTCAACTTACAATGGGCTTATTGGGAGATAACCCCATTGTAAGTCATGGAAGATCTATATAAGAAAACAGAATCCAAATCCAGCAGCATATTAAAAGGATAACTTTCCATGACCAAGTAGAACTTATTCCATGAGTACAAGGATAGTTCAATATGCAAAAGTCTATACTTGAAATTCATCATATTCATAGATGAAAACAAACAAACAACAGATATATGAGTCACCAGAATTACACAAATGTATGTGACAAAATATATCCTTTTGCGGTAAAAACCTCAATAAGATAGCAATGGGTGGCTAGTTCCTTAACATGATACAATACAGATCTATCTCAATCCCAAAGCCAGCATATTTTAATAGGGAAACATTAGAAACAGTCCCAAAGTTAAGACAATGCCCTTTATCACAACACTGACTCACTCAAACAAACGTAAAGACATATTATGTTCCTGGGAAATAAGACAAAACATCATGGAAATGACGGTTCTCCCTAGATCACCTATAAATTTGACACACACACAACAAAAATACCAACAGGATTGATTTTTTAGGTGAATGGGGCAGGTCACTAGACAAGCTGATTCTCTAATTCACATAGAAATATAAACAAGCAAGCACAGACATGGAATTTTTTTTGAACTATACAAAGAGCTCCTACACATCAGTAAGATAAAGATCAATTATCACATAGAAAAATGGACAAAAGTTGTAACGACAGAACACATAAAATGAGATGAGTTTGTAAACATATAAAAAGATGTTCAAACTTATTTATGTAAGAGAAATACAAAGCCATAATAGATATTTTTCACCTATCAGATCACAAAAAAATCAAGCACTTTGGTAAGATATGGTGTTAGTAAGAGTGCAGCAAAATGGCACATTTATATTCTCTGTAGAAGACTATTGGGCAATTCCTATCAAAATTACAAATACATAAACCCTTTGAACTTATAAGAATTCCACAATTCCACTTTTAGGAATGTATACTAAAATTCCTACTTGCAGAGGTCGCAAATTGAGTGAGGATATTTACTGTAATACTGTTTATAAGAGCAAAAGATCAGAATAACCTAAATATCCATCAATAAGTTTCTGGTTTAATAAATTATGAAATGTCCAAGTAATAAATACTATATAGCCACTAAAAGTAACATGAGTATGCACTGATAGAGAACTATCTGATATATTTTTAAGGGAAAGAAAGGCATAGGCTATAATTTGTGTAAAAAGTACAAACACACACATGTACATATATGTACATATAATATTTCTGGAAGGAAAGTCAAGACTGACTTTTCTGGGCAGAGAACTACATGGCTGGGATGAGGAGTGGGAGAGACGTAAAGGAAGTGGAAGGCAGACACTATGGTTCACCTACACTAATAGTCCTGCACTTACATAAAAACTTGTAAAAGTTCACCTAAGAAATATTTACTGAGCAGTTACTGTATACAAGGCACTGACCTGGGCACTTGGGGTATATCAGTAAATGAAACAAAGACCTAGACCCAGGGGAGCTTTCCTTCCAGGGGAGTTGTAAATGTTCATCACTGATTACTAAAAAAGGGAATATTTCAAATTCCATTAGACTTTAATCCACTAGACTCTGGTCTTCAAGGGCAGGGTCCATTTTTCTGTTTCATCCACATTTAGAGCCCCAGTGACTGGCATATAAAAAGCATCCAATGAACACCTGTACTAAATTGCCTGCTTAAAAACAGAAAGTTCTTTCAGTTCACACCATTCACGGTCCTTACTATGCTAGATGGCAGGAAAAGAAAATGTTAATTTTGGGGGGGGGGAACAAATGCAAATTAAATCAAATAATGTAATAAAGCGTGACACTGCTAAATTAGGACAGTTCTCAATATTAAAGAAATCTAGAGAAGAGACAGGTTCAATGAGGGTTCGAAAGGGTAGAGCAGAATTCTTGGAGAAGATCAAACTTGAAAGACAAGTACGGTTCAGACTCACAGAGGGCAGAGTACAAAAGATGTAAAGTTTTACGCCATCAAAATGGACAATAAACCATGTTTTACTTAGGCTGCATCATGGGCATGCCACACACACAATCCAAAAGTATGTGCTCCCAGATGGCACGTATTCACATACAGAGTCCCTAAATTCTGAACATCTTACTCGCCAGTAACTGTGCACCAGGGTCAGAGGCAGTAAAAGAAAGGAAAAAGAAACTCCCCTTTATAACTATTTGTTCCCATTACTTTGCAAAGGTATGGTGAAAAAAATCAGACCAGAAATCCAAGTTCATGGTCTCTTCAAAGAAGGAATGCTACCAGAACCATTACGGACACATGCAACTGTGGAGATCTTCAGTTCTCTAAGTTTGAATCTAAAATCTGGGACTTCCCTGGCAGCACAGTGGTTAAGAATCTGCCTGCCAATGCAGGGGACACTGATTCAAGCTCTGGTCCGGGAAGATCCCACATGCCGTGGAGCAACTAAACCTGTGCGCCACAACTACTGAGCCCGCGCACCTAGAGCCTGTGTTCCACAACAAGAGAAGCCACCACAATGATAAGCCTGCGCACCACAATGAAGACCCGATGCAGCCAAAAATAAATAAATAAATTTATTCAATAAAATAAAATAAATTCTGCCATAGGAACAGAATCTTACCTTTTGTCATATGCATTATTTCTGATACATATTTTCTCAAATACTCTTTAGTTAAGAGCAATTTTTAGCTAGACTTCTTTAAAGTCACAGAATTAAAAAGTCCAAAGGCATTTTCTAGGTTAATCCCAAAAACATTTTAAAGAGAGTCCTCTGGAACAGGAGTGACAAATACCTTATAGATCAGAGGACACAACGAATTCACTGGTTGTGGCTTTTCTGAGGACTGGTGTAGAATCACTCTGAAATTTTCTCTAGGCTCAGCAGGAAAGAGTGGTATGATTGATTACTGATGTCTGTCACAGGCACTTGAAGGGACCTAGCAGCATCAGAACTAGGTATTTGCTGTCCATGTCTGATGACATTTTCCAGGAAGTTCCTGTACATAATACACAGTTACACCTGAAAATACCAGAGTTTGCAAAACTAGATCCTATGGACCAGAAAAGAGCTCACGAAGATATATAGCTTGACCTTCACTATATTTTCTGAACAAATCTTACGTTAGTTGCCCACTGATAAAAGTGCTTTGTGTAAAAATACCAGTGTCCAGCTACTCTTGAATTATAAGCTCAAATATCACTGGGACAGTCACAAGTGGCTGCAGGTAAGAAGTAGCTGCCCGTTTTAGACAAGGCACTAGTGGCAGTCCCCAGTCAGCCACTTGACTCCTTTGCAGTACCTGCCTAGCCCCTACAGGCATTCAAGTCCATGAACCTTGCTCTAGCCTACAGGCAAATCAGGCCTATCCCCTGCTTTTATAAAGTTTAACAGGAACAGAGTCAGGACCATTCATTTGAATGCTGTCCACAGCTGCTTTCACACATAACAACAAGGTTGAGCAGCTAAGACACAGACCATAAGGCCCATAAAGCTGAAAATCTTTACTATCTGGTCCTTTATACAGAAAACACTTGCCAACTGCTGCTCTAGAGTCTTGATATCTGTGATTTGATAGAGATGCCTACAGCACATATTAGTGAAGAAGCCGAGGCTGAATAAAGTAATAATGATGCAATGTGACTAACACCTACTAATGTTGAAACCGAGCAGGGCCCTATGGGGCTCCCAGGCATGGAGGCCTTTTGGTCCCCCATTTCTTATAGGCAAGACTCCAGCCTCCATGACGTTCCCTGAGTTCCAAAGGGCAGATTCAAACAGTTGCTAATCAAGGGAGGAGCAGCCAGGAAACCACCTGAGGCCAGATTAAAGGGACCAGAGAAGGTCCTCAAGATTAGGAGACCACTGGAGACCCTGCACACACCCTAATCTTGTCAGCAACCCCACCCTTTAGAAACTCTGCAGAAGAAAGAACAATGCAAGACTGTTACTGCCTTGAACCTTATTGCATACCCCTGACCACGAGCCCCCGACTATAAGGCCTCCCCCTATTCCCCAAGGAGGGGGCACACTTGAGGCGCTAGCCTGCTGTGTTCCCCCCTTTGCCTGGCAAAGAATAAAGCCACCCTTTCTTTCCCCTCCAAAACTCTGTCTCTGTATCTCATTTCGGCACTGGTGTACAGGGAGCCAAGATTTTGGCAGCAGTGTCATGTGACTAATACCAGCATACAACATAATAAAGCAATTAATGCTAAATTATTTGATAAGATCAATTTAACAAAAGAATAGTGATATGAGAACTCAATATTTATATGTGTGATACCCCAAGGCTTTCAGGCTGCTTCATGCTAGAGGGTCCTAATGATAACAGATGTAGCAAGTAGCCCAAGAAAAAAGAATAGAGACATTTTAAGAAGGCTTGTCATACGTCCCTCCCTGGTCAAATCAATGACAACTTAACTTTAAAAACAAATGATTTTTAAACTACAAAGACAATGATTTTCAGGTAGTTTTAATGCCACCAAGTATGGACGTTCTAAAAAGGGATCATCTTTATAGGCTAACAGACTGGTTGACTACTTTCCCCTCTAAATTTCATCCTCACACTCTTCTCAATATGGAACCAATAAAGTCTTGAACAACAAACAGAGACAGTAATTGCAATCAGTGTTGCCTGATGTCTCCCATAAATCCAGCACCTTTGCAATGTGCTCATTAAAATAATGTTTTGTTGAAAGTTTGTTTCCTCCGTCAGTCAGCTGGGTAGGGAGGAGGGAAGCTGTATGTCTGATAAATTTTTTATTGCATAAATACAGTGTTGCCCACTTTCTCAATAAAATCAACTTGTAATTACCTATAGCAACTGCAACTGATTACTGTTCCCCTATGTTATTTTGGAAACAAGCAGAGGCAGTTGGCTCCTACTTGCCTTTGAACTTCGGTAACGTTGAAACGATTTTAAGTATCTCAATGTGTTTGGTGCATTCCCAGCTCCCACTAACCAAACTACTAAAGAAGTGAAAGATGTGACAAAATACAAAAGAAGACTAAGTTTAAAGGTCAAGTTTAAAATGTCCAAAACTGCCCCCGCCAAGTTAACCAATTTGATTTATTTATACTAACTAGTTTTTGAGACAAAATTAATTCCATTTAATAAAAGATAAATGCCATCAAATGTTTTGTTTCCATTCACAAAGCTGTATGCAAACAGTGTCGCATAGAAAACAAAGATAGAAGCCTGAGCACGAAAGTAGAGATGACAGTTCTAACCAAGTAAACTATATCACTTGAAATTCTCTACCGTATTTAACAGCATACACCATTAATAATGTATGTCAATAATTTCCCTGATATGTACATATATATTCATCAGCACCACACATTAAAGATTAGCCCTGGGCTTCCCTGGTGGTGCAGTGGTTGAGAGTCCGCCTGCCAATGCAGGGGACACGGGTTCAAGCCCTGGTTTGGGAAGATCCCACATGCCACGGAGCAACCAGGCCCATGAGCCACAATTACTGATCCTGCGCGTCTGGAGCCTGTGCTCTGCAACAAGAGAGGCCGCAATAGTGAGAGGCCTGCGCACCGTGATGAAGAGTGGCCCCCGCTTGCCGCAACTAGAGAAAGCCCTCGCACAGAAACGAAGACCCAGCACAGCCATAAATAAATAAATAAATAAATAAAATTAAAAACAAGCAAGCAAACAAGAACTATTCCCTTAAAAAAAATAGCCCTATTTCCTATTCCCTATTCCCTTAGCCAAGTGCTAAAATTCTAAGACTCTGGACCTGGCAACTATTTTCTGTTTCCTTAACCCTATACCTAGAGGGGCTTAAATAGCAGGTACCTTCCTATCCATGTCACAGATATCGAGGCAGGAGAAACCCAGAAGTTGCAGAGGGTCAGCTGGTGTACGGAGCCTAACGATGCTTTCTCTGTCCAGCACTGATCTATGACATTCCAGCTCCTGGGACAAGAAATCATTTTTAAAAATGGAGACAGAAAGTGAAAGGGGAAGGTATGAGGTTGGGAAGACACCTTCTAGAAGGGAAATGGCATGGTGGGTGTTTAGGAATGTAACTGATTCTGAGTTGTAAGAGTATTACATGAATGACATGGATTTGCAAGTGAAGAGGCTGGAGAGGCAGCGAGAGGCCAGGACATGGCGGGTTTTGTGAATCATGGTAAGCAAGCTAGACTTATACTGAGGGCAGTGGCAGACACTGATAATGACTTTTTCGTAGGGTCAGATCTGTTTTTCAGAATGATCCCCTGGGAAGGTAGATGCTTCTGTGTGCAGACTTTGGATAATTTTCCAGGATAGGTTTCCAAAGTAATGGCAAATGGCCTAAGCCAGAGAACATTTGGGAAACACTCCTGAAGGACTCTATTCCTTAGAAAGAAGGGTGGCTCAGGAAGAAGCCTTCCTCAAAGAGCTCTACCGGGCTTCCCTGGTGTCGCAGGGGCTTCCCTGGTGGCGCAGTGGTTGAGAGTCCGCCTGCCAATGCAGGGGACACGGGTTCGTGCCCTGGTCCAGGAAGATCCCACATGCCGCGGAGCGGCTGGGCCCGTGAGCCATGGCCGCTGAGCCTGCGCGTCCGGAGCCTGTGCTCCGCAATGGGAGAGGCCACAGCAGTGAGAGGCCTGCGTACCGCAAAAAAAAAAAAAAAAGAGCTCTACCATTTAAAAATGCTTTCCTTGATTGGTTGTGAGGAACAAGCAGTCAAGCTGGCTGCTAACACAGAGCACATTACTCAGCCACTGAGGAATGAATGGTCTGAAGAAATGGAGAATTCAGAAGTTGGAAAAAAGAAGAAAAAAAAAACAACACCCTCATCAGTCTCAGCTCAGAATCTATAACAAGAAGCTGCTCTAACATGTCTCGAAACAAGCAATCAGGACAAACGCAGTCCCCTGACACACATAAATTATAAAATTAATTATAAGTTTTCTAGGATTTCAGGAGAAATACTGAAAACTCTTTACTGAAAAATCTGAAGCCTTTCAACATGATGTCTGTCTCTGTCAGCTTTCAGATAAAGCATTTGAAAAAAAGTTTTTTGAAGATATAAATATTCACATACATAGGAGAAGCTCATTATATCATGTTTCATGGACTTGGGGGAATAAAGGGAAAGTGAGAAAAGGCGAGAAAAACTGCTCTGGGGGCTCTCGGCTAAAGCTTTAAGACCACGACATTATTTGAAATAAAACATGAAATGAGGAGAGGAAGCAGAAAGACTTCTCAAATAATACATTCCCCAAACCAAAACTTCGAACAATAGAGGTTGCAATTCTGTGGGCAACCTCAGGAAAGTATAGAGAGTGTCATGGAGCCCTAGAGGAAACCTTGATGTTGTAAACAGCATAGGAGACCAGAATCAAAGTGGATTAATCAAAAAAGAATAATGGTTTGTTTACCCAGCTTCAGGCAAAGCTTTATCCAGTGTTCAAAATACATGTCCAAGACCCAGTTTCTCTCCTTTCCAAAGCTCCTGAAAAAGAGAGTGGCCACAAAAGCTGGAGGTGGTCATTTGGGGACCACGAGAAGTTTGTTTCCATCAAGAAAAGAAAGCTACAGCTCAAAAAGAGGCAAAATATGAAGGGGAAGAGGTTTGAAACTGACCACGCATTACTGTCAAAATAAGGTCCACTTGAAGCCCGTGAGACTTAGTATTAAATAAAAGAATTCCTTATCTTTTTAAATTAAGCTTGTTTAGGTCAAGTATCTGCTATCTGCAATCAAAAGAATCCTAATACTAAACAGAGATCATAGTTGCAGAAATCAGAAGAGTTATCGGACAGTGGCCACAATATAGTTGAACAGCACAAACTACTCAAGAACAAAAGATACCTACTGATTTTGGGCAAAAAAAATACTTATTTTGCATTATACGCACATACAAAGAAGGATCAAGACACAAGCCATGCCTTCAAAGAGCTTACAATTCTAATTCAAATATGTGTAAAACGAATGCATGGCTTTAGAAGTCAAGACAATGGTTACTGTTGGGGAAAAGAATATGTTGGAAGGGAGCATTTCTGGGGTACTAATGTTTTCTTTATTGATCTGGGAGCTAGTGACACAGGTATGTTTGGTCTGTGACAATTCACCAAGCTACATGTTTATGATGTTTGTAGTATTTCAATAATTTAAAAAAGAAAAACCTCAATAGACCAGTTGGAAGATAAAGTTAAGAAAACCTCTGAGAGTATATTAGAAAAATACAAAAAGATTAAAAATAAGAGAATAAGTAAGAAAATTAGAGGAAACAGTCCAGAAGGTTTGAGAACCAAACCATATGGATTCTAGAGAGAAGAGAAGACTGGAGAGAAAGAAACCATTAACACAGTGATTCAAGAAAATATCCCACATTGAAGGACATGAGTTTTCAGATGGAAAGGACCTACCAAATGCCAGTAGAATGGATGAAAAAAATATCACTGCAAACTTAAAAAACATTAGGAAAAAAATCCAACCAAAAAAGTCACATAAAGGATAAACAAAAAAATCAGAGCTCTCAACATGAACACTGGAAGATAAAAGACACTGGTACAATGCCCTCAAAATTCTGAAGGAAAATTACTTCCTGTCAAGATTTCCATACCTAAAGTAGCTACACATGTTAATGTAGAAGAAAGGTAATTTAAGACATTCAAGGTCTCAAAACTTTACCTTCTAAGCACCCTTTCTCAAGAAACCACTAGAGGATATGCTCCACCAAAATAAAGAAACAAATCAGGAAAGAGACGGACATGGGATGCAGGAATCTGAAAACTCCCAACAGAGGAGACCGGATTATGATGAAGGGATAACACCAGATGGAACACCTGGGCTGCTCTTTTCTGATGAGCCACCGCAAACTTCACATCCCACTTCTAAAACTGTAGACTTTAAATATGTGCAGTTTATCGTATGTAAATTATAGCCCAATAAAGTTATGGAGAGAGGGAAAACAAGTTCAGCCATTCTTATTGGCCTAGCCTTCTCTTGACGATTAGGAGATGTCACTGCTAGGCTTCTTTTCTCACGGGCACTGGACACTGCCACTCCTTTCTGGTGAAAAGAAATGGGACTCGATACAACCATCTCTCATCATCTCTGCCTCTTCTAACCTGGTCCACCATCTCTAGTCTGGATTAGCCAGTGGCCTCTTGCAGCTCCCCTGCTTCCAGTGCTGCCTCCCTTCGGCTCCAAACTGCAATGGTTCTCCATCTCACTCCAAGTATAAGCCCAGTATTTGTATTACAGTAGCCTCTCCTTATCTGCGGTTTCACTTTCTGTGGTTTCAGTTACCCGCAGTCAACTGCAGTCTGAAAATATTAAATGGAAAGTTACAGAAATAAACAATTCATAAGTTTTTAAGTTGCGCGCCGTTCTGAGCAGCATGATGAAATCGTGCACCATCTGGCTCTGTCCTGCCTGGAAAGTAACTCACCCCTTTGTCCAGTGTAGCCTGCTTAGCCGCCCTCTAGTTATCAGATCAACTGTCACAGTGTCAAAGTGCTTGCATTCCAGTAACCCTTATTTTACTTAGCAATGGCCCCGAAGCATAAGAGTAGCGATGCTGGCAATTTCAATATGCCAAAGAGAAGCTGTAAAGATCTTCCTTTGCATGAAAAGGTGAAAGTTCTCGACTTAGTATGGAAAGAAAAAGAATTGTACACTGAGGTTGCTAACATCTATGGTAAGAATAAATCTTCTATCTGTGAAATTGTGAAGAAGGAAAAAGAAATTTGCACTAGTTGTGCTGTTGCACCGCACACTGCAAAAGTTACGGCGACAGTGCATGGTAAATGTTTAGTTAAGACAGGCAAGGTATTAAATTTGTACAATACGAAATTCTGAGACTGAGACCACAGTCACAGAATTTTTTTTTTTTTAATGAATTTATTTATTTATTTATTTTTGGCTGTGTTGGGTCTTTGTTGCTTTGCACAGGCTTTCTCTAGTTGTGGTGAGTGGGGGCTACTGTTCATTGCAGTGCGCGGGCCTCTCATTGCGGTGGCTTCTCTTGCTGTGAAGCACGGGCTCTAGGCACGCGGGCTTCAGCAGCCGCGGCACGCGGGCTCAGTAGTTGTAGCTCGCGGGCTCTAGAGTGCAGGTTCAGTAGTTGTGGTGCATAGGCTTAGTTACTCCGTGGCATGTGGGATCTTCCCAGACCGGGGCTCGAACCTGTGTCCCCTGCATTGGCAGGCGGATTCTTAACCAGTGCGCCACCAGGGAAGTCCCCAGAATTTTTATTACAGTATATTGTTATAACTGTTCTATTTTATTATTAGTTATTGTTGTTAATCCCTTACTGTGCCTAATGTATAAATTCAACTTCATCATGGGTATGTATGCATAGGAGAAAACATAGTCTACATAGGGTTCAGTACATCCGCGGTTTCAGGCATCCACTGGGGGTCTTGGAACACCTCCCCCGTGGATAAGGGGGGGGACTACTGTACAATATTAGAAGGTCCTATCTTCCGCCCCGCCCCTAGTCTTGCCTATCTGTCTTCACTTCTGTTACTTTTCTTTTTCTCTGCCTCTATTCTATTCACACTTGTTGCTTCTGAAACATCCCCAAATCAGGTTCCATCTCTGAGCCTTCAATATTCACTCACTCGCTCCTCCCAGTCTTTGCTCCAGTGTTACCCAACTAAAGGAAGCTTGACTTTCCTATTTAAAACTGTAAGCCTGTGTCTCACCCTTATTATATAAGCTTATTTGTTTCTTTCCTGTCTTGCTTTGCTAAAACATAAGCTCCATGAGGGCAGGGCTTTTTGTTCATTGCTGCATGCTCAGCATCCAGAAGAGTGCTTGGCAAACAGTAGATGCTTACTGTTAACTGAATAAATATCAATAGTTGCACAGGGGTAAAAAAAATGTGACTTATCAAACAAGTATTACTGAGCAGTGTAAGTGACTTCACAAATAACAAAGATAAGGCATGACACACTGAAACAAACAAGATCAAATGAGCTTTGGGACCATAGACAGGGCTGCTGGGAAACTAATAAAAACATTAAAAAGCATTTTCTTAAATTATGAGTGCTCTAAGACTTCTAGTTGCAAGCTAGCTTTTCATGGTCTCAAAAGGCTGCTAAGAAACATAAAGCTACTCATTTCGAAATAGAGTTAAGAATTATGGAAACAAATTTCCATCCTTCAGTGGATTCAACTTTTCCGGAGTCAAAGACATAAATGGGAATCCTAGAGTTCCAAGAAAATTATTGCAAAGTCCCTGCTTTCTAGCCTATTACATACTCAACAGGAGTCATGGGCCTCTTCTTCCGTTTCCTCCTTTGTCCTTCATGGGAAACCTGGGAAATTATACCAAAAATCTGCAATAGTTGGCACTAGTTAAAATTCTTATGAATTGTGTTTTTTTTTTCTATGAAGACCGTATCACAGAAAATATTTCCTTCCAAACAAAAATAGTAACCAATAGTAACTGTTTCAGTGATCCTTCTGAAGGGGTTGGAATCAAAGAACAAGGTGTAGGACTACATTAAACCATGGGTTGTTAATATCTTCCCTGCAAGATTTGTTTTTTTTATATCTAGGAGGAACAAGCAATTGCCAGCAAAGCTAGAATAGGAAAATCAAATACTCTGCCTATTTACACATGGTTCCCTAAAGCCATTCCTGATTAAAAACTGTACTATTTCAATCCTCCTACTGGAGACAGCCATTAACTAGCACTGCTTGGGAAGTCAATGAATTTAGTATATAATTAATGATACATGTATCCTATACCAATTACTTCTCAATGACCTCTACTGGCAGAAATAAACCAAGGAGGGATGATTGGCTCATTATAAATCTACATGAAGATTTCACTGGGAAAAGGTATTGAGAGCAAAGTCCTGAAAGATCTTAAGCTTCAACTGAATTTAACTTCAGCAGGAAGTAATCACTTCTGTTTCTGGATACCCAGTGCATTTTACATGAACCTCTCCTGTTGCTGTAACACTCCCTTTTCACTAAGCAACCATGTGACCTTGGACAAATCACTCCCATTCTCCCTGCCTCAGTGTTTTCATCTGTAAAATGAGAGGCTGAACTAGTTGAGTTCAAAAGTCCCTTCCGGATCTGACATTTCATCATTTCATCATTATAACCACCGGAGCACACCTTACTTCACCTATCCTCTCAAGGCAAGAAGGGTACTTGATTCACCTTTGGCGTTTCCATACTGTCTAGAACAGCTACCGGAACCTCCCTTAGCCACTGTTCAACCAACATGTTCAAGGATGCAGAAAACAGTACAGTTGTCTGAAATTTCCATTCTCTTTGCCCCCTTTAGGCCCTTCCCAACCCCATTCATGATTTTAACTGAAATGGTTCCCTTCGAGCTCACCTTTACCATACCTCTGGCAGGATTCTAAAGAGGCCAGAGAATTAAACATAGCACTTGTCACCTGGAAGAAATGCACCCAGCAAAACGTTTCAAGGCACGTGCGTTTTAAACCATCTGACCCAACATGACACACACAGCCAGAGACCTAGAGAGGTTCCCTTTCCTAGTCTAATGCATCCCGGTCATCTGAGAGGAGGTACAGAAAGCTACAGCAGATGTTGTGGGGAGAGGGCAGTGAGGTGGCGGGGAGAAGGGGGAGCATCAGGACCTGCAAACAAGAGAAAGTAGAACGTTCCCGTAACCTTTCCAGAGGTGGACATTTTAAAAACCAAACTCCCACAGGTAACTATACTGCAGGGGCAGGAAATACCTGCTCATAAGGCATTTAGCCTTAGCTAAATTCTGAAACCAGAATGTCTACGTTCAAATTCTGCGTTCAAATGTCTGCGTTCAAATCCTAGTTATGCTAACTCACAGCTGTATAACCGTGGAAAAGTTCATCATCCTTCTGTGTCTCAGTTTCCTCGTCTGTAAAATGAGGATAACAGTAGTACTTCGTTCACAGGGTTGTTGTAAAAATAAAATGGGTTAATACATGTAAAATGCTTCTACCAGTGCCTGGCACATAGTAGGTGCTCAATAACTGAGAGCTCCCAGTACTGCTATTATTATGGGATAGAGTTCTGGGAACCTCGGGGGTTAAGAGAATGAAGGAATTACCCTGCTCCTACAGATTCAAATTCTGCAGTTCCCTCGTCTAGGTGATAACCGCAAGGATAAAGCTTTATGTATTTATGTATATTTGTATACTTTATCAATCTTAACTACTCCCGACCACAGAAACTATTCATTAAAAATTTTCATTCCTTTCTGCAAGATATTCCAGGTTTCAAAAACTATTTGATCACCCACGCTCTGAAGTACAATAGGACTATTAAACAGAAGGGCTGAAAGTCTGTGGGAGCACAAAGACATCTTTGTAGCTGTTTGAGCTATCACATACCACCACCTCGGTTTCAGAGAGTTGCCTCCTTAAGAAAGAAACTAACAAACTCCATTGTTCGTTCACATCAGAGTTCTTGGATGTGTTAGTTCTTAAGTCCCTGGCAAGGCCTCATTAAAGATCAGAGGATCGCGGTTCTTTCCATTAGGACAGCATCAAATCCCCTCCAAGCAATTTTCTTGGGTCAGCATCATTATTTGAGATGCCAGGGAAACTGGTGAAATTTCTAACCGCTAAACTAGTTCCTTGTTTCCGGCCGAAGACATAAGGTAAAGTTAGAAAACATTTTAGCTATCCAGAGGAAATTTTTGAGACTGGGAAATGGTAAGATATTTAGAGAGAGCCAGGAGAGTTTCTTATTTAAAATCCCTTTTCCAAAACAGTCGTTTTAGTAAATAAGAGTCAAATAACAACAAAATCCAATTAAAAACTAGCTTTCAGAAAACACTGACCCTTAAAAGTTCCAGTTGATTCCCTGATGGGATATCTATCGGGTTGGCCAAAAAGTTCGCTCGGGTCTTTCCACAAGATGTTACGGAAAAACCCAAACGAACTTTTTGGCCAACCCAACAGAACTCTGCTTTTCCAAGCACCTTTTAATAAACAAGAAGAGATTAAACAGGCAAAAGAGCCAATATCACATCTTGTATTCCTTTGCCAAATGATCAGGCAGAGAAAGTGAGCAATGGTCACTCTGGCTTTGATGTGTTCACCTACCTTTTTTATAACCCTATTCTGAAAAGCAATGGGGACCTTAAACACACACAACCTGAGCAAGCAAAGAAGGAAAATTTGGGCAGGCCATTAAAAAGGTAGCCTGTGACCTCTGTTCCAAGGGCACCAGATTTCAGAAACTGCAAGAAGGAGTTGGCCACAGCAACCCTCTCAGGACTAAAACTGCAGAACTGAGTGGGGGGGCTGGAGAGTTTCCTGAAAATAGAGGCCTGTCGGCTTATAAAACCCACCTCAGCTGCTTCTGGCGAGTAAGGACAGTAGTCAAAACTGTAGGAGGCCAAGAACAAGTCCACATTTGACAAATCACTCCCTTCAAGACAGTGATGTCGACCGTCATAAAATATTTTGGCAAGGCTGGAAATGTACACCTGTGGGAATCTGGAAGGATTTGACAGATCTTTGTTTTCCCGGCCCTTTATCAGCAAGTTAATTAGAGCACCTGTACGATCTATTCTGAGCTTTAGAGAAAGGCAGTTGGCTGTGTGAAACCAAGATGCTGCTCTCCTGGGCCTGGAAAAGACAATGACAGTAGTGCTTACGCATGAAAATATGCTATCTGAGCACAATATAACGATGAGCCAGACAGCACAGCTGGATGAGAAAGAGGCATATTCTGTAGATACATGGGCGTGGCAAACCTTAGAAGGACACACAACACCTATGTGCACAAACACACACACACATGACCACATATATCTCCAGAGCCTGTGCAACTCTGGTCATGTTACGTTCGGGGCTGCTTCTTCACAGAGCAGACTGTACCTTCACAGCTATAACTGTACACTGCCACCGCTGACCTGTCCACCAGATTTTCATCGTGATGCCAGCTCACAGCCATTTTCCCCATGCCAAAATACGGTTCCTCTTTCAGGTATGGCATTTTCGGAGGATCCATGAAATTCAACAAAGTTACGTTGTAGGCTGCTCGGTTCTTCATGTCTATCTCGTCTTGTCCGTCAAAGGATGACCCCATGCCAACCCTGGGGAAATCCGGACCTATACACACTGGCACGGCATCGATATTGGCTTTCTCCTTAGCAGCGAGTTCTTCCAAAGCCTGGATGGTCTCTACCTGCAGGTAGTCGTTGAGCTTGAGGAAGGTTTGACAGGCGGCAGCTACTTCGGCCTCGTGGTACTTTGCGTCAGAGCCTTTCACTGGCCAGGGTACCGTGAAGAGCCTGGTGTTCAGGTACTTGTAGGTGCAGCCGGGGTTACCAATGAGGATGCGAGAGACTGGAGTGAGCAAATCTTTGCCTTGGATCCTCACCAGGTCCCGAAATAAGCAGCCGTGCTTGTGCAGCGTGAGAAACGCTTCTTGAACCTCTTTATGGAGCTCCTCAGGGATGCTGGCGGCTTCTCGGAGAATTAGTTTAGGATATTTCAGCTGCCACTAAAACAAAAGTGAAGCAAAATATGCATTTATGGATAGCTATAATTTTACTATTTCCAAAAGTATGTGTTTCTTTGTAAGCTTTAGGAGAAAAAAAGACTGTCGGGGGGTATTTCCAAACAGGATTCATACCTCTCTAGCCTAAAATAGAAAACTAAATAAAACAAAAGTCATCAACTCTCCAGCCAAGAGTTTTCAGTCCAAGCTCGAACAATTGAAAACAATTATAAACAAAATGATAATCATTTGGTCTTTGGTCTCCCCAGCTCCCGCTATGACCACTTCTCCCCAACCTCAACCTGTCTTCCAGCCTTCAGTCCTCCAAAAAACACATTATTCATTAACTGCTTGATACCTATTTTTTAAGTGTTTACTGTGTGCTGTGTACTCTTCTAAATGATTTATACACAGTAACTCATTTACTTCTTACAACTTTACGTGGCAGTACTATTATTATCTCCAGTTCATAGATGAGAATACTGAAGCAGAGAGACATTCTAAAAACTTGCCCAAAGTCACACATAGCTGAGAAATAGGAGAGCTGGCATTTGAAGCCCCGGGGCCCCAGAGTCAAGCTCCAGAGCATGAGTTCTCAACCACAAGATTGCACGGCCTCTCAGTAAATGACCAACTGGTTTCTGCTTCAACGCTTCCACGGAAGGAGAAATCACTTCACTTTGCAAGTTACGACACTGAGTCCCATGAACACAACAGCCGTGATAATTTTGTTCCCAGCTATACTACTAGTGCCCAGAATGTACTTGGTAAATGCTGGATGGATGAATAAATGAATGAATGAATGAGGTATCCCACTGCAATTTAGAAAGTTGTAATAATTCTACTGGTGTCACTGGAGGAGAGTACTATAAGATAATGCCCTCCTCTAATACAGAAATACAGGGATTTATCGATAGAGTTTAGGACTTCATTAACTTTTCAGCTACTACTTCTGGCTCTAACATGTGAATTGGCATCAAGCCAGAGTTCCCTGATTCTACCCAGTGAAACTGAGCTTTTTTTTTTTTTTTTTTTTTTTTTGCTGTACGCGGGCCTCTCACTGCTGTGGCCTCTCCCGTTGCGGAGCACAGGCTCCGGACACACAGGCTCCGCGGCCATGGCTCGCGGGCCCAGCCGCTCCGCGGCATGTGGGATCTTCCGGGATAGGGGCACGAACCCGTGTCCCCTGCATCGGCAGGCGGACTCTCAACCACTGCGCCACCAGGGAAGCCCCTAAACTGAGCTTTTTTAAAACCAAAGCACAGGATTTCACATTTACCCCTATAAAGTGTAATCTGACTGGTACCTTTTTAGTATTGTGCTGCCTACCAGTTTTGACACTTCTATATCTTCATTCAATAATCGTTCATATGATAAACAGGGCAAGACCATTATTCTTCCATACATTTTTTATTCATTCAACTATGTCTACAGAGCACCTACCAAACACGAGACAGAGATAAGGTTCCTGTCCTCATAGAGCTTTCTACCAAATCAGGTAAATAAAGAAAAGCAATCCCAAGTTGTGTTAAGCACTGGGACAGAAACAAACCGGTGGAAAATCTGTCATTAGAGTAGGAAACTCTCACTTGGAGCTGGCGTTTAGGCTGAGCTCTTCAGGAAGAGAAGGCACCAGCCACATGATGAACTAGAGAAAGACCTTCCAAGAAAAGGGACCAGAAAATCCAAAGGCACTGAGGATGGGGACCAGCCCATTCTAGAAACAAAAAGAAGAGCAGTTTTACCAGAGCAGAAGAGCCAAAGGCAGAGCGACATGCAATGAAGATGAAGAAGAAGGCAGAGCTGGATCACACAGCGCCTGGCAGGTCAAAGTAAGGAATCTGGATTTGACTCCAGATTCAGTGCAGTGGAGGACTTCAAAGGGCGAAGAGCAATTTGATGTACATTTTATAAAAACCACTCAGTTAAAATATTGGGCATGGGATTGGAAAGAGGCAAATGTCAAAGTGGAAAATTCCATCAGCTGCTATTACAACCATCCAGGAGAAAAGTGATGATGGTCTGAAATAGAAACAGAAATAAACAGACAGGTAAAATACGTATTTTATAGGCAGAGCAAATAGACACAATATGAATTAGATGTGAGGGAGGAGGAAGGGAAAGAAATTACAGATGACTTCCAGATCTCTGGACTTAATAACTGAATAAACAATTCACTATTTTTTAATTAATTTATTTTATTTACTATTTTTTATTTTTGGTTGCATTGGGTCTTTGTTGCTGTGCACCGTCTTTCTCTAGCTGTGGCGAGCGGGGGCTACTCTATGTTGTGGTGCGAGGGCTTCTCATTGCGGTGGCTCCTCTTGTTGTGGAGCACGGGCTCTAGAGCGCAGGCTCAGCAGTTGTGGTGCAGGGCTTAATTGGTCCACGGCATGTGGGATCTTCCCGGACCAGGGCTCGAACCCATGTCCCCTGCATTGGCAGGTGGGTTCTTAACCACTGCGCCACTAGGGAAGCCCTACTATTTTTTAAAATAAGAAAGACTGGGGCAAAACAAAACAGGTAGAAGAACAGGAGGGAATGAGGAGCTCCATTTTGAAGCTGTAGCCATGAAGATGGCAACGAAATCTTCAGATGGAGATGAGGAGGCATCTGGAGCCCAGAGGAGACAGTGGGGCTAGGGAAGTCAAGGTGGGAGCTGTCAGCACGGCACACAGTTGACCTGGGAATGGCTGAGGTCTCCTAGGGGAACAGCACAAACATAGAAGTGAACCCAAAGCCATTTTCTGAGTCACAGAGGAAGGCTCAATAGAGGAAACCTTTGAGGTGGAAAGCCAGGAGAGTGTATTATCGCAGAAGCCGATGGAGAGGAGCATCTCAAGAAGGATGCAAGAGTCAGCTATGTCAGCTGCCCCTGAGAAGCCAAGTGAGATGGGGACAGAAATTATCCACTAGATTGGGCAGCACGGAAATCACTGATGACAATGACAAGGGCAACTTCAGCAGAGTGAGGGGGGTGAGAGTCGGATGGGACTCAGCTGATGATGGAACGAAAGAGGAGGCGGTGGAGATGGCATTTATATATCTGTTGGCATGGTTTTGCTATGAAAGGGAAGAGAAAAATGGAGCTGTTGATGCAAGGGAACGCTAGACCAAGGGACAGTCTTTAACAGTGGAAGACGGAAGGGTACTCTAGGGTTTGTCAGCATACTCATGGGAATGATACCAGAAGAAGAGGTTGATGGTACAGAAGAGACGGTGATTAACTACAGAAGCAAAGTCCTTGAGTGTCTCAAGCAGGGGGATAACTATGTGAGGTTGGAAATTCAGGGAAGGTTTCTTTGAGAAAGTGACCAGGAGGATACAAAGGACCTGCCAGGTATGGAGTTTGGGGGGAAAGCCTGCCTTGAAGATGAAGTACTGAACTGCTGGGCCCTTGAGGCTGATAGGAAAAGAAGCAGATGTGGTCAGAGGTGAGAGGGACATGAGTTATCAGTGAAAAAAATTTTTTTTGAATACTTTCCCATGTCATTATTATTGTTTTATTTTTAGAGTATTGTTTTCAATGTTAAGGTATTTACATGTGATACTCATATGGTTATGTGAATTTCCCAGGTCCTTGGAGTTATAATTCCCCTGTATTAAATATATCTTCACTAGTCTCCAGGCCCAGACTATACTGAACAATAGCAGCAAGAGTGTATGTATATGTGTCTGTATTATTTCCAGGCTTCTTCCTCTCTCAGTCCCAGAGGGAGTATGTTTCAAAACCAAGTTCTTGGGAATTATCTTACTTTTCTTTAATATTTTATACTAAGGATTATTTAAAGAACACTGGAATTGTTAAGAAAGTACGGAGAAATTTCCTTTTAATCACTGCTGCTAGTTAGATGTGCCTTCAAGTATACTGAGGCCTCAGGGACCTGCTCCGAGAATCGCCAGTTTAGCGACAAAATTAGAGTTACTGCTCATGGCTCCAGAATGTTCTGTCTCTTGCTTACTAGATTATATTGCACTCTTCATGAGTTGTGTAAACAGAGAGTATATTTCTGTCTCTGTTGTTCTACTGGGATGAAAGAGGTATAGAAACCAGAAATCCTCAATGGATCCCTGGTGGTCTCAACGACAGTTGATAGTGGTGCCACCTAACTCTGCTTTTTGTCACGTTATGATCACACACCTCACACAGGCACTCTGAGAAGCAGGGCAGTCCTACTATGCTTTCCTAGTAAAGTCATTTTCCCACATTCAGACTTGACTAACTCATTTCTCTTCTTTTACTTCCTCAAACTTACTGCATCCTTTCTACTATTTCTTGCATTCTGGATCTGGCAGAATAGGCTAGACGATGCTGTAGTAGCAACCCTCAAATCTCAGTGGCTTCACCCAACAATATTTCTTGTTCACTTCACATATTATTTGTGGGTTGGCAGAGAGTCACTACCCATTAAAGTAGTAACGCAGGGGTCCAAGCAGCCACCAGATGGTTACAATGCAAACGGGAAAAGAGTGTGCTGGAGGGCCTGGCACTGGCAATGAAACTCCAGGCTAGAAGTGATGGCTATCATTTTTCATTGGACAGAAATAGTCACGTGTTTCATCGAATATGAGAGGGCCCAGAACTGTAATTCTACTTTGGGACCCAAAAGCTGGGTGACAGGGGAGGGATGGAGAACCATTTAGCAAACAGCCCTAATGATCGGCACACATTCTTAGCTAGTGATTCGTTTATTTTCACTTAAGTGTCCCTCCTTCACCCCTGAAAGACCCCCTGAAACTCAGTCATCTACCTATTATCAAATTTACAATCTTATCTGAATTTAAATCTGCTTTCTCCTTCCAGCCTATTCCAGTATAGGAAGGATCTTTTCTCCCATCCAAATGTTTCTGATCTTATACTCCCGTCAGTAACAAATTTTGAGCATATACAGTAGTGTCCAAATCTTTAGCAATTGGCTCTCTGGGGAAAAAAAAAAAAATCAGCCTTGATTTTTAGTGTTTCCTGATTTCTTTGATGTAAATATATAGATTTATATCAACAGAAAAAAATCACACATAAATTGAGAAGGCTCTCAATTAAATACAGAAAAAAAAACCTTAACTGCACCAGGTCAGAAAAAACACAACTTAACGTTATATTTGTATTATATTACATTTAGTTTAGTTTTACCTATCAAGTTTGCAAAAAACAAAATTTTATCATGGTAATACACATTGTTGCTGAGAACAAAATCAAATACTCTGATAGTCTGCAATTAGGAAGGCAAATTATTACAACCTTGCTTAAGGCCAATTGGACAAGATCTATCAGAACCTAAACATGTTCATATCTTTTCATCTAGTTATTCTACTTCCAAGAATTTGTCATAGGGAAATAATTAGAGAAATGTACCAAGACTATAAGGATATTCACCATAGTGTTGTCTATAATAATTAAAAACTGAAAACCACCAAAATGCCCAAAGAGAGGAAAATGGTACATTCATGTGATGAAATACTAACATAACACATTTTAGAAGAATTTTTATATGTTTTATGAAAAACGTTAAGTAACAAACTACTGCGATACAAGAAATCAGTAACAAGATACTTAGACAATAGGGTCATAGTTTCATAAAAAGAAAAAAAAAGTATATATGTAAATACTCATAGAAAAGAAGATTTGGAAAAAAAATACAGCCAAAAGTTTCTGGTGGTTATCTCTGGGTAATGTACTTGGGTGTAATTTTAATTCTCTTCTTTAGACATCTGTATAATTTTCAAATTTTCCAAAATAAATGTAGAATACTTTTTAAATCAGAAAAGATGTTACATTAGAAAATTCTTAATTTCACGACATCTTTTGTATGTGCCAAGAGATTCTTTCTGATGACTCTAAATTTTAAAAAAATTTCAAGATAACTTCTGGTACTGTCTAAATGTGACTTGGAATGTTGCTCAGTGCTCTATCTAGGAAATTTTGATTTTACCACAGGGAACACCAATAACTGGATAATTTTGTCATAATCTCCAAAAACTGCAAGAGAGAAAATCCCCAAGCCTAAATGCCCTTTATTGTATATAAAGTTATTAGATTAGTGCCTGGCACATAAAAGTGCCACGTGGTGTTTGTTCAATTTTTCTTTAAAGACAACAACAGGTAACTCTGGAAAAGAAATGAACATTAAATAATATTAGTTCACCCTGTCAAACAAATAAGTTCACTTTCCATTTTGGACAGGTACAGGTAGAACATCAGATATCACATGATAATTTGGAACAGCTGTTGGCACATTTTCAAATACGTTAGAATTTTTTTTTGTTTAATCCCATTAAAGTTTTTCCAGGGAGTATACAGTCATGCAATTATATTAGTAGTTGTCTGGTCACATAATATATTTCTTGAGCTCTACAAAAGATTCTATGACATAAATGACGATTATATAGTTTAATAAGTATTTGGAAAGGTATATTTTTTAATTGAAGTAGAGTTGATTTACAATGTTGTGTTAGTTTCAGGTACACAGCAAAGTGAATTCAGTTATACATATATATGTATATATTCTTTTTCAGATTATTTTCCATTATAGGTTATTACAAGATATTGAATATAGTTCCCTGTGCTATACAGTAGGTCCTTGCTGTTTATCTGTTTTATATATAGTGGTGTGTATCTGTTAATCCCAAACTCCTAATTTATCCCTCCCCCACCCACTTCCCACTTTGGTAACCATAAGTTTGTTTTCTATGTCTGTGAGTCTATTTCTGTTTTGTAAATTGGAATGGTATTTTAGATATAAATTGCTAACATGCCAAGCCTTTATCAATGGCTAAAAGATACAGAATGTTAGCTTTTCTGGAGAATAAGCTTTATTTTCTACCTAGTTTAAACCATTATATAAAAATTCTACCTCCTCCTCTCACACGAAGGGATGGTTCTGAAACAATTTCATCGTATGGAGAAGCCAGACATGGCATTAAATGAATAAGATACCAGTTTACAGGAGGCTCACCTAAATGAAGCCCAATGGAACTCAACCTTTCAGAGAGTGAAATAAAATTTAAAATCTTCAAGTGACCCAGGAAATGCACTTCATGTAAGTGCTAGGATACTCTGATTTCACGGGAGTATATTTCTAATCTGGCTGTTAACAGATTTTGCTGGTTAACATACTTTATATTTTGCACTCTATAGAAATTCGCACTGTATCAGTCATCATATTTTCTATATAATTCTCATTGTAAATTGCTTATGACTTGGCAGCCATCCCAAGACAAATGGGCTAGACACTTATTTGGCCTAGCTCCCAGCTGCAAGATGCTGAGCTGTCTCCCAAAAGAAGCAGGCACTCTTCCCAAGTCACTGCCCAGGCCTTGCTACAGCTCTCACACGGAGTCTCGTGATCATGTGTCATGTGCTACAAAGTGACACAAAATGTGTGTTCACTCATTCATTCAGTAGTTCATTTTTTGTTTATGGAAAATTTATGGAATATCCATTTGTACCAAACACTGTATAAGTGCCGTAAGTATAATGATAAAAACAAGTTAGGTCCTGTTCCATAGCATTTCATAGTTTAACAGTAGAAACAGAAATAGGAACCAGGAGTCAGAGATTTAAGACTTCTCACAACAGAAGTATGAATACACTAGTATGGGAGCAGGGAATAAATTATTAGGAAGGGAGTCTGGACAATTCTCATTTATTGAATACATATTTATCGAGCACATATTATTTGCAAAGCACAAGGTGCTGGAAATACAGAGAAAGCAAAACTTCTGTATGCTCTCTGGGAGCTCATATTTATATATATAGTATAAGTATATAGTATACATAGTTCATTCTATACATGTATATATATATAGAATTTTACTTATTTAATATTTACTTATTTGTTTAATGAAATATATTTGCTTTATATTTTACATTGTGTATTGTTATATTACTGTGTATTGATGTATTTTAGATTGTGATATGTGCTACGGAGAAAAACAAACCCAAGTAAGTAAGATAGCAGTGCCAGGGGTGATTGTCGCTATTTTACACAGGATGGGCAGAGAAGGCCTCTGATGAGGTGACATCTGAGCTTAGAAAGGCAAGAAATGAGCACACAAGCCCTGCAGATACCTGGGGGGAAGAGAGTTCCAGGCTGAGGGAACATTAAGTGCAAAGGCCTTGGGGCAAGAGTGTGCTTGGTTTATTCCAGGAAGAGCAAGAATGCCAGAGTGGGAAGAGGAGGAGGTGGGGAGAAGCAGGAAATGAGGGAAGAGAAGCAGTCAGGAGCCAGATCTTGCCCTGCTTTGTAAGTGACTGTCAGGGCCTAGGCTTTTACTCTGCAAAGATGGGAAGCCACTGAAGGGCTTTGAGCAAGTCTAGTGAGCTGATATATGTTTTAAGAAGAACACTACTACTGATGCTATGTTAAAACAGTCTGGAGAAGAAGTTAGGCATGGCAACCATCTGAGAAAGAGATGGTGGTAGCTTTGGCCACAGTGTACACGGCAGAGGCAGTGAGAAGCGTTCCAATTTTTAATATATTCTGAAAGTTACACAAGTGAGACTTCCTGGTATCATCACAGAAGGGACTGTATTGAAACAAAGTCTTTAAGGATGAGTAGATACTCACCAGACAGAAAAGGGGATGTGGGTACTCTAGACTCAGGGGACAAAAGGTACAAGGGCATGAAAAGATGACAGACACAGCAAAGCCAAGGTGTAGTGAGAAACTCTGTATGACAGGAGTTTGAGGCTGGACACTATGTCAGGCAATGGGGTGGAGACTAGACCAGGGAGGTTGTTCGGGGCCATACAGTCAATGGCCTTGTAGGGTATGCAGAGGAGTTTGAACTTGACCTCAGAGGCAAGAGAGACCCAACAAAATTTACAAAGCAAGGAGTGACAAATCTGCCATATTTATCGGAACACAATTCTGATGGCGTTGGGGCGGGCACAAGGAACAACTAGGAGACTCTTAAAACTGTGCTTGTGGGGCTTCCCTGGCGGCGCAGTGGTTGAGAGTCCGCCTGCCGATGCAGGGGACATGGGTTCGTGTCCCGGTCCAGGAGGATCCCACGTGCCGCGGAGTGGCTGGGCCCGTGAGCCATGGCCGCTGAGCCTGCGCGTCTGGAGCCTGTGCTCCACAACGGGAGAGGCCACAACAGTGAGAGGCCCGCGTACCGCAAAAAAAAAATAAATAAATAAAATAAAATGGGAGTTTTAAAAACAACCTGCCTCAGAGGGTTGTGATAAGATTTGAATGAGCAAATACATATAAAGCACTGAGGACAAGCTGGCAGATGGAAAGCACAAAACGGGGAATGCTGAGGAGGGTGGCACTGTCTCAGGATAAGAGGGGTAGCACTCCTATATCTGGAATCCAGAGGTTGTTTTCTATGTAATTCCTTTCCTTGTGCTCTATAGTAAACCAACAGAGGTCCTCTCTGCTCTTCTGCTTTGAGTTGTTGCTGTTGTTGTTTTCTTTCATTGGTTTTCTCTACGACCTTATCAGAAGAAACCAAAAAACTTCTCTGAAGGCATTGTGAATTTGAGCACAGTATACTGGGAAGCATACGGTATAGCAGAAAGAGCCTGGGTCTTCAGAGTCAACAAATATGGGCTTGAACTCAAGCTCTGCCAGACGTGTAAAATAGGAATGACAGTATCTACCTTAAACACCCTGAGTCTGAAGAAGAGCAGCTGCTGAATATATATTTGTGGAATGAATGAATGAGGCTGCTGTGAGGATGAAATGTGACAGCCTTAATCCAACACTGAGCACAGTCCCTGGCACCTCGTAAGGGTCAATAAACAGACCCAATATGGACCCTGCAAAAGGTCTTGTTTTTATGACTGGCAGCTGGGTTGGCATTCCTGCGGCTAGGACCTGTTTAAGGGACCCAATGTCAGGTCTAAACTTTTTATTTATTCATGTCATTAAGAAGTATTTTTACTTCATCTTTTAAGAGAACAGATTTACTTTACAAAGGTTTGGTTGAAGCACTCCCTTATTATAAGGTGCACTTAAAGTGATTGGATATTGGTATCAGGTTTGTTGTGGGTGTTACTAGCAAGATAAAAGTGAAGCCTTGAAAATAAACTCAAAATGGATTAGAGACCTAAATGTAAGACTGGACACTATAAAACTCTTAGAGGAAAACATAGGAAGAACACCCTTTGGCATAAATCACAGCAAGATCTTTTTTGACCCACCTCCTAGAGTAATGGAAATAAAAACAAAAATAAACAAATGGGACCTAATGAAACTTAAAAGCTTTTGCAAAGGAAACTACAAACAACGAAAAAACAACCCTCAGAGTGGGAGAAAATATTTGCAAACGAACCAATGGACAAAGGATTAATCTCCAAAATGTATAAACAGTTCATGAAGCTCAATATTAAAAAAACAAACAACCCAATCCAAAAATGGGCAGAAGACCTAAATAGACATTTCTCCAAAGGAGACATACAGATGGCCAAGACACACATGAAAAGATGCTCAACATCACTAATTATTAGAGAAATGCAAATCAAAACTACAATGACGTATCACCTCACACCAGTTACAATGGGCGTCATCAGAAAATCTACAAACAGCAAATGCTGGAGAGGGTGTGGAGAAAAGGGAACCCTCTTGCACTGTTGCTGGGAATGTAAATTCATACAGCCACTATGGAGAACAGTATGGAGGTTCCTTAAAAAACTAAAAATAGAATTACCATATGACCCAGCAATCCCACTACTGGGCATATCCTGAGAAAGCCATAATTCAAAAAGGCAAATGCACCCCAATGTTCATTGCAGCAGTATTCCCAATAGCCAGGTCATGGAAGCAACCTAAATGCCCATTGACAGACGAATGAATAAAGAAGATGTGGTACATATATACAGTAGAATATTACTCGGCCATAAAAAGGAATGGAACTGGGTCATTTGTAGAGATGTGGATGGATCTAGAGACTGTCCTACAGAGTGAAGTAAGTCAGAAAGAGAAAAACAAATATCATATATTAACGCATATATATGGAACCTAGAAAAATGGTACAGATGAACCGGTTTGCAAGGCAGAAGGAGAGACACAGGTGTAGAGAACAAACATATGGACACCAAGGGGGGAAAGTGGCAGGGCAGTGGTGGTGGTGGGATGAATTGGGAGATTGGGATTGACATATACACATTAATATGTATAAAATGGATAACTAATTAAGAACCTGCTGTATAAAAAAATAAATAAAATAAGATTCAAAAATTTTTTAAAAAGTGAAGCTTTGAGAGTTGTTCTGTTTGCCTTGGAGTCTCCTTTTGTGGCTCAGCGTATGGCTGGCTCACAGCACCTGGGCTATCCTTGGTGTTTAATTGTTCATGCACTACTTTCACCATACAAAAGCTAAAAAGGCTCAGAAGTTGCTTTATAATAATGTGCATTACCATGTACCAGAAAGCTCCTATCTATGAAAATATTAGCAAGGATTTAAGAACTGATTACATTTGGGGGGTTTACCTGTTTTAAGGATACTTTTTAAAATTATTTTTTTCCTGATTACAAAATACATGTTCATTTAGATAATTTGGAAAACTAGAAAAGCTCAAAAGAGAAAAGTCTACCAGTCTGGGATATTACATTTCTGTATCAGTCCCTCGGATTGTTCTAGAGGCCACCCCCCTGGGGAGGAGTATTTGTGTGTAAAACAAAATTAAAATCACACCAGATATTATTATATGTCTTGCTTTTTAAATGAGCTAATGCATACATTAATTCATTCACCCATTCAAGCAAACTAATTAAATACCTACTAGGTGCCAGGCCCTATATACAGTACAGAGAATGAGGGAAAGGAGCATATAAAATCATTACAATAACCTGAGATAATTAAGGTACACATGAAGTACTACAAGTGCACACAAGAGGGAGCAGAGACAACCTCTGGGCTATAGACGTGTCAGGGAAGCATCCTACAGGAGATGACATGTGAGCTGTTACTAATACAGGTAACACAGACGTTCTCCAAGGAAGGAATATGGAAAGGACGTAGCAGGAAGACCCAAAATATAATACTGCACAGCTAGTCTGAGCTACTGCCAAAACCAGTGTGGGTAAAAAGGTAAAAAAATGAGGAAGACGAGGCTGAAAATGCAGGAGTCGGGCAACAGACAGCCATTGTGGGATTTGAAGCAGAAGGTTGACATGCTTGGATTTATGTTTTGGTTTAAAAAAAAAAAAGTCTACTACAGCTTTAAGGATTAAGAAAGAGGGGCAGGGCTTCCCTGGTGGCGCAGTGGTTGAGAGTCCGCCTGTCGACGCAGGGGATGCAGGTTCGTGCCCGGGTCCGGGAGGATCCCACATGCCGCGGAGCGGCTGGGCCCGTGAGCCATGGTCGCTGAGCCTGCGCGGCCGGAGCCTGTGCTCCGCAACGGGAGAGGCCACAACGGTGAGGCCCGCGTACCGCAAAAAAATAAATTAATTAAAAAAAAAAAAAGAAAGAAAGGGGGGCAAAGAAAACTAGAGCAATCCATAAAAGGGCTGACCAGGTGAAAGGTAGTGAAGTTCTAATGACAATGGAGATGACAGATGATGTCCTGGAACTGAGAATGCAAGGGAGACCTGGGATTCTAGATGGGTAAGCTCATTCTTTCTTCTTTCCACGGTTACTGAGAATCAGCTATATGCACGACAAGCATATGCTAGGTGCTGGAGAAACCAAGCTGATGTGGCCCAATTCTTATACCCCAAGAGCTAACATTCTGGTAGGAAAGAAGAGATGAAAAGGTACTATTTTTACTGCTCAGCATGCCTTTCTTTCCTTCTTTGGAACAGGGCTCCAATTTTCCTTTGGGAAAACCATCCATCTCTGACTCACACTCCATGCAATGTGAGTGGGAATGGTCATACTCCAACCCTACTCCAAGAGTGGGTGCAGAAACTAGGCCAGGCAAACGGGAGCATCTCACTCCCCTGAACACAATGACTGATTCAGGGATAGGCACATGCCTCTAACCAGGCCAACGAGATCATTACTGGGGGAATCAGACAGACCAGGAAAAAAGAAATCACCACCTTCTTCTAAGATCCAATGTGCTTAAGACCACATACCCCCTGGGCTGTCAGAGTCCTCCTGTACTATCAGGGGAGAGCCTATCTAGCATGCAGCCACACAGAAAAAAGCCAAGCCAAGAAACAGAAAAACAGTGATCAGATGACTTCTTTCGAGAAACTGGATTCGGCCATGTGCTCCTTGACATCTAAGTTAAGTAAGTCAATAAATTCCCTTTTATGTCACAATGAATTTGTTTGTGACTTTGTCACTTGTAATTGAAAGAGTGCTGACTAATTCAGGGGGAGAGACACAGAATCGCACAACTGCAATACAAGGTGATAGGTACAATCAAGTTATTTATAAGTTACAAGGAGCACAGCGGAGAGTGCAATCAATTCTATTAGTAGGTGAGGTAAGTAAAGAAACTTTCACAAAGGAGGCGATGTTTAAGTGACGTCTTGAAAACTTAGTCATCTGGCAACAGGATAAGGGGCAAAAGAATATTCTATGCAGAAGAAACAGAAGAAGCAGAGACAAGGAGTGAGGAAGAACACAGGATGCTCGGGGAAGAAAAGACAGTCGACTGTGCTAAAGCACTAAGTTCAGAGCAGAAAGCAGACTGTGCAGGAATTTATATATTCTGGGGGTGAGGAGACACTGGATGACCAACTCAGACCATTTCACCTCTCATTTAACCTCTCTAGCCCACAGTGGCTTCATAGGTAAAATAAGGTAGAGCAGGAAAAAATCAGTGCAAATTGACAAATATTAAAAGACCTTACCTGCTGATAGAATTCATCATCTTTGGGGGTCAGATAAGGAAGCCAAGTGTCTTCAAGCTCTTCGAGAAGCCTCAGTTTCTGTTTAAAAATAATAATGATTACGGGTGAATATAAACTGACCCAAAACATAAGACAATCCCTTATTTTTTCCCATAAGAGACTACCCTCCAAAATTTAGCCAACTTGAATGTAGAAACTTTTTGAGGGAGAAATTAGTCAAAAGTCAATTATAAAATGCATTAATTTAATTACATGCATTTAAATTATACACCATATAAAACATTAACTTAGACATAATCATTTTATTCACTCTCACATTTCAGGAAGCAATTTGCTTCACTCTTGACATGTATCTTTAACATCAGGGTCTTTTTCTTCATCACTAGAGTCACCTTTTGAGTTATCCAATCAAATTCAAATTGAGTTATCCAATCAGTTTTCCAGAACAAATCTTTTGGTCTGTATAATCTGCTTGAGACACAGCAGTTTTCGAATCCTTACTATCACTGAAACTCTCCAACCAAGCCACAAGTATCCATTTACATAATGTCAGGGTATTTGGAGAATTTATTCATCCTGTATACATTTATTTGAGATCATATCCACTTACACATTACTTTTTAAAAGTGATCTTTCATCCCTAGAATAATTACTAAATGTATCTTGAATATCTTTGCTTCTTTTCTTTTCCAATTTGATAAAGAAATCTTTTCAAGCACCCACAACTAGTGTTATCTGAGGCCATTTCAAGCTACTATGTCTTCCAAATAGTACCCGTGCTGTTCAAACAAGGTAACTAAGAGAGGACCCCGCATTACAAAGTACTTTATAAGGAACCAAATACATACAAGATGACACCCTCCTTACGAGGGATTTTTTCAAAGAATATCTAACCTTATATTCAAGCATCTGTGATATGTGTGTGTGTGTACGTGACATATAAATAGCATATATATATGGGTACACAGACACACATACACATAGAAATCATCTATATACTATAGAAATTTTCTGAAAGAAAAAAACCAGAAAAGGCAGAAACAAATAAAACTGCAGTACAATGCGTTATTCAGGCTGTTGTCAGCCACTAAGGCACTTTTATAAGAATTAGAAAATGGTGTGCCTTACTCTGGGTTGATGCCCCCCACTCCCTACAGCATGACTTGGAGAACACAAACTGGATTTTAGCCCCAACCTGTCCCAATGGGCACCGTCTTTATGCAGTGAACAACCTGCTCATCCAGACATGGTGGCCCTGAGAATCATCCTCTCCCACCTCTGGGCAGCCTTCTCACACTAACCCATCACAGAGTAGTCCAGAGCAAATACCCCTTCAGGGAGAACGCAAGTCCTTTCTGGATCTTTTGTATAATTATCCAAAGTGAATAAAGAAAAAAGGGAATAGAAAAATAGCAACCAGTTCACCTAAGAGAGGCAAAAGAGTAAACTTTACTCTTATGTAAAATTCTAGTCTGTTTATATAATTAAAGCTTTCTGCTTTGTCTAAAAGGTACTTTCTCATCTGTAATAAGACTGGCTTACCAATTAAAACTATGAAGAGTTTTCCTTTACAAAGGACCTATAATACTAACACAAACCATTGGTTTATATAAATCATTGGTTAAGAGGTTTATCTGTTTTCCACATTAGCCATTATTTGGGACCCAGAAAGAACTAATGATGTTTTCACGCCTATACTTGCACATTTATGCACTCCATCACAAACTTAATCAAAACCTATACCTCAATTTTCACTTCAGGTTCAGGAAAGCCTGCATTTTCCTATGAATCTTTTACCAGTCCTTTCTATAGACAGAACACTTACATGCCCCCCAAAAAGTTTTAATGTTTAAAAAAATGTTAAAGGCTTGAACAATTAAAATGCACATGATACCTCAGACCTTGAGATGGCTCCACCTTACAAATACCACCTTAAAATCTCTTCGGGAGAGTCCATAAAGCTAATCTGCATATAATAGGGAACACAAAGGTACAGATTTCTATTAGGAATTACATATTCCACCTTGACCAGATTAAACAGCAAGAGATCTGTCCCAAAGATGAACAAGCAACACTGGAGGCTGAAATTCCACTTATAATAAATACTTCAGTAAAATTATTATAAAAAAACACTTCTCAGCTCAGTTGAGGTCCAGTGCATCAGACAGACAGAAAACATTATAACCTGTAAGGCTGTATCAAGAAGATAAAAGTCTTTTTTATATATATAGTAGTCTGTATCTGTTAATCTCAAATTCCAAATTTATCCCTCCTCCTCCCTTTCCCCTTTGGTAACCATAAGTTTGTTTTCTATGACTGTGAGTCTATTTCTACTTGTAAATAAATTCATTTACATCATTTTTTTAAGATTCCACATCTAAGTGATATCATATGATGTTTGTCTTTCCCTGTCTGACTTCACTTAGTATGACAATTACTAGGTCCATCCGTGTTGCTGCAAATGGCATTATTTCATTCTTTTCTTATAGCTAAGTAATAATCTAGTGTGTGTGTGTGTGTGTGTGTGTGTGTATATACACATACATATATATATATACACACATATATATATACACCACATTTTCTTTATCCATTCATCTGTTGATGGACACTTAAGTTGTTTCCATGTCTTGTTATTGTAAATAGTGCTGCTATGAACGCTGGGGTGCAGGTATCCGAAAGGATAAAATTCTACAAGAATGTTCCTACCATAGAGCAAGCAGAATATAAGTGGTCTTGTTCCACTGGGAATTTTAATTTTAATACTGTGAGCATTGTTATATCTCTATGACAGGAGAGAATGGGGTCAGGAAATCACTCAACTTAAGGCCACACAGATGAAATCTGCTCTGTACATCAACATTCACAACCTGTAATTCTACTGATTAACTAATGAGATCAATTATAAATAGCACTATTTATCAACTTAAAAAGAACCTTTGGTCATATTTGCCTTGGTGAAGTCAATCAGGAATGATTATTAGATTAAACTGGTAGTTCATGAACAACACACATTTCTTAAAAATTAAGATTGCTTTATAGAAAGGCATAGTCACTTTGAGCATAACTATAGAGAAGCAAGCCCTCTCATACTCAGGAGTGCACAAGGGTACAATTCCGATGCAGGGCAACTGACAACTCCTATCGAAATTCAAATGCATTCCCTTTGATCCCAAAATCCTACTTCTAAGGATTTTAATTTCTTACTTGTACCATGTTCTGAAGAATGTACGTACAAGTTTACTCACTGGACCACTATTTGTAGACCAGAAGCTTGGAAACATATTAAAAACCACTTAGTTGCATACTTAAAAGGTTGAATTTTATGGTGTGTGAATTATATCCCAACTAAAGAAAAAAGATTAGAAACAGTGCCAGTGTCCATCCACAGAGGATGGTTAAATAAACGCTGGTACATCCACACAATGAAATACAAAGCAACAGTAAACAAGACCGAGGAGGCTCCCTTTAGTGAAACAAAGAGCTCTCCAGGACGCATGGGGAAGTGAAAGGCAAGGGAAAGAATATCTGCTTGTATTTGCATAAAGAAACATAAAGGACATGTGACAAACTACGCAAGTGGTTCTCTCTCAGGGGCAGAGGTGGGAAACAACTAGAAGGAGCCAGGGATGGAGTAAGACTATACAAAGTATTTCTTTTTGTATTGCTTTGATTTTTGAACTCTGTAAACATAGTGCCTATGCAACATATTACCAATTATCAACTCAAGTATATTACCTATTAATTCTTCATGTGGAATTCAATACAAAGATGAAAATGACATGACATGAATTTTGGCTTTATATTAGACAGTGCATATTTTTGTGATGTATGATAAAGTATTTTGGGGGTAGACTTGTAGACTAGCACAGTAAAGAGTGAAGAGGGGGAAGAGAAACAGCTCTGACAATTTCTTTGTGTCAAATGTCAAGCAGTCAGTAAACACACACGAGTGGAGGCAGAAGGCGCTCATGTTTGACTGTCAGATCTGGCTAACTGCTGCTCCTCCGCCTGAGATGCAGATAAATCCACACAGCTGGGCCTTACAGCACACTGCTCTGCTCACAGCTTCTTTGCTGTCACCCTAGTGTCAAATACGTCAAGCTGTTCACACATGCCACACAGAAAGCCAGAGGGGGTGCAAAGCCTCGGCTCTCCCACCTGCAGGAGGAGCACTGAAGACCCCTCCAGGAGGGCTACCACCACCTCCGCAGCTCCTGCAAGGAAAGGGTACACAGACACAAGGCCTTAAGTAAAACACATTGCAGCTCAAAACCATAAAGGTTGGATGTCAGAAACTTTAACCCTAATAAGCTTCTGACTCACTGTGAAAAGTTAAGTTGTATCTGAGCTTCCATACCTTGTCAAATAGGCATATAGTTTGCGAATCTTACAGTTATTACCTAAAACGATTAACTGGATCATGACTCATAATGTGAAGGTGTATCTTTCACAGATGAAGTGTATTTTCCATCCCACTGCTGTCTCTTCAGCCTCGTCAGATTATGCTAACAGCCCCTATTCTTTATCCATTTTTCATTTTCCACATAATTTTTAAACTATGAATCATATTTTGTCAGGTTCAGTAAAAAATTAATTTTGTCTGAGTCTTCAAAATACAATCACAAATAAAGGCTTATGAATGTTCAATATAAAAATAAGCACCTGATCTTCTGAGGGTTTCAAGTAATACGTAGGAAAACTGACCTAGTCCTTGGGCAGAGCATAAGTAAGGAAAATCTCCCCAAGGAAGACACATCAAAACTAATACCAGAAAGATGAGTGAGAAGTAGCTAAGCCAAAAGAAGTATAAATAAATATTTCATATACTCATATTCCATATTTGCTTTTAAAAAGAAAAAAAAAGGATCTCAACAAAGAGCATTCATTCGCTTTCCTTTGCTCACTGAAAATACGGCACGGTAAAAATAAACAATTTGGAGGGAAGAGTAGAATTTGTATCCCGACTCTATCACTTCCTAGATGTGGTACCACACCTGAATCAACCTCTCCAAACCTCACTTTACTCATCTGTACAACCCTGTTTCACAGGGCGTTGTGAAGATGAAATAAAATTAATCATATATGTTAGTGCATTTTATAAACTATAAACTAGGCAGATATTAAGCAAATGGTATTCAAATGGAGGAAGGGGTCTATAACAAAGCATGAGCATCTAAGAAGCCTAACTGTTAATCCTAACACCAGTACTACCAGCATAGATATATGATTTGGGACTGGTGTATCTCCCTGTGATGTATAAATGAAGTAGTACATGTAGAGATCTAAGAACATTGCCAAGCACATAAAAAACCCTCAATACACTTTGGCAACCACTTGCAACTGTTATTTACCCATGTCTGAAAAGGACAGTTTTATTTATTACTTGTGAATTATTTATAAGCAATCCTATGTGTAACCCATCAAATTATACTTTATGCCATATACATAAGAAATTCAGACATTAATTTCCCTGGGTGAACTACAGCAGAACTGTATAAAAACTCTCCATAAAACTTTATATATAAAATGCCTCGATTAACTACACTGGTGATAAAAATAAAAATTATTGTGAAATTTTAGAACAGATGAAGAAACAAAGGCCCATGCAGAGATACAAAGTGACTGGCAAAAATTACACTACTGGTCACAACTCATAATCTCATTCCCTAAGTATAAAGGTCATTTCCACTACGCTCCACCACACAACCCTGAAACAAGAGAAATCTGATCTTTCAAGGAGTGTTCAATCTTTCACTTAAAAAAAACACATATAAATGTAAACATTTTAAGTAATTTTAATTAAAATCAATCCTGTTTTTAAAATTTAAAACCAATGCTTATAACCACTACTTTTGGACTCTCAAGTCCTGGCTGCTTTGGTAGCTCTACAATGTTTTCAAGAATTTTTTTTTTTTAGCATTTCTTGTTCAGTTCTTAATAATGGGAGCCTATGCTGTAGTAGACCAAAAATCCAGTTAGAGTAAAAAAAAACTCATAATCCACAAATCAGGAAGAATTCTCAGGAGGATTTTGCCTCAACAGTGGTATAAAATTAGCCCTGGACTACTGCTCTATTCCTTTATAAACAGCTTAACGTAAGACTGAAAATATCAAACTAATCAAAAACTACAAGGCATGGAAAGGAAGACAAGACTATAAGGCAAGGTAATATGAGTGATAATGAAGAGAAAAATCAGTCAATTGGAACTGACCCCAAAATGGCACAGATGACAGAATTAGGAGACAAGTACATTAAAAATAGTGATATAACTGTAGTTCATAAGTACAAGAAGTTGGGAAAAGACTGAACATGGTTAATAGAGAAAAAGAAATTAAACTTCCAGACAGGAAAACCACAGTGTCTGAGATGAAATATAAATATATTGGATAGGATTCAAAACAGGTTAGATATCACAAAAGAAAAGAATAGTGAAAACAAAACATAGCAGTGGAAATTATCCAACAGGAAACACAGGCAAAAAATAATTATTAGAGTATCAGTGAGCTGTGGGATGACTTTAAGCAGTTTAATACATATGATTAGAGTCATCCAAGAAGAGGAGAAAGAATGGGAGAAAGAAAAATACTGGCCAAGAATTCTCCATATTTGATGAAAACTATAAATCCACAGATTCAAGTTGTTCAAAGAACTATACACACACACACACAAAATGAGGAAATAACACTAAGGCACAATATAATCAAATTACTTAAAATCAGTGAAAAAGAGAAAATCTTTAAAGCAGTCAGAGAAAAAGAAATAGTAAATACACAGGAACAGATCATAACATGAACTATCTCATGGAAAGCATGTTACCCAAAGATAGTGAAGAAACATTTTCAAATAACTGAGAGAAAAAAAAATTTGTCAAGCTAGGTTTCTATCCCAAGCCAAAATATCTTCCAAAAACAAAGGCAAAATAAATACTTTTTCAGATATATAAAAGTAGAAATTCAACACCAGCAGCGCTTCATGGTAAGAAATGATAAAGGAAGACCATCAGATAGGAAGAAAATGATACTAGATAAATCTGAGTCTTCACAGGGGAATAAAAAGCATCACACATAATAACTACATTTGAAATAGAAAAGACTTTATTCCTTACTATATAATCTTTATAAAAGACAACTATTTAAAGCAAAAATAATAGTACATTGCTGGGTTTATAATATATGTAGAAGTGAAACATATAATAACAATAACACAACAGTTAAAACAGAGCAGAATTATATTGTAAGATTCTTAAACTACATGTGAAGTGCAATAGTACTACTTCAAGGAAGAATCTATTAAGATAAAGATGGATACTAGAAACCCTAAAACAACCATAATACAACAACAAAGAGTTATAGGAGACTAGCCAATAAGGGAGATAAAACAGAATCATGAAAAATCAAACCAAAAAGACAGAAATAGAGAATAAAAAAGAACAAAGGGCAAAAAAGTAAACTGGTAGAATTAAATCCAACCATCTAAACAATCACATTTAATATAAATAGTCTAAACAATTCAGTTAAAAAGAAGAGACTGTCAGATTAAATTCTAAAAATCAATATCCAACTATATCCTGCCTATAAGATATTGACCTCAAGTATAAAGAAACAAATAAATTAAAAGTAAAAGGATGGACACAACAATGTGAATGTACTTAATGCCACGAAACTGTACACTTTAAAAAGTCTTATGCATATTTTATCACAATAAAAAAAGATTTTAAAAAGTAAAAGGATGAAAAAAATATTTACCACAGTAATACTAATCAAAAGAAAGTTGGAGTAGCTATACTGATACTAGACAAAATAGATTTCAGAGCAAAAAATATTATTAGAGGCAAAAAGAGTCATTTCACAATCATAAAGGAATCAATTCATCAAGAGAACATACCAGTCTTAAATATCTATGCAACTAATAACAGATCTATCAAATACATTAAGCAAAAATTGATAGACTAGCAAACAGAAATATGCTTGACCGTGGAACACAGGGGTTAATCTACATATAACCTATAGTCGGCCTTCTGTATCCGTGGTTCCTCTGCTTCCACAGATTTAACCAACCAAGAATCATGTAGTACTACAGTATTTGCTATTGAAAACTATCCACATTATAAGTGGACCCACACAGTTCAAACCCATGTTGTTCAAGGGCCAACAGTAGATGATTCCACAATTACAGTCAATATCACCCCTCTCTCAATAATTGCCAGAACAAGTACTCGAACACTTAGTAAGAATACAGAAGACCTGAACAACACCATAAACTAACTTGACCTAATTGACATTTATATAACAGTTAACCAAACAGCAAAATAAAATACACATTTGTTTCAAATACACATAGAACATTTGCCAAGATAGACCATATCTTGATATCACTATATTTAAAAGGATTCAAATCATTTAAAAAAACATGTTGCCTGGGGGAGAATGATGTCAGGAACATGGCCGGGGGAGAATGATGTCAGGAAAATGGCCGAGTAAGACGTCACTTGATTGTATGCCCCCCATCAACAAAAACAACTTGGCATCCAACCACAGACAAAAGTGCCTTCTGTGGGGGCTGTGTGATCCAGCACCACACTCCAGGGACCCAGAAGAAGTCTTGTCAACCTGTGAGTCAGGAAATAGGCATACAGACCTCAATCCCAGCTGTGGACCCTGAAATGGCCCAGGAATGGGCTCCAGCTCCTCTCAGCCAAGGTCCAGGAGGCCCTGGGGAACACTGACTTAGACAATCACCCACAGAAAAGAGAGCCTTTGTGGAAGTCTAGGAGTTCAGTGGAGAAGTTCCAGCACAGTGTTTGAGCAAAAATATCCAAGAGTGGACACACTGAAGAGAGTAAGAGGAATGGTTTGACATACCAACGTCACCCCTCCCACAAGGGAGCACAGCTCAGTGCTAAGAGAATCCGTCTTGGCCCATGATTTCTCCCACAGTAAAAAGTGAAACCGTGTGAGTGGGTAGCCAGCTCCTCCAGCTGTGTGGGATGCTACCAAAGAGGAACATTTCTCTCTCACTTAATCATGAGCTGCATGACTGGGGTGGGGGGTGGGGAGCGTGAGAGGCTGAGAGAACAGCAGCCAGGGATTGGAATGAATGTAGTAAAGGGACATATATCCTATTAACCACATCATGGACTCCATCAATGGGCCCATTCACAAGACACTAGGCTTGTCCCATCTGCTGATTCCCCAACTGGACCAGGGGCACTGCCAGTTCTCCATAAGCTTCACTCACAAACACTCCCATTCTCCCATTCTGTGGCAGGTATGCACACTCCTGATGGTGGTGAGAGCAAGTTTTTGCATGCTCTCTAGTGAGCATGCTCAGAAAGCCATTCTGAATCTGTGGACTGGAGAGAGACCACAAATCTGAGCATTCAGCACTGCCCTTGGAAAAGCAGAAGGGAGGCTGTCAGTACTCAGCCTGGTGCTTTGCAGGACTGAGAGAAGGTTTACAAGCTTAAGAATTCTGCCACAGGAGGGAGCAAGAAATGTGGGACAGGGGTATCCAAGAAGGTTTGAGAGAGCCTCAGAATCCCTATCATGGCAGACAGTAGGAATTTCTCTCTGGAAGTCAGTCAGTTAAGACTAGAGGAAGTGAGTGCTACTTCAAATGCAAAGACAGCAAATGTAAGACTTCAAGGAATATGAAAAATCAAGGAAACAGGACACCAACAAAAGATAGCAATAGGGCTTCCCTGGTGGCGCAGTGGTTGAGAGTCCGCCTGCCGATGCAGGGGACACGGGTTCGTGCCCCGGTCCGGGAAGATCCCACATGCCGCGGAGCGGCTAGGCCCATGGCCTAGGAGCCATGGCCGCTGAGCCTGCGTGTCTGGAGCCTGTGCTCCACAACAGTGAGAGGCCCGTGTACCGCAAAAAAAAAAAAAAAAGGATAGCAATAAATTTCCAGTAACTGACTCCAAAGACATGGAGGTCTATGATTTGCCTAATAAAGAATTCAAAACAGTTGATTTAAGGAAGCTCAATAAGCTACAAGAACATACAGAAAGACAATTCAAAGAATTTAGGGAAAAAATTCACAAACAAAATGAGAAGTTAAACAAAGAGACAGAAATGATAAGAAACCAAACAAATTATGGAGCTGAAAAATACAGCTAAATGTATGAAATTATGAATGAAATAAAAAGTGCAACAGAGAGTATCAACAGCAGAATGGATTAAACAGAAGAAAGAATCTGTGAAGAGAAAACAGGACTTTTGAAATTATTGGGTCTGAGGAGAGCAAAGAAAAAAAAGAAAAAGAGTGAAGAAGGTACCATCAAGAGAAGCAGTCTGTGAACCTCTGGAGTCCAAGAAGGGAAAGAGAGGGAGAAGGGGGGCAGAAAGCATATTTAAAGAAATATTTAAAGAAATAATAGCTGAGAACTTCCCAAATATAGGGAAGGATTTGGCCATCCAAATTCATGACACTCATAGGTCCCCAAACAAATTCAACCCCAAAAGATCTAACCCAAAATACATTACAATAAAACTGTCAAAACTCAAAGACAAAAAAGAGAATCTCAAAAGCAACAAGAGAAGCCTATTACCTATAAGGGAACCCCCATAAGGCTTTTGGATTTTCAACAGAAACTTTACAGACCAGGAGACAGTGGGATGACATATTCAAGGTGCTGAAAGAAAAAAACTACCAACCAAGAATTTATTTGGCAAAGTTGTCCTTCGAAAATGAAGACAAAATACTTTCCCAGACAAACAAATGCTGAGGGAATTCATCTTTACTAGATCTGCCCTACAAGAAATGCTGAAAGGAATTCTGTAAGCTGAAATGAAAGGACACTAAATTAATAACACAAAAATATATGGAAATATACAACACACTGATAACATACATAGTAAAAATCAAAACACATGGTGATGTGCTAATCACTTATCTCTAATATAAAGACCGAAATAGTTTAGTAAACATATTTTTTAAACTATACCTACAATAATTTACTAATGAATACACAATACAAAGAGAGGCAAATTTTGACATCAGAAAAATAAAAGGAGAGGAATAAAAGGGTAGTTTTTATATGCAACTATCAGCATAAGATAGATTGTTACATCTATAAGATATTTTATGTAAACCTCATGTTAACCATAAAGCCAAACCCTACAGTTGATACACAAACATGAAGAGAAAGGAATCAAAGCATACCACCAGAGAAAATCATCAGTTCACAAAGGAAGACAGCAAGAGAGGAAGAAATGAACAAGGGCACTACAAAACAGCCAGAAAACAATTTAAAAGATGGCATTGGTAAGTCCCTTCCTATTAATAATCATTCTAAATGTAAATGGAGGGGCTTCCCTGGTGGCGCATTGGTTAAGAACCCACCTGCCAATGCAGAAGACACGGGTTCGAGCCCTGGTCCGGGAAGATCCCACATGCTGCGGAGCAACTAAGCCCATGCGCCACAACTACTGAGCCTGCACTCTAGAGCCTTCGAGCCACAGCTACTGAAGCCCACGCACCTAGAGCCCGCGCTCCACAAGAGAAGCCACTGCAATGAGAAGCCCATGTACCACAACAAAGAGTAGCCCCCGCTCGCCGCAACTAGAGAAAGCCCGCACACAGCAACGAAGACCCAAAGCAGCCACAAATAAATAAATAAATAAATAAAATTTTTAAAAATAAATAAATGTAAATGGATCAAATTCTCCAAACAAAAGACACAGAGTAGACAAATGGATTAAAAAAAATACAATACACAACTCTTTGCTGCCTACAAAAGACTCACTTAAGATTTAAGAACACAAAAAGAGAGCTATACTTAGGGTATAGGGTAGCTATACTTAGATGAAATAGACTTTAACTGAAAAGCAGCAACAAGAGGTAAAGAAGGTCATTATACCATGATAGATAGGTACATTCATCAAGAGGATATAACAATCATAAATATATATATACCCAACATTGGAACACCTAAATATATTAAACAAATACCGTCGTCCCTCGGTATCCATGGGAGATTGGTTCTAGGACTCATCTCAAAAACCAATATCCGAGTATGCCCAGTCCCACAGTTGGCTCTCTGTACTCATGGGTTCCACATCCAGAGATTCAACCAACCACAGATTACAAACTTAGTACACAATTCATGCTTGGTTGAATCTGTGAATGCAGAACCCGTGGATATGGAGGGCTGATTGTATATTTATTGAAAAAAATCTGCATAAAAGTAGACCTGTGCAGTTCAAATCCATGTGGTTCAAGGGTCAACTGTACTAACAGACCTGAAGAGAAAAACAGACAACAATTCAATAATAGTGGGAACTTCAGTACTGCACTTTCAACAATAGGTTATCCAGACTGAAAATCAGTAAGAAAACATTGGACATGAACTATACTTTAAGTATACTTTAGTACTTAACATACATATACAGAGCATTCCATCCAGAATACATTCTTCTCAAGTGCACAAAGAACATTCTCCAGGACAGATGTATGGTAGGCCATAAAACAAGTCTTAGCTAATTTAAGAGGACTGAAATCATACCAAGTATCTTTTCCAACTACAATGGTATGAAACTGGAAAGCAGTAACAGAGGGAAAGTTGGAAAACACACCATATGTGCAAATTAAAAAACACTCCTGAACAACCAATAGATCAAAGAAGATATAAAAAGAGAATTTTAAAACTATCTTGAAACAAACAAAAATGGAAACTCAACATACCAAAACTTAAGAGATGCAGGAGAAGCACTTCTGAGAAGGAAGTTTATAGTGATAAATGCATACATTAAGAAAACAAAAAGCTCTCCAATAAACAACTTAACTTTACCCCTAAAGGAACTAGAAAAAGAACGAACTAAGCTGAAGTTAGCAGAAAGAAGGAAATAACCAAGATCAGAGCAGAAATAAATGAGAGACAAGAAAAGAAAAAAAAATAGAAACAAACAGAATCAATAAAACCAAGTGGTTTTTTAAAAAGATATGCTAAATTGACAAACTTTTAGCTTACTAAGAAAAAAAGAGAGAAGATGTAAATAAAATTATAAATGAAAAAAGAGAAATTACAAATAATAACACAGAAATACAAAGGATCATAGAACTACTAAGATTAAATATATGCCAACAAACTGAATAACACAGAAGTGGATAAATTTCTAGAAACATTCATCTACCAAGACTGAATCATGAAGAAATAGAAAATCTGAACAGACCAATAACAACAAGCAAGGAGACTGAATGAGTAAACAAAAACCTCCCAACGAAGATGATTTCACTGGTGAATCAAACATTTAAAGAAGAATTAATGCTCTTCTCAAACTCTTGCAAAAATTAAAGAAAAAGGAATACTCTCAAACTCATAATTAGCAAACCAGATTCAACAGCACATTAAAAAGATCATACACTATGACCTAATAGGATTTATCCCTCAGATGCAAGGATGGTTCAGCATATGCAAATCAATAAATGTAATACACCACATTAATAGAATAAAAGATAAAAATTATATGATGATTTCAATAGATGCTGAAAAAGCATTTGACAAAATACAACCTCCCTGCATTATAAAAACTCTTCAGGGCTTCCCTGGTGGCACAGTGGTTGAGAGTCCGCCTGTTGATGCAGGGGACATGGGTTCGTACCCCCGTCTGGGAAGATCCCACATGCCGCAGAGCAGCTGGGCCCGTGAGCCATGGCCACTGAGCCTGCGCGTCAGGAGCCTGTGCTCCGCAACGGGAGAGGCCACAACAGTGAGAGGCCCGCGTACGGCAAAAAAAAAAGAATAATATGAAAATATGATACATTTGAGAACTAACTTAGGTGAAATAGATATTTAGAAAAATATACATTACTTAAATTGCCATCTAATAAGAACCTTCTTTTTGTATATAAACTGCATTTTTGGAGTGTGAATCTCTCAGGGATTTTTTTTTCTTTATATCCCTCACATTCCAGTTTCAACATGATGGTATTGCTCAGAGTATCAGACTCATGTCTTTCTTTAAATAAGGAAAATTCTCAACTCTTGCTTCTTCAGATTTTGTTTCTCCATCATATTCTTCATTCTACTTTTCTGGAACTACTATTAGACATTTGGTGGAATCTCTCAATCTATCCTCCAAGTCTCCCAACTGCTCTCTTTTTTTTCAATCTTTTGTCTCTTTATGCTACATTGTGGGTGAATTCCTCAGTAGTCTCCCCCAATTCATCAATTCTCTTTCTAGTTGTGTCAGGGCTAAAGTTCATCCCATCTACTGAGTTTATTATTTCTATGACTATACCTTTCATTTCCAAAATTTGTACCTGGCTCTTTTTCATGTAAAGCTGTTCCTGTTCCATTTCTGCATTTGGGGGCATTTTTAAATCTCATTTTTATCAATGTGATGCCTTTTCTTATCCCTTTGAATTTCTTGAACACGATTATTTCAGTCTTTGTCTGACTTTTCTATAAAATTAATCTCATCTGGAATGAATTTTTATTCACATTGTTGATTCTCTTTGCACTTGTTTTCCTTAATTATTTCAGTATTTTGTTTTGAAGGCTAATTCTGAGTGGACAGTTTTTTTGTCTTTGCATCCCCCCCTCCTCCATATGTGCTCCCCTTTCCCTCCACAGTGGTTCAGCAGTTTCCTCTGCTAGGATCCTATACCACCAGTCCAGGACCAAGCCTCACAAATGGTGATCTGGAGCACTACATTCTCTCCTCCCATCACTCCACAATCAATCAGTCCGATTCAATTTCTACTCTTGAAGGTTTACCTATCTTTTGTCCCTCAAAACCCCTAGCTCCATATAAGCTATGTTCCTGACACCGTGGTCTTTTTTCAGTCTCCTTTTATGAGAAGTACAACTCCACCTCCACCCCTGGCTTCACACAGTAAGCGTAGTTCTGGTCCCATCTCAAGTGGTAAAGCTTAGTCCCTATGACCCATAGGACCTAAATTCACTTTTTGTTTCCACACCAGAAGTGCTGCAGGACCATAGTTTCAATCCAGCTTATCGCTTTACGTTTTGTTCTCTTTCTGGTCAACAATATCCTCCCTGTAAGCCCAGCTATGACTCTTTTATTACCCTTTATTCTTTCAATGTGTTATCTGTCATTGACATTGTTTGGAGCAGAAGGCATACATAAACTGTGAGCTTAACTGCACCATTTAACAAGAAGGCACAGATGATTTCTTTATGATAAAAATTCTTGGCAAGAGACTCACTAGGTCAAAAGGTATGCTCTTTTAAAGGCTCTTGATTCAGATTGTGAAACTGCCCTCCAGGAAAACGGTATCCATTTCATCCCCTCAACAGACAATAACCATTTCTTCATATACTCAAATACCAGTTATTATCAAACTTTTAAATCTTTAGCAAGTTGATAAATGAAAAAACAAGTTCATCCTAATTTATATTTCTTTGATTGTTATTCAGGTTGAGTAACTTCTCATACATTAATTGCCATTTGCAGTAACTCTTTTGTGAAATGCTTGCTCATGTCTTTTGTCTTTTGTGTGTGTGTGTGTGTGTGTGTTTGGTTTTTTGTTTTTTGCTGTTCTAAATCTAAGAATCTAGACTTGTGTCCATGCAAAGACAATGAATCTGGGTCTTATGCAAGTTGATTAGTTAGAATTCATTTCTCCTTCTTTCTTTCATTATGAGCACCTTTCTAGCAAATTGATGCAAGAGAGGAGTTCACCTCTCTTGCATCAAGCTACAAAACTACATTTTCGAGCACTTTTTAAATGTTCTTCCTAAGACAGCACCTTTCCCTACACCTCATACTTTCCCAAGTATTCCACCAAGTTAGCATTCCTTGATCTCATAAACTACTCTTTGAGGCAAAATTTTTTTAAATAAGTAAAACCACAGGTATAAAAATATATACTTTAGCTCTTCAGATAATAATTTGAATATCAAGACTTATTTACCTTACCAACTTGATCTTAGGTTCCCACCTACAATGATCAATTTTAAGAATGTAGACCAAGTTTCAAAAGGGAAGAAAGTTTCCTGAAAAGAAAAATTTCTATAATAAAAAGCAGCTAAACAGGATCTAAAAAGAAATAAAGGTTGGGAATTGATTGGGGAATGGACTGGAACTTTGGGGGAAGGGCAGTTTACACATGTGAAGAATATAATATTAATATCAAAGCAATAAGTACCTTTAACAAAAGGTTGGGTTCTTCACTCAGAGTTAATGACTTAGAAGAATTCTAACGTCTTTGGACTTCATTTGGAGTAGCTGCCTTATACACTAAAATTTCCTTGAGCCACCTCCACATAGTCTACTGAAAACAGAGATAATCACTTACCCAAGATTCTTCCCCACAGTCAAAGTACTGCCCATAATTTTTTAAGTGAATACAAGAGCAAGGGCAATACCATTCCAAACCATAAGAGAGATAACAGATTAATTAAAACTCTTTCATTGACATTGTACCTTCATTCTAGCTCCAAGGACCTAATAATGGACCCCTTACATTTCCAAGAGGAGAAAAACTCTCCTCTTGGCCACACCTGTTTAGTTGAAAAAGTCAAATTCTCTCAATCATGTTTCAATCTTCAGGGAACTTTCCACCTGGAAATTTGATACCTTAGTAGTCTACTCCAAGGTCAGAGGACAGAGCTCTGAGATTTCACCACGTGTCCTGCCCAGCTTAGCATCGGTCTGATCAAACTAAGCACTTTCCTGCTAGCAGTCCAACTGTAAATAATAACACTTGAGACCAGTAGGATTTCTGACTTCTTTGTAATTTTACAAAGCTTTAACTATTAAACCATGATCAAACAACCTGCCATGGGAAAGCAGAATGTACATGGTGCTGCAGTAAAGACATCAGTAAGTGACCTCAGTGACTGTCCATTTAATTATCCTTAGCTCTCCACTGTCCCTCTCTGGATCTCTGTGGTTTCCACAGCCAGTGCTGCATAAACAAACATTAAACACTTCCCCTTGTGCAGCCACAACTGAATTATACAAGACATGATATAGTACTTTAACAACAACAACAATAGAAATCCCTTAGCTGGTGACACGGCTATAGAAACTATTAGTTTTGCCTAGCAGTGATGAAAAGGTAAAGGAAAAAATACCTAAAAGAATAAGTTATTTAATAACTATTTTATAGGTCTGTAATACAAAGTAGATATTTCTTTTTGCTTTCATTTATCCATTCCCAGGATACCAGAGAGTCAATACACACTCTTTATTATCAAAATTTCTTGATTGAGGTATTGAGCAAAACTGTGTACCTTCATCAGCATGCATGCATTTAATCTTATTTCAATATGTGCATTTTATGTTCACAAGTTTCCTTTTCCGATTATATCACTAAGGAGAAATTACCACTGGTGGCTTGTCTTGATAAAAAGTAAATAATAATTCTAATAAAGTTATTCTTCTTTTGCAAATACACTAAAGCTTGCAACCTAACCTAACCAACACATGTGTTAATTTCACTGTGCTGTAAAATATATATAAAACTCCAATTTGACATATAATAAGCAGAGGACCAGTCTTCCCACTTAGTTATTCCGATTTTAACTTCAGACATCAAGATACTTCTTTAAGTACTCTCCAAATACAAGACAAAAAAAGCGGGAGGCACAGTCTAAAATAACGGTTAAGAGCACAAGCTCTAAACCTTATTGGTTCAAATCTTGACCCTGCTAATTACTAGCTGTGTGACCTTAAGTTGCTTAACCTCTCTGTGCCTCAGTGTCCCCATCTACAAAACAGATATAGTAATTGTACCTACGTCACAAGGTTGTTATGAAGATTAAATTAAATGGGTTATTATTTGTAAAGAAACAAATGTGTGTGCAATTCCTTGTAGAAAATAAACACTATATAAGTGTTTGATACATTTTATTAATTTTACATGTTAATAAAAGTTTAAAAATAGACTAAAGGGCTTCCCTGGTGGCGCAGTGGTTGGGAGTCCGTCTGCCGATGCAAGGGACACGGGTTCGTGTCCCGGCCCGGGAAGATCCCACATGCCGCGGAGCGGCTGGGCCCATGAGCCATGGCCGCTGAGCCTGTGCGTCCGGAGCCTGTGCTCCGCAACGGGAGAGGGCACAACAGTGAAAGGCCCGCATACCGCAAAAAAAAAAAAAAAAAAAAAAAGACTAAAAAGGCCAACAGTTTTGCCTGTCCTCATGGTCCCATTCTTTCCTGCTTTCCTTGGGGTCATGTGCCTGTCCTCATGGTCCCATTCCTTCCTGCTTTCCTTGGGGTCACATGCCTGTCTTCACAGTTCTGTTTTATATCCTCAAGCAACCTCTGCCTCTCCACAGGTCTCTTCTCTTCATCCTTTGTGCTTACATTATCTCAGACTTAAAAAAAAACCAATCCTGCCACCCTAAGAAATTGCTAATTAATTAGCTAATTAATTAATTAAACCCTTCCTTGGCTTTTCCTACTTCCCACCCCGGCTACCATCCCAATGCGTTCTTTTTTTCCCTACCAAACTTCCTGAAGAACCATTTAAGATACATGACCCAAGTTCTCACTCTCTCATTTTGCCCTAACACCCATTATGACCTAGCTTCTACCACTGTTATTCTACTAAAACGATTCTTCCCAAGATCAGTGACCAACTCCTCTAGCTAAAATGCAGCCTCATCCTCTCAGTCATTTGGGAAGCATTGGGCATGGTTAGGTACATGCATTCCTTTCTCAAAATCCTCTTTTCCCTTGGTTTCTATAAAATCTCCTCCCTTTTATTCCTCTAGCCTAGGCTCCCTCCTTCTCAGTCTCTGTTTCAGGTCTTTCTTCCTCTGCTCTGAGTAGCAGACATCCCCTACCCTTCTCCTTCTTCCTCCTCAACAAAACATTCTTCCTTTAGGCAATCTCATCTTCTTAAAATGGGTTCATTACAGATAACGCTCAAATCCTCATCTCTAACCCAAACCTACATCAAATTATCTCCAGGATATCACAACATGAAAGTCCCCACCAGCACCCGAGATTCCATAAGCTCAAAATCAAAGTCAACGTTTTCCTTTCCTAACTTCCTGAAGTCTGTTTCTCCTGTTTTTCATCTTAATGTCAGCACCAGCCAGACTGAAAATGTTGGAGTTCTGTTCCCCTGCTTCTTCTCACTCATTTCATTCATGGTTACTGACTGTAACAGGCATGTTAACTTTTAATCACTACAAAAGTCTTATGAGGATGAAGCAGATATCATTTCCCCCATTTTAAAGAAGTGAAAACCAAGACTTAGACAAAATACCTGGTTCAAGATCTCAAAGCTAGTAAAAGTCAAAGCCAGGATTTGAATTCACATGTTTATCTACTAAGCCCAGGCTGCATAATACAGTACACTGGGAATATTTATTTAAACTTAAAAATGCACATTCCAACCACTGCCTCTACTGAGAGCCAGATCCCAAGGAGATAATAGTGATCATGTCAGATCTATCAAGACAGATATTCCTGCCATCATGGAACCCAACACATGGTAGAAGTATCAGAAAATTAAACAAGCAAACTATAATCAAATGCAGGAAGTCCTATGATACAGAATGCATAGACGACAGCACCTAACTTAAAAGATAGGAAACAGAGCTCTAGGGGAAGGCTTGCCAGAAGTAACATCTGAGCTGAGAACCAAAACACCAGTAGGTGTTAGGCAAGCAGAGGGAAAGGTGGTCAAAAGCGTCCCAGTGATAAGGGCTATTACCAATAGAAATAAATAAATAACAAGTGTTGGCATGAGTGTAGAGAAACCAAAACCCTTGTACGCTGTTGGTGGGAATGTAAAATGGTGCAGGTGGTGATGGAAAACAGTCTGGCCATTCCTCAAAAGATTAAAAATTCAATAACCATATTATCCAGCAATTCCATTTCTGGGTATACACCCAAAAGAACTGAGAACTGGGTTTCAAAGAGATTTTTGGACACTAATTTTCATAGCAGCATTATTCACAACAGCCAAAAGACGGAGGCAACCCAAGTATCCATCAATAGATGAATGGATAAATAAAATGTGATATATTCATACAATAGAATATTATTCGTCCTTAAAAAGTTAGGAAATTCTGATACTACTATAACAGGAATGACCCTTGAGGAACATTATGCTAAGTGAAATAAGCCATTCCAAAAGGACAACTGTTTCTTATATGAGGTACCTGGAAGAGTCTCAACTCATAGAGACAGAAAATAGAATGGTCATTTCCAGGGGCTGGGAAGAGGGGGGAATTGAGAGTTAGTATTTAATGGGTACAGAGTTTCTGTGTGGGATGATGAAAAAGTTCTGGAGATGGATGGTGGTGATGGTTGCACAAGAATGCTAATGAACTTAATGCCACTGCACTGTCCACCTAAAAATGGTTAAGATGGTTAATTTTATGTTATCTATATTTTACCACAATTTTTTAAAAGTGTTCCAGATACTATGAAAAGTACGTGTGAAGGTCAGAAAGCAAAAAAAACAAAAAAACAAAAAAACAAGAACATGGAGAATCTGAAGAAATCAAAAAGTTCAGGAAGGCTGGGGAAAAAAAGACCAAAAACACACATTTTCGGTTGACATGATTTCTAAACTAGATATGATCTTAAGCATCTGAGGCCACATACTGTTCTCCAAATAGAGCAACCACATATGATTTTTCACATCATGGAATTAGGCCAGAAAAAAAAAATGTTAACAATTGCTTAATCAGAAATGAGAGCCTTCTCGAGCTTCAAAGTTAGGAAACTTTCATCAAATTCCAAGAGCCTGTAAAGTTTTTCTAGGCTGCGGGTACAGAGGAATCATACTCACATGAAGTCTAAACCACAAAGAGTCTTAGGGCTTCATCACAGCTCTCTGAAAAGACAAGTAGTACTTGTTGCTTTTGGAGAACAACCTAGCTCATGGGGCAGAGTAGGGGGAAGGCTTTTGCCTGTGTTCTCTGAACATTTTGTAGATCTTGAGCTTACTTTACAGATCATTACAGCTCTGCCTGCGAGTAGGATTACACACAAGGTTATGCCAATGGTTCCATTTTCAGGGTATCTCTCTCATCCGTAAAATTCAATTCAGGCTTAAAGCTGGCACACAAAGTCCTGGCTCAGAGAATATCTTTATTTATGTAGTATGTAAATGAGCATAGACGTAGTCATATATTTGTATGTATGTAAATAAGCATACACACACATACACACATACAAAAAACAAATAGTAATGAACAATTTTTAAAGTGCACAGCTCTAACAGATTTTAAGATCCTTTCATCACTGCAATATATTACAGCTTTACAAATGTACTACAGTCTTAAACCAAAATGTTTCATTTCCAAAATGAAATCTGGCTTGTGATTAATTTATTCCAGTACCTAGTTCTTATTACTTACTCAATAGGCTTGAATAGGAAAATACAATGGTATTTGCACACTGACTGAGAGAGCACAGTGTATGAACAAGTAAGAGACACATGCCCGAGCTCTCCCTACTCCCCGGGAGGTAACTGCCTCCGTGAGACTGAAGAAGCATCCAGTACCAAGTATATTCCAGGAAGACAGGGAAATGGAGGTAGAGGGTGAACGAGAATAAGGTCAATTTTGTATCAAAAGCAGAACAGCATGTAGCCCAAGAGGTAAAAGGAGGTCGAGAGTAAAGAAAGAGCAAAGATGAAACAAAGAATTTACAAACTTTAGTTAAGGTTTAAATTGGAAGAAGACCCATCAGATTATAATTTCCTAAACTCAGGAATCTGTACAGTTGACTCTAATTCGGTGCACATATTCTATAAATGTTGACAGAACGTCACTTGAGGGAAGGAAACGTGACCCACTTTGCTACTTGTTGATCTTCACGCCAATCCTGCTAACTCTCAACAAAAGCATGGCATTTCCGAATACCCACAATTTATGGTTAAGGGAAGCAAGGAGACTCAAGTGGGACAGGAAGCAGAGGGGCCAGCCCTAGAATTACCCAATCACACGGAATCAGCGTAACACATATCTGGATTTGCTCTGTCATAAACCAGCAACAATGAATAATTCAGTGTCCTTGACTGGTCTGAACCTTCACCACTCAACTATGGAGTCCAGACTCAACGGTCTTCTCTCTGATATCTTATTTTTTGGCTTGACTGAACTATAATTTCACTTGACTCACCTAGTCTGCTAGGGACACACTATACAGACTTAGACTTAAGATGAAAGATGTTTATATGATTAGTTAATATGCCAGACTTGCAGATGAACTAAAAGAGGGGGAAGAAGAAAAACTCAAAAGCGTAGGAAAAAACTCTCACCTGCCAACATAGCATTAGTCTCATCCATTCTTATCAATGTCATTTCCCTTTCTGTTCAACATTAGGTCTCAAATTTAATCCGCTGAAACTATATGAGTCAGCCTGAAATGAACGATGAGGTTTGCATGAAATCTAACACAAAAGAAAGTTAATTTTGTTTTTAAAATTCTACTTGCTCTGTTTTCCTTGGGCCAACAGGTACATGTATACTTAATGTTTAATGTCAGGCAAACCCTTAGTTTCCTTATCTGTAAAATGTGTGGTAGTAGATGACCTCTATCTGGGATTGCTTCTGGGGTGATTTTTATGACCACCAAAATCAAAATTAGCTAGCAAATACTGGTTGCATCTTCCATTAAGAGGAACCCCTTGTCTTGCTTTGCCTCTTCCAACAACATTAGGGCTGTTTTCACCTTTACCCTTTGATCCATAAGGTGATGGTGTGAATTTCAAGCTTTTCCACAAAGACATGCAAGTTGTAAAGCAAAGGCTGCTGCCCTGGAAACTGAAGGTGCGTGATTCTTATGAGGATGATATTTCTAAAGAACCAGTGCACAAGTTACACTCAGCCTCTCTGCCACTTTATGTTCCAACATTAGGTCAGGAAGAACCGGCTTCAAGTTAATGGTTTCAGAGTACCAGCTATTAGCATTTCAGTTTGCTTTTATGTTCTCCCCCTCCGTTTCTGACTGTTACCTATTAAAACTTCACAGTAACAGAGACTATCCAAGTGGATCACTGAATTCACAGCCGTCAAAAAGAATCCAGAGGAATAAATCAGACATTCCAAATGCATAACCGATGTCTGTGTTTATAAGAGAGCACATTATCTCATAAACTAGATTTGAGATAATCTCTTCTGAATCCTATTTCCTTCAAGAACCAGAGTTGAATTTTCTGATTTTATTTTCATTATGCTCTGATCTGCCAAAAGATACACAGTGTGTGTTGCCGTTCTTCCTTGAATCCACGCTGTCAAAAATGCCTGGACCCGCAGAACCATAGCTGCGTACCACCCTGAGCAACACACACGGCTTGCTTTCTCCTCTCCTAGGGCTCTCCATACTTCAAAAACAGTTGTTTTCTCATTTATGGCAATAATAATCCCATAATCCAACAAATGCTTTTTAAAGAATGTTCAGCATGAAAAGGAATGTGTGTCTCTGTGTGTGCCAACTTTCTCATGCAACTCTCTGAGACCGCTGACCAATTTTCTCTATTGCAAAAATACATTCCAAATCCACCCACTTCTCTCCATTTCCACTGTTACGCCCCTGGGGCAAGCCACCACCACCTCACGCCGACCACGCTCCAAGAGCCTCCTCCTGGTCTTCCTCTGGTTCCCGGCCTATGGTCTATTCTCCACAGCACTCAGAGCCACCTCTTCAAAAAAAATAGATCAGATCAGATCATTCCCTCCCTTAAAATCGTCTAGTTTCTTCATGGGCTCCCAGTACACACAGAAAAAAATCCAAACCCCTCATCGCGATACAGCCCCTGCCTATGTTTCCATGCCATCGCAAGCCTCCCCTCGTTCACTATTCACCAGTCATCAGGTCTCCCTCCTGTTCCTTAAACACTTTTCCTCCCCGGCTTTGCGAGACTGTCTCTCTCTCATCAGTCTCTTCCCAAACCAGCCCACTCCCGGCCAGCCTATCAAAAACAGCATCCTCACTCCAGGCACTATCTATCATATATTCTGTTTATTTATTTGTGCTTATTTTTTGTCTGTCTCTCCCACTAGACTGTAAGCTCCATGAAAGCAGAGATCAAGTCTATCTTCCTTTCTTCCTTCATTCAGGACAGATCTTCCTCAACTTATGATGGAAGTATATCCTGATAAAGCCATTGGTTAAGCTGAAAACATCATGTCAAAAACGCATTTAATACACCTAACCTACCAAACGTCATAGCTTAGCCCATCTTAAATGTGCTCAGAAAACACATTAGCCTACAGTTGAGCAAAATCATCTAACACAAAGCCTGTTTTATAATAGTGTTGAATATCTCATGTCATTTATTGAATATTGTACTGAAAGTGAAAAACAGAATGGCTGTCTGGGTACAGGACGGTTGTAAGTGTATCGTGATTGCGTGGCTGACTGCGAGCTGCCCAGCATCACAAGAGAGGATCGTACCACATATGGCTAACCTGGGAAAAGATCCAAGTTCAAACTTCGAAGTATAGTTTCTACTGAATGTGTATGGCTTTCACACCATCGTCAAGTCAAAAAATCGTACGTTGAACCACCGTAAGTTGGGGACCATCTGTAATTATTTTTTATCTATTTTGTGCAAGGCTAGGTTACTACTAGTAAACCAATGAGGCAAAAATCCCTTTCCTTATATGCTGCCATCCTGCCTTGTTTATCACTGTATACCCAGTACAAGGTGGGCACTCAACAAATATTTATTGAATGAATGAAACATTGCAGTCATGTGATCCTCAAGTTGTACTGCTGTGCTTTACTATGCCTTTTAAAAGTATTTTCATTAAGCCAATCAAGTTACCAATGAATGAAATCTATTGAGACTGGTCATATATACATATAAGTAAAACACAGACGATGATAATGTCAAAAATCTTAGCTCTGACATAGGTATTTAGAGCTGAGTGTTGTCCAAAGGCTACTTAATATGTACCAATCCTAGAAGAAGAAACTTTGCTTACCAATCCTACCCTCTTTTACAGTTTCTCATCAATCACAACCTCTCTTCACTTCTCTGCGCCACCCCACCCTGACAGAGAGAAGCGAACTAAGTTAACAGTTTTGAAACAGTTTTGATATGCGTGAACATATCTACAATTTCTGAATTCTAACTCCAAATATAGTCTAATTCTTCTTTCTTTAGTTTGATTTTGCTTTTTAACATAAGGAAAATCATTTATCTACTCCATGGCTGGTGATGAAACCCCCTTGGCAATTACCTGTTAGATTTGTCACACCCAATTTACCACTTCCAGCAATTATAATAAGTAGAGCCCAAATGTGAAATCATTTAAGCTTCCTCTCCTTTTGGCTGGTAGGATGCCCGGAGTCCCACCCAGAGGAGCCTATCACTGCCAACACCTTGACAGCTCACCTATTTTCAGGTCTGCTGAGATAGGACTGCCAAGTCAAGGAAGAGGAATCCTGGAAAACCACAAATGCAGCTCCCTTGTTCCACAAAAAAAGGATTTACTCTTGAACACCTCCATGTAACCAACGCATGCTCTATTTATATGCTGGCACCTAGTCAAAGAGATAACCCCCATACGTGAAAAGACACAAGGAGAGTCAAATGGGGCTATTACCAGTTCAGGGATTATTTGTTTGATGTCTACATTCATTTGTCTACATGACTTCAAGGAGTTTTCAGAGTGTAAGTGTTCAGACAGCAAACACACGATCTGACTGTTCCAGAGGCCCCTAGAACAGAAGCATGTACTGAAAAGAACATACAAATCTTTGAGGAAGAGGAAATGTGATTAATGTAGAATATCAGGTCTGGGTTCTAAGACAAGTACTCATATTTACCTGTAAAGCAGAGGTATCTAGCTAGATTGGCTGCTCATTTCAACTGCCTACGGAGTTACTGTTTTTCTGTACAGCTTCCAAGGCCCCAGCCCAAAGGGACAGGGTCTGGGTACCTCTGTGTGTGTGTTATTTCTGAGATAAACTGATGATCTACCATACTTAGAAACTACTGATCTATAGAACCTAAAACGTGAACTCAAATATCATCAGAAGCCAGGCAGTTTAATGAGCAAAGCAGGTGAGTAAAAGACACAGGAAATAATGGAGCATGCATTCAAATTATATGCAGGAAAAAAAATATATTGCGGGCCAAATTTGGTTTGCTGCTCTTGACTTTGTTATTTCTGTATTTAGATTATAACTTCTTGAAGCTAGGCACCGTATCTCATTCATTCCTGGGCCTGTTAGTGTCTGACATACAGTAGGTTCAATCAATGTTTGTTAAATTACTGATGAAAATGAGGTGAAATCCCAACTCTTCTGATATTATTAAAAGAACTGCCAGGAAAACTCCTTATTCATTCATCCAACCAAAACTGATCACACATCTATCTACTATGTATATAAGGCTCTAAGGATACTGAATTGAGTAAGATAGACAAGATTCCTGTCCATGTGGGGTTGATGTTTGCGGCAGAAGGAGAAAGAGAGAGGGAATAGACATTCGTAAATAAGGCAATTTCAGACAGTGATGTTACTCAGCATTAACATGGCTGCATTTAGTCTCAAAGGTTGTTAAACCACACGGAAGACAGTGGAGGGTACTGGTTTCAGAGGAGGTGAAGAATATCCTCTTGATGGGGGTAGAGGACGAATTTAGGTGGGAGGTTTCATGCCCTGACCTCTGCCACCACACCAGTTGACTGACCTTGGACAAATCACTTAATCGATCTGGAGGAATTAGATTAAATGGTCTCTAAGAGTTTCTAGCCCTGTGATTTTATATTCTACATTCTGCGTATGAGCAAAATTTCACATACTGTGATGGTCAGGCCCAATGTAGTGTCCAAACACTTTCAGGTACCACCCCTCAAGGGTTGGCTCATGATATTTACACATTATTATAAATCAAAGATATTTTCTAAGCGTTTCCTGACTCCACCTCTACAGTTTACCTAAGGCAAAAACCACAAGCTCAGATATTTATTGCCACAGTGCAGTGGCTACTGGCATGCCCAGACGAAGTTATGAAGCTGGCACTATCGCCGGCCCTGGGGCAAAGGAAACCAAATATCAAGCTCAAGGTGATTAAGCAATTCAGAAATTAGTTAAATTCCCTCATTCAACAAACATTAATAAGAGACCGCAGGAAGCAAACTGGTCTGGTTCCTAAGGAAAAAAAGCAAGCGCTGTGTGCGCACACACACACTCCTCCCATAACCATAAGGACCCTGGTCTGCTGCAGACATGCTTCACCTGGGTTTCAAAGGCTCCATGAACCCTACGAAATTAAATGCCAAATTTGGGGTGTATGGGCATATTTCTAAGGAGAAAATCCATAGCTTTTATTAAATTCTCAAAAGGGTCGATGATCCATACTGAAGGAGGACACAAGACACTTGAGGCAAGGTCTCTGAGTTGTCAGGCAAATCCCCTTTATATAAACAAGGAAACTGAGGTTTAGAGAAGTTAACGTGCCAAGACGCAGCCCAGAAGTGGCCCAGCAGAAACCTGAACCTTGATCTGACCGTGGCCAAAGTCTGTATTTTTTCCTGCGTGTCATGCACTCTCACACTGTTTTCATAGCTTACCAAAAATAAAAATAAATAGAAAAAAGCTGTTTAAAAGAATGAGTCAGTGAAGCCCCCAAGGACCGTCATCATGTTCTGTCAGGGGCAAAGGCAGAGTCAAGCCCACAATTTCCTAGAAGCTGCAGAAGCCAACATTGCCATTTCTCAACTTCTGCTTCCACCCCACTAGGATAAGATGACAAAAGAAGTACAAGAGCCCAAAGGAGGGCTTTATGATTTCAGAGATTCTTTCCCTGAACAAGTCAAAGCACATGAATCTCCTCAGGCAGTCCAATCCCAAGGTCACTGTCTTGCACATCCCGAAGGCAGGAGTCGGGTAACTTTTATCCACCCCTTGAATTTGGTGGGTTTGTGTGTATCGCACCTTCTGAACTTTCCTCTGGGTTTAACTCTTGGCCTTGACCCCTCATATTCACAGAAACGGTTGTTTTCATTTCATGAGTCATATCAGGATGTATAAAAAGGCAACCTGAAAATCATGTATCAAACATGACAGAATGTGGAGGAAAGAAATATACACGAATGTATTTTGGTGTAATGGATAGAACGTGGTCTATGGAATCAGGATTAACCTTGGGTAAGTAACTTTACCTGTCAGAACCCTGATTATACAATTTCTAAAATAGGGATAATGATGTTTCAGATTTTAATAACCAACAAATTTTTGGTGAGTGCCTACTTGTGCCATGCACTGTCCTAAGCTCTAGGGGTACATTTGCAAATGTAACAGATAAGGTTCCTTCCTTCATAAAGTGTATATTCTAGGTGGAAGAGAAAAATAGCCAAATAAATAAATAAGAAAATATAAAATCATTTTAATAACACTAATCACATTAAAATAATAATAGCTCACGGTTCTTGAGCATATACAATGTGTCAGAAACTATTATGTCTTGACTTATTTAATTCTCATAATGGAGGGACATAAGATTATTATATCCATTTTCTAGAGGAGAAGACTAAAAGGTTACGTAACTTGCCCCAAATCACACAGCCAGTGAGTGGCAGGGCCAACCAAGACTGAAACCCAGACCATCTGACAGCAGCAAAACCTCATTCTACACCTACACCAGGTAAATTAATGCAAATAAAATGCATGACACAAATAGAGGGAAGTTGCTGTAGCTTGGCTGGTCAGAGAAGCTACGCTGAGCAGATGTCAGTTTAGGTAAGACACAAGTCACAAAAAGAAGCCAGGCCCAGAGTAAAGATCTAAAGAGAGTGTTCCAAGCAGGAAGAACAGCTGGTGCAAAGGCCCTGAGGAACAACCAGCCTGGGACAGAAAGAAGCCCAGCGGGTCTGAGCACAGTGGACGAGTTTGGGGAGTGTGGTAGATGAGTTCTCAGATACACGCAGAAGACAGATGGCGTGGGGCGTTGTCGGCCAGAACACAAAGATTTCACTCTGTGTGCAATGGGGAGTCACGGAAGGGCTTTAAGTGGGGAGGTGACACAATCTGATTTACATTTTTAAAGTCTGAGTCCAACTGATGTGTGGAGAAGGAGAAGGCTGTGCAAAGTTGAAGTGGGGAGACCAGTTTGGGGGTATGGAAGTCCAAGCAAGAGATAAATGATGACTTGATCTATAGTAGTAATCATAAAGGTGGAAAAAGCACACAAGCTCAGGATGTATCAGAGAGACGCCATGAGGATTAGATGAAGATGGACAGAACACCTAGTAGAGTATCAGACACACAGCAGACATTTACATACGTTAATTACCTTCCCTGTCTAACAGTAATGAGTAAGAGGCTTGGGATAAAACTATAAATCATACCCCAAATGACTAAGCCTCCCTGATACCCCCGTCCCAATTTCTCCAAAGAAGCCCATAGCTCAGAGAGTACCCTGGGAATGCACCAAGTTCCAAACACAATGGAGAATTGATCTATTAAAGGAGCTGGACTGTTAAATTAAAACCGTTTCTGTGTGCCAAGCTGAAACACAAAGGAACTAGTCTTCTTCAACAATAAAGACCAGTTAAGAGGAGACTCCAGTTACACAATCTCCTCCTCTTCACCGTGAGGCACTTAGACGGAATTTTTTTTAATAGAAAAGACAAACTCTTGAGTAAATGTAATAATTGTCTCAATAATGTGCCCCAACCACCCAAGAAGTTAAAAAAAAAAAAAAAAAAAAGGAAAAAAAAGAACCTGGAAAATTGGGATTCTTCTATTACAGGATCGGTTCATTGCTGTCTCAAGTGTAGGCTATATTCACCCCAGCGACGGGATGATGCTATTTTGGAGATCTGACAGCCTGATAGCAATTCAAGAAGCAGAAAGATTACCTTCCAAGTATTAAAAAAAAAAAAGAAAGAAAAGAAAGAAGCAAACAAGCTAATACAACAATCAGAAGCTTGTCAGTGAGGTCAACTGACTGAAATAATTTTCAGATGTTGCCCAAAATAGGTTCTTTTTAGAGAAGCCTTGACTCAAAAATGTCCCAAACAGGCAGTCCTATGGTGATCTCAGTCATCTCAAACATAGCGCTTAGTATATATTTTTCTCTAACAACAACAAAAACCACGACCAACTGACCTAAGGTAAACATTACTAATGACCGAAAATAGAGAATCTCCCTGCGCTTCCTAAACTCAAAAAACTCAAGCTCCAGAATTAAACCCTCAGCTGAAAGCAAGCCCAGAAGAGGAGAGAAATTTTCTCCTCTGCATTGCCTCACTCAGGCAAAGCTCCAGAGTGGAGAAGAAATTAGCCTTGAAGCTAAAACCCATAAAATGGGACTTCCCTGGTGGCGCAGTGGTTGAGAATCCGCCTGCCAATGCAGGAGACACGGGTTCGAACCCTGGTCCAGGAGGATCCCACATGCCACGGAGCAACTAAGCCCACGCGTCCTAGAGCCCGTGTTCCGCAGCAAGAGAAGCCACCGCAATGAGAAGCCCGTGCACCGCAACGAGGAGTAGCCCCCGCTCGCTGCCAACTAGAGAAAGCCGGCACGCAGCAACAAAGACCCAGTGCAGCCAAAAACAAATAAATTAATTTAAAAAAATTAATGAAGTGAGCCTGTCATTTCAACTGGCCATATTTGCTGCCAATGATGAAATTTGAGTTTTCAAGCAAAAATTGGAAATTTTGAAAATCTGTATTTCTCACCTTGCTCTTGACAACTTCCAAATACTTAAAGACTTTTCTGATAAGATCAGTGGTGATATTAATGAATGTGACTTTTGACATTGTATAATGAAATGTGTCCACATGTGCAAGATCTGCATAATTTAGTGAACCAGTAATTCTCCAACCGACTAAAGCCTGATGTTACAAAATCATGCATGAGTAAGAGATCCATCCAAAGTGTGAAATAGATCAACAGGCAATATAACAGAGGAGGAAAAGATAATTGATATGGTCTCAGACTCTACGCTGCAAATAACCTTTAAGAAACTATGACTTGTTGAATTTTGGTGTAATATAAAAGAAGAATATTTACATTTCATAGCTGAAGAAGCAGTTAATATACTCCCCTTTCCATCAGTGTCTGTGTAAGGCTGGATTTTGTTCATATACTTCAACCAAACCAACACACTGCAACAAAATACACCTAATGAGAAGCCAGCTTCTATTAAGCTAGACATTAAAGAGATTTGCAAAAATATAAAACAATGCCACTCTTCTTGCTAATTTTTTGTATTGGAAATATGTATTTTTCATTAAAATATTATTTAGGTTAATGTGGTGGATTTTTTTTGCTATTTTTAATGAATTAATAAATATGTCTATATTTTTCAATTTTAGTTCCTGATATGGTAAATATCAATAGATATAGCCCATGTAAACAAAAGCTTTTTGGGGTCTTCAATAATTTTTAGGAGTAAAGTCAGCCCTCCATATCCATGGGTTCTGCATCTGCAGATTCAACCACAGATCAAAAACGTTCAGGGGGAGAAAAATTCCAGAAAGTTCCAAAAAGCAAAATTTGTAAGTTATATACAAAACCTATGCCATTTTATATAAAGACTTGAGCATCCTTGGATTTTGGTACCTGCAGGGGGCCCTGGAGCCAATCCCCCACAGATACTGAGGGGCGACTATATAAGTCTAAAAGGCTCCTGAAGCCAGTAAGTTAAGAATTTTTGGCTTAGAACAAATATATAATAGCTACCTTTTTCACACACACGCCCTGCACAAACAACAAGCAGAAAGAAGACAAACTGAATTTCTTTGGACTCTATTGTGCAATTTACTTAAGGCCCATGGGCCTTGCTAATTTGCATGTCTGATTTACTTCAAATCCTTTCCTCCTCCTCCTCTCTGGCAAGAAACCACAGATAAATTCCATTGCTATTTCACAACCCCCTGTTAAGCAAACTGCCATGCAGTGGTATAGACATGGAGCTCATCCAGCCTGGCAAACAGGGAGAAAGAGCTCCAGGGCTTTCCAGCCAAGGGCCCTTTTCAAACATTAAATCCACAAAACACGGCATTAGCTTGCTCAAAGCAAATAGTTAATTTGTCCTTTCACAGGAAATCAAAAGGACAAAATCACACAGCTAGAGCACTGCTTCAGCCCCCGCACTAACCCTTCACCATCCCCCTTTTCCCAGGCAAGTAAATGTCTAAACCATGAAGAATCAACAAGTCAATCAATCCATAACAAATATTTATACTGTCTACATGGAAAAAAAAAAAAAAAAGAGGATATATATGGTCACAAAAAGAAAACTATCAATACCGGTAAAAAAAAAAAACACAAAACACAAAAAAAACCAAGTAAACTGTGCTATGTAAGAGTGAAGAAAGGACAAAAAATAAATTAAAAAAATACGCACCAACACGACCAAGGGCATGAACAAATGGGAAGAGGAAAGCAGAAAATTAAATACAGGTACTAAAGGGAGCAAAGCTGAAAAATTACTAAAGGACAGGATTCTCAGACATCAGTAATTGGACCTTTTGGCTAAAATGCCATTTCAACAGGGGAAAAATGGAAGATGACATTAGAATGATAGACTGTACCCAGATTATGGAAGGTCCTGAAAGTCAGGCTAGCTGGTCTATCCTACATGTAATGAGGAGCCTCAAAAAGGCTTTTGAGAAGGACAGGAACACAGTGGAAGTGTGCTATTTTATTTGCTGTTTTGTTTTTTAAACGTTAATCTATTAATAATACGGTCCAGTTAAAAGGAACCAAGACAAGAGGCTGGGGGGCCAGATAAGGAGACTAAAAAGCACAGACAGACATGAGCTGGGCTTTGAACAAGGAGATGGCAATGGAAATGAAAAAGCACCAAGAGCTACATCGAGGTAGGTCAATCTGGAACCTAATCTGGTGCCAAGAGTGTAAAAAAAGGTGGGACCATACACAGAAATAAAGAAGTCAAGGTCACTAACAACACATCTACTGAAGGCCTACTAAACTTCTTGCTGTGCTAGGCTATAAATGAAATACTGAGTTGGAGGTAAAGATATGAGATTTTAAACATGCCGAGGGAGAGGGGTATGGATATGATGGACTGGACTGGCACTCAGCAGCCTTCCAATCTCCTATCATGGTGCCTTCCTATGCTGCAGAGGATGGAAAGCTAAAAACTACATTTCCCCTTTGCAGCCAGGGGTTCTGGATGAGGATATGGCTCTACCAGTTACAAGGCTCCATATGAGATTTAGAAGGCAGAAATAAAATGGAGGCCACCTTCTTGCTTTGACTCTTTCTGTAGGCTGCATAGTCGTGGACACATTGAAGGTTTCTGCAACAGCATTCCAGGATCTGGCCAATAGCTTTGAGGTTATCCAATGGCTTCCTGATCCCTGGCCTTCTTGAGTGTGACAGATTAGCAGTCCACCTGGTAGGCCAGTCTGTTTCAGAAGGCCACCTCCAGAGGTTCAGCCTTCCATTTCTCCGGTCCTCTCAATGACTTTGTAAGAATCTATTTCCCTATCTTACATGATTTCTGCTTCCTGCAACTAAATGCAGACACATAAGTGGGTTTAAATAAGGGCAGAGCAACTAAGTGAAAGTATTTGATACATAGTTTTAAAAATGTAAGTAAAACGTGGGAACAAAGCCAGGCAGAGCATAGAAAATAGGTATTACCTGCACAGATGCAGCAGTCAGAGACCCCAGACTATGTTAATCCAGTCTCTAAGATTTCCACAACTCATCTTGGGAATCAACAAAGAAAAATCCTCTTAGCTTTCTTAAGGAATTATATCAACATCTTACATTTATCTGGAGCTTCGAATATGAGTAAAGGCATTTTGAAGAGTTTTCACTTCATTTTACCTGGCAAAGGATACCAAAAGGTTGGGTAACATCATCTTAATTTTAAAAAATGAGAGAACCAAAGCACAGAGAAGGTAAACAATCTGCCTAAGGTCAGAGAGGTGGTAAGTTATTGGTCCAACTAAAGTATTTCCTGCTTTAAACCTATTTTCTCTTGTTTGGTCTTCTGTCAGTTAACTCTAACCATGTCTTAAAGTAAATGTTAAAATTGTTGGTGTAGAAATATTAGGAGGCTAAGAGGGCTTGTAAAACCGCAGAGAATTCAATGGGGCCTAACTTACAACCATGGAAAAAATTAAAATCCCATGTGTAATTTTCTTCTCCAATTTTAACCTAAAATGTGGTGTCTGTGGCAGACCCACTGTTCCTATGACACACTTCCAACACACACAGTCTGGGTAGCAAGTGTCATCCAACCATTCAGGCAGCTATTCATTTATTTTCCTATCATTCTAAGAGTTGGAAAATTAACAGTGTTGTGTTTACAAACCGTCACCGGGCTATTACATAAAAGCTCAAATATGTTTACCTTACTCACACCTCCGGTATGAAGAAGCTCAAAAGCAAGTTAATATAAACCGATTCTGAGCAAATGTGCAGAAAGTAGCCCTGTTAGAAAGAGGTTAAGCTTTGACCTTCCCAACTTTTCCCGCAGAATGTACAATCCATCACGTACAGGGAAGATGTGAGGTGTTGGTAAGTACCCCTGTTAGTGAGAAATTCTGCTAATTATTACACCAAATAAGCATAGTTAACAGGCCATGGCCACAAGAGGGCCATGTTTCAGGGTATTAAATAGCTGCCTAGGGGTGGAGATGAATATATTACACTATGCCCTCTACCAATAAAACAATTTCCCTGACACCTAGAAAGCCAGTCGGCTGAAGCAATAACACAAGGGTTCCAGGACTCTGCTATGTGAAGAAACGATGCTTCAGTGCCATCTAGTGACTTGTGCCTTTTAAGTTGCAGAGTTAGGGCAACTGGAGATACCTTTAACCTAAGCTTGGAAGTACGAAAAGGAAACAGGAATAGAAGATATGGAACTCTGAAGGCCTCTCAAACTAAATACTTGCTTTTTAAAACACACATATATTCTTTTCTTTTCTTTTTTCTCCACCTCTGGAAAAGACAGCAGAGGGGTAGTAAATTAAGACCAAATAAATCCAAAGGCCTTGAACCCATAAGGCAGATACAAAAGTTAGCATACTCTACATAATATATTTATTAGCATAATGCAATTGATTTTTTAATAAGGTAGGAAAACTTACCAATCTATAGGAAGAGTTATCTGACAATACCTTTGAGGAGTTCCATTCCACCCTCTGACCCAAAATTACCTTTCCCATAGAGACTGTTTCCAGGCTGTTGGCTTCTAACATTGTACCAGATAGATACACTGAATACTCCGTACAAATATAGTGTATTCCCAAAACACTGCCACAGAAATCCATTTCTTTCTCATGCTAATGGTGAAAAGAGAGCCGAACTACATTGCTGCAGATACAGTAATGAACAAAGCAAAGTCACTGTCTCCTGGAGTTCACATTCTAATAGAGGAAGATAGACAAAAAACAAACAAGAAAATATATACTATATCAGATGACGATAAGGACATCAAGAAAAATAAGACAGGGTAAAGGGCATAAAGAAGGCCATCAGGGGCTTCCCTGGTGGCGCAGTGGTTGAGAGTCTGCCTGCTGATGCAGGGGACACAGGTTCGTGCCCCGGTCCGGGAAGATCCCACATGCCGCGGAGCGGCTGGGCCCGTGAGCCATGGCCGCTGAGCCTGCACATCTGGAGCCTGTGCTCCACAACGGGAGAGGCCACAACTGTGAGAGGCCCACGTACCGCAAAAAAAAAAAAAAAAAAGAAGGCCATCAGGCAATGAGATGGACAGTGCTATTTTAGGGTAATCAGAGAAAGCCTCCTGAGAATGTAAGCTTAAATAGAGACCAAAAGGAAGTGAGGTAACCAGCCATGCAAATATCTGAGGGAAGAAAGTTCTAAGAGAGAACCACAAGTACAAAGGCCCTGAGGCAGGAAGCAGTTGCCTTGTCTAACAACAGAATGGAAGGGGGACAGATCATACAGAAAGCCAGAAGGGTTTGTGGTTGTTTTTCTTTTCTTTTTAATAGCAGTTTCATTGAGATGTAATTCACATACCATATAATTTGCCCTTTTAGAGTTTATAATTCAGAATGTATATGCACAGAGTTATGCAATCATCACCACAGCTTAATTTCAGAATATTTTCATTACACCAAAAAGAAACCCTGTACCATTAGCAGTCACTCCTCATTCCTCTCTCCCCAGCCCCTGGCAACCACTAATCTACTTTCTGTCTCTATGGATATGCTTATTCTGGATATGAAATCATATAATATGTGGCTTTTTGTCACTGGCTTCTTTCACTTAGCATAATGTTTTCAAAATTCACCCATGTTGTAGCATGTGTCAGTACTTCGTCTTTTTACTGCCAAATATTCCACTGTATGGATATACCATATTTTGATTATCCACTTATCATTGATGGACATTTGGGTTGTTTCCACTTTTGGGCATATTGGCATTTTGGGCATTATGAGTGATGCTGCTATGAACTTTCACGTGTGGGTTTTGTATGGACATACATTTCCATTTATCTTGGGTAACTAGAAGCAGAGCTGCTGGATTATAACATTATGAGAAACCATAAAAAGGTCTGAGCAGAGGAACGATATGATGTGAATTTTTTTTTTAAATACGTGCTTTGGTTGCTGCACATAGAGGCAAGGAAAGATGCAGGGAGACTACTTAGGAAGCCATGGCAAGGATCCAGGAGAGAGATGCCAGTAACCTGGAGAAGAATGGCAGAGGTAGGGGTTGTGAGAAGCAGCTGGATTCTAAATACATTTTGAAGACAGAGGAGACCATTTGCTAACAGATAAGACATGGGATATAAAAAGAAGAGTCAAGGATGTCTCTGAGATTTTTGGCCTGAGCAACTGGAAGCATGAAACTGCCATCCACTGAGGTGGAGATGACTGAAGGAGGAACAAGAAATATGAGTTCAATTCCCACTCCCTTCCTGAAGGGAAGTTCCCCCCTGCTCCACTCACAGGGGTCCCTGCAATGCCTGATCAGAAGCAATGGCCTTATTTCTTATTTTGCCTATCCCTTTCAAGAAAGTCTATACCATAGCTCCAAGCTACAAAGTCAAAGTCTCTTCTGAGCTATTCTGGACATTTTGTTTTTGTAATCAACGAATTAAATTCCAATTGGCAGGACTGAGCAAAAAAAAAAACAAGAACCGAAAGCTACTGCAATGAAATAACCCATGACAAGATCCATCATAAGAAGTGGTTTTTGAAACTACATCTCCCAATTCCCTGGCAGTCCAGTGGTTAGGACTCAGCACTCTCTCTGCCAGGGGCCCAGGTTCGATCCCTGGCTGGGCAGCTAAGACCCTGTAAGCCATGTGGCACAGCCAAAAGAAACAAAAAGTATTAAAAAAAAAAAAAACCCTACATCTCCCAAATGCCCATTCAGAAGTGCCTCACTTTGGAAGAACAGGAAAATTCAGGAAGAGGAAACCATGGTCTGAAAGGCCAGGGATGACTCAAAAGGAAGACCAGTCCAACCCTAGCCTTCAAACGTGACTGGCAAAAAGAGAAGGCACTTTTCCTCTCTGTCATCTCCAAGACCAAGAACCTGGGTTATTAAATGCAGTATAATTTATGTTCTTAGATATCACAGCAACAAATATTTTATTAGAAATGAAGCGGGTGGAGAGAAGAGCCTAAGGGGAAAACATGAGTTCAAAATGCAAAATGTGTTTAGTCAACCCCATCACATACCTTTTCAAAGCAACTAAAATGTGTCAGCATACACTAAGACTCAACAACAGGACTGTTTTAAGATCATCTAAGCCATGATCACTAATACTTTTGAAGGCCCCAACTCAACAGCCAAATAAACACATTAAGTTGTACACATATGTCACATGAAAGTTTCTTTGCAATAGAAAAATATGAGGGGATTTTTAACCTTTTCCATTTGAATTCATTGGACTTTGAGAAGCTCATTTATGATTGACTATAATCTCAACAACCATCGGGCATACTTGGGAATTCTTGAGAAATCAGAAAATCCAACTTACAAATTAATCTCAAATTTAATAACATTTGATGAATACTAAATGTAACAACTTACGGAGCTGACAGAGGCTACCTTTTATAAACACTGAATGAAACACATATTCATTTCAATTCTGCAATTTTATGTTTGTAATTTGGAGTCAACGCATGTTTTTCAAGTCTTGTACATTTTTACAGACCCCTGAAAAACTCTGGGGCTGAGACTGGTAGCTGCTGAGTTCTGGCCAACAGAACGTGAAAGGAAGTGATGGGTGTCATTTCCGGGTTTGGCCCACACAAAACTCTTAAGCACTTTGCTGCATGTTCTCTTCCCCTTCTGAGTGGCTAGAATGGAGATAACCTCAGGTGACCTTACAAGCAATGTACTGAAGACGGCAGAACCTCCTCCAGCCTGCATCCTTAAATGAACGCATGCAGGAAGCCATCCCACCAAGCCGTTTCCCTACTCATTACTGTTACATTAGCAATAGAAATACCTCAGCAAGAAATACATTTTTATTATGCCCAAGCCATTATAGAGTATTTTGATATGATTTTTGTTACAGCGGTAACCTACCTTAACTAATATAAATCCGCAAGGCTAGACACAATGCCTAAACGTCCCGTAGATAAATGGCCCTGTTTAATGATTTACACCTTCATCTTTTTTATTTGTGCAATTACTAATTCCTAATAAAAATAATAGCTAACACTGTATAGCAGTTACCATGTATTTCGTTTGGTTCTAAATGCTTTATGTAAATTAACTCATCTGACCTTCATAACAACCCTCCTTGTACTTACTATAATTATCCTTACTTGACAGGTAATGATACAGGTCGAAAGAAATTAAGTAATCTGCCCAAGGTTACACAACTAGTAAGTGGCAGAGCCAGGACTCAAAGCCAAGTAGTATATGGAAGTGGCATCTATGCTTTTAGTCAGAATGCTATAAACATGGAGAAAGAGGTAAAAACTTGAATTCCAAAGTAGCCTGATTTTCTTCTCTCTCTTGCACAAGAAGGCAAGATAAATGGGCCAACAGAATATTCAACACTACTCCTCCATGTTTGTCCCATACATGTTCATTTTAAACCTTCAAGAGGACTTCAGATAATTCAGGACAGTTATGATTTGCTCTATCTAAATCCTGACTTTAAAAAGCCATCCACTGCATATGTGAGGAGATGGGTCCAAAAGTCTGGAATTATATACTCATTGGCATGAAAATGCAAATATCTCTGGAAGCAGCTAATAAGTAAATCTGTACTCTTCCAAAGAAGCAAGGATTAACTTCATTGTGGGTTAAATTAGCTGAACATCAGAAAAGGACATCCAAAATAAACAGTCATGTGCTGGTGGTAGCCAGGGGTGATGTGACCGAAGACACACTTGACAAGGAATTCCAAATGTGGTCGTGAACATTTTCCTGATTCAAAGTAAACAGAGAAATAAGGCAAGTTTTGACATCGACAAGCCATTTGAGATCATAAAAAAGCAGCAGCCTCACCAACAGGCCACAAGTCTAGATTAAATGCATATTTCAGATGACTCATGAACCACCCGCAATATGACTCTGTACTCATGAGCCAAACAGAGGCCATTTCTCCACTTACGAAGCTGCCTGTCCATTCCACCAACGTTCTGCTGCACAGATTTGCCCCTTTGTGCAACAACCAGAGAATTTAAAAGAAGTATAAGATCCCCTTGGTACCAACTACTAGGATAAGACATAACTATCTAACTTCTACCTCATAGGAAGCCACAACCCCACTTCCCAGAACTGTCTCCCTAAAGGCAGAATTGACCAGCAGCCATGATGCTAAGTGACATTTACCTATTCCTGTGCCCAGTACTGCACTAGAAATGTTAATATTTATTATCTCTTCTAACTGCAAAGAACTTGAAACCAGAGCTCTACCTGGCAGCTAACAGAGAAGACAGGCAGACATGGAAATGGCCAAAATTCATGCAGCTGCCTTTGTGAGCAACCAAGTGAAGGACCCAAGGATGTCAGGTACTTAGATCATTTTAGAAAAGACATAAAATTGGCTCTGACACTGCAAGTGTGGAAGGAAATCCCAAATGTCAGAGGCATTAATCAGTCACTGAACATCTACCTCAATACTGTACTGTGTGCCTAGGGCTGTGCCGGCTATTGGGGCTGACAGAAAAGGACCCTGCAGCTAACATCTCATCATAGCAGCTAATAACAGCTAACATCAGTGAGCACTTACTATGTGTCAGGCACTCTACGAAGTGCCTCAGCCTGTGTTAACACTTTTAAACCTCAAATCAACCCCATGAACAATCTGGCAAGAATTTCCAGACACAGAAGGAACACACTGATACATGTCTTATTACAGTAGAAAGTCAAAACTTTAATATGAAGCTATTAGTTTTGGATGATTTCTAGGGATTCTTTATATCCTTTAGGCCACTAAACAATTTATCCCTTGATTGTTACTAAATTGTTCAAAATATCCTCAGAACCTGACTTGTAAATATTATAAAACCTAACCTGTAAATGGAGTATGTTGAACGCCACCACATCACAATACCCACAAGGGAACAACTTTCCTTGATGCAACATTAACATTGAGGAGTCTCATGGGTTTAATAATGGCATCTTTAAAAGAGGCACCTTTTCCTGTTTAAAAAAAAATATCCGTAAAGTGAGCCTTGTTACAAAGTAGCAGGAAAAAAAAATAAAGGAAAGTGAGAATACAGCATTTTAATAAGAAGTTTCACAGCAAAAAATTCAACGTGAACTCTACTGCTACTGAGAAGAAAGTAATTCTAAACAGTGTCAAAATTAGTCTTCATTTTTACTAAGAACAAAAGAGTTCCCATCTTTGAGGTCAGACTACGGTAAGAGACAGGCTGGATTGAGCCATCCATCAGGTAAAATAAATGCTTCTGGACAGTGCCTAGACTAAACAGGGCCAAGAATTCCTAAGAAAAACACCGCTTGTAACAGTGGAGGTCAGCACAGAGGCCTGACCCAGTGGGGAGATGCCCTGTAGCTGTAGGTCTGGGGAAGGCTACCCTGCAAATTCTCATCAGACGCCTAATCAATATCACGCCTTAGGACCTGAACTGCTACTCTAAAATCAATACTACCTTTATTTTAAGTAGCAGGAGGAACAATGAGATGATCTTGTTCCTTATATGTCTGTCATGGAAAATCTGGTTCATGGTGTGTGTCATCTTCTGTTTTTGCCTGGGAGCAACGCTTTTGTGGGGCTTGGAGACAGTCTGATACTGAAACCCAGAGACAGGAAAGGTGAAGGGGTAACACTAACTCAGGAAAGCTGGGTCCTAAAAATTCCTTACAGCCTAAGCAAGAACAAGGATTCACGAGGAGAGGAGCTCCCAGGCTTAAACCCATCGGCTCTACGCTGATGACTCAGAATTTCTATCTCCAGCCCTGACCTCCAGATTCTCCCTGCGCCACAGCCTAAACGACGGCCCCACGTCCAAAGGAGAACACCTGATTTCACACCCACGGCTGCTTCTTCCTCAGTCTTCTGATCTCAGTAAATGGTCACAATGCAATCCATCAAGCTCAAAACGTGGAATTTATCCCTGATTCCTCTTTCCTTTCAAAACCCTTTCAAACCCTGTCAGCTTTGCCTCTGAAATATATTCTAAATCCTTCCCCTTTCTCTCCACCTCCATAATCACTGCCTGGGCCAAGCTATCAGCTTAGCTCTCCCCCGATTTCTCTTCCTAATTCTACCCTGGCCCTCCACTATTCCCCACACAGCAGCCAGAGTGATCTTGACAAAATGCAGATCAAATCCCACCACACCACACACATACATATACACACACACACGCGCGCGCACGCACACACACAAACTCCATCTTCAAACCCTCCAGCGGGCTCCCATCAGGTTTGGCATTAAACCCAAATCTTTACCACAGCCTAGAGGCCCTAAAGTGATCTGGCCTCATTCCTTCCCTCTTTTATCTCTTTCTCCTTAACGTCTGGCCACTGAGCATCTGAGTTCCTCCTACGTGCCGTGCCCCTGTGGCTGGAATGAACACCCTCCTTATCCTTCAGATCTCACAGCAAAAGCCAACCTCAGGGCTTCCCTGGTGGCGCAGTGGTTGAGAGTCCGCCTGCCGATGCAGGAGACACGGGTTCGTGCCCCGGTCCGGGAAGATCCCACATGCTGCGGAGTGGCTGGGCCCGTGAGCCATGGTGCTGAGCCTGCGCGTCTGGAGCCTGTGCTCCGCAATGGGAGAGGCCACAAAAGTGAGAGGCCCATGTACTGCAAAAAAAAAAAAAAAAAAAAAAAAAAAGCCAACCTCAGACCACTCTCTCCACAGCAGGTCCCTTCCCCCAGTCATTGTACCATACTGTTTATCTAGTAAACACGGCCTTATTCATTATCATCTTAAATATTGTTTAGTGCCTTTCTTCCTCTAGTAGAATGTTAACCTCCATCAGAGGAGGGGACTTTGGTCTGTTTGTCACCACTGAATTCCCAGAGTACAGTACAGCACTGAGCATATATGGTCAGAGACAGAATTTAAGAACAGGTAAACCTTTGACGTGCCCTATACATGCCCTATAGAAATATCATACATTTCTAACATTTTGCATGTGAAAAGAGTGAGATGTTCAAGAAGACACACAAAGAAATAAATTCTCAACTGTGCATATGCTCTCTAGACCAATTTTGAGCAGCAAATATGACAGTGGAAGTTCAGAAGAAGTCTCAAATTGCCAATATCACATTTGCCTCTACAGATCAGTGAATTCAATCCTTCCTTTCCCTAACTGTCCATCACAGCACAACACACACACACACACACACACACACACTTCTCACCAATCTCACGTAGTTCTCCCTCCATCAATCAAGAACTTCTAAACGTCTCACTTCCTCACTTCCTAGATAAAACCTTTTGGATCTAACTGAAGAAGAAAGGAAAAGAAGCTAATGTTTATGGAGTATATCCCATGTACCAAGTATTGTGCTGAATGCTTAGAAGCTTTTTCACTGGGACGTAAATTATCATTACCCCACTTTCGGAGATGAGAAAACTGAGTCAGGCCCATGATTTGCCAGAAGACAAATAAGTGGCAGAGGCAGGATTTAAATCCACATCATTCCAACCCTACAATCCCAATTCTTGCCAAGTCATCATTTTAGCAACAAAAATAATAAGCATACCAATATTATCTTACTTCTACTGTTTCAATTTGGGGATTAATACATCCTTTCACAAATAGGTCCATACCGTATTTCACTGATAATGGATCCTTAGACCATAAACTTCTTTGTATGCAATGGAATCCCACATTATAAATAGAAAACTCCTTTAAAAGTTCCCTTACTTATAATCTATGGACAAAATATTACAGTTGTAAAGGAAAGTTTCACCAAATTTCCCTTCCAACATTACTACCTTGATTTTACAAGTGACAGAAATTTGTCAGTTTAGAACAATGTGATCACAGGAACAAATAATTTTGTTTAGCATAACTCATCTCAAACATCCAGAGAGCTCATGACAGATACCAAAGTCAGATGATCCCCTTGAAAGGCCAATGTCTGTGTCTGTGGTCAATCTGAGCTTCCTTATTAATACATGATTCGATTCTAATACTGCTAAAAAGCAAAAGCAAAAACACTACATTAAAAGAGCTCCCAAATACAATCTGTGGGTTTTTTTTTTTTTACATATACCATGTGTAAAATTAAATTTAATAAATCAAATTATTTCTTGTCAACATTTATTCATCATCAACAATAAATATTTTCAATAATACTACATAATACCATGAAATCTAAAAAGGTTTATCACTACAAGAAAAATTTACATGCAAAGTACTGGCAGAGTGGCAAAACAAATTGGCCTGGCATGTTCACTTTAGCCCTTTTCTATACTGGAACTTACTTGAAATTCTCTAAATATATCAGCTCAGATAAATATCTCCCAAACCTTTCCTAAGTAATCCATATACTGCTGCCATTATATTAACTTTCTTTGTGGATCATTATTAAATAAACACAACACAAGGCTATTTAAAATAGCATTGCAGGGCTTCCCTTGTGGCGCAGTGGTTGAGAGTCCGCCTGCCGATGCAGGGGACGCGGGTTCGTGCCCCGGTCCGGGAAGATCCCACATGCCGCGGAGCGGCTGGGCCCGTGAGCCATGGCCGCTGAACCTGCGCGTCCGGAGCCTGTGCTCCGCAGCGGGAGAGGCCACAGCAGTGAGAGGCCCGCGTACCGCAAAAAGGAAAAAAAACAAAAAAATAAAATAGCATTGCATTAAAAATAGATAAATCACATACATTGTTTGAGAATAACATATTAGGCTATTTGGTTCTTTGCTATTCAAGTCTCTATTTTTACAGGTAATAAAATGAGGGCTTTTAAGGCAAGTTTAATAATGACATATTGATTAAATTAAAACCTTAAACTTGTGATCGCAAGAAACCATGACTTTATATGGTCATGAATATATATATAATTGAAGAATATATAAATGTATAACTGAATCACTTTGTTATACAGCAGAAATTAACACAACATTGTAAATCAACTATACTTCAATAAATTTTTTTAAAAAAAAGAAACCATGACTTTTTAGTCTCTTTTAAGGACTGATTAAAACTTGGCTTTTTGTAAGGTTACTGTCTACAAAAGGAGACTTGCTCTTGTGAAAAGCTACCGCAAACAACAAAATATCACCAAATCAACAACTCTTCTTTCCCTCATTTTCTTTTTCCTTTCTTTCTCTCTCTTTTTTTTTCTTTCTGTTTTGCTTTTAAGATCATAGAGTGGTGAGTTGTTTGGCATCAGGTTCAACCCCAAACGACAAAAACCCACCCACTCTCTTTCCCACCCTAGCATGCTCTCCGGGTGTAAATATTTCATGGTATTACCATGATTCACTCAATGCTTATATTGTCTGATCAAACCTCTATTTCTGTCTGTTAGATACTCTGGATGATAGAGTTTTTGCATGTCTGCTGTTCAGCCACCTAAAGCCCTTGCTTCTCAAAGGTTCTTCAAAGTTTAGTAATTTATTAAACACTGTGCTGGGGTTGGTAAGCACTCACAGAAATGCATAACTACAGAATATGTGGAACTATTAAAGAGTTTCCTTAATAAAAAAGGTGACTTTAGAGAAAATGACAGAATTGTTTCTTATACTAGAGGGGCATACTCTCAACAACTGAAGCTATCCTAGGCTGAGAGGCATGAGCTAAGATGAACACAAGTACCTGGTTACAGGTAACAGTCACTAAGCAAACGCACTGTGAAATAGACTATTACGGAAGTCTAAAGTCAGAACTCAAGTCCCAGATTTCCCCTTTTTCAGTATAATGACTGGTCAGGTCTCCAGTTCTCCTCTTTCTAAATACAACTGAAAATTTGCAATTTCAGTGAAATACTTTTGAAGCTGTAAGCCAATGATATTTTTAACTGAATGATATTACTCCCAAAGTCTACTCACTATGCTTATTCCTTCCTATTGAGCTCTGAGCAATAGGCTGAGAGGACATTGCAACAGAATCACATAAAACACATACAGAAGCAAAGTAATAAAAAAAAAATTGAGTATATATTTTGACCAGCAAGTACTGAATTCAAATTCATCAGGAGCCATAGGGAATACATAAGAGCAGACTGCAACATCATTCTATGTTCACAGGCTACAAAACCTAGTTAGGTGACAATGCATAGAGTGAGGCCCAAAACAGAATGAAATTCATTGCTAAACTGAGCGGGAGTCTTCGAGGGCCACAGTAGGTAGACCCAAGCCAATCTGAGCAACAGTAGTCAAGGAAGAAACTATTTTCTACCTATTACATTTTGTTTTCTTAATTTGATTTTCAAATAAACCTTAGGAAAAGAAACTCTGATACCCAGATGAATGATTAACACAACAAATTAACTTCCGGTTAAACACGGCAGATACGAAACATGCTCTTAGCTCCCTCCCAAAATCTCAGGAAAATGCCTGTAAAGAAATCGAAACAAAATAAGCCAAAAAACAAAAACAAAACAACAACACAAATCTTCAAGGACAAAGCGAATGAGAGAAAAGGTAACAGCAGATAAAAGATGTCAGCCCCACATTTTGGAAGATGAAAAGGGAGTGTTAAACTAGTGTAATAGAACAGGAAGAGTTGAAGCCTACTGGCAGGGCAGGGGTTGAGGAAGGAAAGAGGAAGATGAATAAGGGTGGAGCTGATTCATTCCACCATCTCCAGAAAGGCTCAGGAATTACAGCAACCAGGTACCTCTGATGGCAGGTGCATTTCAGAAGTGGAGCTGAAAACAGGAAGCCTGGTTAGAAGTCTATGAACAGAAATTAGACAGCATGTCCTTTCTCTGAATCCCAATCATCAGGTAGCCAGCACACAGCCCTGACCAAGCAAAAGATGGTTTACTGTCTGAAAGCAGTTGGCACAGGGAGTTCTGGAGCCTAAGTACCCAGCCCAGCTGAGGGCATAAGTAAGAGCTGCATGTCAGCTCTTAGGGCCTTCTCTTCTTCTCTGGGTATCTGTAACTTCATGAAGAAGGGCCTTGCTAGGGTCATTTTTCAGCTCTTGGGCTGGATACTCAGTGGGCTTTTTTAATTTCAAAATTCACATCTTATAGATCAAGAAAATTACCTTGTATTATTTCTTTGATAATTTCTTCCCTTCTGATATTTTTGGTTCTTACTCTACAACCCATATAATCAGATATTGGACCACTTGGACTGACCCTAATTTTGTATCTTTCCTCTCTAATCTTCCACTGCATTGTCTTTTTGTTCTACTTTCTGAGTTCTACTTTATTTTCTAATCCTATTGAAATTTTAACTTTTGCTATCATATTTTTAATTGGGTCTCTAAAGGCTCTCCCCCCCACTTTTTAACATTTTACAATGGAAAATTTCAAGCACACAAAAACAGAATTAAATAATAAGCCCTCATGTACTTATTACACAGCTTCAACAATTATCAACATTTTGCTAATCTTAACTTCTCTATTCCTTTACCCTACCTTTCCTTCTGAATTACCTCAAAGCAAACCTCAGACGTCACAATTCAATTGAAATTCTTCAGTATGTATCTCTAATACGTAAGGACAACCTTTTTTAAAAAATATAATCACAATACACTATCACAACTAACAAACTTAACAATATGAATGCTCCTTTTTATTAATATCCTATTCCTGTTTCATATACGTGGCATCTTTCCTCATCTCTTTAAAAATATTAATCATCATTTGTTTTGAAGTTTTGTCTTCTGTTCTCCACACTGTCCTATTTCTCCGGGTTCCCTTCCTTCTGTTGTTTGCTTTGTGTTGTCATTCTTGTTGGAGGCATTCCACACACACTGTTTCGTGATCCTTGCCTATCCATTCATAATTTCAAGTGAGGCAAACCAAATGGGATTGAAAGCACTGTGTGCAGAAAATGAGTTTGTCAACTGGTGGACCCTGTTGTAGGGTTATAGGATGGAAACCTGGTCTTTTCTTTAGATATCCCCAAATGTCAACCTACATATTTTTCTTTGGGCTGGTCAACTTCCTTGAAAAGGAATCCTCACATCTCCTTCTCTGGTTACATCAATTATATAATCTCTCTAAATAACAGAGACCACAAAGGGCAGACCCTCATTTGCTTCCAGTATGAGGAAGTAAATATGGTATATTTGGACCATATGGTTTGAAATTTCAATTAGTAGACTGCTCTTTAAAATAAAGAGCTTTCAAATAAAAATGCACATTTTCAACTTCCTTCGAAAAATCAGGGTATCTGCAAACACTGGGCCCACATTCACACACTGAAGCTAAGTTGCAGCTGGGCCCTGTAGGTGGTATATGTACTTCTTACTTTAGCACTGGCACCGCCAGGCCCTGTTGTCCCTCCTAGGTAGGTAAAGTGTAAGCTTCCTGCTATAATGAGATGTCGCTGCATAAAAGGAAAATACATTTGTAAAATATACTTTGCTTTATTTTATTCTGAGATATCCTGGAAAAGAGCTGACTGAATAATCCAGCCAATGGAACAACAGTAAAATAAGACAAAACAGACCCCAGCACTCGGCAACAATGGAAAAGTGAAACCCTGTATCAAAATAAACCTCCCTCCAAAATCTGAGTCCCCTCACCACAACCAGAATCAGCTCTTCTCAAAGGGCCATATGCCCAAGTGCAGAACTTCAGCTGAGACAGACAGACAGACACAGAGAGACAGAGACAGAGAGAGAAGGGAGGGGGAAAGAGAAAGGGAGGGAGAAGAGAAGAGAGAAAGAAAAAAAAGGAAGGGAAAGAGAGGAAACGGAAGAGAGAGAGAGGCATGAGAGAAAGGAACAGAGATTTGTCCTTTGTATTCTGATAGGGAAAGGAAATTCTCAAAAATGCTTTTCCTTCACCAAAGGGTAGGCAAATCATGCTTTATAGGGGAAAAGACAGATCAAGTTTTGAATTCATAGACTTATAAAAGCCCTAAAGTCTCTTTTCTTAGATAATAGACTTGGTATTTTATGTGTATATATATATATATATATATATATATATATATATATATATAGAGAGAGAGAGAGAGAGAGAGAGAGAGAGAGAATATGTCATACTATATATGAATTTATATATTTTCCATAATATATATATATATATATATGAATGACATGACCAAGATTAGCAAACACATAAGGAAAATTCCTAGAAGTTTCCGAAGACAGTTTAGACATGTTCAAGTGACTTTTTAAAACACAAAATGATAGGCCATTCAAAATATCCAGTGACGTTTTTAACTGGTTGGAAAACAGGTTTTACTCTGTTTCTGAGTTAAAAGTCATCTCCGTGGCTCCTGGCTATATACCTATTAGCTAAAAACAACAATGCTACAAAACTGGCTTTTGGATTAACAGCCCTGTCATTTATCCTTTAAATATTTATCTCCTCTGGTCACAATTTTATTATAGTTAAACAGCAACTAGTGTGGGACCACAAGCATTCAGATGCTCTGGGTACACAAAGAGCACACTATTCTGTTTTCCAGCTGAATGGACTTTTACTTGTGTGAACAAAAGACAAGACCCTGCTATTCTTCCAATGAAAAGGAAAGAAACAGCAAGGAAAAACATGGCACAGAAAACCTCTCTCTTGGTTCACGTTACAAATGCTAATAAGAACAACTGAACCAAACGGCTGTTTTTTTCTCCTCCAAAAGTTTAAAAAATCGTGAAAAGTAATTACACATCTCAGCGTCTATTTTAAAAGGGTGTGTTAATAATAATTTCCAAGGCACAACAGCTAATATAGTACATGTTATCTAATATAGATCATATTAGAGGTGGGATGGCTACATGCAAATATTATGGCCTAAAACCAATGAGTCAGGCAAAACATAAACAGCGGTACCCAGCAAAGAAACTGAAAGCATTGAATAGACTTGACACTGCAACCTAAAATCTTAAAAAGCTCCCCGAGTCCTTAAGAAAGCAGCTGAAGTTACATCCCTAAGGCCCTCCAATAATCTAAAAACAGAAGCTGCTGCTGCTTCAACACTGGAAGGCAGTGAGGACTCCCTGACCTGACTCTTACAGAAGGCCATTAAGATCAGCCCTGGTTAACACTTTCCTAAACGAGTTACATTCTGTTCCAGTCTTTGTGCTACCCTATCTCTCATATATCTTTCATACTCATACATCTCTCAGGTCTTTAGTTCTTAAATAAATTAATGCATTATCATTGTCACAAGTTGTTTTAATTTGTAGTAGTTGAAAGAAGGAAGAGTTAGGGATCTGTTTGAATTTTGACATTAATATTCAGGATGACAGAAGGAAATCTAAGGGCTTGGGATTTCTTTTCCTCTTCTGCAATGTGCAGAAATCGTGTATGATCTAGGATTAGGTTTGGCTGCAAGTGACAGAAAATCCAAAATGGCAGTGGCTTCACCAGGCTGGTATGGTGGTTCTCATGCTGTCCTCAGAGACTCAAGCCCCTTCCAGCTCACCACCTTAAGGACTGGCCCTCACTCTCCAGATCCAAATGCAGCATTTACATTCCAAGCAGCAGGATTAAAAAAGGGCCTCAGAAGAAAAGGGCAAAGGGCACACACCAGCTTTCTCTGAAGGAAACATCCCAGAAACGACCACAGTCTACATCCTCTTAGTCAGTGGCCACACCGAGCTGCAGGGGAGGCTGGGAAATGTGGTCTGTATTCTGGGCAGCCAACTGTCCTGAAAAGTCCATGACAGAAGGAGGCAAGAAGGGATTTGGGAGTTAATTTGCAGTGACTACCACAAAGAGATTTCCTAGTTTTATAAAACTAGAGATAGTTGATAATGTCAAGCAAAAACTCTTCTTCAGAATAAGAAACTTGCAAATGCTCCAAACAGAAGAGCCACTGAGATATACGGACCTGAAAACGGAGCCCTATCTCAATGATCTGGATCAGACAGCTGAATATTCTCATGTTCTTCTCCCCACCCCCACCCCAGGAGTGAGTGTCCTGTTCCCGTGACTCCCACAGACCTGTAAGCTTATCCCCTGGGTCGTGTCAACTGTCCAAGTACTTCAGCCTTGCAGCCCAATCACCTCCCATCATTAAGAAAGAGAGGCCTTTCACGTCCAAGGGGCAAATCTCACACAAATGACATTTGGCTGATGCCCAAAGGTGACAGGGATGAGAGCAGGATAAATAAAGAATAATGTAGAAGTCAGTTGGGGCAGCCTTTCATTATAGCCCTTTCAAGAGCTATTAATCTTGGTCATAGTCAGTCGGCTAAAAATAACTACTTCTTCTAAAACATGCTGTACACACCAACTAGCAGCAGTAACTAAGGTCAGCCCTTTTAACTTAGGAAAGATGTGGCTTCTGGCTTGCCCATAGCCATCTGAAATGGTGTTTGCACAACTGTTCCAGCCCAACTTCGTCTTCAGTCTCATCTAACAATAATATCAAAAGGAAAAACCACTATCAGCAATATATTGTCAGACTACCGGTAAGTTGTAGAGGCACCTGGAAGAATAAAGACTATTAGGGACTTCCCTGGTGGTCCAGTGGTTAAGACTCCCAATGCAGGGGGCCTGGGTTTGATCCCTGGTCGGGGAACTAGATCCCACATGCATGCCACAACTACAAGTCCACATGCTTCAATGAAGATCCCGCCTGCCACAACTAAGACCCGGTGCACCCATAATTAATTAATTAATTAATTAATTTTGAAAGATAAAGACTATTAGAAATATTTTACAAGATTTGTTACTTCCTTTGATTATAATGAAGGTAAATAAAATTTTAAACAATTAAACATCATTTTTTTTCCAAAGTCTTGCATTGCTGAGGTATTTGAAAGAAGTGCCGTTTGTCATAATTCATCCAAGCTCTGGATCGGGAATTCTATACTACAGATTCAGCTCTGTAATTAAGCAGCTTCGTAATCTTGAAAAAGCCAACAAACTCTCTGGGCTTCGTTGGGCCTCAGCTGTACTATGGAGAAGTTTGACTCAAAAAAGCCATGTGGTTCTTTAGAGACTCAACAGTATATATAGATGGGTTTGTATAAACCCATAAGTGATATCACTTAATAATAATACAATAATAATAATCTATCTAAACATCAAGTTCGTCAATAGGACCTACCTGAAAGAGGGATTATAAGAGGATTCACAGCAGGGTTTCTTTAAGTCATGGACACTTCCAACCTCAGTTCACTAACAATACAAATATGATATAAAAAATAAACGAAGACATCGGTGGCATAAGGGAAGGTGCCCTGTCATGCAAACAGATAAACCACAGCAAGAGCAGCCTCTAGCTGTGGGTCAGTAGGCAGCAAGCAGCAGGAACATGAAGAAAATGGAGTATCTTTTAAATGAAACCACAGCAGCCAGATTGCCTGCAGTTAGAAGGAAACCCAACATGGAAAGCCTAGCTTTATATGAGAGCAGAAAGCTTCTGATATAGGGAGACGGGGCACTGCTTCTACAATGCCACATTTCCCAGCTGAGGAAATGGTGAGATTGAGCCCAATGGGCTCTCTTTCAAAGAGACATCTAAATTATAGTCGTGGGCACTGTATCAAATATACTGTGAATGGAAACCGCTCACCTCTCAAGATGGCAGTCTTACCTAGTACGTGTGGGGCTCACTGGAGGATTTACAGTGATTGGGAAAGATAAGAACCCAAGTGGCACCAAATAATAAAAGCAGGAGTTACAGCCAAATTATGGGACCTCCTAACCCCAGAAAAAATCCCAGCAAATAGTTTGTAAATTACATGAAGTTAGTATTATAAAGCATGCACACAGATGTAAAACTTGGAAGAATTTTTTCAATTATACCAAAAACCAAAAAGTGCTAAGTCTCTAGAGAAGGAGCTATAAATCTTATAACATTTTCATACTTTATTCATCCTTACTGGGCTTCATCAAATAAATGCCTACATTAAAAAAAAAAAAAAAAAAAAAACCCTGCAGATAGGTTTTCAAACTCCCAATGAAGGATGCTTTAAAAAAAAAAAGTTATATCTGACTACATGAATTTTCCTTGCAAACTCTTTATACCTTGGGGGAACTTGGTTTACTTTTATTATAACTGTAAACTTCATTTATCATTTCACAGGAGACATTAAAATAATTAGGGGCAACCTGATATTGTCCCTTGTAAGCCACTTTCCTGCCCTGCAGATACACTGCCACCACACAGCTGGGTTAGAAGATGGTGTTAAAATTACTATGGAACCACATAATTGCTCCATCATTAGTGGCTGAGGGGTGGGGTTGGGGGGGGCGGGAATGAGTCTTAAAACAAATTATTCCACATGGATTGAAAAGGGATGGGCACAAACAGATACAAGGCTGGTTGCTGAGCCGTAGTATAGAAATCAACTTTTCACAAAGTTTTTTGATAATATTTGAACACTACTCTCTTGAGTTACAATTCCTAGAATCGAAACTGATTTCTATTCAAATCCCCTTTGACCCAACTCTTCTACTTACATGCCTGTATGGATATACCACGTTTTGTTTATTCATCAGCTGACAGACATTTGTGTTGTTTCTACTTTTTGGTGATTATGAATACTGCTACTATGCGGGAGGGGGGGGAAGTGTATAAAAAAAAGTCTAACCCTTCAAAAGTCTGTCTCTCTCCTATTACTTGGACATCCAAACTTTCCCTCCTAAAGAAGTAACTATTGTTGAATCTTTCCAGAGATATTCTACCTTTATGTAAGCATTTTACACAAAGAGTAACAAGTATTCTGCACCTTGTTTTTTTAATTTAAATATCTTGAAGATTGTTTCATATTGGTACATATAGAACTGTTTCTTCTCAATGGTACTAGAGTAGTTCATCGGCTACATCTTCCTTAATATTTTTAACGTGTCCCCTACAGATGGACATTTAGATTGTTTTCTTATGTTTTACCACTACAAATAATGCCACAATGAATATTCTTGTTCATATGTCTTTGTACACATGTGCCAGTAAAGAAAGTGGAATAAATTCAGGTAAGTAGAATAGCTGGGTCAAAGGGGATTTGAATATAAATCAATCTTGTTTCTAAGAGATTTTAATTCAAGAAGGTACAATACAAGAATCAAACCATGACTGTTGCTTGAATAAGAGGGTGTATAATCAGCAGCATTACTAGAAAATGAGCAATCGGCTGCATAATAATTTTGTTAATATCTTTAGTGAGATATAATTCACATAACATAAAATTCACCCATTTAGAATGTACGATTCAATGGTTTTTAGTATATGCACAGATTTTGCAACAATCATCACAATCTAAATTTAGAACTTTGTCATCATACCAAGAAGAAACCCCGTACCCATTAGCAGTCACCCACAACTCCCATCTCACCCCATTCCTAGCCCTAGGCAATCGCTAATCTTTCTGTTCTTTATAGAGTTGCCCACTGTAGTCATTTTATATAAATGGAATCACATAATATGGAGTTTTTCATGTTTAGCTTTCAGTTAGCGTAATGCTTTCAAGGTCCACTGATGTTGTACTATATATCAGTACCTCATTCCTTCATGTTGCAGAATAATATTCTAACATATAGCTACACAACACTTTGTTTATCCAATCAGTTGATGGTCATTTGGGGTTGCTTCTATTTTTTGGCCATTATGAGTAATGCTACTATGAGCACTTTTAAGTTTTTAGGTGGACATATGTTTTCATTTCTTGTGGGTATGTATCCATGAGTGAGCAAATGAGTGAATGAGTGAGTGAACCGATAGAAATTTGCGTAAAAAAAATTTTTTTAATGTGAATTTTGCCCAGGAAAGAAAACAAAACATTGACACCTGAGAGATTAACAAGAAGACTCTAACAGTACTTTGATGACAGAGTAGACATCAGTATCTTTAAAATGACATTTTAAATAATATGGCATTTATTTGAAAATGAATATGAAAATTAAATAAATGTCCATACATATTAGGTTTAAACAAATCCAGAAACGTCACCAGCCAAGTGAACAGAGGTGGTAAAATTCTATTCCTTCAGATCTACAACCTTCCATGATTTCTTCTCAGTTCTTATCCTCTGAAATGTCTTAACTCCCATGTTCTGTGTACAATTCAATAAAGTAAACTTGTTCTGAGCTTGTACTATGTTCTATGCACCCTGCTAGGCCAAAAGACACAAAGATTAATAAAACCCTTGAGTTTCCATGCTCTAGGAACTCACATTTTTTTAATGTGTGATACTTTTTTGTATGCAGAGATTTTAAGGGTATCAACCAAGGGAGAGCAAACTTTTTCCATAAAGGGCCAGACAGTAAATATTTTAGGCTTTGTGGGCCACATATGGCCCCTACTGAATATTCTCTTTTTTTTTTCCTTTACAATCTTTTAAAAACGTGAAAACTATTCTTAGCTCAAGAGCCAGGCCCTAGTATAAACTATAAGCAAAGAGGAAAATTACAGGTTCACCATCTTACCAATTAAACATGCTAGATACAATTTAAAATTCATTACTGTGAGTTATAATAGCCTCAACTCAACTCTGGCTCCTCTCACTAATTATCCTTTTATTTCCACGACTCTCTTTATACCAGTATTTTTTCTCCCACGGATGCCTTGGTAATTGATGAAATAAACTCTTTTCCTGTCCCTAAATTAGGTCTACCCTTCAATTCCCAACTGAAACTACATTTGGCAAAAGTAACTAAAACCTTGAATACCAGGCCCTAGGTAACACACACATACATACACATGCACACACACATCTCTTCCTGTACTAATCCCTCTGTGTTAGTGAAAATGGTCTAGGCTACACTGTGAGTAAACTCCCCAATCTAAGGGACTTAATACATAACAGTCTTCCTTGGTCAAGTTCCCTGCCCAATATGGGCCAATGAGGGCTCGACTCCACACAGTCATTCATGGACCGAGGCTAATGAAGATCCCACCATCTGGAACGCACAGCCCCCAAGGTCACTGTAGCAGGGCAAGGGAAAACACACAAGTAGCACACCAGCCCTTAAATGTCTTGACCAGGAAATGATACTTATCACTTCCACTTCATTTCATTGGTCAAAACTAATCATATAATTCCACCTAACTGCAAGGAAGTTGGAAGTTGTGATCTTCCAGCGCGCTTACAAAGAAGAGCAAAAACTAGGAGTTGAATAGAAAAAGCTGAAGCAGATACAGGATGCCAGAGACAACCTCATCAAGGCTGGGTGTGACTCACTGATCTCACAGTTATACATTATGCAGTATGATTGCTGAGGTACGGTATATAGACTACTCAGGCATAAATCAATCCCCATTCACCATCTTCAGACTCTGCAGTCTAGTAAAGCCAGGTCGTACCACATTCCTGACTTCAGTGCAGCAGAAATGCACAAGGGTCACTTACCCAGTTGGCTCTGGGGTGATGTTATAGGGCATATCCCATAAGCAGTTCCAATATTAATCAAATTTTAGGCTCATCCAAAGCAATAAAACCTTCACACAACACCAGCAACAGCAACTATGCATTGAAATGCATACCTGAGAACATGATGAGAAAATGGTAATTGATCATTTTGACAGAAAGACGCTGAGATCTTCCTACCAGACGCCATGCCTCTCCCATATGCCCTATGTCCCCTTTGAGGACACATCACACAAAATCTACTTTACACACAATGCCATGCTCAGTATTTTGTATCGAGTAAGGTGCTTAATAAACAGTTCTTTATTTGAATGAAATACTGAAGGAACTGAATCAATGAAATTATGGTGGAGCTGAATCCTGTTACAGTATTGCCTCTTTCAGAGCAACATTTGAGAGCTAAAAGGCTGGGACAGAAAGAGCTCCCAGTTTGCCAGAAGAGTCAGAGAAGGTATGTGGAGTGGGTAGTCAAGTTGGACTTTGGCTCACAATGCCCCAAGGACACTGACAAATAGCCCAATAATAACCCATCTGAGTCTCAGAAGTCACTCCTTAGAGCTGCTCTATAAAAGCCAAAAGGAATTATTCATTAGCGAGTGTGAATACCACTGGATACCACCAGCAGATTGTGTTTGGTCTTGCTGAATTATTCATTAGCATTTGTGAGAAATGTACAACCCAAAGGGTGTTAAACCAATCGAGATTGTTCAGCAATGTTTGTTTTCCTTTAAAAATATTTTTAAAAAATCACCTCTAAGCTACAGTTCTTATATTTAAAACCAGTTATAAATCTGGCTAAACAAGTAGGTGAAGAGTAGAAAGTCAAGTAAGAAAGGGATCTCCGTGATCTTGTTTAATATTCATCATTATAATGACAGGCAGTAGACTGAACCAATGTTTGTTTACCTGTCCACATCTTGCCTTTTTAGATGTTGTATGGTCAAAGACAGTAGGAGCTCTACAATGAGATTCATATGTGGAGGGGGGAAAAAACTCCTTTGAGTCCTGTCACAGAGCAGATGCAAATTTAATTACTGTGCGTTAAGCTTTCCATCTTGTCTAGGTGTCCTTGGAAAGCAACTGTAAACAAGAAGCACTCGGCAATCAGGTGTCAGGGGCTCATTTGATCTGCTAGGAAATATGTCACAAATCCCTGGCAGGAAGTGAGTCGGGAAAGGGAACAAAGAGAGAGGACTGACAGTGTCGGGGGCAGATCTTGGGGGTGTGCCTGTTAGTGCTGGGGACCGCTCCCACACCCAGCTCCAACTTCCCTGAGGAAGTGCTCCCTGCCTGACAAGACTCTCTCATCTCACATTTGTTATACATTTTCCTGTGGTCTGCAGAAATCACCAGCACAACTGGGGAGCCAAATGGAGAGAGACTATGCACAATTAAATTATTCGAGACTAAGGAAAACCTAGCATGAGCTGATTTTCTTTTAAGACAATTGGACAACTCTGGAAATTAGTCTGGAATCTAAATTCAGGTAAAAGAGATCCTATCAGCCAGCAGTCTCAAAGAAAACCACAGGCCTAGCTGCATTCCCATCTTTTCAGTGTGCCCCTAATTGAGTAAGAAGAATGTTCCATCCTATGAAGCTCCGGGTCTGAACCTGAGCTGTCAAATGCCCAGCTGTTTCTATGATAATGGGTGCTGCATTTGTAGGCAAGTGATAGGAAGTGATCCCTGAGTGTACGCAATTTGTAATTCTGCAAAGAGCCTGTAGCCTTCCTGAAGGGAGCCCACATCCCCAGCTCGCTTCTACAAGACAACGGCAGAAAATGGATTTCTGCCCTCACAACCATGGTTCCAGAAGTGCTTTCTGCTGAATTATTCTATAGGAATTTTAAATTTTAGTGCTTAAGTCAAACTCTCCCCACCGCTATAATGAATTAATAACAACTTCCAAATGGAGGGGGAAAAACCTTAAAGTAACTAAGCTCCATTAAACTTGGGGCAAATTAACCAATCTCTCTAAGCTTCACTGTCCTCATCTGTAAAATCAGGGGGAAACTGCAACCATGTAGGGTTCCTGTGAGGATCACAGAAGATAATATATGTAAGTGGCAGCCAGTATTATCATATTAAAGAACAGGGAAATTAATATCAATAATACGATTATTATTTGCCTAGTAACACAAGTATTCCCATGATATTAAAATTGTTCTTAAAATTCTCTGCAAACATGTTACAATTATTTTATTATCTAGATGAGCACAGAAGTTCTTCCCCCCACTGCCACTTTACTACTTTTATAAATGAGAAACAGATATCAAAGACTCAGATTCCAGAGAATTAATCTATTAACTAAAGATCAGCCTGTGAGCAAGGAGAAACAGAAGTAGAGAGGAGAAAAAATCAGGCACCTGGGATGATCAGAATGCAGGCCCCATTCATTTCTTAATGTTCTTATTGTCTTATCTTCCTTACATCCTTTTCGGGTTCCTTCAAAGAGTGTGGCAACAGAAGCGACAGAACCAAAAGGAGACACCTAGTGGCCAAGTGAGCTTCCATTCAGGCTACAGTTAAACAGCAAATAATGTCAAATAACTTTATAATCCAAGAAAACCTCTTTTTAGCATGTGATATGACAATTAAAAGCAAGAGAGGGACTTCCCTGGTGGTCCAGCAGTTAAGACTCCTCGCGCCCAGTGCAGGGGGCCCGGGTTCAACCACTGGTCAAGGAACTAGATCCCACATGCCGCAACTAAAAAAAAAGATCCTGCATGCTGCAACTAGGACCTGGCGCAGCCAAATAAATAAATATTAAAAAAAAAAGCAAGAGAGAAATGTTAAGTATAAAAGACATATAATACTTTACGTATTAAATGAAGCTGCATTTTAACTCCTATATCAGCCTAACTAAAATTCACTGCTTCTATAGATTGAGACGGACTCAGTCAAGGAAAGCAGACAGGTTTCTGGAGTTATACACACCTGGTTCAAATTCCAGCTCTGCCACCTACTCGTTGAGCAACACTTTCTAACCTCTTCCACATCACGCAGCACGCAGAAAATTAGGATATTTGAAAAGCACACTGGAGCAACCAGAAGAGGCTGCTGGAGCCAGAGTTGAAAGTCCCCACCTACCCACTCCAAGAGCTAAGGGGACCATTAACTCCACAACCAATAATAACCCATTCAAGGCACACCAGTGGAATGTGCTCCTTAAACAATCTACTTAATATTATTGGGCCTTAGCTTCTTCATCTGTAAAATGGGACAAATAATACCCATTTAATATGAAGATTAAATCAGATAACATATTAATGTATATTAATAAAATGACTGGCACATACTAGGTACTCAATAAATGTTTTCTTCTTTCTACGCTACTTCTTTCAGTAGCAGTGCACAAAGATCCTGTTATATCAACAAACTAACTGCCAAAACTATACTACATAATTTATAAGGAGTAACAATAAACATAGCCAGTGTTCGAGGGCATATTATAAACCAGACAAGTGCTGGGTTGTTACCTCACTGAACCCTTACAACCACCTTAGAAAGCAGGAATAGTAGATACCATCTTCTGCCCACCCAGTAACTATTATGACAATTTTTCTTGTTAACAAAATCCTGATTTTGACCTGGGCAACAACGGGCCCACCCAAAAAGCTTGCTTTCTCAGACTTCCTCACAGCGGGAGTAGCCATGTGGCACCGTTCTAGCTGATGAAATTCAAGTCTACTACTGATTTTAATTTTTTATTTAATTTTTACCTAATTAAAAAAGCCCTTCTCCCCTCCCCTTCCAGCCTGGACCAATGCCTGACGGCCTATCCACCTTTAAATAAACCTCATGAAGGATGACGTGAGCATCCTCTAAGAAGGCCCTCAATAGTTCCTGCCTCCTGGTACTCACACCCTCGTTCAGTTCTTCCCCTTGAGTGTTGCCTGGGCCTAGTGACTCACCTCTAACAAACAGAATACTACAGAAGTGATGGGGTATGATTTCCAAGATTAGGTTACAAAAAAGACGTGTGTGTGTGTGTGTGTGTGTGTGTGTGTGTGTGTGTGTGTGTGTGTGTGTGTGTGTGTGTGTGTGTGTGTGTGTGTGTGTGTGTGTGTGTGTGTGTGTGTGTGTGTGTGTGTGTGTGTGTCTCTCTCTCTCTCTCTCTCTCTTCTGTCTCTCTCTCTCTCAGAGACACTCGGGGGGAAGCTAACCACCATGTTGTAAGCTGCCCTATGGAGAGGCCCATGTGGCAAGGAACCGACATCTCCTCCAGCCAACGGCCAGTGAGGATGTGTGGTCTGCCAACGGCCACAAGAGTGACCTTGGAAACGGATCCCCTCCACCCCTATCAAGTATGAAAATGATTGCAGCCCCAGCCAACATCCTGAGTGACGCCTTATGAGAGACCCTGAGCCTGAGGTACCCTGCTAAGCTGTGTCTGGATCCCTGACCCACAGGAATATAACTGTAAGAGGATAAATATTTGTTGTTTCAAGTCGTTAAGCTTTGCAGTAATCTGTCACACAGCAATGACAGTCTATTCACCATCTTTCAATGACAGGATATGCTGAGAATGGCAGAACAGGATGCTAAAAGATGCTGGGTGCTCATGACCTTCAAATAAATAAACTTTATTTCATTAAACAGTTAAAATAAATTCTAAGTGATACAGTAAGTACTATTATTATTATTATTGTTCCCAGGTAACACCTAATGGGTTTATAGGATATAAACATAAAAAGAAAAGCAGTGGGTCTCAGATTTTAATTCAATGGAATAAACAAACAAAAAAAGAACTCAACAGAAGTTACAGATAAACAATATTCTGTCGGATGGGCAGATTACAAAAGCACACAGAATGACTGCACTGTTTAACACACAAACAAATATTCACACGATGCACAGGAAAAAGAGTCTTGAAGGTTATGGACCAGAGGTCAGCAAATGTTTTTCTGTAAAGGGTCAAACAGTATATACTTCAGGCTTTGGAGGCCTGGGAGAAGGCATATACAATATGAATATAAATGAGCACGGCTGTGTTCCAAGGAGGCTTTATTTACGGAAACTAAATTTTAAATTTCATATTATTTCCAGATGTAACGAAATATTATTTTCTTTTCATTTTTTCCCCAACCATTTAAAAATGTAAATACCATTCTTAGCTCAGAGGCTGTACAAAAACAGGTAGCAGGACAGATCTGGCCCCCAGGCCGTAGTTGACTAACCTCTGTTACAAACCAAAATAGTCACAGGGATTATGCTTGCCCGAGAAGGAAGATTAGGAAGACTTTTACTTTCTTCTTGAAACTTTCCAGCATTGTCTGAATATACAATCAAGTATTTTACAATGAGAATATGCAGTGAAATGTTGTCCATATGAGGTGGGCAGGGGAAGGAGGACAACGTTTCTTGGGAGACACTGGGACTTTGAAATACACAGAAAAAGTCTATTGACCTGGGTCCCACCAGATCAGCAATAAAAACTGTCAGCTAAGCCAGAGATAACATTTTCAGTGGCCCTAGTGATTCTCCAAAGTGGGCAGAAACCATGTATTCATTTGCAAACAAATGATATGAGATGGAGCATTGAAACAGACTGGGGAAACCTACCAAGAAATGTGCTGTGTTCCCACAAAAAATAACTCTACCATGCTGAGCAGAAACACAAGAAAAACCAGAAAATATAACATAAAGCACTTCTTCAATCCTGTGTGTACGTTACAAGTTTCATATTTTCAGAAAATATTCTATTCACTTAGTGGAAGCATAACATGAAAATATAATTTACGATTAAATTCTTCTTTGCAATTTTCATCAAACTGCATGTAAAATTCTCCAGGATTATAAAACTGACATAACTAATGACATCCAGTGACTATGTCCAGCGCTTAAAAAAATACACTCTACACCTACCCAGGTAACTACACGTGTAACTTTCAGCTTTGCAGGCACCATGTCATAAAGCCGTTCTAGCTGTCAGCATTCCTGTAGAAAAACAGTAAGACGGGGAAAACACAAGTTCTGGTGCTTCTTGTTAACATTTACCAGATGATCCTAGGGGTTAGAGATGACGGTGCTAAATATTCATGTCAGAACGCAAGGCAGGCATCTCACTCTAATTTTGAAAAGGCTCTATCTAAGGTATGGAAGAAAGTCAACATAATTATCTAACTTCCTTCAAAGCAGGTGACTTTTGTTTGCCTTCTGGTCCTTCTATTCTTGTCCCTTCTGTACATCTAGGATGGCTCCCTGGAGATCACACTTTGTATTTCTCCCTCTTTTTTAATACAAAAAAAGGTATTTTTAAGCATATGCAAATATTTTTCAAGACAACTATTAGAAGCACTAAGAAATAATCGTGAATAAGAGCCGTCATCTCATACACTTTAAAATGGTGAATTTTTATGTTATGTAAATTATGCCTCAATATTTTTTACCACAGGCGAAATAATATAACCATGCTGATATAAAAAAAAAAAAAGTGGGGATGGGAAATGTCATCTTCAACATAAGCAGCTAATGCAAAAACTTCTAAATTACTTGTGGATGATTTGCTGTTTTGAACTATCCATGCCTCTTCCTCCCCTTTATTCACACACAAACCAGGCATCTCATTTCATCTGTCCTTTGACTTGAAGTTTTCATCTATGAAATAACAGTAAGAATATTTTTCTCTGGCTAACTCAGAATTGTGGGAATTAAATGAGACAGGTAAAAAATGGACAATAACAAGTGTTGGCAAGGATGTGAAGAAATTAGAACCTTTTTTTACACTGTTGTGGGGACGTAACATGGTACAGCTGCTTTGCAAAACAGTTTAGCAGTTCCTCAAAAAGTTAAACATAGAGACTTCCCTGGTGGCGTAGTGGTTAAGAACCCACCTGCCAATGCAGGGGACACGGGTTCAAACCCTGGTCCAGGAAGATACCACATGCCACGGAGCAACTAAGTCCATGCACCACAACTACTGAGCCTGTGTTCTAGAGCCCGCAAGCCACAACTACTGAAACCCATGTGCCTAGAGCCCATACTCCACAACAAGAGAAGCCACTGCAATGAGAAGCCCGTAAACCGCAACAAAGAGTAGCCCCCACTCGCCGTAACTAGAGAAAGCCCATGCGTAGCAAAAAAGACCCAACACAGCCAAAAATTAATTAATTAGTTTTTTTTTTAAAGTTAAACACAGAGTTACCATATAACTCAGTAACTCCACTCCTGTGTACACCCAAAAGTAATGAAAATGTGTCTATATGAAAACTTGTTCACAAATGTTTATAGCAGCATGATTCATAATAGCCAGAAAGTAAAAATAATCCAAATGTCTATCAAGTGATGCATGGGTAAATAAAATGTGGTATATCCATATAATGGAAGATCATTCAGCCATAAAAAGAAATGAAGTATCCATACATTCTACAACATGGATGAACCTTGAAAACATACAGATTATGCTTAGTAGAAGAAGCCAGTCACAAGAAACCACTTATTGTTCCATTTATATGAAATGTCTATAACAGTCAAATCTATAAACACAGAATGTAGGTTAGTAGTTGCTTAGAGCTGGGGATGAGTGGTATATAAGAATGAATGGGGGGACTTCCCTGGTGGTCCAGTGGGTAAGACTCCACGTACCCAATGCAGGGGACCCGGGTTCAATCCCTGGGACTAGATCACGCACGCATGCCGCCACTAAGAGTTCGCATGCCACAACTAAGAAGTCTGCGTGCCGCAACTAAAAGATCCTGCACGCCGCAACAAAGATTCCGCATGCCGCAACTAAGACCCAGAGCAAACTAAATAAATAAATAAGTAAATTTTTTAAAAAAGAATGAATGGGGAGTGACAGCTAATGAGTACAAGGTTTATTTCAAAGGAGATGAAAATGTTCTAAAGTTAGATTTCAGTGGTGATAGTTGTACAACTTTGTGAATAGACCCAAAAAGCCCCAAACACTGGACTGTATACTTTAAATGAGTTAACTGTATGTATGCAAATTATATCTCAACGAAGTTCTTTTCCTTTAAAAAGAATAGTCATCTCTAAGTGGGGAAGTTGGGGAGGAATAAGGGGGAGAGTTGTTATTTTCCATCATAATCCCTCTGTACAATGTGATTATATTTTACATGTGAATGTTATTAATAAGATGAAACAATAAAAATAATTATTGGAAAAAGTACATGCAAAACGGTACAGACATCATTCTTTCCTCATAAAGTCAACCTAAGAGAACAACATATGTTTCCCTAGAAGGCACCACACACATAAAATAAATGGTCATATTGCTGCTGGGTAACAAGGAGCACTCTCACGCACGTGTGTGTGTGTGTGTGTGTACACATATGAATTTCCCTCACACAGAAAAACAAGTAAAATACATCCATCGTGCAAAATGAAAAATATATTCTCAGGACATCATACCAACCCTTCCCGAAGTATCAGGATAGCCCTTCTGTTGGCAAAAATTGTGCTGTGCTGTACAGAAACACATGCAGACAGGGTCCCTGCTCTCCAGCACCCACCATCAAAGAGCCACCAACTACACCAACGCAATGGTGAAGTACAAAGTGAAAGTGATCAGAAACTAAACTGGTAAGTGGGCACAAGAGAAGGAAGGATTTGCAGAGGCAGAAACTGTCAAAAGAAATCTTGAGAAGGCACTGGATTTTCCCCCAGGTGAACTGTAGGGAGGGAAGAGGACAGTGGGTTGGAGGGATGAAGTGACGTTGAAGGGGGTCTCCCTGACAAAATCAATAGTAAATAGATGGGCCTGGAAGGAAGGAGGAAGAGAGGGGCAGAGCTGGGAGGGGAAGGTTAAGTTAGATAGCAGCCTGGAAGTAAAAGGACGCGCATGCCCCTGTGGCACTTGGACTTTATCCTATAGGCAACAGGAATGCATTGAACTACAGTGAATTAAGACCAGAGTCAAATAATAAGGAAATCCATTCTGTTAGCTAAGTAAAAGATGGACTGGCAAGAAGAGGGGGTGGATGCTGAGAAGAAGGGAAGGAGAGTGGCAAGAAAACCAGCTCGGAAGCTGCTGCAAATTTGCTGGAAGGAGGTATTTTGAGATCATCTAAACTGGAGCAGAGGCGGTAGGAATGAGGAGGGGTCGGATTTTACAGCTGCTGACAAACTGCAAGACAGTCACAGACTGAAGACAGATGGCGAAAGAAAGGAAGGGTAACCCAAGATTTCCGGAAAGGAAGCAATACTGACTTGGGCAAGGGAAGAAATTACTAACTGCTACTAAGCTAGGGGTTTGACTTGGTTTGTCCCGGTAGAATGGAGTATAGAAGAGTACAAATGACTTAGAGCATGGACTCAGGAGCCAGACAGCCTGCGTTCAAATCCATCTCTACCAGCTACCAGCTGGAGATCTCTGAGCACACGATTTAATCTCTCTGTCCCCAGTTTCTTCATCTATAAGACAGAGATAATAATAGGGCCTATTTCATAGGGATAACACATGTATTCAGTGAGATAAAGTGTTTAGAAAAGTGTCTTGCACATATTAAGTGCCCTATCGGCGCTTACTATTTCTACTACGGCATCTACACGGCAATGTATCAACTCTATTTTATAGAATAAGAAACTGAGGCTCAGGGAAACCCTGTTTCTTACACAGCTAGTTAGAGGCAGCATCTTTAATCTGTCTGGCTTCAAAGGCGATGCTATTTCCACTGTGCTATGCTGCCTCCAGAGCTGCTATTGAATTGCCCACTCCAAGAAGTGCATGGAAGTCTCAAGTTCCATGGCACTGTGTCCACAGGAACGGCCAACTTGTTTTTGCCTTGATTTCCAGGAGAACCTACACAAAAAGAGGGTGGTCAGTTCGTCAGTTTCTGAGATGAACTGAGTCCTGAGCCTCAGGACGTGGGCGAGGATGTGACCCCCCTCCAAGAGGCCTTCCCTGAGCCTGTATTAGCTGATTTCCACTCACTGCACAGCAAGCTCTGCTGGCCCCCATTCTGAGCACTAATGCCACTATTTTGAAACTATTTCCTAATCTCTGTCCTACTGGTCTATAAGTCCTGTGAGTTTGGGGACTGTCCATATTATTCACTACAAGATCCTCAGCTTTGAGCAACAACCTTGTACCCCCTGAAAGTGCTAATTAAATGTGCTGAATGATTGATGCAAATTTCCAATACTGGGTTTATATGTATTTGTCCCAAAAGGTTATATTATACGGTTAAAAGGGCCACACCCCTTGGTCATTCTGGAATAAAAGATAAAAATCTCTTTCCCAATCATATATTAATTGAGTGTGGCAGAAACCATGGCTGCTTACTTATCAGCTCTTCCTTCTCCTTGCCCATAACAGAGCAGCAATGAGCACAACTCCAAGAAATGGACCATGAGTGTTCCAAGCCAGGCATGGTATCTTAGTCAGCTCAGGCTGCCATAACAAAATACCACAGACTAGGTGGCTTAGTAGAACTTTATTTCTTAGCACTCTGGAGGCTGGGAAGTCCAACATCGAGGTGCTGACAAAGTAGGTTTCATTCTGAGGCTTCTTCTCTTGGCTTGTAGGCAGCCCATCTCACTGTACGCTCATATGATCTCTTCTCTGTGTATGCACAGAGAGAGAAAGAGTGAGCTCTGTGATACCACTTCTTAGGAGGGCACTAATCCCATCATGGGGGCCCCATCCTCATGACCTCATCTGACCCTAATTACCTCCTCAAAACCCCATCTCCAAATACCATCACATTGGAGGTTAGGGTTTCAACAAATAAATTTTGAGGTGACACAAACGTTCACCCATAATACATGGAAATATCATTCCCTTGTGCTAAATCCTAGACTCCCCAGCCTCCCCTGCAACCAGGCATGGCCAAGCAATCCAGATATGGCCAAAAGAGCATAATGAGGAGTCTGTTAGGCGCTCTGTGGGAAAGATTTTTCATCTAATATGAAAACTCCCTTTTATCTTTCCACCCTCTTCCAGTCTTCAATATGAGGATGCAATGAGTGGCGCTAGTGCAACCATCTTGTGATCACTAGGTTAAGCAGACCAAAAGGTCCATGTGCTAAAGATGGAGAGCAGAAAACTAGAAAGTGTCAGCATCCTTGGTTATATTACTAAGCCACTGCTCCAGATGAACTTCCTTCTTTCAGACAGCTTATGATGTGAGACAAGTCCTATTTAACCCACTGTTAAATAGGAATTCTGTTACTTGCAGCCAATGTTTTTCAAATTCATACTGAGTAAATGCACAAAACTCTTCAATGTACATCTACTCTAATGTGATACTGGCCACTCAACCTGAATTGTAGACATTTGCTATTTGCAATCAAGTGAACACCACACTCATCTATTCTAGGGGAAGAGAACTGTCATTTTGGAAAAATTAAAGAGTCCCTACCTCACCACAGAATGTTTATTGGTCTCAAATTTTGTATGGATGGTTCATAACATGAAGAACAGAATAGACAGTGCTAGGAATACAAATTACTTCCTTTAAAAAATAAGAGATTCAATCTCTTATTCATAAGAAACCTAAATAAACAGACCAGAAATCAGGAATCTGAAGTTGTGGCATTATCCAGCTTTTTTACCACTTACAAATGATGTTAACAAGTGCAAAACTAAGGAGAAAGAAAAGGTCGGGCGGGGGACTTCATTGTTAGACTTGACCTGGTAATACCACTAAACCAAAAAAGATGTTCTTTTAGTACTTTTCCATTCTGTATATTTTTTAAAAATGATTTGTCGTGAGTTGATTCAAATGAGGGAATTAAATAAACTTCCAAAAATACCTTCAGTTTGTAGGATCCCTGTGCTTCTATTACACGGCTTAAGTACTGTCTGTTTTATTCTTGTTATTGTTGTGTGTTTTCTACCTTCTCTCCCATCAGTCTTCCATTAATACAAAACTCTTTTATTCTGGCTAAAGTAAGTTTCATTTTAAGATTTAAAGTTCTAAAGGAAATCCTTATATAACGTTCTTAGTAACACCTCAAGAGTGTTGCCGTGGTAGACAGGAGACAAACTCAGCCTTTTCCCGAGACACCTAGAAGTGTCACGTATCACTTTTTGTGTTATCTCCATATAACTCATATTTCAAGATGACAGGTTAAACCACAGTTACTGTCTTAAAAAAGCCTTAAATTACATCAAACATCTCCAAATAGCTAGAGCTTTTTCCAAGAGTTCTCAGATTCTGTCCTCAAACCCAAGTAAGTAAAATACATTTAACTGAGGGAAAAAATCCTCCTTCACCGAGGATGGGTAATTCGCTGTCTAATTTTCCAGGCGGGCATCTCCCCCAGGGCTGTAAACTCTACAGGTAGTCCTGTATTGAGTTGATCTTTAGAGAAGTCAGCCAAGCCACGTTAGAGATCTTGGCTCCAAATAAATGAAGGTTAAATAAAACACAGACTGAAAGAGGAGCTCCCTCTAGGGTTTGAGGTCTTAGGATGCTGCCAACAGACTGTTACAAGGTTGTGATGTGAGCCCCTCTGAGTCCTCAAATCTCTAAGAAGCCAGACTCCTTCCTTTCCTCGTTCATTCATTCCTTCCGCATTCACAACGTTCCCTCTTCCCCTCCCAGCACATTTCGCTGGGAGCCAAAAATGTCAAGCATTTCCGTGGGTAAACAGAAAATCTGCTGGCCTTTTTGTTTGCTTTAATGCTGCTGTTAGTATGAGAGGTGACAATGTGCCTCAGGCGCCTCTTTCTCCGTCCAGGCCAGGCAGGTCATTTTCCTCTTATCAGAAAGGAGGATAGGTCATGACATTTTAGTGCATGTTGACACCACTGCTAATAAAAGCAAGATAAGCAGTTGGCCTTAAGGTGCCTTAACCTGTACCTTGCCTAAAACAGCTATTTCCCAGCTCCTCCTCTGGAGCTGGAACCAGGAAGTGATCTGACACCACATGGCCTTAAACCACACAGACGTCAACCAGGTATTGGGAGAGCCTTGAAGAGCAGGCGGGACCCTAACTCAGGAGGTTACTCCTCTCTCATTTAGGCTAGCAAGATGGTTCCTTTAAGAAAGCAACAGTGAATCAGGACACTTACTTCTCAAATAAAAAAAGCAGAGGCAGGCACAAGATCCATTTTGAATCACTTGTCTGAAAATAGTAGTAGTGAACTTAGAGGTCTACTAATCCGTAGCTTTCAAACTTTTTACGTTTTAAACCATTAATTTGAAAGAAATCTTACCCAAAAGTATAAACATAAAAAATACATAAAAAGAAGCCAAGCTCTTCACAGGCCTCGAGTCCTAGGAGTGCTCAGGACACAGTCTGCACATGAGTGCATCAGAGCCTACACACCTTTTGAACAGGGTAAAACTTGAGATTGTGTTGTTTGTTCTTTCATTCTCTCTCTTCTTTTTTCTTCTCTTAATAGCCATACTGCACTCTCCTCTAGATCACCTCTTAAATTTAAAACCCCCAATGAGATTCCCCAATTCACTTGTAGGTAATCTAAGAAACACACCAGACACAAACAAGATACCTTTTACAGCTTATCTTGACGGTGATTTATATACCTTTTCCAGAAGATAATTTGGTACTATGCATCAAAAGGCATTAAAAAATAGTCCTATCTTTTGACCAAATTGTTCTATTTCTAGGAATTTATTCATTAAAAGATAAATAAATAATGCACATAAAGATGTCTGAACAAACACAGCATTATTTATGCTAATAAAACTAAATGAAATAAGCCAAATGGTCCACAATAAGGAACTGTTTAATTAATTATTAGACCCATATGATGGGTCTACCATGCTTTGGCATTAAAATGCTTCTAATATAATAAAAAAATGCAAAAATTCGTGACAACTCTTTACAGTGTCATCTGGAAAATGTAAAGTTAAATGGATGGATTAGATAAATTATAAAATTTACTTATTGATTGAATTGGATACTAAATTTAGTACTATCTGCCTTGGCAAAAGACACATAGCATGTTGGATTATTAAAAGAAGGAACATAAAAATTTATCTGGAGCTAACTTACTCGCTGACACTATACACTAGTATTACTGTAATTATTAGGAAATGAATATAATATTCTGTTTTCTAATGTGTCCATGCTCCACCCTCCTTTCCCTTTAATATGATGTTGGTTATTTGAGGTAGGACTGAGGGAAGAAATCTCACGAACAATAATGGAATATTTGGACCTAAGATGTCTTCGAAAGGCATATATCCACTCTGATCACATATAAACTCCATGATAAATCTGTCCCTAAATATTTCTGTAGATTACTCCACAACAGATGACAGTTTACTGAGTGTCTGTTTTGTTCCAGACACTATGCCAGACACTGAAATACAAGAAGCGAATGAAAACACAGTCCTTGCCCTTGAGGAGCTCAAAGACTAGTCATCTAAATGGACAACAGGTATAGAGAGGTCAAAGCTAAGAAGTATATGAAACACGGAGGGTGTCAGAATCAGAGAAGTCTCAGAAGAGGGAGGTGGCATTCGAGGAAACTGTTGAAAGAAACCTCATTTTCTCATCTTCTAGCTGCCATGAGGTCGGAGAAGAGCCCAGGGAGAGAAAGGCATATGTCAAGGCACAGAGGCCTAGTATGTTCAGGGAGGTGTCGTGTTCTTACAGCAGGGGTATCAGGCGTGAAGTTGTGGGGGGAGAGGGTGGGAGCCAGCGGTCAGGCCCAGATAATGAAGGAGGCTGAAACAACAGGGACCTCATATGGCAAGCCCGGCCCAAGGGCCTGAATTTTTAACATGTAGCCAGTGGCAAATCTCTGAGAAACTGTAAATAGTAGAGTGCTATGGCCACTTTACATGTCTAAAGATGGCAAGAAAGAGGAACTTGATGGAAGGGAGACCGCAGGCTAGTAGCCTAAGGAAATAAAAAAGGCGTGAACACAGGAGTGACAGGAAGATGAAGACAGGAAAGGACGGAAGGAAGTAAAGGGAAGGGAAAGGAAGGGAGGGGAGGGGAGGGGAGGGAAGGGGAGGGGAGGGGAGGGAAGGGGTGGGGAGGGGAGGGGAGGGGAGGGAAGGGGCGGGGAGGGGAGGGGAGGGAAGGGGCGGGGAGGGGAGGGGAGGGGAGGGGCGGGGAGGGGCGGGGCGGGGAGGGGAGGGGAGGGAAGGGGCGGGGAGGGGAGGGGAGGGAAGAGGCGGGGAGGGGAGGGGAGGGAAGGGGCGGGGCGGGGAGGGGAGGGGAGGGGAGGGAAGGGGCGGGGAGGGGAGGGGAGGGGAGGGAAGGGGCGGGGAGGGGAGGGGAGGGAAGGGGCGGGGAGGGGAGGGGAGGGGAGGGAAGGAGGGAGAGAGGGAAGGAGGGAGAGAGGGAAGGAGGGAGAGAGGGAAGGAGGGAGGGAGGGAGGGAGGAAGACTTTAGGACAGAGGCCAAAACTTGGTGTCCAACTGGCTGAGGAGCAGGAGGGAGAAGTGCGGCCCCCTTTTATCTGGAAGCCCCTCCCCCATCTTCCCAGAGCCCTCTCCCTCCCCAGGTCGGTTCTCAGCTGAAAGACCCCTCCACTGAGAGCTCTTCCCTGACAACCCAAAACTGCTTTATTTTTCTTCACAGCATACAGAACTACCAAAAAAAAGTTATTTGCTTACTTATTTTCTTTCTCTCCCTGCAGAATCTGAGCTCCATGAAGGCAGGTACATCCAGTCTGTTTGGTTCGTGGCTGTGTTCCAGAACTTAGAACACGACCCAGCACACAGCTCAAAAAATATTTGTGGAGTGAGCAAAGGCGGGAAGGAGGGAGAAGGCAGGCAGGCCGCTCAGATCTGTGACTTGAGTGCTTGACTAAAATGTGATACTATGAACTAAAATCAGTAATGTGGGGTGGAAAGAGCTGAAACGCAGAGATTGACTGTCCTGAGTTCTAGAGTATGTTATCTGCCCAAGCATTGCCTCAGGACTATTTAATAAATCTTCCCTGCTAACAAAAGGACAAAAAGGAAATCCGGAAGTACCTATGGGGGGCTCGGAGTACTGCACAAAAGCAAGTACTTTTCACACAGAATCTCCTTTCATCCTCACCAGACATTAGTACCCCCATTTCTGCACATGAACAAACTGAGACTAAAGGGTTAACTTACTTATCCAAGGTGACACAGCTGGATATGGCAGAAGCAAAATTAGAATTCCAACCCCATTCACCACACAACGCTACACTAGAAGCAAACCAAGTTTAGCTACCAGAATTTTTCATATACTTTCAGAATATTGTTAGGCCTTCCCTCATCCTTCTCCACTTTAGGATGCTTTTTAATTCAGAGTCTGAGATTTGTAAGAAAAGATGGCTTTCACCGCCATGTTTTTTTCTATCTGAGAAACACCTTGCCTAAGACTGACCTCTGAAGTTTCTAAGACTTGGTCACAGCCAATTAAATTCTTGTGTTTGAACTTCTTTACCATGACGAGAAGAAAAAAAGTCTTAGCCACCCTTCACAATTTATTTTAAAATTTCCATTCCTGCTTTACAAATCATACCAACTGACCCCAAATTACATAAACACGTAAACGTTTCATCCTGTCAGCTAACTCCAGGCACCACTGGGCTAGCATCCCACTCCCTTAAACCAATGGCCAAAAGCTGATAGAATATGCAAGACAAGTCTGAGAGTTTAACTGGCAGAGCTGTTCAGATCCACATTGTGCTATTATATGAAACTCAGACCACGGGAGACAACAGTTCACTATTTTTACGGTGGCCAAGAGATTCAACCTCTCGGCCCTGTGAGAGTCATCTGAATATATTTAACCAAAAGAAAACTGAAAAGAGGACGAGAGAGAGAGAGAAAAGAGGGAAAAACTTCCGATCGTCTGATTGAAGATATATTCAGCACCCTTGATTTTTTATGCACATTTGATCATGCTGTTGACAGCCTTGGAAGTTAAGTAAAATGGACTGCTGCACAGAGGTTTCAAACCTTGATGGAAACCAATGGCAGGCTCCTTTTGACAGTCAAATAATGACAAGCACGTTGCAGGCCAATGCCCGTCATTCACCAACATCTCCAACCTGCTCCAACCGCTGCACAGCGACTAAGTGGAGGGTCAGAGGTTAAGCTCCAAGAAGCCAGCAATGAAGGGCAACTGTCATGCACCACTGCCTGTTGCGAAGCAGCAAGGAGTGACTGTCTCCTCTGGAACATGCAAAACGGTCTCATTCTGTCCAGGCAGAGACACATCTGAAGGTCCTAAATGAGACCACTGCCAATTCATGAAGCTCCAAACTGACAGTATGCCATTCAAGCTGTCTCCGATTTGACTTTTTTTTCCCTATTTCAAATCACAAATGCATGTAAAGTATACAGTTAAGCATAACTCTTCAGCCATGGTTTTAAGCATGCTAGGCTTTTAGACACCGATGTAGTCTCAGACACATACACATTCTCAGAGCCTATAAAAAGGAAAGAAAATGCAAAATTAATTTATTCTTCTTTAGGTAGTTTCTAATGGCACAGGAGAACCCAGGTGCCGGTTTTCTAGTTAAGTTCCTAAGTGTCTACAAAAGAAAATAATCTTAAAAAGGAACTATTTCATCTTAATATCATATTACTATGAGAGCATAAGAATGTAACTATATAGAGAGAATTTTATTTAATGAAAGCAATATAATTTTAAGTACACAGTAATTTATCAAAACATTTTATAATTTTTTGAGTTTGTTCCAAGAATATAGTTCACAAATGATTCAGAGTTTAGCACACAACACAAATACATCCTTCTACAGTTCTACGTTTGAGATCTTATTGCTTTCTTATACAGTGGAATTATGTGACCCCACTCAAATGTGTGTGTTAACACATATTAACAAAGAGATTTCTCCTTTATCTTTATTGAGTAAAAAGAACTGTCTCTTCTTATTCAGAAGCCATAGGACTGTCACTAAAAGTGACTGGCTAGGATCAAGAATTAAGTTAAACAGGTCTTCTTACACCCTTTTCACCAACAATAGGATTTCTATCCACAAATAGAGCCATAAGTGGCCCTCATCAGAGACAGCCTTAGAGGTATGAACTTGAAAATGAACCTTCTATGAAGGTGTTGGTCTACACCAACTGCAGCACTAAAGTCAGCCTTTAAGCCCTGATCACTATCACCCACCCTTCCTTAATGAAGCCTGGGGACAGGAGATAACCTATCAACTCTAAAGAACAAAGCTTACAAAGACACCCCAATATTAAAGCTTGTACAGACAGAGGTCAACTAATTGCCCTTTGCTCTATAGCAACAAGAACACACCTAGTCTCTAATATAGAGCTGCAGATAACTAAACGTAAGTTATTTTAAGTACTATATGAGCATGTACCAACCTTCCACTCCCAGGCAAAACCAGAAATCATGGTGTATAAACTTAAATTACTGTATATAGCTCTGATTGAGAAAAATATTTCAAGCCACAATTACCCATTGTTGTTCAAAATAAAGCAACCAAGTGAGCATTCTGCAATACAAAAGACTTGATAAGAATTTGAATATGAGATGGCTTTTCTTTCCTGAGGGGTAATTTGAGGGGGAAAATCCCTTACTTAGTACTCAGGCATGTATGGTACACAAAATCACAAAGACTAAATTCAGAGACAGGAACTTCTTTCCCCATATCCTTTTATTTTAGACCTGGGTTGCAAATCTCCAACTGTAATGTGAACTGATACAGGACACATAAAAGGAAATACTCCTTTAGGTTCTACAGGGTCAACTAATGGCTCTCATATTCTTAAGGGATAATAAAGAACAAAAATTTAAATGGCTTCAAAAACAGATTAGCAGCTTAACCAGTCACAAATTCACAATGAGTAACAAAGGTAAACTAAGAATTTAGGAGAGGCAGATCCTTGAGCAGATCCCAAGAAAAACTTTACATGGATAAGTCCAATGCTCGAATGATTACAACATCAGCAAAGTCGATACTATAGGAAAAAGAGGGTGTGATACCTGAATCTGTCCTTGTCAACCCCAGATTCAGAGGGCTAGGCTAAATTCCCTCCTCAGGCTTTCCTGCTCTGTGATGTTGAATGAAGGGGTCCCCACTTTCATGCAGATGACACATAGGATATCGACCTGTGGTCTGCCATTTATTTCCCCCCTTCCAATATCTTATGGGGGGAGGGCAAGCAATGGCAGTTGGTAGGGGTAAGGCAGGCACACACATTCTGGGTTTAATAAAGGTGAGCATGACAGTCTTTCACAAACGTTCAAGAAGGACTCGCCCTCATATCCAATCTCTCTAGCCCAGGACATAGTAGATACTCAATAAATGTCTAAGGAATGAATGAATAAATGAATTCCTCAAGACCCTTTGTCAAACTTTCTACTGGGTTGATGAACAAAGGAATACATCAAAATGGCATTTTCTTGGAAAGAAATACATTTGATTCATATCCCCAAAAGATGGGGATGACAACTGCTCTGTACCACTTTCTCCATTCACTCCCTATTATCCTCCCCCACCTTTCCACATATCCCAAATTTCAATATCTAAAAGGTTCTTTCATATATACAATAAGATTCAGCAAGATTCAAAAAAAATATTGAACAACAAGGTCCCACTGTATAGCACAGGGAACTATACTCAGTGTCCTGGGATAAACCATAATGGAAAAGAATATTTAAAAAGAATATATATATATATATATATATGTGTGTAACTGAGTCACTTTGCTACACAGCAGAAATTAACACAACATTGTAAATCAACTATACGTCAATTAAAAAAAATTTTTTTAAATGTTGCTGGATTCAGAAACATTCACAAGCAGTCAAATTAGTGACTCCTACTATTTCAAAGTTCCACAGATCAGTGAAGGTGAGCACACCTCCCAGAAGTAGGATGAAGGCCGAAGAATGTGGCCTCAACAGCAGTATCCTGGTATTTGTTCCAGGTGCAGATAGCAGCCAATGAGAGTCCCATTAGACCTAGACCAAGGTTACTCTCCCTCCTCTTACTATGTGCCTTTTTTGTTAGGTCCTCAGTGATATAGTGACACACCATTTAATGTTATCCTTCTTTTATAAATGAAAGCAAAAACCTATATGCTTAAAGCTCAAATAATTTTAGAAACATTTTTACATGCAGCGGGGAGGGGAGGGAATATTAAACTAAATGGAGGGACTGCTTTCTCTATGTCTGATTCTGTAAGGCGAGATGCTTCACTGAAGAGCCTAAGTGCTGTGAGAGCCTTGGTTTAGTAGAGGAGTTAACCCAAGCCGATGTCCTGCTTTCCTCCTTTCGGCTGAACCACAGCCAGACACACACACTGGACCATATTCATTGTACCCTGAACTATAATCTGCAAAGAGTACCAGTTGCCTCTGGGTCATGAAACAGTACTAAAAACTTTATAATCATTCATGGATTTAGTCTTCAGCATACTATATCATTTGAATCCAACGGGAGCACAAAGAGCTATTTGTGAGGTCAACCACGGTACAGACAGATGCTGACATGCTATTGATGGCAAGGTAGAAAGAAATTGCTAAATACAGCAGATCAATACCTCGTTTCACTGTTACAGCTTTCTGCAGACATAAAATATATATCTTCACAGCTGAAAAAATAATAATAATGAAAGTGGGAGATAAATGTTTCCCTCAAGGTAAACTATTTGATTCGCTAAGGGCAAAGGTCACAGCAGCACTTACACTAACGTAACTTTATCATCTTAACTGGAAACAGGAGGAAGAGCAGTAGATGAAATGGCACAATGAACCGGGACACATAGGTGGGTCGGACATAACTCTTTTAAAAAAACACAGTGATAGGTAAAGGGCTACCAAACGCTAAGATTTTCCTACAGTCCACAAATACAATTCCCTGAGATCTATTCTGTCATATGGTTTTACACAAAACGTTTCTAAACAAAATATTTTCTATTGTTGATAGAGAACAAATCGAGAGGTGAAAATAAATAAATGCTCTGTAAAGTTAAAAAAACAAACAACTTCACCTTCCAGTCCATACATGCTTCCATTTGACCAGAAATGTTGAATGCCAACTATCTTTAGTACCTTGTGAGATACATAAAACAAATTTATACCATGGTTCTTGGCCAGAGGGAGCTTATAATCTCCCTAGGGAAAAGATAATTACATAAAACACTAATAGATACAATTAATAATAAAATGCCAAATTTAATATGACCAAATGCCAAGATGTCGGGTACCATACACCAGCAAGTGTACCACACACCAGCAAGGGTACCACAGGCATACCTACTGTTGTTACCATACATTTTGACATAGGAAGTAAGGTCAAGAAAGGAAGAGATGAAGAGATTAATCCTCAAAAGCATCATGGAACGGGGGGAACTGGAGACAATTCCTCAGGCATGGGAGGACCTAATACATCATCATCAAATTAGTTTTTAGTTCTCCGACATGAAACTTTTTTTGTAAATCCTCAGAGTCTGAGCTTAAAAACAACCAAACAGAATTTGCCATCAATTATTTGACATATAAAGTCTCACAGGAATCTTTCAAAGTAGCCTAAAGGGTATCTGTGTTTTTAAAGTTATATGAACTTTATCCAGCTGCAATGAACGGTTAAAAAAGGTGGGGGGGTGGTGGAGGGCATAGGAGAAGTACTATATGCTCACATGCTCCACTAGAAGTCACGATAAAAATTTCAGTGGTTACATGAAACCCTTCAGTGAGTGCTATTTTTAAAGCAAATATTTAACAAGTACACAGAAAAATACTACCACTCTGTATTTGGATGGCATTTAGCAATTTAAAAGCAACCTGTTAATCTAAGACTGACTTATCAGCTGGCATTCATTTCCTCAAAGAACATGTAAAGACTATTTTTTTTTATTGAGGTATAGTTGATTTACAATGTTTCTGGTGTACAGCGATGTGATTCAGTTACACATATATATGTAATGTATGTTCTTTTTCAGATTCTTTTCCATTATAGGTTATTACAAGATATGGAATATAGTTCCCTGTGCTATACAGTAGGTCCTTTTTGTTTAACTATTTTATATATAGATAAAATTTACCTATATAATTTATCCCTCCCTTCCCCCTCTTTCCCCTTTGGCAACCATAAATTTGTTTTCTATGTCTGTGAGTCTATTTCTCTTTTGTAAATAAGTTCCTTTGCATCATTTTTTTTAGATTCCACATATAAGTGATATCATATGATATTTGTCTTTCTCTGTCTGACTTACTTCACTTTTTTTTAATTGAAGTATAAGTTGATTTACAATGATAAAGTCTTAAGTAAAAGGGACGGTGACACAATATCACCCCTCCATAGCAATAAACAAAATAAGTTAAAAATAAATCTCAGTGCAAGGGAAGCAATGAAATTGTAATGTAACAGTAACTGAAAGGGAAGGAATAATCATACATTTATTTTTCTGTCAAATAAGAACTTTTTTGAAACAACTGCTCTCAGACTTATGAAAATGGAAAAGAATTTTCATCAATTTTATAATTTGTTATCAATTTATATAGATTACACTAGCTTTTTAGTCTATATTTTGGGAAGAAAGTATGTCTGCAGCTTTCTTCTGCAGAGGAAATAGGACTGTACCAAAAAGTTGATGTCCTCAAACAATGCACATCCATTTCACTAACTGTGTGTTGATTCAACTGTCTAGGTCACTCCAATAAACTAGAAGCTTTTTGTTTCACAGTAAACTAGAAATTCCATGGTTGGGTACAGGGCTCCTAGGTCTTCGCAAACTTAAGGATCACTCGGTAATGAGCAGTTGAAAAGTGAGCCTCAGAAAACATTCAATCAACAAATATTTACTCTAAATTTGCCAACAAAGTTCTGTGGTAGATATTTCAGATGACACTATATATATTTTATACAATATATATAATGCACATACATATTTTTTAAGAGTTTCTGCTCCAAAAAACTTGACAATTTCTCTGTTGGGAAGTGGGGCTGGTAGAGTGGTGGATAAGACAAGAATACTAAAAGCCTTTTATTTTAAATCATATTTACATCTGTATAACTTTTTACATGTTCAAAGTTCTTTTACATTCATTATTGTTTGACAACAACTCAGATGAAGCAGAGAGGGGAGAGGATGATCATCCCCATTTTAAAGATGAGGAAACATCACAGAGATCGAGGGACTCATACCAGGTAATGAATGTCTAGTAAGTGAAAGATGTTAAGACCAGAAGTTTAGCCTCCTAACTACCAGTGAAGTGCTCCTTCCCCTTTAGCAGCTACTACCTCATGTAAAGAGCTACTGAAGTCCGCACAACACAATGAAAAGTTTGGAACTTGGTTAATTCCTGTGGTGGGGGCGGGGGGGAGAAAATGGGAGAGGTTGATATCATTCAAGAAACGTTATTTGGGGAGTGTTGTGTTCAAGACTTTACATGCACTACAGTACAAAGTTAAATACAGTGTAGTCTGTAAAACTAAGGAGAGGAGAAAGAGATTAACAAAAAATCAGTACAATAGTGAATAAGTGCTACAAAAACATGCATAAATTGCTATAGAAACACAGAAAATTATTTTTAAGATTCTGAAGTGCTTTCCATATTAAAAAAGAATGAAAATAAATGAACTAAATATTCCTCTCAAGAATTTAGTAAGGGCTTCCCTGGTGGCGCAGTGGTTGAGAGTCCGCCTGCCGATGCAGGGGACACAGGTTCGTGCCCCGGTCCGGGAAGATCCCACATGCCGCGAAGCAGCTGGGCCCGTGAGCCATGGCCACTGAGCCTGCGCGTCCGGAGCCTGTGCTCCGCAACGGGAGAGGCCACAACAGTGAGAGGCCCGCGTACCGCAAAAAAAAAAAAAAAAAGAATTTAGTAAAATAAAAACAAAAAGTTTGAGAAAAGCATAAGGAAGGAAACACGAAAGAGGCAGAGATAAATAAATTAGCATAAACAAATTCAAGAGCGAGTTTTAAAACACACAAATATAATCAATTTTTGAAGAGAATATATGTGTACAGAAAGTTGTAATTAAAAAGGAGGTATAAAATGAATATGGAATTTTTAAACTATGAAACTATGCTCAACTCTATCTTAGTAAACCAGAGAATGTTATGTTGAATACCATGCCAATAAATTTGAAACCTCAATTTCTGGGAAAACAGAATGACCAAAATTTACTCAAAAAGAAAACTAAATAGGCCATTAACTAGAAAAGATATTGAAAAAGTTATCCAAAAATTATCTTCCCCAACATCACATGATGACTTTTACAAGTTAATTTAGTTCAAACTTCCAGGGACAAATAATGCTGGTGTTCTGTAAATGGCTCTGGAGCACAGGAGGAAAATGGTGCAATTCATTTTATGGCACAGGCTTAACTGTGCATCAAAACTTAACAAAACAAACCACAAAAAGGAATATTTCTCAATATTTTTACCCGTTTTACCTCCCTCTACGTTAGCCAAAAGAGCTTTATTAAGTTTCACTAACTCTAGTATGAATAATGACCTTAACATGTATATTAAATACGCCTCACTGAAGATTCTGATATTCCCCCTAGGGGTACCACCTTCCAGCTTCCTTGGTAATCACTGCTACAGACCCATCTTACTTTCCTAATTGAAATACAAAAAGGTTGAATTCAGTAGTATGCTAAAAGGCCAATATAATGTGACCAAGTAGGATTTATCACAAGGAACCAATATTAGAAACAATATTAAGAGATTATATCTTATCCATAGAAGAAGTAAAAACATTACCATCTAAATAGATGTCAAAAAAATATTCAATAAAAATTCAACCTCAGTCCTTAGGGGGAAAAAAATAAACTAAAAATCAAAGATTATTGCCAACAACTATCATTATACTTAATACTAGAGTCCCAAAGCATCACTATTAAAGGCATGACTATCTGCTATAGCTACTAGAGGTTCCAGACAACATAATAACACAAGAGAAAGAAAGGAGAGGAGAGTATAATTACTGAAAGGGGGGAGACCGAGTTATATTTGCAAATGATTAAATTATCTACCTACTATACACCTAGAAAACCCAAGAAAATCAACCAAAAAAAAAAAAGTTAGAATGATAAGGATGCATTCTATATTGTGGCCAATTATAAAAATAGCATATAAGAAAAGCTTTCTCAACTACCACTTAGAAAATATAATTTAAAAATATCCCATTTGCAATAGTAACCAAAAATAGTACTCCAGTATGTAAAATACCCAGGAGTAAACCCGGAAGGTAATAAATAGTACCTACTTGAATAAAATTACACAACTTTCTGAGGATCATAAAAGAAAGCCTAAATAAATGTAAAGACAGATAACACTGTTAAATAAGAAAATTTATCTACCATAAGTATTTCAGTTCTTTCCAAATTACACTCTAAATTTAATGCAATAACAATTAAAATACCAAAGGGTTGGTGGAATATACAGGAGACCTTGAAAAAGTGATTTTTAACTTTCTCTGTAAAAAAATTTTAAGTTGCCTTCTCAGTGCAAGAGTCAAGGAACTTCCAAAACAAAGAATAATCATGGGGGCCTTGTACTGTCAGATACTGAAAGGTATCATAAAACTCTGGTAATTAAAATGGTGTGTCAGAATATTGGACAAAACAAAGGAAACAGAATAAAAAGTATTTTGGCATTCAATCTGGTTAATCATTTAGGGGATAACTAAATGATAACTGGTTAATCATTTAGGAGGAATTAGACATCTCTCCCATATCATACACCAACTAAATTCTAGATGCATTACAAGAATTATATGAAAAAGTATATAATGTAAAATTATTAGAAGGACGTATAAGTGACCGTTAATCTGAATAACAAAAATACGAAGGTAAAAGGCAGGCAATAAACAAACGAGGAAAAATATTTCCAGCACATGATTAACAAATGATCATATCCCTAATCTACAGTGTTCTTACAAATCAATAAGAAAAGACATACATTAGCAAAATGAATGAAGGCTATATAAATAAACAAATCACAAAAGAACTATATCTCGTCAATAGACACAATAGGAGTAAATTCAATCATACAGTACTTAGTAATTAAAAAAATACAAATTAGTTCTACAATGAGCTCCTACTCATCTCTCTCAAATCGGCAAATATTTTTATCTTATGACAGTTCCCAGTGTTGGAAAGGATGTACCAAATATGCATTCTCATGCACTGCTTGTTAGAGTGGAAACCGGCATCACCCCTCTGGGTGGCAATGTGACAATATAAGCCAAAAATCTTTACAAATGTTAACCCGACAATTCACCTTCCTTTAATTTACCCTACAGAAAATACCAGAGATTTGCGCAGAGATTTATGTGCAAGAATGGTCACTGAAGGATAATTTATAATAGCAGGAAGAAAATCCATATGATGAAATACTATACTATAATTGTAATGACATGGAAAAATATTCACAATATACTGGATACTGGTAAGTGAAAAAGACCAGAATACAAAATATATACATTATGATTCCAATTTTTGTTTAAAATATCTCTTCTATAAATATGTATCATAAATATATTTTAGATAAAATTAGGATCATACTGCACATATTGTATATATAATAGGCATAATAATAATATTATAAGAAATATACCAATACAGTAAGTTACACAGTGGTTATCTCTAAAGGATTATAGGAGACTTTTTTTTTCCCTGCTTGGTATTTTTCCATATTTTTAAATTTTTCTAAAATAACAAATTATGTACTTAGGAAAAAATAGTATTCTAAATAAGAAATGCTTCACCATCTTATATGCCACACATATTGTGGTCATACATTTACAAAGTTGCCTTTCATAAGCCACATGTAGAAAATAATTTCATTACCTACAGTCACATTCACGGTAATAATAGCTAATGCTTATATACAGAGCACTTATATATGCCCATCACTATTCTAAATGCTTTACATATATTAAACCATTTAATGCTCACAACTATTATTATCCCCATTTTACAGATGAAGATTGAGGCTCAAGAAGATTAGGTGACTTGCCCAAGATTGCTCAGCTAATAAGGAAACCTAGGGGAAAAACAAGGCAGGCTGGCCAAAATCCATGCTCTTAACCAGGACAGGTTACTGTCTCTCTTGATAAACTATACTCTAAAGCAACAAGACTGACTTATAATATAATGCCAGAACATAAGCAATCAAATAAGCACTATCCCCTTTAAAGTCGTCTCCATAGGAAACTCTATACATATCCAAAGATGCGGTCACTGAGCATAACATTTTTGGAAAGCCTTCTTTTGACTGTCCCCAGAGGGCAGTAAACAAGTCTCCTGAAAGATGAGATTTCTTTCAAACAGCTGGGAATCATTCAGATGCAAGTCTTAAAGTGTGATTAAATTGTTTAATTCTGCTTTTGGTAACATAGCAAGAAAAATCTATTAGCTGATTTTGCTATTGTGCCCATAACTCATATCTGCTCCCAGGAACTACATTCACAAGTGGATTTTAACATGTACAATACTACATTATTGTAATTATTTGTTCATGTGCCTATCTTCCAACTGAGGTAAGGTCCTCATTGGCAAAGACTGTCTCTTTTTCATCCTTGAATCTCCAGCCCCTAACACAATTCCTGGCAAAGAAAGTCCTCATTAAGAATTTCTGAATGAACTCTATGAAGAATGCCACACAAATGCTTTGAGCAATGACAATATATTCGAGAAAATAAAAATACTGCCAAGAGGACATCAGAGTCTGTGTACAAATAAATATATATGTACATGAAGACTATAATGAATAAAAAAATGAAAGTTTTAAGGAGTAACTCCTAAAATTCTGAATATCAAGGAAGATAGAACTCAGTTTTAACAGGTCTTCTTATAATAAAATAATATCTAGCTATGGCCATGTCTCACAAAACACAATGGGGGGGGGCGGAGTAGCTATGCCTCACTGTCTAAAAGGCAATCTACTGAACCAAGGAGGCAGAAATAATCATAAACTTTCTCAGATAAAGATGCAAAAACACATCTGCTACACAGCAGACACCAGGATGCATCCTGCCTATGGGTTCAATCGACAAAGCACAACCTGGTGCCTGAAGTGTAAATCAAAGAAGCTTCCATCCCTGCTACTTATTGACATTTTGCTACCTGCAAATTTCTAATGTGTGCAAGATGGGCCTATTTTTATTTACAGCACAAACCACAGACCGAATGTAAAACAAGATGCTTAATAAATCCAGAAGAACGTAAAACACCAGCATAACTCAGACAGCAAGACAGACGCTCACTCCTTAATTAAGTGGGTGATGTTCTGTTTAAAACAAAAAGACAACCTTGGGCTAGAGCTAAGATTAAGCACTCGGTGTTGCGGGGGATGCGGGGGAAACGCCAACCATTTCCAGGGCAGAGGCTTTAAATCATGAAAAATAAACCATCTGATAGTCTGTATTCAATAGTAAGTAGGCAGTCGGGACACAGACTGATTTGGATTAACACATTTTCAGTTATAACGAGTAATTTTACAGAGGATTAGTATCTTGATGGGCTGATCAATACGAGGCACTGCTGCTATTACAGATGAAAAGAAAATTGCCCCTCTGGTAATAAAGTGTGCGTGTCTTCGTTCCCCTTCATTTGCTGAGTCCATTACTGTAATGGTTCCAGCATTAACAGCTGGGGCAATTTAAGCAGCAGGGGTCTGATGAATTTAAAAGCTGGGCACCCTGGCTACCCATCCTTTCCTTTCAGGGCTGCATATGCAACTCCTCTGCCTGGCTGGTTCCAACACCAGGATCAGGTTTTATAAGAACAATGACTACGATTTCCCAATTATTTGTATCATTTATAGTGTTCGCAGCCAATCATGTGACTGAAACAAAAATTGCTCGCAGCATATTGGCTGCTGAGTCGGCGAAAAACGGCACACTATTTACCTAAATAACAAGATTGACATGACAACAGGCTGGAACCCACGGAAACTGTAATGTCTGCATTCGTTTGCCTGGTGCTATTTTCAAGAAAAAAAAAAGAGAAAAGAAAAAGAAAAGCAGAACATTCATGCTGACAGAAAAAAATATATCATCAGCAAAATTTTCCATCTCTGTTTTCAAAAAATGGCAAACTGGGAAACAGTGAGATAAAGGACTGCTGTACATGGAAAGAGAAAATCCATATTAATGCAGCCTTGAGACTTTAATCATGCCCAATTCAGCAGAGTGAGTTAAGGCTGCCACATCAGCCCATTTTATATTATTACTGGAGATATGCTGGCCCTTGAGGCTCAGCCTTGAATGATCCAGTCGCTAAATGAAGGTGACAAAGGGCAGACTTAGGGCTAATGCAGAAATCAGAGCTCTGAATTTTCTGATCACAAACAGTTATGAAAATACTCACGCACTGGCAACAAATCTCCTCCTCAGACCGGATGCAACATAATTTGGTCCTTCAAACTGAGTTTTCTATGTGGTTTCTACCAGATGTAAAGGTCTCAACCTAGACCCTTATCCACAGGGTGGTTCTTTAACATAAAGGAAGGCACGTCACTTCACAGGCAGGTCCTTTCCAAAACTGCAGGGCAAATACATGATGGGCATGGCAACAGGACAGATGCTTGTAGCATAAACAAAAATACAAGCCTATATAGGCTTTCAAACCTATGCTCAAGGTTCAGCTTTCAAACACGTGCTGGTCTTGCAGAGAAACACAATGCCAAGGGCAAATGTTTGGAGACAAGTTCCTACCAATGTACATCTTAATCTCCTGAACAGGTCCTGACCCAACCCAACAGTCCCCCAGATTCTTCCCAGCTTACACTAGAAAATCAGCTAGCGAGACAATTTTGTAAGATAATCCAAAATCAGTTTATAACCAAAGGTTAATAAGTGAATGAGGTTAGCAGAACTCTAAATTCACCTTCTCCAAACTGTGCCTTTTTTTTGAGGCTCCAAAAGTACCATCTCAACTATAAAGTTCTTTTCTTCAAGACGTTAGAAAGTCACACTTTAAAAATAACTTAATCAAGAAATCTACCATAATAAACTAACCACAACAAAACACACTAATCCTGGAAGATAAGCTAGCATTTAAAATTTGAAAGAGAATACTAGAAAACAACTGTTGAGAGTTGCATGTGCTGAAGAGTCTTGTTTCTCAAAATTAATACCTATATTTATGGTATGTTAAGTAATTTTGAAATTCGTAAGTATTTAACCATTTTCCCTTATTTCTTTCAGGTTCTGGTTCCCTCTCTCACTGGTAGAAAGCCTAACAACCACTAACAGGCAATGCTCTTGGGAATCCATTCATTCATTTGATAAATATTTATGGAATACTTACTATGTGCCTGGCACCATGTTAAGTACAAGGGATAGAATGGTGATAACAAAACTAAAATGACACGGCCTCTAACTTTCTTTTAACTTTTCTTTGACCCTTGCAGTCTAAATGCCAAAACCTGGGGGCTTCCCTGGTGGCTTAGTGGTTGAGAGTCTGCCTGCCGGTGCAGGGGACACGGGTTTGAGCCCTGGTCCAGGAGAACCCCACGTACCGCAGAGCAACTGGGCCCGTGCGCCACAACTGCTGAGCCTGTGCTCTGGAGCCCGTGAGCCACAACTACTAAGCCCCCGTGCCACAACTGCTGAAGACCATGTGCCTGGAGCCGGTGCTCCGCAGCAAGAGAGGCCACCGCAATGAGAGGCTCATGCACCGCGGCGGGGAGTAGCCCCTGCTCGCTGCAACTAGAGAAGGCCGTGCGCAGCAACGAAGACCCAACGCGGCCAAAAAATAATTAATTAATTAATTAATTAATTAAATGCTAAAACCTGTATTGCTAAACTCAGCCATAATAAATCCAATCAGCAGCCAAGGAGCCAGTATGATAATTATTAAGGGCCACATGTAACATGCATCAGATTCCTGAGGCTCTCGACCATTCACTCTTCATTCAAAAGATACTTATACATTTCCTTTATGTGCAAGACCCTCTACCAGGTACACTGGAAAGATCGAAGGATGAATCAGACACCAATGCGCTGTCTTCAAAGAAGTTAATGATTGTGGAAAGTGTATTAAGACTTTTTTTCCAATGACAAGATTTAGTTTTCAAAACCAACACTAATGGGCTTCCCTGGTGGCGCAGTGGTTGAGAGTCCGCCTGCCGATGCAGGGGACACGGGTTCGTGCCCCGGTCTGGGAAGATCCCACATGCCGCGGAGCAGCTGGGCCCGTGAGCCATGGCTGTTGAGCCTGTGCGTCCGGAGCCTGTGCTCCGCAACGGGAGAGGCCACAACAGTGAGAGGCCCATGTAACGCAAAAAAAAAAAAAAAAAAAAAAAGAAAACCAACACTAAGATTAAGAATGTTAAAAAACAGAGCTGTATGCACCTGAAACCATCACAACCTTGTAAATCAATTATAGTTGAATAAAAAAAAAAAGAAAAGAGGGCTTCCCTGGTGGCGCAGTGGTTGAGAGTCCGCCTGCCGATGCAGGGGACACGGGTTCGTGCCCCGGTCTGGGAAGATCCCACATGCCGCAGAGCGGCTAGGCCCGTGAGCCATGGCTGCTGGGCCTGCGCATCCGGAGCCTGTGCTCTGCAAGGGGAGAGGCCACAACAGTGAGAGGCCCGCCTACCGCAAAAAAAAAAAAAAAAAGAAAAGAAAGAAAAAGACCTGGAAATAATAGAAAGTAATAAGAACTCACTGTAACTCAATGGTTTAACTACTCAAGGAAGGTATTTAAAGTGGTTTCAAAACTATGAGCAAATAAAACTAACCTTTCTTCTACCTAGGGAAGGCAATCAAAACTATTAAATGATGATTAAAGGCTGACCCATACTCTGGAAGAAAGATCAAGCAAAAGATAAAGGTGGATTTAGGGGAAAAAAACACAGAGTAGAATTTGTCAGGCGAAGTTTCAATTTTTTAAGTTCCTTGGTCATTGGTCCACCACCAAAACTGTCCTACATTTAGTTTCCTAAATTACCATCAGATAAACTGGTGAAATAATCCAGGATGGCCCATGAGGAAGGTAGAGGCCAAAAGAACCTTCTCTGAACTTCACTAAAGTGCCAAACTGCAAAAAATAAAATAAATTGAGTTTAAAAAAAAAAAAAACCCAGTGGGTACATACATAAATAACAAACTTCCTTTTATTGAGTTGTTATATTTATAACTTATTATACCTTATAACTTAAGGTTTATCTTGTTAAATGATATTAAGACAATTATCACCAAAAATGGAAGACTTTTTAAAGGATTTTTATTTGAAACAGCAGGCTTATCTATTCTGGATATATTCCTTCACTAATAAAAATATACATTTTTTTACCATTTTAATCACTTTATTATTAATTAAACAGATAAAGGGGTCATGTCATCAACATGACTTGTTGCCACTGATGATGTTGACCTTGATCACCTGGCTGAGGTAGTGATTGCCAGGTTTTCTCCACTGCAAAGTTAAAATGTACATTTCTCAAACAAAATTATTATGCTCCCATTAAGTATATAACCCTCTCAGTAATAAATTTAAACTGTTTCTATTCTCAGTAATTTAAAAAATGACGATCTCACGCAAGCCAGCATAAGAACCTTTGACACTAGCTTGGAATTCAACATCCACATCTTTTCATTCCAGAACTAAAGAACAGTTCTAATATTTCTGAACAACCTCTAAAGGAGTCCTGGGCCTCTCGTAAGGATACCTCCTTAAATAGATCTTAGGAAGGAATTCCATGACCCCTAGACCATGTTAAATAGATCTTCCTGAGGAAGGAATTTCATGACCCCCATACCACAGTAGATTCTCCCTGCTACCATGTCCCATTCCCATGGTAAAACACACCACTCTACTGCTGGTACTTGCTTAATTATCTATCTTCCATGGTAAGGCAGCCAGTCCCATGGGACCAAATCTGCCATATTTACCCATGTGTCCCCAGTGCTGAGTACCCTGCTTGGCACTTTTAATCGGGTTCCTCAACTGAACCAAGGAACCCAGAAAATAGTTTGACTATGTTCTCAATTCTTCCAAGGGTGGTACATCACTAGTACCATTTCGGACGAATGGGTAAGAAGTTAGTGTGACCCCAGTAGAGAAAATCTGCCCGATTAGACACTCGTATACTATAAGTTCACAGAATGAATGGCCTGAATATAGGCTAAATAGCTACTGGGATTAGACAGGTGGTAATGATGATGACAATGAGATGACGGTGATAACAACAACACAATGTTCTAGGTGCTCTACCTGTATCTCAGTTCACCCTCATCACAATCATAAATAACACCACAGTTTTACAGATGAGGAAACAGAGGTACAGAGAAGTTAAGTTGCTTAAAGCAAATGATGGAGCAGGATTCTATTCCGGGATCTGCCTCTAAAGCCTCACACTCTAAACCACTCTACTGTGACTAAATGGGCAATGCTGGAGTGTGGCGGATGGAAAGTACATTCTCATCTAAAGAGGCAGCCACTGTTCAGCTCTAGTTAATGAAATGCATGCCTAGTGTTGCCAGATAGTCTAGTTTTTCAAGAAAGCCAGCCATCCAGACTTTTATGTGAAATCTCCCAACTTTTAAACAGTGGAAAATAATTTGGAAACTTTCAAACACAGTTCATTTGGGCCAAATAAAACACCTTCATAGGCAGGAGGAATGTGTAAGTTGTAAATCTGTGATCTCCAGTGGCCCCTATGTTTCCTTAAAAATAGACGTGCCAAAAATGCATACTCTGAATCTAATCATTAGGAAATATCAGACAAATTAGAATACAGGGGAACTTCCCTGGCCATCCAGTGGTTAAGACTCTGCGCTTCCACTACAGGGGGCTCGGGTTCAAGCCCTCGTCAGGGAACTGAGATCCCCGTATGCAGCATGGCAAGGCAAAAAGAAAAAAAAAAAAAAAAATACTGGAGGGCTTCCCTAGTGGCGCAGTGGTTGAGAGTCCACCTGCCGATGCAGGGGACGCGGGTTCGTGCCCCAGTCTGGGAAGATCCCACATGCCGCGGAGCAGCTGGGCCCGTGAGCCGTAGCTGCTGAGCCTGCGTGTCCGGAGCCTGTGCTCTGCAACTGGAGAGGCCACAACAGTGAGAGGCCCGCGTACCGGAAAAAAAAAAAAAAAAAAAAAAAAGAACACTGGGACATTATACAAAACAAAATAGCTTGTACTCATCACAAAGGTCAGTGCCTTACTCATCACAAATGTCAATGTCATAAAAGACTAAGAAAGGATGAGGAACCAATTTAAAGGAGATTAAAGGAGACCAGATTGAAGGAGATTAAACAGACTAGAGACATGACAATTAAAAGTAATGTATGACCCTGGATTGAAACCTGGACCAGAAAAAAAAAAAAAAGCTATAAAAGATATTATTAGGACAATTAGCAAAATTTAAATATGGATTTTGGATTAAATAAGAATATTTTATCAATGTTAACTTTTTCTGAAATTGACAACTTGCTATGTTTATATATGAGAGCATCCTTGTTCTTAGGAAATACATGCTTAAGTATTTAGGGGTAAAGAGGATTGATGTCTCCAATTTACTCTGTAATAGTTCATAAAAAAATAATAATAGTTCATGTATTTATATGAAAGAGAGAGAGCTATAAAGCAAATGTAGCAAGATGTAAGCAAGTTCTGAATCTGGATGATAGGTTTGTGAGGGCTCTTTGTTCTACTCTTACAGCTCTTCTATAAATTTTAAATCATTTCAAAATCATAAATTATATCATCCAAAAAAAAATGGGGGCAGCCTTATATCAGCAAAGGGTTCTTTGGGCAACCCTCAATCAAAGCCATACCTACTCTGTCCCTGGCACAATGGCCAAACCTAATCATACTAGATTCTCACAGCAACTCACAGAAGCAGCTATTCTTGACTCCATTTTCTGGCTGGAGAAACTGAGGCACAGGGTGGCAACTCTCTGTCCAACAGCAAAAAAAATTTTAGAGGCCATGGTTCTAACTCAGCCTATCAAATACTAATTTGGACTATTCCACTACATGCCTTGTAAAAAAATTCATTTTAAAAATGCATGAATATACTTTGGTACCCTCTTATGTTTTAACACAAATTAAATAAATGTTATCATAAAAAGCTAACTATTTAATCCAACCTTTTTATTCACCCTCCAGACTTGGAAACTGTATAAAAGTCTATGACATAAGCAATCACAAGAAGAAAATATATTCTAACTTATTTCAAAGAGAAAAGGAAAACCAAAAGCAATTACCCATTATAGGGGTAAGAAGTTTAATTTAAAAAGCAAACAAGAGGAACTTCGCTGGTGGCACAGTGGTTAAGAACCCGCCTGCCAATGCAGGGGACACAGGTTTGATACCTGGTCCGGGAAGATCCCACATGCCGTGGAGCAGCTAAGCCCGTGCACCACAACTACTGAGCCCACATGCTGCAACTACTGAAGTCCGCACATCTAGAGCCCATGCTCCGCAACAAGAGAAGCCACCGCAGTGAGAAGCCTGCACACCACAACAAACAGCAGCCCCTGCTCACCTGCTCACCGCAACTAGAGAAAGCCCACACGCAGCAACAAAGACCCAACGCAGCCAAAAAGAAAAAAGCAAACAAGAAATCTTTGCGACCTTAGGATAGGTAAAGACTTCATCGATATGACACAAAAAGCATGAATCATAAAAAGAAATATCGATAAATTGGACCTTTATGAAAATTAAACACTCCTGCTCGTCGAGACTATTAAGTAAACTAAAAGAATGAGAGACAATATTCACCATACATATTGCTGACAAAGGACCTATATCTAGAAAATATAAAGAACTCATAACACTTAATACTAAGAACACAAATTACCCAACCAAAAAAAAAAAAAAAAAAGAGCAAAAGATCTGAACAGACACCTCACTAAAGAAGATATATACCTGATAAACCAACACACGAGAAGCAGCTCTGCATCATTAGACGTCAGAGAAAAGAAAAGCAAAACCACTATGAGATACTACTTCACATCCACTTTTAAAAAGATAGTGATAGGGCCTCCCTGGTGGCACAGTGGTTGAGAGTCTGCCTGCCAATGCAGGGGACACGGGTTCGTGCCCCGGTCCGGGAGGATCCCACATGCCGCGGAGTGGCTGGGCCCGTGAGCCATGGCCACTGAGCCTGCGCGTCCGGAGCCTGTGCTCCGCAACGGGAGAGGCCACAACAGTGAGAGGCCCGCATAACGCAAAAAAAAAAAAAAAGATAGTGATAACAAGTGATGAGGATGTTAAGAAATTGGAACCCTCAAACATGAATATCAAATGGTGCATCCACATTGTAAAACAATGTCTTAATCCATTCAGGCTGCTGTAACAAAACACCATAGACTAGGTGGCTTATAAACAGCAGAAATTTCCTGCTCACTTCTGGAGGCTGGAAGTCCAAGATCTGGGTGCCAGCATGGCTGGGTTCTGGTGAAGACCCTCTTCTGCTTGTAGACTCCCAACTTAATGTTGTACCCTCACATGGCAGAAGGGGCAAGGGATGTCTCTCAGGCCTCTTTTATAAGGACACTAATTCCATTCCTAACCACCTAATCACCTCCAAAAGGCCCGACCTCCTAATACCATCATCTGGGGGGTCAGAATTTCAACAAGAAAATTTGGGGGGGACACAAGCATTCAGACCATAACAAACAGTACAGCAGTTTTTTTTTAATGTTAAGCACAGATTTACCACATGACCCGGCAATTCCACTCCTAGATATCTACCTAAGAGAAATGAAAACATTTGTACATATAAAAAGTAGAACACAAACGTTCATAGCAGCATTATTCATAATAGTCAAATAGTGGAAACAACCCAACTATCCATTAACTGACGAATGGATTAAACAAAATGTGGTACATTCATACACTGGAATAGTACATTTTTCAGAAATAAAAAGGAACAAAGTACTGATACTACCACATGGAAAAAAGCTTTTCAAAGAGATACTCACCCTCATTAGTCATCACTGAAATGCAAATTAAAACCACAATGAGATACCACCACACGCCCACTAGAAGGGCTAAAATTTAAAAGACAAAGACGGACAATACCAAGTACTGGTGAGGCTATGGAGCAACCAAAACTCTCATAGACAGCTGATGGAAATGTAAAATGGTGTAGTGGGTTTGAATAGCATCCCCCAAAAAGATATGTCCAAGTCTTAACCACCGGGGCCTGTCAATGATCTTATTTGGAAAAAGGGTCTTTGCAGATGTAATTAAGTCAAGGACCTTGAGGATAATGAAATTAAGATCATCTTGGATTTAGGGTAGGTCCTCAGTGCAATGACTGGTGTCCTTATAAGAGAAAAGAGACAGAGATTTAAGACACAGAAACTCAGAGAAGGTAGCCATGGAAGACTAGAGCAGAGATTGAAGTTATACAGCCCAAGCCAAGGAATGCCTAGAGTCACCAGAAGCTGGAAGAGACCAGGAAGGATTCTCCCCTAGAGCCTTCAGAGGCCCCATCAACACCTTGATTTCAGACATATCCCTAGAACAGTGAGGGATACATTTTTGTTGTCTTAAGACACCAAGTTTGTGGGAACCTGTGCCAGCAGCCCTGGGAAACTAATACAAATGGGAGAATCACTCTGAAAAATTGTTTAGCGGTTTCTTATATGGTTAAACACAGAACTACCATAGCACGCACCAAGTGGACTCCTGGGTATTCATCCAAAAGAAATGAAAATGCAGACTTATACATGAATGGTCATAGCTGCTTTCTTCATAATAGCCCCAAACCAGAAACAATCCAAATGTTCAGCAACTCGTGAATGAATAAACAAATGTGCCAGAGCCACACAGTAGACAATTAATCAGCAATATAAAGCAATGAGATACTGATACACGCAACAACATGAATCAATCTCAAAAATCATTATGCTGATTGAAAGCAGACAGACCCAAGAATACATACAGTATACTTCCACCTATATGAAGTTCTAGAAAATACAAACTTCATCTACAGTGAGAGAAAACCTATCAGTGGTTGCTTGGGAGCCAAGGTGAGGGAAGAGACTGACTGCAAACCAGCAAGAAGAAACTATTAGAAGGGATTAAAATGTTCTCTGTATCAACTGTGGTGGTGGTTCCACAGGTGTTTTTATCCATCAAAACTCATCAAGCTGTACACTAAATGGATGCACATTACGGTACGTAAATAACACCTCCTTTAGAGAAAGAGAAGATAATTCATGAGTAACTGAACATTTTATCGTTTTATATTTAAGATTTAAAACTTAATTTCCTATACTTTGCTCAACCAGTAATATTTCATAAATAAATTTTAAATAAAGATCAAAGAAATTTTTTAAGTAAACAGGCAGACAACTTGTTATATCATTTCAACATGTTTTACAAGCAGAAAATGGAAAAAAAGCTTTGGAGTCAGAAAACCTCATTTCACAGAGCAACCAAGTAGCCTTGGGCAAGTTATAACTTCTACAAGCCTCCGTTCAACATCCATCAAGTGTGAATGACATTAACAACTACCTCACAGGCAACAGTTAGGGTTTCAATAGAATAAAAGCTCCCTTATGCAGGGATTCTATCTTAGCCAAAATCAGAATCCCTGTGTCTGGCAAATAATAGGTGCTAAATAAGTCTTTACAGAAGAAATGAATAACTTTCATTGTAAACCCAAAAGGTAAGAAAGACATTACACACAATACCACTGTGTGACATCTGTTTCTTGGAACTGCTGTAGACTAATGCAGAAGGATCTTTCCCCTTTGTACCCATCTTTATATACTGCCTTTATCACATACAGACTCAAGCATGGAAACTTCCGGTCCCTGGTGAAACTTTGCTATAACTCGGGTCATAATAGAGCACATTTTATATTTTAACTCCATAGAGGTATTGCCCTAAGACAAAGTGAGTTCACTTGTAGGACTCTAAATTCTATGAGAGCACAAACAGTGTCTATTTCATTTACCAATGGTTCTCACATCCAATAATTGCCTGATACAGAGTGAGCAACAAATAGCGCATATAAAGGCCCTGTAACCAGATAAAGCAGAGGACAGAGGGACTTCTAAGAAGGCCAAAGTGGCTGATGGGCAGAGAGCAGGGAGGGTGTCATGTCTACTGAGGCTGTGGATGATGCAAGTAGGGTCTAGACCATGCAAAACAGTGTAGGCATGTGAAGTTTCCTCTTTATCCTAAGAGCAACAGAAAACCATGATAGATTTTTTTTTTTTTTTTTTTTAGTCGCACTGAGAGGCCTGCCGGATCTTAATTCCCCAACCAGGGATTGAACCCAGGCCACCGCAGTGCAAGTGCTTACTCCTAACCACTGGACTGTCAGGGAATTCCATGAAATATTTTTAAACAGGTGGTCGGCAGAGGATATAGGAAGGAAAGGGCCATGATTAGATTTGCATTTTGAAAAGCTCACATACCACAGTGTAGAGAAGAGTCTTGTGTGGAAGGAGAGACAGAAGGGGAGCAAGGAGTGTTTGGGTGTAGAGTGAATATAGACCAATAAGGAGACTATTGGAATGGTCCATTGAAGAGGTAATTAATGGTAGCTTAGTCCAAGGTGGTGAAGATGGAAACAAGTGACCCGATTACCAATATATTTAGACAAATCAATAGGACTTAATTTGCAGAATGAGGGAAACACTCAATTCTTCTGAGCCTCAAGTCTTCATCTGTAAAACAGGACTCTTGATACTCCACCTGTAATAATATCTAACTTGCAATCTGTTGCGATAAGAATATGAAATAATATAAATATTATGAAAACGCAGAGCCTGACACGTAATAAATGCTTAAAAAAGAAAAATTCTATTACTATTATTATTGTAATCTCATGGAAGAGCAAATGCTACAGGGTGAACCCCAAAAGTAGAAAATGGGATTGTAGTTAAAAATCCATATCCGCTGGGCCGAAGACACAACATAGACAACTGACTGTTCCAAATACACACATCTGACCGCACAGATTATTTCGCCTAAACCGATGTCAGTCCTCAGAAACCATTACCAAAGAGGAAAGCACAACTGTTGTGATCACAGGCATCTGAGAGTCCGGTAAACTGAGGCACATGGGTAGCTACAAATTTAACCAAGGAATGAGGTGCAGAAGCAGGACAAGGAAATGGTGTCTTGATTCTCACGTGAGCTGGTCCAACAGGACCAGGCCTGCATCCCGAGCAGCACGAATTTAGAGCCCCCGAAGTCTCTGGCTCCCTTGCTGACAAGGCCTTGTCATCCCTTGGCTTAAGACCGCGGGTCCGCCTGCCTTTCAACCAGGCCCTTCCGGTTCCCAGCCCCCAGCTACAAGTGCCCGAAAGATCCCAGACTCCGGAGAGCCCGACATACCTTAGCTTCGCGCTCTCGTTCCTCGGCTGTTGGGGTCCGCTTCATGCTGCCGATACAGCAGCCTTCGCCACTGCTAGTCGCGTAGATTCCTCGCCCTTCACCCCGCCTCCTCCATGTAGTTCTCTCTGCGTCCTGCTCCCGCCTGCCGCCATTCTCCCTCGGAGCCGCGGGAACTACCACTCCCAGGATGCACTGCGGCGACGCCGGAATGCGCCTCGGGGTTGGGAGCGAGAGAATTTCCCAGGTCCGACAGCTAGGCAAGCGTCCCCTGCGCAGAGAGCTGGTGTGCTAGGGCCCGAAGAGAACTACATTTCCTAGGAGGCAACGGGGCCGGTCATGTTTTTCCCGTGCTCCTCTCGGCCGGCCGTACCACACGCCGTCGGCGCTATAGCAACGGTAGCTGGCGGCGGGGAGAGAGTGGCGGTGAGTACTCCCGGGGAATAGATGGGGCGCAGGTTGCCGCCCCTCTACCTGCAGCACGGGCTGGGGTCCTGGGGTCTGCTCTACGTCCTGGAGAAGCCCTGGAATTCTGCTCGCGTGAAGAGAAGCCAGGCTCGAGACACCTCCACCTCCTCAGGCCCGAATCACAGCCCGCCCATTGTCCCCACCCCCAGCACCGGTTTGAAATTTTCTATCCCAGCCCTAAACCCTAGCTGATGAGCGTTGAGGCTAATTGCCGTGCTTCTCCAGGTCCTTCTTCAAGTAGAAGGTCACACAAACAGTTCGCTTATTTGCCCTGGATTAGGAGTTGGTTGGGAAACCCTAAGCCTCTTGAGTGACCTATTGTTTGCTTAATTTTTACAGTTATTTGTTTATCGTGATGACCCCATAGCCTCTTAACTCCATGAAGGTGGAGACTTTGTTTACTATTTTAGTCTCAGTGCCAGGTACTCATTTATTCATTCCATAACCATTCATGTTGGCGCCCACCCTGTGCCAGGCACTGTTCCCAACCAGCTGTGAACAGGACTGATGCCGGTCTCAAGATGCTTACACTCTATTAGTGAAGAGGAAGTAGTAATGAACCAGTAAGT